>NC_083323.1:66408955-67608955 GCF_963455315.2 Globicephala melas | reverse complement strand
TTGGATTAAGAGCCCACCCTATTCCAGTCGGACATCTTAACCAATTACATCTGCAAAGACCCTATTTCCAAATAAGGTCGCATTCTAAATAAGGTACTAGGGGGAGGGATTTCAACATATCTTTTAGGGAGACACAATTCAATCCATAACACTGCCTGTATTTTTTTCTTTTACTTTTGCACACCCACCTATATGGTAGGTTTTGGTAATTTTCAAAATCTTCCCTGTTGTCAAATTGTCCCCCATTTAAGTAGCCTGTTCTTGTTTTACTAATGTAATAACTTCATGTATTTTGCTTAGGCTATAAATTAGAATTGTTTTTGCATTGGAATTTTATAGTTGGGAGCCATTTTCCCTGATGTCTAGTTGATTGCCTTCTTTTGAGTTAGAATGTTCATTTTTCCATACATTTGTGGGATATGTGTAATTTCATGAATTGTCTGTTTTGACATTTATCCTTTGATCACTTAGAACACTAAAATTTTTCTTGCTATCATCTATAAGTACTTAATATGGAAATTATATTAATGTTTCATCTGTTAAGTTTCTGCACAAAACATCCCAATTTGGTTTTGGTACTTTAAATATTTATTTTTATAAAATATTTAGTTTAGAGTTTTTTATGTGTTTCAGTTTTTTTCTTTGAAATTTCTTTTATACATCTTGAGCACAGAAAATTTATTAAGAAGTCAGGTAAATATTCTCCCCATTTGATCTTCTAGTTTTTGTGTGTTTTTTTGTGTTTTTTTTTGATCTTCTAGTTTTTATGGGTGAATTTTCTTTACATTTAAAGAGCTTTAATGCTTCTTTTTCCTAATTATTAAAATGATGCACTTCATATCTATTTATAAATGTAAAATAAGTGGTTAATGTTTAAGAAAATTCAGAAAGGTTTGAAAGGAAAACAGTTTCCCATACCTCTATGGCTCACTGGTAACTGCTTTTATTATTTGGTTTATTTATTTTCAGGCTTTTTTCCATGCAAATATTTTAACCATATTAATTAAATCTCTGTGTACAATCTGCAGAGTCTCAATTTTCTTGACATTATGATCACAGCATGTTATTGAACATACTTTGTAAATACTTTTAAAGATTGCCAAATGTACCATCATACAGATACTTTAATAAAGGGGTCAGAGAACTATGGCCCATGGGCCAAATCCAACCTACTGTTGGTTTTTGTAAATAAAGTTTTATTGGAATACAGCCACACTCGTTTGTTTACATATTGTGTGTGGCTGCTTTTATGCTACATTGGCAGAGTTAAGGAGTTGTGACAGAGACTGTATAGACCAAAAATCCTAAATATTTCCTATCCAACCCTCTACAGAAAAAGTTTGTAAACTTTTCTCTAATATACTTTATTATTCTTTGAGTTTTGCAATTTAAGTAGTTTACTTCTTTTGACTTAATATATAACATGGCAACGAATTTTTGCCTATTATATTTTTCTTTACCTTGAGTTTTCTTAGGCCAGAATTTTGAATACCTTTAATATAGTTATTTGTTTATCCTTTTTCCTTCATTCAACAAAATATATTAAATATGTATTTTATAACTAATGCTGTATTAGTTTCTAGGGATACACTTACAAACAAGATACATATGATTTGTTCCTTCATAGAGTTTACAATTTAACAAAAACATATATATTAAAACATGTTGAGCATTTAGACAAGCATTTTGATAAGCATTATACAGAACTTATTTAATGAGATTATCACACGTCAGAAAATCCTGGCTTAAACTGAGGAGGTCAGGCCACTTTTTTTTTTTTTTTTAAGTGGTGGCATGTGAAGAATGAAAATCAGTCTTCAGGTGGAAGAGTGGCATTGGCAGCAGGAATATGGAATCTCAGGGAGAAGCAACACAATGAAAAAATCCAAAGAGAGATTCAGAGAAGTATAAGGACCTCAAAGTCTCAGGATTCTGGCTGAAGCAGCAGTAGTAAGGGGGGAATAGAGCTGGAGAGATTGAAGGAGCAGGTTTCAAAGGCTTTTTTAAGGCCATGGTAATTATCTTGGATTGTAAGTGTTTAAGAAACTACTAAAGCAGATTTGCTCACTACGTTAGCTGGAAAATGGAGACTGGTTTGGAGAAAATGAAGAGTCAATGCAGAAATATCAGTTAGGAGTTCAGGCCAGAGAAGATGGTGGTTATGGTGAAGACAGAAAGAAGGGAACATTATTTGAGGGATATTTTGGAGGTTGGGTTGACAAGATTTTGTGGTAACTAGTGGTAGGCATTGAGAATAGGGAGAAACCAAGGATGACCCTGGTTTCTGGCTTATGAAACTGGGAAGACTTTCATGTCATTCAATGAGACAAAGAGCATTGGAGAAAGAGGAGTTTCTTGGGAGCGGGGATGGAGATTATGATGATGAGGTTGAGATGGCTGAAAGACTCCTGAAGGCCCATTACTCAGGAAGAGTATAATGTTGGAGATACATATTCTGACATCTGTGGCCGACAGGTGATTATAGATGTCATGGGAGTTGGTGGGCTTACCTGAGTATAAAGTGAGGTGAACATGATAGCCTAGGATAAAGGCCCAAGGAACATCACCATTTTTGGTTAGATAAAGGAGGTAGAGCTATAGAAGGTAGAATAATAAAGGCTGACAACAGAGATGGGAGTAAATCAGAATAATGATATCATAAATCAAAGGACAGACAGTTTTTAAAGAAAGGAGTGACCAACAGTGACAAATGTTGCTGAGAATCATGCCAGCAAAATACTGGGAAAGGGATTACTGGTTTTATTGAAATGGATGGTCTTTAGTGATGTGTATGAAATTAGTTCAGTCGAGTTGTGATGTAGAAATGACTTGGAGATTGTTGGATTAAGTGGGAGGCGACGGTAAGGAACAGCAAGTATAAATGATTTATTAAGAAGTTTGTGAAAGAAGAGACAAAACATGGAAGCTCAAGGGTGAGGTAGAGCTAAGGAAGGTTTTTTTTGTCTATTTGTTTGATTTTTAAGAAAGAAGCTTAATCTTATACATATTTCCAGAGTTCTTCTTGAACATTATTACTAATTTGTGCTTCCACCATTGGCAAGTGAAAGTGCTTGCCTCACGTAGGGCTAACTAGAATAATAGAATTTAAGCTCTGCTAGAGCAGGGATTTTTTTTTTTTAACATCTTTATTGGAGTATAATTGCTTTACAATGTTGTGTTAGTTTCTGCTATATAACAAAGTGAATCAGCTATACGTATACATATATCCCCATATCCTCCCCCTCTTGCATCTCCCTTCCACCCTCCCTATCCCACCCCTCTAGGTGGTCACAAAGCACTGAGCTGATCTCCCTGTGCTATGCAGCTGCTTCCCACTAGCTATCTATTTTACATTTGGTAGTGTATATATGTCCATGCCACTCTCTCACTTTGTCCCAGCTTACCCTTCCCCCTCCCCGTGTCCTCAAGTCCATTCTCTACATCTACGTCTTGATTTCTGTCCTGCCCCTAGGTTCTTCAGAACCTTTTTTTTTTTTTTAGATTCCATATATATGTGTAACATACGATATTTGTTTTTCCCTTTCTGACTTACTTCACTCTGTATGACAGACTCTAGGTCCATCCACCTCACTACAAATAACTCAATTTCGTTTCTTTTTATGGCTGAGTAATATTCCATTGTATATATGTGCCACATCTTCTTTATCTATTCATCTGTTGATAGACACTTAGGTTGCTTCTGTGTCCTGGCTATTGTAAATAGAGCTGCAATGAACATTGTGGTACATGTCTCTTTTTGAATTATGGTTTTCTCAGGATATATGCCCAGTAGTGGGATTGCTGGGTCATATGTTAGTTCTATTTATAGTTTTTTAAGGAACCTCCATACTGTTCTCCATAGTGGCTGTATCAATTTACATTCCCACCAACAGTGCAAGAGGGTTCCCTTTTCTCCACACCTAGAGCTGGGATTTTTTTTAAAAAGATCTTTTTTGTTCTTTGCTGTATACCTAGCACCTAGAACACTGTTTGTCACCTAGTAGGTGCTCAGTAAATTCACCTGTGGAATGAATGAATGAGTGAACCATATATCCTTGTTAAATTGAGATGTGTAAGTGGTAACTCATTAGTGCTTAACCGTGGAAGTCTTTGTTAACCAGTAATCACATGCATAGAGATCCCTGTTAAACTGTGAACTCCTCGGTGGAAAGAGCTATGATTTGTTAATCTATGGATCTCCTCATCTTGTACATATTTTAGCACCTAACAGGCCTTAAACATGTTTGTTCAGAATGACTAAATTTCTGCCTTACATATGTGGGGGAAGGAAGAGAGTTCGATTAACAACCTAGACTCCAAGGGCTATTGAACAGAGAACTTGTTTTCAGCTTTTTAAGCTTTGGTTTACTAAGCCAAAAGCAAATATTTTCCCTTTTGAAATATTCTGTAGGAAGATTCAAATCAGGTGGTCTTCACTTGACTATGGCCATTTCACTTTCTTCATTGCCCCAGTGCTGGAATTCCAGCTGGTGATGGAGAGAATGTTATGTAATGGTCTTAACATAATTAAAAAGCTGCCCTCAAAGAATTTTATAAAACAACGCAGGAAGAGAGTGACCAAGTTAAGAATATTAAAAAAAAAATAGCTATGAGGGCTGGTACAGTATAACGGAGGACCAACCCAGAAAGGAAAGGGATAAAGTTATATGTGACTAAGGCCCATAGGTAACGCATGTTGGCAACCTGTTATCCCAGCTGCATTTCTCAGATTTAAAAAATTGAGTTACAAACCATTAAAGAGATACAAGTAGCGTTTCCAGCAAGAACCCCATTCCTTGCTGGTTTCTTGTGGGAAAGAACATTCTGTTTACAATGCAGTACAGACCATTTCAGGAGGGAAATAATGCTTTAGAACAGAAATATACCCAAATATTTTGGGCAAAATGGTCAATACACAACTATTTTGGGCAAAATGTTGAATGTCTGTCTTCCTTTCCCTCTTTTCACAAAAGATTTACTGTTGTAGCTCATTTAAAGCTCAATGCCAAATGAACACTCTCTTGGCCGTCCCATCACCTAAATCTTAAAACAATCTACTCTTTCCACATGTATAATCAAAAACCTGGACAGTAATTGAAATATTTATTTATTTATAATTTATTTTTATTCTACATTTGCCTGTGGCTATGATTCTGCGGGTACTGTGAAACGGATTGTTGCAAATTTCATTAAAGGTCATGAGCTGGGTATACTCAGGTTGAAACCCCTCACACTTCTTTTTCTTAGATCTTTGCCTCACCTGATTCACCATGCCTCAGGAAAGTTATTAATAATTCAGTATTCACAACTTATAAAATGAAGACTGATTGGGGTATGAGTTGATTAAAATTTACAGTTACAAATTATCCATTTAATTATAGTTTTTCTGTTTTGAAAGAGAATGTAATGATTATTTTATTAATGTCAATTATCACTGGATTGTAACCTACAACTTTGCCAATGAATTGTCTAGAATAGACTTGGATGCCTCCAGTGACAAAGATCTCATTACCTCACAGGAAACCTCTTCTAGCTCTTGACAAGTCTGACTATTTGAAAGCTTTACCTTACACTGACCTGAAATCACTTCTCTTGAGCTTATATTTTGGGATTGTTGTTCCAACTGTTGCAGACATACCAAATTTTCCTATTATATATTTAAAGATACATGACATAATTCACCTACATATTTTCTTCTCAGGGCAGGCATCTACAACTTAAGTCATTTCTCAATTGACTTGACTTCAAGATGCCTCAATATCCCAGTCACTACTTTACCAATATTTCTCTTAAAATGTGGATTATGCAATATAATTCATTACTCCAGCTATGGCCCAGCCAACCCAGAAAAGAACTATACTATCTTCTCTAATGTTTTAGATATACTAGTAATTTAGCCCAAGATTACATTTGTTTTTGATAATCCCATCAATTTATTCTTTCATATTGAATGTACTGACAACTATACTTTGTCACATAGGCTACTGTTAAGCCATTCCTCTCCCATTCTGTCTAATTTGTTTATTAGCTATGATGATAGAAATGATATTTAACCTTATTTAATTTTAACTTGTAAGATTCAGGCCATTTCTGCATTCCTTTAATATATACTTTGATCTTTTTTTCTAATCTAGTCTACTTATTCTGCCAGTTCCCTGTCAGCCACTGGTTTGAAGCATAGAACTGTATATCATCCAATTCATTTATTGATACATTAAACCTCAGCATTCCCTCTAGGTGGGAATTTTTAATTTAAAATAACTTTCTACATCTATTAGTTGCCTTCCCTATCTTATTATATACCCTTACTTTTTTTTTGTATTTTAGTGTATTAAAATACTCCTGTGGACATAATTATAACTATTTTTAACCATTAATTGTGTTGTTATTTTTTTATATATAGGATTCTAGGATTTAGTATACTCAGAAATACATAATGAAAAAAGCAAAACATTGCCAATAATCCTCAGGTAGAGATAGTAACAGTTTAAATTTTGGTGTATTTATAATATTTTACCCACTCATATAAGAGAATTGTTGTTAATTGTTATATTACATTATTTGGTTAGTATAAATATGTCATTGTTCATTCAGGCATCCCCTATTATTGGATGCATGTCCACATAGCTGTTGTTGCATGTGCCACTGTATTGCACTCTAGTCCCTGAATCAGGCAGAGGGTGTCTGCTGTATGAAATAACGGTTTTGGGGTCATTTATTTAATGGTTTTCCCACTTCTGTGTAATATGATGCACAGGAAAAAAGAATCTGGTTGATGTTTGAGATTAAGCAGTTTATTAGATCTCTTGTTCATTCTCAGACCTACCTAATATATACATATAAGCTCCTAATTTCTTACAGTGTTATTATTGGTGTCTTTTTTTTACATGCCACCTACCACCTGTTCTAACACAAAGCAGCAATTTAAAAACAGGTCACCAGAATGTTCTGTAGCAATATGAGCAGAGCGTGATATATATCCAGCAGGAACTTCTAAGGGCATTTTGGCAGGAGGAATGCAGAACGATCAGCAGATGATTTGCCTGGAATCTCTGCCAAAACCCCCACTGTGTGAAAAGGGCTTTTGGGAGTCGTGATAATGAGGTGTGGTTAGGATTCTGACATCTGCTCTTTCAGATATCATGGGAAGCCCCAGCCCTTCCAATACCAGCACTGACAGCTGAGTCAAGCAACCCCTGTTGACTTGTCTTCCCGCTGAACCTTACGCCTCAATGAGAACAATCAGAACATTTTCTCCTACAGAGACCTAGGGTTGGCAAACCAGGAAAAGTTGGTCCAGTGAGAGCAGTATCCTTCACTTTACAACTTGTTTGTTTAATTGATAGCCAACTTAGCAAATTCTCTCTGAGCTGTTAAAGGCACATGAAAAGATGCAGAGAGAGAGGCGTGCATGTGTGAATTGCTTACCGTCAAACCTCCCCATATGTTGTGTCATACTTACGCAGTTTTCCTGTGGAACAGGGTAGGTGACAAGGAGAATGATTTACTATCATAATAGCCTATAAGAAACTTATGTTTTAAAAACCTAGTAATATTCAGAACTCTGTTCCGTTTAACATAATTTCGAGTAGCCACGTTGTATATCTAGGAAGATTAATTTTACTGTCCCTAATAGAAGGACTACCTTAGCATCCCTCATTTTATAACAACTTTGTGGTAGAAAACCAAGAGGAAAAAGATTATGAATTTGTAAAAAAAAAAGATAGATACTTTTACACTAAGCAAGCAAAAGTAATTTCATCACCAATCTGCCAAATAACTGCTACTCTGTGCTCAGTTCTTTGGAACACATTAAAATTTCAATTCATGAGAGTAAGACTCAGTAGTGGTTCTCTTGTAGGCTGAAGGAATTACCCTATCTTTATTTTATTTATTTAACATCTTTATTGGAGTATAATTGCTTTACAGTGGTGTGTCAGTTTCTGCTTTATAACAAAGTGAATCAGCTGTACATATATCCCCATATATCCTTCTTCTTGCATCTCCCTCCCACTCTCCCTATCCCGCCCCTCTAGGTGTTCACAAAGCACCGAGCTGATCTCCCTGTGCTTTGCGGCTGCTTCCCACTAGCTATCCATTTTACCTTTGGTAGTGTATATATGTCCATGCCACTCTCTCACTTCGTCCCAGCTTACCTTCCCACTCCCTGTGTACCCTATCTTTAAACATGCCTAACATTCTCTTCAGGAGCGATTTGAATGGAGAGAACCTGGGAGTATGTAGAAAATAATCTTACAGTAAACCAGCAGTAATTTTATATTTAAGCATCCTCCTTATTTAATTCTGAAGGCAGTCAAGTTTTCTAGTACATATTAGTTTCTTGCACAGATGGACTCTCACTAGGGAGGCTTCTTAAAACTATTTAATGTATATGTGTTTTTTAATTGTATCCAGACTTTTATATTTGCATATTTATTTCCCCCATATCAGTTTAATCCAGATGGACAGAAGTAAATAAGAAAAAATATCAAGGTCATTATGATCTTGAATATTTTCTCTGATTCCTATGATTTGTATGTTTGTCAAAGCAAACTTCTCATTTTTCTATTTTTCAAAAGTATATTATTTTGTGTTATATGCTAGAAGAGGAATTTTGACTATGTGTAGTTTCTCCTATTATGCCCTTTAGAGCGAATGCTGTTAACCTAATATTTCTTTTTTCATTTAATCACTTATCAAATATTTGAAAGTCCCTGAAGAGCAAAGCCCATATATTTTTAATGTTTGGCCCTCAGTAATGTTTTCTGAAATAATATAATGTGCCAAAGAAAGTGCGGGGCATTCAGGTTGAATACATTGGGATCTGTAACCTAGACGTGCTCACAGTCTAATGGGGGAAATGGGTATATTGTATTTGTGCTGGGTCTTGAGTCATAAATAGAATTAAACCAAAGAAGTGGGTAGCTTCTCAGGCAAAGTACTATGTCCTAATGTTTGAAGATCAATCGTCTACTGCCCTTAACTAATCCCATTTGACCATCAGTATTTGCTTTTTAAGAGAGCTGCTTTATGTAAGGGGTGCAAGTATACACATATTGAGCAGAGAGATGCTTTTTAAGATCCTAACTGACTCATATGGAGCTCTAACCAATGATTTACTTAGTATTGATCTATCCACTAGGTTTAAGGAAGAATCAATATAGCCAGCTTTCTATTTCAACAGGCAGCTGATGAAATTAAATCCTTGCTTTTAGGTGGCTCTGAGAATGGTTTAAGAGATGAAGTCAAAGAATCCAACCTGGTGTTTGGGGGAAGAACTTGCACATAGTGTCTCTTTCGGAACAAATTTGAAAGAGGGATGTAAAATACAGTACAATAGTTAGGGGCACCTCATGAAGCAGGAAGGCATACATCCAGGCCTCAAAGATCACATTAAATTACTTGGACAATGTGAACTACTTACATCTCCATATCTGATTTTACTTCCTGATTTGGGCTCCTCTTTTAGGCCTGTGGTTCTGTTTTCTTTTTCAGTAACTTTAGTCATCTTCCGTTTGAGCATCTAATAAATGACTTTGGCTTTACTTCTGTGCTGACCCTTTGCTGCTAATCCTGATTCATTTTTCTTTATTGTTTTTCTGGTACTGGTTTTCCGTCTTACTACATCTTAATGCTTAACCCATTCAAGGACCCCTTAACTTGGTAAAGAGAATCTGAGAGTAATGGCAGATTATCATGGTTTCTAGAGCAACTCAGCCCTAATTGTGCCATTCCTAGTGACCAGAGGGCCAAAGAGCTCATCAGGTACCAGTCACTTCTTGACTCTTGTCTTCAGAGGTCATTGGATAAAAAAGGAGGCCAGCAGCCTTGAATGACGAGTCTCCTTGCTCCTGCTTCTCTGTGGTTAGCATCTTCCACCCGCTGTCCATTTTGCTGAAATACCACCTTCTCAACGAAGCCCAAGTACATTTGCAATCATCCCCATCTTCTGCTACTGCTTCCCCCTGGCATGCCCGTCTGTCTTACCATGCTCATGTTTTTCTCTTTTCCATGTCACTTATTGCCTTATATTATACCATGTAACGTATTTATGTTTATTGTTTAAATTTTGTTTCTCCTTCTACAATGTTAATACCATGATTTTTGTTTGTTTTCATTGATGTAGCCCAAGAATCTAAAATAGTGCTTTAGCACATTGATAATTCTTAATGAATTAAGAATTCATAATAGAATAAGTGAGTGAGTGATTCCCATGTCCAATTCGTTGCCATAATTAGGAATGGATTTGTTTTGCATTCTTAATACTTATTTCAAATATCTGTTTGCTGGGAATCTTTCTTTCAGTCAAGTGCTATTGCAGAAAATGGTATTTCTCTGTATTGTATGAAAGGATTACTTATCGCTGTGAAAAATATATAAAGGTTTGTGAGAATGGTTTTGATAAGCTAGAGACACTAAAAGAATGTTAGATTTTCTTCTGTACAATAGTATATTCTGAGACATAAAGGTATTTACCTTAGGCTCATGTTATCATAAGCATGAATTTATTAACTTGTTTGTAATATACAAAAGGATATGACAGCATGCTATACCTGAAAGAAAAAATAATATATTGTCTTGTTACTCCTCAGAACAACAAAAAAATATCAGCAACCTGCAAGGCTTAAACATCTCTTTTGTAAAAGGGAAAGGGAAAAAGGTTCAGAAACTTTAAATAGGCAAACAAAAGCAGTAATGTGTTGCTCTTCTTCAAACTTAAAGGAAAGAACTTAGAAGTGGTATCAAAGTTAACTTCTCTGCATCACTATAAGGGGATGTAGAAGTGATTTTAGAAAAATTAGATTTATTTTATGAATAAAAATCCAGAGTTTAAATCATTTCTTCTAAATTCTTAGAGCTATGTGCTAGATGAGATGGCTGAAAATGTGTGAAATGCTGGGGTTACCTGTTTTTAAATGAATAGCAACCGTGCACGGTTTTCTGACAGAGTTTCATAGACCTACGCCAAAATAAGCTTCATAGACCTATGCCTATGCCTGATTAAATTGCTCAATTAAAGGACTAGAGATGACAAACAGGACCAGCTCTAGACCAAGGATTGATCCACACCAGCTGTACACACCGTGTGAACTGTAGAAGTGTCCAGCTAGGGAAAGTAATAATAATGAAAATGGCCACTCAAAATACAGAATTTAATGAAATAGACAACCCACTTTCATGATATTCTAATATCACGAAATTTAATTTAACATGAAACATTCTTGTTTGTTGATTTTCTTGAGCTATTAAACCAGATATAGAGCAAAGATATTGTCTCTTAAAATCGTGGTTCTCAAAAAAAGGATGTATAGAAAATCATTTGTAGGACTTTGGAAAAAATACTGAGATCTGAATTCAGACAAATGGGATCCGATTGCCCTGGGGTAAGATTCAGCAACTAAGTGACAGGAGTGTTACTTAGGTGATTCTGCTGCCTGTTGTGGCTTCTACCAGAAAGAGAATTCATTTACTAGATAAATCCGTGGATAAATGAAAGGAACAGATTGAGTAAGAACCCGATGATAAATAATTGTTTCAGTTACATATGTCTGAGATTTATAACTCTTTATCCACAATTCCAAAATCTCAAAAGCTTTGAAAGCCAAAAAAAAAAAAAAGAAAAGATTTTACAACTCACTTCATGGCAAAACCTACCCTGCCTTCATTTTTGGCAAAACCAGATCTGAACTGACACAAGGCCCTTTGTGCTCTTTATTTACCCTGACAAGTGTGAAGACTCACGTGTTTTGTTACAGAAATATGAATATGTTTTATTGTGGAAGTGTCACCTCCTAAATTTATGTCTACTATGTTCCCCTTCTAGAATCTGAAGAATTCTAAATCCTAAAATGTATCTGGCCCCAGTAAATTTTAGATAAAAGTTGGTAGACTTGTAATGGCTTCAACTGACATTTTGTTTTGTTCTGCATCGAACTGATTTGAGATTTTCTACTGACTGGTTCTAAACTCCTTGAAGGCAGGGACTCTGATATGCTTGCTTTGTTCAATAATGACCTTACATATTGGATCATTTAATAGTATTTTCTGCTCCAGGCCTATATTAGTCAAGGTTCACCAGAAAAACAGAACCAATAGGAGATATAGATAGATATAGATATAGATTAGATATAGATATATGTATATATATATGAGGATATTTACTATAGGAATTGGTTACTGGGATTTTGGAGGCCAAGAAATCCCATGATCTGCCATCTGCGAGCTGGAGAGCCAGGAAAGCCAGTATAATTCAGTCTGAGTCCAAGGGCCTAAGAGTAGGGGTTCATTGATATAAGTCCAAGTCCAAAGGACTTTGAGAACATGGAATCCAATGGTATAAGTCCCAGTCCGAGTCCTGAAGGCCCAAGAACCAGGAGCGCTGATGTCCAAGGACAGGGGAAGATGGATGTCCCAGCAGGAGCAAAAAGAACAAATTCACCTTTCCTCCACCTTTTGGTTTATTCAGGGTCTCCATGGATTGGATGATGCCCCTAAGTCCAAAGGCTATCTTCTTTACTCAGTCTACCAATTCAAATATTAATCTCTTCTGGAAGCACGCTCTCAGACACACTCATAAATAATGTTTCATCAAGTATCTGGGCATCCCTTAGCCCAATCAAGGTAACATAAAATTAACCACCACAAGGCCCACAACAATCTCGTGAGGGACACAGGGCTTATCATCCTCATTATAAGGATGAACAACCTGAAACAAGTCAATGAACTATCATAGTGCTTAGTGGAGGTCACAAGATTAGTGGTCAGTGAGTATTTAGTAAATTGACCGTTGCTTTAAATTGAGTTGAAGTAGCAACTTATTTTTTTCCCATAAGTAAAGAAGTAATTTAGTGTGTGGTGGTTCAAAAACCTTTAAAAGAAAAATATTTAATAAATACTTATAAAATATGCAAACATTTTCCAAATCATGTGATAAAACATAAAGGACATTTTATTTGTATATTTATGATCAGAATAAGCTTTACACATAAAGAGCAATGTGTAAGGGTAAGATTGACACTAAATTGTGGCTCTAAGATGTTTCTTTCTAATTTTTCAGATTTAATGCAGTAATCACACCCCTTTGTATACCATTGCCTCAAATAACAATTTCAATCTTAGCGGAGTAGACCAGTAGTAGGGGAAGTGGGTTTGGGATAAAACTGTAAAGGATAATCTCATGTCAACCTCATTCCCACTCCCGCAGAAGAGTCTTCAGTAGCAGAGCCAGGGGGCCACGCATAGCATCCAAGGTCCTCTGCATCTGAAGCTTGGCCCGTGGCTTCCTGCTCTGTCTCTTAGGACATACTGGATGCTCAGTGTTTTCAGACTTTTCTAAATGGGGTTGTCATATTCCAAATGTAAGTGTCAGTGAGGGAAGAGGATTAAGAACAAGATGGCCTACTTTGGCTGTAAATGCTAAATTGCTCTGTGCATGTCATGAAACTCCTCTGTGTCTGCTTCACCATTTGTTAAATGAAGATTTTCACTTGATGATAAATTATTTGTTGGAACAAAACATCGATAGTATTAATGAAGCAGACACAGAGCACACTGGCTCACAGCTTGGACTTTGGAATCGGGCATACTGGCATTTATTCTGCATCTTGGTTCTGTCACACTCTGTCCTTGGACCAGTTATCAAGCCTCCTCTGCTCCCAAAACTGGGAATACAGTAATGCCTAGATCATGGAGAAAATCCATGTGAATTTGCTATCAATAAACATGTGTTAAACTCCCAAAGATATAAAGTGAAAACTTGATTAGCATCTACTCTGCTTCAGATTAAGGTAGAAATGAGTTATGTGAGGGGAGGGGAGGCATTTCTCAAGTGCACCCAGCTTTGTACTTGTAGACTGGAAAACAAAACAGAGAACCTATGAGTTTATTTGGCTAGGCACCTTTGAAAATTATTGAATATCTTTATTCATTCTAGAATTAATTATTTCTAGACATGAATCTAGCCTTTCTAGGATTAATGATGAAAACTTGGTATCTTTGTTAAAACCTCATGTTCTGTACACTGCTAAAGTGAGCGTGATAGAAAGGGTGTGGAAAAATTGAACTGTTACTGGGAATATGGTGAACTAGATAACTGGGGAAAAGCAAAAACAATAACAAAATCAACCACCTTCCAATAACAAACACCTTGACTATATTTTTTTAAATAAAACAAATAGAAAATAAAAATAGCAATCTTTTCAAAACCATGGTCTTTTTCTTTCTGGAAAATAAAGGATATCCTTACAGAACGAAAGTAAAATATGAATCAAACCCAGATAGTTAAGGAGAGGGACAGTGACTGGCCTGAGGGCATCTGCCCATTGTTAGTGACTTAGAGCTCTTTTTTTTTACACTCATGTGAGGAAAAGAAGACAAAACTGAGGGTCCAGACGAGATGTACTGTCAAATTAGAAACAGTCAACAAAAAGCCAGGAACCTGGAAAAACTTCACTCTCAGTGAGAAAGTTGACTGGTAAAAATTTGCCCTAAATAAGGAAACACCTTAGAAACTTGGCTGCCTTGTCATGGGTTCTGAAGAGAGGAGAAAATGAAATCTCCCTGAGAATTTATAACCATAAACTGTCCCCCAAGTGGGTGGATGACCCAAATTCTCACCTCCTGCGGGTTCATAAACTTTACACTAAGAATTTATTTTAAAGTGATCCCAGGTTGGAAGTTTTCTTAGGCCCTTCACAGAACCAAGCATGAATTCTCTCTGAGGGAACATGTTAACAAACCTGTCCTTAAAATATCTGCATAAATAAAATGCCAATAAACATGACTGTATAATCAGAAATTACAAAAGACACAATAAGTATCATGAGTAACAGCAGTAAATACAACTAGCAGAAACAGACCCACACAGATTTTAGTTTTTAGAATGTTCTATATAGCACATAAAAATGTATTTTCAAATAATATATTCAAATGAATAAAGAAGGAATTGAAAATGTAACTAAGGAATGGAAGACTGGGTAATTTGAAAATGACCCAAACAGAACTTTTAGGAATAAAAATACATAATGATTGAAATGAAAAATTATTTTGGGGTTAAAGAACATATTAGACAAAGATAGATAATTATTAAAGTATAAAATACATCTGAAATATATTTTTCCATAGTGATGTACAGAGAAATAGAAAATATTTAAAAGAAGGTAAGAGACATGAAGTGACAAGTTCTTATGTGCATCTAATCAAAATTCCAGAAGGTGGAAATAGGATAGGGTGAAGCAATATTTGAAGGAAAAAAAAAAGCTTAGATTTTACAATTTTTCAGCTTCCAGAATCACAACAAATTCAAAATAGGAAAAAAATTCCACCCCTAGACAAGTGAGAGTGAAACTACATATCATCAAAGGAAAAATAACCTTAAAAGTAACAAGAAAACAAAACAAGTTACCTATAAAGAAATGAAAGATTGACGATTTCTAATCAGCAACAAAAGAGGCCAGGAGAATATCTTCCATATGTTAAAAGAAAATTTTCTTAGAACAGTAAAGCCCATAAAAACTCTTGTGTAACAATACCAGCCAAGTAGAAATTTTCAGAAAAAAGTAAAACAAACTTTATCTTTACAAACTCACTAAAGAAACTTCTCAAGGCAACATTACAATGAAGATATAAGAATAATGATTCTAAAAAGGCACTCTGAGATGCTAGAAGACATTTGTGGACAAAAAATGTTTAATATGCTTTTAAATATAAGCAAAAAATGACTGTGAAAAATGAACTATAATGACTTATTTGTTAAAAATAAGCAGGTGGTAATAAAAGCCAGATGGAACTAAAATTCTAGACAAATTTGCATGTAAGTTGGGAAGGGGTGATCAGAATTCAATCACTATAAGTTCTTTGAATTGTTTGGGAGTAGAGTAGTGATACTGATTAACTAGATTTTAGTAATTTATGTATACTGAGTAAAATTTCTAGGACAAATTCCTAGTAAATAGAAATAAATACTATAGCATTGAAATCAATACAGAAGAAAGAAAGAAATTAAAGGCAAATAAAAACTCAATCAATCTGAAAGAAGGCAAAAATGAAGGAAAAAAAGAAAAGTTGAAGCAATAGAGGTAAAAAATGAAGTGGTAGAAATAAATTATATTAGTAAGCACAGCTAATGTAACTTTCTTAAAAGACAAAGATGGACAGATTAGCTTAAAGCAATTTTAAACTATATGCTGTATATTAATTTTCTGTTGCTACATAACAAGTTATCACAAATTTAGCAGCTTAACACAAAACCCATTCATTAGTTTACAGTTCTCTAGGTCAGAAGTCTGCATGAGCTCCACTGGGTTCTCTGTTTCAGATCTCACAAGTCTGAAATCAAAGTTTTGACCATCCTGGGCTCTTACCTGGAGGGTCTGGGGAAGAATCCCCTTCCAAGCTCATTCAGCTTGTTGGCAGAATTCATTGGATCAATTAGGCAAGGGTCATTTGGGATCATTCTTCGAATTCTGCCTGCCACATGCTGTTTTCAAGACTCATGCCCCAAATATAAAGAAAAAGAAATTTTGAAAGTAAAGGAATGGAAAATAGGTACTAGGGGAAGAGTATCCAAAATAAAATTGATGTAGTTACATTGATAGCAAGCAAAATAGACCTTTGGGAGGGAAAATAAAGCCTTTTTAGGGTTAAAGAGAGCTAACCACTGGTTAAAATGAATTCACCAGGAAGGTGTAACAATTTTAAACTAATATGTACCCTATAACATACCTTCAAAATTTATAAAGGATAAATTGACAGAATTTAATAATTGATAACTCCACCATCATAATACTTCAAATAAAAAAAAGAAACACTGAAAATGAATAAATTAAGTATACAGCATTAAGGTCTTAGGGTGAATAAAAACAGGAGAATCAGTTAAAAAACAGAAGGAAGGAATAAATATGAGCAGAGATTAATATAATAAAAATAAAGGTACTATAGAGAAATTAAAATAACCAAGGAAATTTTGAAAGCCTAATAAAATTGACAAATCTTTACAAGAGTAATCAAAATTAAAAGAAAAAAGGTACAAATAAACCATATAAAAAATGAAAAAGAAATTATCAATAGAGATGCAGTGGAGATCAAAGGTATAACTAAATGCTTCATTCTAGATAAATCTCAGAAAAATAATGAGTGAAAGAAGCCAGATGCAGGAAAATCACACTGAATTATTCTGTTTAACTACAAATACACAAAATATATATAACTAAATAATATTGTATTATATTTGTGGTTACATCCAGATGACATAAAGCCACAAAGAAAAACAAGAAAATGGGAATTATAAAATACAAGATTTAGAATTATGGTTACCCCAAGGTAATTTGACTGGGGATAAGTACACAGAGGGCTTAAAAGTTTTTGTTTTTATTCTATTTTTTTCAAGGTACATAGTGGAAGATGCTGTACTATTTATTTGTATTCTTTATGCCTTAATATACATTATATGCACTTTGATATAGACAAAATTTTAATAATTTTAATTAAAACTTCTTTTTTTTTTTTTTTTTGCGGTACACGGGCCTCTCACTGCTGTGGCCTCTCCTGTTGCGGAGCACAGGCTCCGGACGCACAGGCTCAGCGGCCATGGCTCACGGGCTTAGCCACTCCACGGCATGTGGGATCTTCCTGGACCTGGGCACGAACCCGTGTCCCCTGCATTGGTAGGCAGACTCTCAACCATTGCGCCACCAGGGAAGCCCAAAACATCTTGAATATGTAGATGTCTGTGAAATATTAACAAAACGACAGAAAACATATTGATTAAAGCAACTTCCTAGGTTTAATTTTTAAAATATGCTCTAAAACCAATATTTTAGTTGTATTTGAAATGAAAATATTTAGTTTTAGACACTGAATGCTGAAATAATAATCCCACTGCGAAGATACATATTTAGGATACTGCTTTTGAATTCTGAGCTTGCTGTTATGTCACCCAAACATTTAGTCCATAGTGTTATAATTATATCAGACACCAATATAACATAGAAATAATGCTTAAATTTATAAGGTATGTTACTTGGTGGTTGCCTTACTTGATAATCTCTCAAATTTTGAAAACAGAACAAAGATGGTTATGTCAGATGGTTGATTTATCAGCCTTTTCTTGAACTTGCTTTTTACTAGTAGTAGGAATGACAAGCCAGTTCTTTTCAACCCACTGGCCTATAGATTTGGATTTGTCACCTTTCAGAGTTGACTAAAACATTTTAATAAATATCATGCAAGCAATATGGCAGGTTACATAGTGGTGCTGGGTCTGGGAGACTGAGCCAACTCCATTGGTTCTGTCATTAGAGCTAGCATGTTTTAGGCATTTCACTCAGAAACTGGAGTGCTGAGATCTTTAAAATGAGATTTATTTTCCCTTTAAGGAGATGTTTGCCCTTTCTGTGTTCTAAGGCTGCTTGGTGAATAATGGTTCTTATAATCACATTTCTGAAAGCATCTTTTATATGTCTTTGTATTGACCCTCCATTCATATGTACAGTCACAAAGCTACCATATTATGGCCTATTTTGTATAATTAATTTCTCTAGTAGCAATCTCTTATCTATGTTAACAAAATAAGGAAAGTATAGATGCTGAAAACTGCTTATTCCTTCAAGCCACAAAACAAAAATAAATGCTTAACCATGTAATATTAAGCTACTATCATTTGATAATTTAGCCACTCATAAGGAATAACATGGCAGAAGATAGTCTAAATATTTTTCTGCTGGCTTCTTGTTCAGCAAAATCAGTAATAATTCTAGTTCTTTCCATTTACTCTATATTATAATTCAAAGTGCTAGACAGCAAATTGTACTAGGGTACATTGTATTTATTCTGCATCTGTTAACACACTATTTGAAACTCTGCAGACCTTGCCTGGGAAGATACTTTTAGATTGTGTATATTTCTGTATTCAGGTAAGTCAGGTATCTTTTTCTAAGTGCTTCTATATACTGAAACATGCCCAATCTCCTTACTTAATAATAAAACAGTCCATGACTCTTTGTAAATCAGTAGGGATCCAGCAATAAGGTGCAACATATCACAAAAGCAGTGTAGGCTATCAATGGAGATAATAAGCAGGTGCATTAATATTCATGCCTTATGAAATCCTGGTTGTGCTTCTAAAAAGCTGTAGAATACATTCCAAGTTTAATGTTCACCAGTAGATGTTTGCCAGTGATTTTCAGATATTTCTTGTAGCAATTCATTCAAGGCATCCCTAGGTAATTTAGGAAAATTTCATCTGTATTTTCCATTTACTTAATTGTATGCTCAGCTAATGTACCTCAGTGAGTATGCATAATCCTTTCTGGTTGACCATTGGCTCTTTCTTTGACTCAGCTGGAAGTACTGTTCTGTAAGACTGACTGTATGTGTGTGTCCGTGTGTGTAGTGGGGGTCAGGTGGCAGTGATAGGAGAAAAACTACATGCGTTGTCCTGTACAGTACAGTATTTCCATAGTGTCAAAAAGTGCATTTAGACTTTGTTTCCATATAGAGTGACCAAAAAGGGAAGATAAGAAAATAATGCTATGCTACAAGGAATGCAGAGATACCAATAAAACAGGACCACTACATAAAGATACACAGGCTGGGTACTGTCCAAGTCCAGAGGCCACCACACACTACCCCCCAGAGTTATACAATGTATCAACACCACAAAAAAAGCATATGAAAGTGTACTACTGTTCAGTCTTTAAAATAGGGGATTGCTATGTGTCCTTATTTAGTTCATCTATAAATAAGTTCATAATAAAGCAAATATATTATGCACATGGATAATGTGAGTAGCATGCATCTTAGACTTAATATCCTTGTTTGAAATTGTATTTGATTTCTTTATTTTTCCAGACATTGATAAAGACCACTTCTACCTCCTTTGGAATCTTAACTGTATACCTCCTGTGTCTTCCTACCTTTCCAAGAGGTGAAGGGGCGGGGTTGGGAGGAAAAGGAATATTCTACCATCCACGTACTACACTCCTACCACCACTACTGCTACTGCCGCTATTAGCACCATCATCACCACTAAACAGAGAATTCTGAAAGAGCTCTTTGGACTAATACTATTTATCCTAGCTTTCCCCACTGGTCTGTTCTGCATTCCATGCTCCTCTTGATTCCCTTTGTTTACTCATTCAAGTTAACCTTTTATTCATTCATTCAATAAATGTTTACTGAAACCCTATAGTATACTAGATAGAATACTAGAGGATGGGGACAGCATGTGAACAAAATATACAAAATCTCTGCAATCATGGAGATTATATTCTGATAATGAGTAGGTTTGCAGGGTTAATTCAACCACTTGAAATCTTTTGCATTTTACAGAGTCTCCCTTTACATTCAGGATATTTTTGCTAGAGCTGGGAGATTTTACTTCCTCCCTGTTTTGTATGAAGGGTTTATACCACATCAGCTTTTTATAAAAAATTTCAATTAACACTTCTGTTTTGAGATAACTGAGTCATGCGCTATTGTAAGAAATACTACAGAGAAATCCCATACACCCATTATCCAGATTCCCCCACTGTTACTTCATAATACGGTATCACAGCTAGGATATTGACATTGGCGCAATCCACCAGTCTTATACAGATTTCTCAAGTTTTACTAGTACTTATTTGTATGTGTGTATGTGTGTGTGTTTTTAGTTTTATACCATTTTATCACATATGTATGTTTGTGTATCCATCACCACAGTTAGGATACAGAGCAATTCCATCACCACAGGGATCCCTCGTTCTGCCTTATACAACCATATTCACCCCCTGACCTTTGCCACACCTTATTTCCTAACCCCTGGCAACCTCTAATCTGTTCTCCAGTTCAAAAATTTTGTCTTTTCAAAATGTAATCTAAATAGATTTGAAAAGTACGTGACCTTTTGGATTGACTTTTTTTTCACTCACCATAATTCTCTGGAAATTCATACAAATTGTTGTATGTGTCAGTAGTTTGCTCTTTTTCATTGCTAAGTACTATTCCATGACACAGATATATAACCATGTATTTATCCACCAACTGAAGGATATCTAGATTGTTTCCAGTTTGGGGCTATTTTTAATAAAGCTGACATGAACATTTGTGTACAGATGTTGGTGTTATCATACATTTATTTTTGTGTAGGAAAAGTGCCCAAGGGTGCAACTGTTGGACTGTGTTGAAATTGATGTATAGTTTCATAACAAACTGCCAAACTGTTTTCCAGAGTTTCTGTAACATTTCACTTTCCTGGAATATATGGGAGATAGTCTCCCACAATTTCTCCACACCCTCATCTTCATTTGGTGTTGTTACTGTTTTTCATTTTAGTCACTTAGGTAGGTTTTGTCTTTATATAATATTAGCCTTTGATGCATGGAACTAGAGTTTCAAGAATACATTGACGTTTCCTTGACAATCTCTTAGGAGTATCTCAGTTCATTTGAAGACTTTTGCACTGCTGTTTGGTGACGAGAATACATTTGTATCAGAAGATGCCAAAATTCCATAACAAAAAGTTAGGATCTCAAAGTAGACCTGAGAAAAAAATCACAAAGAACTCTCTATTTGTCATGATGACGTCAAGTTTGCTATTGTTGTGACCGTTCCGTAGAAGTAGGATGGACCCCATCTCAAATTTGTTCAAGTGTTGACAGTGATGATGCCACACTTGCACCAACAGAGTATGAAAAGGTATATTCCTCCCATAATGAAGGTTCTCAGAGAGCATGGCGGCTCCCAAACAGGGCCAAAAATGGCTTGAAGGAGTCAGAAAAAGAGACTGACATGGGATTTTTATGGTGGATTTGGGGTGGGTCTGGAGTGAGAATTCCTGCTCGTGGTTTGGACTTCCTGCTGACGCCAAGAGAAGGAGTACTAGGGTTTTCTCATCAACTTATGATGCCAAGGGAAGGAGTACTAGGGTTTTCTCATCAACTTACCCAGATGTGGAGCAAAAGGAGAAGAGTGGATGGTGAAGCTTAAAAGTAGTCAGCAGTCAAATATAAAAAAAAAAAAAAATGGAGTCAGACTTCTTACTATAATTTTGATGACATTGGGAAGAATTTGGGGATATATGGCTGCAGCATGAACAAGGACTTTCCATCAATCTGCTTAGAAGCATAGAAGTAAAATGAACAATTTAAAGAAATACTGGAGCCCTGCTCACCATCTTTTCTTCCTCTCCAGCTTAAGTGCTGACATTTCCTGGTTTGTGACCAATGACTTATTACTCACTGTCATGCTCATGTTATTCATAATGATAAACAGTCTCTCCTCTTGGCCTGGGTATGTGAAGAATCACTCATTTTGGTATTGGCTTTGGCTATTGGTAAATCACTGTGTCCTGAACCATAATTCTTTGGGCAGCTAAAGCCCTCAAAAGTAAAGTTTGCTATTACAAATTAAAGGAACTTTGTAACTTCCCATCCTGTCCCTGAATGAACACTATAGGGAATTTCAAAACACCTGCCAAAATATGGGTTTGCTTGGTGTTGAAAATTTGGCATTAATTGCCTATTCATTCTTCGTAAGTGCCAATTACTGGCTTATAATTCCATCTAAAGAATTCTGTACAGTTAATGTGTACCTGTGATATGCCTCAATGAAATCTAAATAAAAGTGGCATCAATAAAGTCAGGAAAAGAATATTGCAGCTGTGGGGCAGTACATTACTAATAATCTCAATTTACTTTCTTAACTGGACAAGGAACTAAGAACAAAAACAAAAACCAAATCTTGGTCATAGTAACAATTATATAAGGACCTTTATCCAAGTGTTTAAAAAGTAATTGCAGAAATCCATGAAAATCATCCATTGTTGATGGCATATTTTGATCTAATTTTCATGAGATAGAAGACACTATTAAATTGGGAAACTATTAGCACTATTATCTTTTTTTTTTTTTTTTTTTTGCGGTATGTGGGCCTCTCACTGTTGTGGCCTCTCCCGTTGCGGAGCACAGGCTCCGGACGCGAAGGCCCAGCGGCCATGGCTCACGGGCCTAGCCGCTTCGCGGCATGTTGGATCCTCCCGGACCAGGGCACAAACCCGTGTCCCCTGCATCGGCAGGCAGACTCTCAACCACTGCGCTACCAGGGAAGCCCCTAGCACTATTATCTTTAAGAGATGAAAATTATAAATGCTCTTACAGAATACTTATAATTCCATTAACTAAACACTTTTTCAGAATTCACTTATATAATAAATATAGGTAGCCAGATAACCTAATTACATTTTTATATTACACATATGCTGAATATGAAGCAAAGCTTTTCTTCAGAATAATCTCTCAGAAAATCTGAAATTACCTTATGTTCAAATACCTACAAAATCTCATATTACGTTTCATTATTTTATTTTGAATAAAGTTGTATTTGGGGAAGGCATTAATCTAAAACAGCGTTAAATAAAAACTAGCTTTGAATGCTATTTAGGTCATCTACTGAATACCATTAAAACAAGGAGACAAGTATATCACAGATGTAGTAATTATTTTTGATGATATGGCCTCAAAATTGCCCAAAATACCTGTCATCATGAAAAGGCTTTTAATAATCATTTTAAATAACAATACAAAATTTCCATTTTAAAATAGGAAGATTTGGGCAATGAACTAAAAGAGTGTGGAGTATAAGTGTCAGAGATTCTAACTTTAACTTTATCTGATTCTAACTAAATCACATCTCTAAATCAGAAGCATGATCCATGATGGAGGGTTGCCAAATGTAGTGACTGTCAAGCATGTTTCATGACAATGCTAAGAGGACATATGGTGACTACAGATCTCAGGCCAAGTTGCCAAAGAACAGTCCTCCAAAGTAGGTGGCCCTCCCTGAAAGGCCTGGAATAATGGGGATGGGGTGTTCTGATTGGGAGTGGGCCCTGTCACCCCTCAACATGAGCCTCTTGCAGAATGCTAGTCCAGGGAAAACCTCACATCATTCAGAAGGCGATCCATTCCAAAGGGACCAGTATGAGAATTTTGTCATTAAGAATAAAAGAGGAAGAAAATAACAAGAAAATCCAATAACAGGTGAAAAACCCTCCACCAGAAAAATGATACCACAAGCCAGAGGAAAATTTTGATTAAAATATCCCAGTGAATTAAAAAAATTAGTGAAATCATTGTCTTTATAAAATAAGGTTTCAAAGCAAAGATACAAGAATGTAGAGAGGATGGTGTGAGACAGTAGAAGATGAAACAAGAGATGGTAGGCTCAGGAAAGGAATGCAGAAGAGAAAAATGTAGAGGAAAAAAGGTCAAATTGGAATCTCCACAAACATTAGTCAACACACCCAAAATCATAGTAAGGGATATGATATGACTGAGTGAGTGAAATTAAAAGTTAAAAAGAGGTGTAGACATAGAAGATAGAAAAAAACCCAGAATCTGCATAATTGTGTCTCTAAAAAATAGAACTAAAAAACTGGATAAGTAAAGTAATGGTTAAGTATTCCCAAAAGACTTAATAGAATAAAGAAACATGAGAATCTTTAGACTTAAAGGGCAAATTGTGCCTAGAAAAGTGACAGCAATCAATATACTTAGCAAAATTATTACACTAAAAAAAAAAAAGAGAGAGAGAGAGAGAATACTGTGGGCATCCAAGCAATTAAAAAATCAATTCACGGGGCTTCCCTGGTGGCGCAGTGGTTGAGAGTCCGCCTGCCAATGCAGGGGACACGGGTTCATTCCCCGGTCCGGGAAGATCCCACATGCCGCGGAGCGGCTGGGCCCGTGAGCCATGGCCGCTGAGCCTGCGCGTCCGGAGCCTGTGCTCCGCAACGGGAGAGGCCAAAGCAGTGAGAGGCCCGCGTACCGCAAAAAAAAAAAAAAAAAAAAAAAAAATCAATTCACCTGTAAAAATGGAAAAAAAATTTCTGGTTCCAGTTTTCTGATACTGCTCCTTGGCATCACTCAACAGTGTTAAGAAAGTAAAACGATGCCTTCAATTCTAAGGAAAACAGTTGTGATTCAGTAACTTTATACTCAGCCTAATTATTGGTCATGTGTAAAGAAAATAAACAATTTGGTTGTAGGCTGCATTGTTTTCACAAATCTTCCGGAAGAATGTTATAGAGAAAAGTTCGGGCATTGGAAGTAGTGGAAAAACTCCAGCAGTAGTACTGGAAAAGATTGTTGAGGCAATTTGAACTAAGGTCAAAAGAAATGACCTTAGTTCATTTCTTCTGATTATAGCTTCTGATTATAGACCAGAATATAGAGGTATTCCCAAACCATAACAACATAGAAATGATATATGGTGTAAAAAAGTATAATATGCTGAAGTTCACATCTTTTATAGATGAGGGGAAAAGGTATCATTTAAAGATGATAAATAAAATAGGGACTTAATATATTCAAAGAGTCAAAAAGTTAATAGGAAAAATAATATAATAAGTACAATAGGGCGATGGAGGGGGAGAAGGCAGAGGGAGAAGAAGCAGAAAAATAATTTTGTCAATGCTCATACTAGGGAATAAATAAAATCAACAGAAATAATAAAATACATCTATTAAATGAAGTTTAATTATAAAGATAATAATTAGAAATAATAGAAACCTTTTATATTACAGTAAAATGCACACAAGAATGTAGGATAGAAGATGAAACAAAGAAGAAACTATGTAAATAATTTTACAGGTACTGATGTAAATATAATAATGTTCAAGATATATTGTTAAATAGAGAAAAGTTGTAAAAGAGCATTGCAAAATTGTATGTGTATGTTTGTTCATTAATATCCTTAACGTACATGCTCATGTATTAATGGCATAGCACTTATTTCTCTTAAATGATACTCCACCGCATAATAGCTATCTCAAGAGAGGCACTATGTAGCTACCGTTATTGTTATTATGTTATGACCTTGTATCCTAATAAATCAGTATTTTTTATTAATATCACATGCTTAACATAAAACTATATGTAGTACCTACGTGTGAGTACCTACATGTACAGTTGGGCTACTGACCTCCCTTCCCTTTGATTTTTCACAGTAATTTAATCTGTAATGTATTTTAACATTGTACTGTATCTTTGTCACTTTCTAATGGTTCAATATATGATAGTTTTGTCTTTATGGAAGAGATGAGACTGAATGTCAATCCCTTTGACTCCAAATCCAGTTATTCAACACAGTCACAGGAAGCAGAATGATAGACATCAACAATAAACATCTATAATTATTATAACACCTGCTAACATGTATTGTGTGCCTATAGATGATGAATAAGAAACTGAGACACAGTGGTTGATTACTTTGCCCCAAATCAAAAAATAGTAAGAGACAAAACTTGGATTAGAAGCCAGGGAGGCTGGCCCCAGAGCTGGTGCACATAACAGTACATTAGAAGTGTGACCCTGCTCACTAACTTCTCTTTCTCCATGGGCGAAAGGCAGGATATAATGACTTATTTTATAAAGTTGCTACAACAATTCTTAAGAAGAATACATCTAAGAGCTTTGTAATCCATGAAGCTCTCTAGCAAATGCAAGATATTACCGATGCCATTGTATCTTCTTGCTGCCCTTGTTACCACCATGTCATATAGGCTAAACTCACAGAGGAGCGAAGTTTTCACTTAGATTGCTATAGAGATCACTTGCTTTTATGATCATTTACTGACTTTTAAATCTCAACATGCATGTTCCTGCTCAGATTGTACTATACTCAAGCCCCAAGATAAGCTTATATTCTACTGAGAAAGACTGCCAACAAGGCATAATGTGATAAGGGGCGTAATGAAGTTCTGAGTTTTTTGCAAAGACCTAGCAGAGAGGAAAGGAGAAGGGAAGGATTGTGAGACTCAAAGATTTAGACAAATGTCTCCCAGCTTAGAAAGAAAGACCAGCAATTTCAAATTCTAATAATCTTCCCTGGAGTGAAGCATCAACAAGTTTCACATTGTATTTATGCTACACAGCAATATTTTTGCATTGTCCTCAGTCCCCCCTTTCCTGCATGTATTCCCACAAAGACTGTCCTTGACCAACACCAGAAATGAATTTGATTTCTCTAATGCAGAAGGTAATTGGATTTTTCTTTATTGAATGCATCCCTTTAATGACTTTCTCTGCTCCTGCCAATTTAGCTGCAAGTGACCTGACATTGATCTGATGATATGACTTAAAGAGTTGGAGCTGAGAGTGAAAAAGACCAGCTGTCTGGCATCAGAAAAAATGTTTTTTGCCTCATCTTGCTATTTTCCTGAGAAAATCCTTTGTCCTTGAATGTCATTTTTCCAAAACATGCTGCTGTGATAATTGGTCATATAGCAGCCGATTGCTTCCTTCTAGAAAATATGATAAGTATTTCCCAGAAATTCAAAGGATCGTGAGACATTACTACAAACAACTCTATGCCAATAAAATGGACAACCTGGAAGAAATGGACACATTCTTAGAAAAGCACAACCTTCCGAGACGGAACCAGGAAGAAATAGAAAATATAAACAGACTAATCACAAGCACTGAAATTGAAACTGTGAATAAAAATCTTCCAGCAAACAAAAGCCCAGGACCAGATGGCTTCTCAGGCAAATTCTATCAAACATTTAGAAGAGCTAACACCTATCCTTCTCAAACTCTTTCAAAATATAGCAGAGGAAGGAACACTCCCAAACTCATTCTACAAGGACACAATCACCCTGATACCAAAACCAGACAAAGATGACACACACAAAAAAAACTACAGGCCAATATCACTGATGAACATAGATGCCAAAAACCTCAACAAAATACTAGCAAACAGAATCCAACAGCACATTAAAAGGATTATACACTGTGATCAAGTGGGGTTTATCCCAGGAATGCAAGGATTCTTCCATATACACAAATCAATCAATGTGATACACCATATTAACAAATTGAAGGAGAAAAACCATATGATCATATCAATAGATGGAGAAAAAGCTTTTGACAAAATTTAACACCCATTTATGATAAAAACCCTCCAGAAAGTAAGCATAGAGGCAACTTACCTCAACATAATAAAGGCCATATATGACAAACCCACAGCCAACATTGCTCTCAATGGTGAAAAACTGAAACCATTTCCACTAAGATCAGGAACAAGACAAGGTTGCCCACTCTCACCACTCTTATTCAACATAGTTTTGGAAGTTTTAGCCACAGCAATCAGAGGAGAAAAAGAAATAAAAAGAATCCAAATAGGAAAAGAAGAAGTAAAACTGTCACTGTTTGCAGATGACATGATACTATACATAGAGAATCCTAAAGATGCTACCAGAAAACTACTAGAGCTAATCAATGAATTTGGTAAAGTAGCAGGATACAAAATTAATGCACAGAAATCTCTGGCATTCCTATACACTAAGGATGAAAAATCTGAAAGTTAAATGAAGAAAACACTCCCATTTACCACTGCAACAAAAAGAATAAAATACCTAGGAACAAACCTACCTAAGGAAACAAAAGACCAATAGGCAGAAAACTATAAGACAATGATGAAGAAATTAAAGATGATACAAACAGATGGAGAGATATGCCATGTCTTGGATTAGAAGAATCAACATTGTGAAAATGACTATACTACCCAAAGCATTCTACAGATTCAGTGCAATCCCTATCAAACTACCAATGGCATTTTTCACAGAACTAGAACAAAAAATTTCACAGTTTGTATGGAAACACAAAAGACCCTGAATAGCCAAAGCAATCTTGAGAAAGAAAAATGGAGCTGGAGGAATCAGGCTCCCACAGTTGGAGGGAATGGTGAAAACATCACAGTGGTGATGTGACTTTACCCAAGACGGGCAGGATTTGTGCACCTGAGAAAAAGAGGTGGAACACTTTTGGAACAATACTGGATAATTAGAATAATATGCCATAAAAAGGGTTCATGGCTTATATCTCACACATCATTGAAGGGAAAAAGGGAGAGAAAGGAAGGTAATATTTTGACTAGTGATATAGGTAAAAATCTAGACACATCAGGAAATGTTTGAATTTTGGAGTTTCTGATTTAGACAAACTTAAAAAGAATATGACATTTTATTTATTATGTTTTTGTTTCTATGGAGAAGTTAATAGTATCTTAAAGATGCCTCCTTGGATAAGGTAATCTTGATGTTTTTTTTAAAAAATATCACTATTTGATACGTTGAACAGCCTTAAATATGCTCATTCATTATGTGAAGTCAAATGAACTGTTAAAACTTTTAACTGAAGTATATTCTAATTTTCATCTCTGCATATATTCTAATGTTAAAATACATACATATTTTATTCTTAACAAAATGTGAATTATATACATATTTAAACCTGAATGGAAGATTTCTGAAAGTGCTAAATAAGTTTCTTTCATTGCTTCAGGTCACTGATATGATGCTTCAGGACAAGCCCTATCCTGATTGGGGAAAATCTGCAAGAGCTTTCTGGAAGAAAGGAAATGTTAGGATTATTTTATTCTGGTAAGAGATTGTTTCATTTATTGACATATGTCTTGCCTCATTCACAAGGACTTGCGGTGGATTTCGTTTTCTTTAGATATATAAAATTCTGTCTAGAGAGGCACTTCTAGTGGACACTGTGCTCCATTAAAATGATGAAAACCATTATCCTATTTATCAATTAATTTCTGCTTACACATTGTTGCATATACACAGTTACAAGAGATACATTTACTAATATAGTAAAGCGAATAAGATTTTACCAGAGGTAAGTAGGTTTTTGAGTCAGCAAAAATAAGCTATAAGTTTCATCAATGGAATCGGGTATAAAAATGTCCCCAGTGAGTACTGAATTTCCAGTGTATTTGACAGGATATAATTTTGCTTTGAAGAAATCATACAGTGAAGGAACCTCTTTACAGACCACATCTGGCTCTTTGGCACTTCTTTTTGTACCAATAATTTCCTTTAGCTCTCCAGCCCAATCATTGCAATTAAAAAACAATCCATGTCTTATGGAACTTTGTCTTTTGTGGAGTCAACATTATTTATGTATATCTGAAGAAGGTAGACAGAAATGGTAGGAATATAGAGACAGCAAGAAGGGCACTTCCACCAGGCCATGTGACAGTGATTCAACCCGATGTATGAAAAGTTATCTACATTAACACCCAGAAGCCTTGTAATTGATGATGACTTGTGCTTCCTAAATTGCATTCTGTTCACCTGCCTTTCAAAATGAAAAAAAAAAGAAGTCTGTTTATTCTTGGATCTAACTCTGAGGGTTGATTTTTTTCATGTACAAGCTACAAAAGTCATGGTCACTAAGTACTTGGGGGAAAATATACACTCTAAGCTATCTTTGTGCTTTAGCACTATTACTAAATGTTGCTTCAGATGTATGGCATTTTGAACTCAATTAACAGCAAGTAAACAAAAAGTAGATTTTTCAATAACGTTGTAAAAATGAATATGATTTTGTAGATGTTTATTCACAACTTGCCTCAGAGTCAAGTGTGGCCTATTTTATGGCACATTTCCTTCATATTGTTTCCTGTTTGTAAGTTCCCCATGTAGCTTGACTAAATAATATGTAATATTATAATTTTAGCAAGTATTCATTGAAGATATGTTTTGCTCCAGGCAGTATGCTAAGAACTTACTCATTTAATCCTGATAACCCTGTAAGTAAATGCTATTATTATAAGCATAGGTCTCTGAATTCAGGGCCCCAGTTACTAAGCATTATATTAGACTGTCTCTAGAAAAACAAAGGATACATCGGTGTGCAAATTCCAAATGATTATCCTTAATCCTTGTTTAGATAATGGTGCTAAACAAGAACGTGAGATTCTGGGAAATCATTCTACCCCATAGAATTCTGTACAGGGGTTTTAAGAATCATAATTTAAAAGGAGATAAACTCTAATATTAAAAGTCTTTATGGACTATCTCTCTTTTAAAATATCTACTTACTATGTTTACAGATATTTTGTATCATTTAATGTATCTTCGAAGGCAGCCCATTGATTATTGTTCAATGTGGCCAGTTACCAAGGTCACACGTATATCATTTGCAAAGATGAGCCATGCATATCTGAATGCCTCTATTATTGTTGTCATTAGCTACTCTTAGTTGCAATTGTTGTTCCAGAGGAGAGGAATCCATACTAGATTTTTCCTTAATCATCTTAGTACATTTTCCTTGAACGTTATTACTCAAATCTATGTATTACCAATCTCTGTTTATACAAGTGTGTTTATTTTTGACATATGTGATAACACAGTCCCAATGGATAATCTAAAGAGTATTTTGAATGTTGTAAAATAATTTAGTCACTGATAAATAGATAATATTCTTAAATGGAGAGCAAACTAAAATTCACACTTATCCTTGTAGTCATTGTTTCTGTAAAATTATTGATTATTAGGTAATATATTTGAGAGATGATTTTTATTGTTATGTTTCAGAAGTAATATTTCAAATCATGGAGAGCATAAAACAACTGGAGGAAAATTTAAATGCCGCTTTGAATATATTTTTTCCTATTTTATCCATTACATACCGTTAGATTATCTTGACAACAGTATTCATGGTTTTAAAAGAGAAAAATCTGATGCAAAATATTGAACATGGAAATTATGTGGGAAGCAAAAAAATCTCCCTTTTTGTTCATACTTTTCAGATAAAAGGGATTTAGCAAGTGTAAAGGGCATTTGTTTTTTTAGCTCTAGGAGATAAAAATACAGAAATCATTGGCAAGGTTTTAAATGAAATAAAAGATAGTATTTACATACTATGTGTCACCCACTCAAAAAGAGGTATTCTCTTTTGGTTTTACCCTAGTTAAGGAGAGACATATTCGTGTAATAAATCTGTGGTGAAGAAATTTTGCAAAGGAAAGCTTTTATACATTGCAATGTGATTATGAGTTTAAACAGTACAACATGCAATTTTGTTGTAGTAAACTTACCTTTACCTAGGTGTAGCTGCTTTAACTCACAAATGCCTGTCAGAAACTATTTCGTTTGCAACTGTGTGTCTAAGTTCTTTCTGATTCTTAGTGATAGATGTCTCTACATTGGAAAGAATGGTTCCTATTTTTCTGTAATTGTGCAAAGATGAGTCTGCTATAACACATGGGCCTTTATGCCTGGGAGGAGACTAAATTGTGGTTGATTTGAAAATACTAAATGGGAAAGGGCAGACCATTTATAGAACTTCCCTTCCAAAGCCCCATTCCCAGCCCTTTTGCTAATTAAAAAGAATAAAAATTTAAAATCAAAATCCTAGGTTAATGCCATATACTGTTCTATTTTCCAGAGGGGCTACCAATACCCCTTTTCACTCACCTGTGTCTGAAGTAAATGTATACATAAATGTAGACATAAAAAAAATAAGTAGTATGATATTTATATTAGCTTCTATCTCCTCACTTTATTTACTCTCTAGAGACAAAATTTATATGCTTTTGAGGGGAAGCATCTTGGGATATTTCCCAAAGGCTCAACTTTTTAAAAAATAAGGAAGACACTCTTCTGTGATTAGTCGGGGAATTGGTGGAGGAAGGAGTTGGGAGAGCTCGTGGTCATTAGGGCTTCCTGGATAATTCAATTCCTTGCCTTGGAGACACACGAGAGGTTTGTACCTTTCTGCCCCCTCTGATCACATGACTTGCTTAGACCAATTAAAATGTGAGTGAAAGAGGCTTGTGTCACCTCTAGAAGCATTTAATTGCTAGCGAGAAGCACTGAAAGGGGCTCCTTTCTAGGTAGCCATTGTGGAAGTCTGTGTCTAGCTGGAGCACTTGTCATTCAGGTTCCCTGAATGACCTGGATAAGCCCAGCATCCTTTACAACACATGTAGTGTGAGCGAGGAATATACCTCTGCAAATGGTAAGCCATTGAGATTGGGGGATTATTTGATACTGCAACATAAACCAGCCTATCCTGATGTATCCAGTCACTGATCCTTGGAAATGGAGTGCTGTCACAGCAGAAAGCAGAAATTTTAGTCTTGAGGGCTGGACAGCAAATGGCAAGAAAACTAATGAAGGCTGGAAAGATAGTAATACAGGTATTATAGTGGCAAAGCATTTGGTAAAAACTGTGGTCTGTGATTACTTAGATGCCTGGAAATTGGAAAACATAGTGCATTGCTGTGTACATCTGTGTACAACTGTCCACTTCAATTCCACTCTGTTGCACAGAAAAAATTATGTGGGGTTTTTTTGATGATTAGTATATTTATATTTTTTAAAAGTACTTTATCTAGTGCTCTCATGGTTTGGGTGGGCATCTTTTGATCATGATTAACTTTATTCTTGACTGAGAAACAAATGAGCTGCTGCTGGTTTTCCTGCTTTGAGTTTCATGGTTATTATTCAAGTCTAACAAGGTTGTTTAACTTTGACCATTCAAGAGCTAATCAAGAAACAATTATTGTCTTTTTTTTTTTTAATGGGGAAACTTCTTTATTTTTTTTATTTTTATTTTTTTAACATCTTTATTGGAGTATAATTGCTTTACAATGGTGTGTTAGTTTCTGCTTTAGAACAAAGTGAACCAGCTATACATATACATATCCCCATATCTCTTCCCTCTCGCATCTCCCTCCCTCCCACACTCCCTATCCCACCCCTCTAGGTGGTCACAAAGCACCGAGCTGATCTCCCTGTGCTATGCGGCTGCTTCCCACTAGCTACCTATTTTACATTTGGTGGCGTATATATGTCCATGCCACTCTCTCGCTTTGTCCCAGCTTACCCTTCCCCCTCCCTGTGTCCTCAAGTACATTCTCTAGTAGGTCTGAGTCTTTATTCCCATCCTTCCCCTAGGTTCTTCATTACCATTTCTTTTTTTTTTAGATTCCATATATATGTGTTAGCATACGGTATTTGTTTTTCTCTTTCTGACTTCACTCTGTATGACAGACTCTAAGTCCATCCACCTCACTGCAAATAACTCAATTTTGTTTCTTTTTATGGCTGAGTAATATTCCATTGTATATATGTGCCACATCTTCTTTATCCATTCATCTGTCGATGGACACTAAGGTTACTTCCATGTCCTGGCTATTGTAAATAGAGCTGCAATGAACATTGTGGTACATGACTCTTTTTGAATTATGGTTTTCTCAGGGTATATGCCCAGTAGTGGGATTGCTGGGTCGTATGTTAGTTCTCTTTGTAGTTTTTTAAGGAACCTCCATACTGTTCTGCATAGTGGCTATATCAATTTACATTCCCACCAATAGTGCAAGAGGGTTCCCTTTTCTCCATACCCTCTCCAGCGTTTATTGTATGTAGGTATTTTGATGATGGCTATTCTGACTGGTGTGAGGTGATATCTCATTGTAGTTTTGATTTGCACTTCTCTAATGATTAATGATGTTGAGCATTCTTTCATGTGTTTGTTGGCAATCTGTATATCTTCTTTGGAGAAATGTCTATTTATATCTTCTGCCCATGTTTGGATTGGGTTGTTTGTTTTTTTTTGATATTGAGCTGCATGAGCTGCTTGTAAATTTTGGAGATTAATCCTTTGTCATTTGCTTCATTTGCAAATATTTTCTCCCATTCTGAGGGTTTTCTTTTCATCTTGTTTATGGTTTCCTTTGCTGTGCAAAAGCTTTTAAGTTTCATTGGGTCCCATTTGTTTATTTTTATTTTTATTTCCATTTCTCTGGGAGGTGGGTCAAAAGGATCTTGCTGTGATTTATGTCATAGAGTGTTCTGCCTATATTTTCCTCTAAGAGTTTTATAGTGTCAGGCCTTACATTTAGGTCTTTAATCCATTTTGAGCTTATTTTTGTGTATGGTGTTAGGGAGTGTTCTAATTTTATTCTTTTCCATGTAGCTATCCAGTTTTCCCAGCACCACTTATTGAAGAGGCTGTCTTTTCTCCATTGTATATTCTTGCCTCCTTTATCAAAAGTAAGGTGACCCTATGTGCGTGGGTTTATCTCTGGGCTTTCTATTCTGTTCCATTGATCTATATTTCTGTTTTTGTGCCAGTACCATACTGTCTTGATTACCATAGCTTTGTAGTATAGTCTGAACTCAGGGAGACTGATTCCTCCAGCTCCATTTTTCTTTCTCACGATGGCTTTGGCTATTCGGGGTCTTTTGTGTTTCCGTACAAATTGTGAAATTTTTTGTTCTAGTTCTGTGAAAAATGCCATTGGTAGTTTGATAGGGATTGCATTGAATCTGTAGATTGCTTTGGGTAGTATAGTCATTTTCACAATGTTGATTCTTCCAATCCAAGATCATAGTATATCTCTCCATCTGTTTGTATCATCTTTAATTTCTTTCATCAGTGTCTTATAGTTTTCTGCATACAGGTCTTTTGTCTCCTTAGGTAAATTTGTTCCTAGGTATTTGATTCTTTTTGTTGCAATGGTAAATGGGAGTGTTTGCTTAATTTCACTTTGAGAAACAGTTATTGTCTTAACATACATGTGTGGAAGAGTGACATGATAATAATAATAATAAATGGAATAAACTAATAAAAACGACCTGAGAATCAGGGGAAATGTCAGTTAGAAGGGTTTTAGTAATAGCTCTACTAATATCCAACTGTGTGACCTGTATGACTACTTTGAGTTTCCATTTTCTTTTCTGTAAAAGGGATGTTTTGTTATTTTTTGTGGTCCTTTTCAGCTCTACAATGCTATTTTCTACTGTAAGATTAAGGTGTGGGAGAGTGAGTAATTCTGTCTGCTTTGCTCCAGAGGCCAGAATATGGACTGCTATAGTCTGAATGTTTGTATCCCTCCAAAATTCCTGTGTTGAAATCCTAATGCCCTATGTGATGGTATTAGGCAGTGGGGCCTTTGGAAAGTGCTTAGGTCATGATGGTGGAGCCCTCAGAAATGGGATAAGTGAGTTTATAAAAAAGGCCTCACAGAGACCCCTAGCCCTTTCCACCATGTGAGGACACAGAGAGAAGGTGCCAGCTATGAATTAGGAAGGAGGCGCTTACCAAACATAACCATGCTGGTGCCTTTATCTTGGACTTCCAGCCTCCAGAATTGTGAGAAATAAATATCTGTTGTATATAAGCCACCCAGTGTGTGATACTTTGTCATAAAAGCCCAAATGGACTAAGATATGAGTCAATGAGTGTTAAGTCACATGGAAGCAGCTTTGGATACATGTATGAAAGAATTCCCTAATAATGAGAGCGTCTGAGTGCTGAATGAGCCTGCCTGATGAACTGCTGAAATCCCCATCAGTGGAAGTATTCCTGCCAAGGCTACATAGTCCTTCAGGGTTGCTATACAGGATTTTCACAATGAATGAGAAAAAAGTAAATCACTTTAAATTTTCATCAAACTTGAAGGTTCTGTGACTCGACATTTTTAACTAGAAAAGTACTGCATATTGATTTTTAATAGAGAGGATGCTAATTATATTTTAATATGCTCCATAATCCCATCATCATTATGAACAGAATTTTTACATTAGACAATGATTCATGAAAGGTTCCAGGGGCAACTAGATTATGCACAGCATTCTTCCTCACTTCTCAAATAATAAATTAGCCCATATCTTCTCTCTGGATGGATTTTGTCTTTTTGCCTTCAGCCTTCCTTCTATCTCAACATGTCTCTTTAATTAAAAGCTGCCTCTGTGAGGAAAAGCAGAACATTTTTAGCCCAAAGCATGTAACTGTACCTACTGAATCAGTCACCTTAACTTTAAACATTGCACTAAATTAACAAGCTCCATTTAAATCTGGCTACTTCTCAGCAGAAGAATCCAAGGATATGCTTCACCTGGTTTTCTTGCTAGATGTTGTTTCCTACTTCTGGCTAAAAAGATGATTGATGTTGCATTACTGTTTTGTTGAATTAATGTGTTGTCATATTATTTAGAGATTTTCATTTAAAAAGTAAATTCTGTATTTATATCTGAGGGATTTAACTCTCAGGTGTATATTTATGCCTGGGCATTAACACAATCCCATGCCCTTCGAGACTTAATTTTGCTGAATTAAGAGCAAGTCTTGTTTGCATTTAACTTATTTAAGTAAATACTTAAGCTCTGAGTACAATATGAAATAGTGGTTAGAAGCAGACTCTGAAGCCAGTTGCCTGGCTTTCGGTCCTGGTTTTACTACTTACTATTGTGTTAGTTGTTTTAACTGGTATTATGACATGTTATGACTGGTATTATGAGCACCAGGTGCTCTCCATGTTGCTGAGAATACAACTTTGAGAGAGAAAATAAGGACTCTGACAGCATAATTTTCTATCCAGTGAGAAATATGGGGGCAGGAGGTAATACCCACCAAGGTGTAGGTTCAAGGTGAGCTCTCAGGATGGTTTTGCTAGGGCTGAAATGTCATCTCAGGATAAGTAGGGGCCAGAAACATCATGATTGGTTAGGTATGTCGAGTGAGGTAGAGGGAGAAGTTTAGGGTATCGTTGAGTAGTTAGGCTTGAGCAGCTGAACAGGAGCTTATGTTACTCACTGAGACAGGAGATCCTGGCGGAGAACTGAGTCTTAAATGGAGGCATAATGAATCCAGGCTTGAGCATGCTGAACTTGATGTACTAATTGAGATACCTAGTAAGCAGGTCCTTATATGGGATCTGAAGCTGAGGAGTGAGGGAGTGAGGTCTGAGACAGAAATATAACTAACATTTATTTCTTGGTTTACATTTTTATACTTTTGTAGATGTCATTATCTACATGTATGGGGTATTTGAGTGGGTGTACAGTGAAAATAAAAGATCTACTAGAGTAAACCTACGGAGCTCTTTTATTTGGGAGCAGGCAGAAGAGGCATCTGGAGAGAAGACAGAGAAAGAGGGGACAAAAAGAATGAAAAGTCCAAAAAGGGTGTGTCATAGATGCCAAGAGAAGAGAGAATATCAAGAGATATAACAATGTCAATAGTCAAATGCTAGCAATATATCAAATAATATCAAAATGCAAAGTGTCTATGGGATTTCACTCTAAGAGGACCATCAGTGATGAGCTTGGCAAGAATGTTTTTGCAGAATGTTGCTGATAGATGCTAGACTTGTACCGGGTCAACCCACGATTAGGACAGGAGGAAATAGGAGCAGGGAGGATATTCAGAAGGTGAGAGAGAAGGCTGGAGAGATATCTATATTTAAACATGAATAATCCCCAGGAAAATTTTAAATGTATTTACTGATTTGGCTATTAATTGATTTGTCTTGTCCAGAGCATATTCATTTTTCTCCCAAGAGATAGAGGTCATTTCGAATTACTTGTTGCCCAGGTACTGAATAAAAGGCTCTTAAATTAAATTCTGTGGTGAAATTTCACTCTGTTATTCTCATTTTTTAGTAGAAAGAGAATAAATAGTTCATAGGGTTTTAAATTTAAAAACCTTTAAAAATTTAAAGAAATGCATTAAAATCAAAATGGTGGCTAAGTTCTCTACATATTTATGCTCAGATCACATTACTTGAGAGCAGGATAGCATCTCACTTATCGTGTCCCTAGGACTTAGCATGGTGCCTGGCACACAGTAAGCATTAAATACACTCTTGCTGAATTAACTACTTTGGTGAGGACTTTCAAGTATATAATACTCTAGGACAGTTTTGAAAATTTCTTTAGATAGAGGACTTCACTAAAGATGATAAAAGGATGATTAAAAGTATTTTGACTTTGTGATTAACTGATGCTTTATAAGAAGATATATAATCCTTATGAATTTTTTTCTGAAAAATTTTTAGAAATATTTATTTTCAGTATTTTTAAAAAATCGTCTTGGTTGCAAATTATGTGCTTTACCTACAACTAGAAGGTGCATTTAAAAATCGTGGGATATGTTTCTACAGTAATGCAATGTCAGCCCCACACTGACCGTGAGGGTCTTTAACTTAGGATCTTTTCCTCATCTCTTAAAGGTGAGTAAGGTTTAAGGAAAAAGGATTAATTAAACAGTGTTACATTAGTTACTAGTAACCTCCCTATTATAGGCCTTCATTCTAATAGCTAAAGCCTGGAATAGCAACTCTGAGTCCAAGAACAATCCTCCAATTTATGAATCTTTAAAAGAAAATACCCTTTAATAAAGGCTTGGAGATACTGCATAGTTTTTCTGTATAACAGCTGTTGGTAGAACATAGTTATTCCTCTTCAGTCTTAAATTTATTGGTTGAATGGAATACTCCCCTGAGCTGGGAGACCTAAGTCATACTTATTAAATTTCTAAAGTATAGGTCATGTTTTCAAAGGTCCCTGAGTTCATATATAATAGTATAAATGCACAAAATTAAAATAGAAACAATAAATTCTAGAAGAATAGAAAGCAACATTTAACCAAGTTTAGTGACTCGATCCATTTCAGCAGTGTGGGAAACCCTGCCTGTCTTTTCCTTCTTTGTCATGAGTGTGTGCCCCCTGTCGCACCATCTCTAATAGACGAAAAATGCAAATCTTTCATATTAACAAAACTCCAAGTATTTCTATGACTCCATCTGTTAGAAAGCCCAGATATTATTTTCACTTTTGCTATTTCCCCACATCTCCCAGTAACCATTGGTAGAATTCTTTGAGGTATTTATCTTCATCCTGCAAATATTTACAAAGTGGCCACAATACAAATGTCTTAGAGTAAAATGTCTTTGCTAGCATAAAAATCCTCCTTAAAAACATGTTTGTTTTTATGTGCTTTGGTCAAACCTGCCTATTAGGATTAAGGTTTCCTATTCAGGAGACAATTATCATATCAGAAGAGCTGTCATTCTTTATTTAAATCCCTCCCATCAGCTTTTTGTAGATTGAATGGGCTGAGAAAAACATCTCGGTGTCACCAAGGTACAGCTGGTTGTTTAGTGCCCATGATTCACTATGGTTCACATCCAATGCTGGGATCTGCAAGCCACCAATTCAGTTTTTTGGTACATTAGTCACTGTTGGAAACTCACAACTGATCAATTTTCAAACCAGAATTGCTGGTAACTAATACTCCGATGTTCTCTTCAAGGCAACTCTTTTATCATTATCAACTGGAAGTGAATCATTGTTTATTTCATGAACCACTGATCAAAATTAAGGGAGATGAAGAGTGCAGGCAGGGTTCATCCAAAACAAGCTGAGGCCTCTGACAGTCCCCATCAATGTGCAGTTTCTTTCTGGTACCAGACTGCTGCTATCACCCAGATCTAATATGAATTCACCCCATTAGCTCTGGTCCCAAAATGCCAGCTCTTGTTTTCAGAGTATCCTATTCCTACATTCCCCTCACCCCTGCCGGCCAGAGCTCCCTGTGCCTTCTCTCTTTAGAAGAAGGGATGGAGGCATTAACCATATTAAAGGCTGAAATGCTTTGATGTTTGCTGTTGCACCTAGGAAGCTTTCTGATGAACTAGAGGTAGAATGTATAGGCAGGTGTCAAATCAGATGAGGCACTCTGAGTTTGTCCTCACATGTATATTTATTAGCCTAAAGGTTAAATATAGTCTGATTATAATGGCTGGGCATATAAGTAACCCACATTCTGGAAACCAAACAAGAACCAATGTCTCCATACGTAAGCTGGACGAAGCTTTGCTATTGAGTGAAAAACAAAAATTCAAGCTTGTCTCATACATTCATTCAATCATTCCTATTTGTTGACTGTGTTAGGTATTCTACTGGGAATGCAACAGTGAATAAGAAACATACCTAGTTCTTGCCCTCATGTAAGACTTACTGTATATCTTACCAACTAGCTTGCTGGTAGGATAGAAAAAAAAAAGAAATAATTTTAAAAAATTATAAATAACAGTAAGTTCTAGGAAGGAAACAAATGTCAGGGACTGTACCCCTTTCCAGTTCTCTCCCTCTTCAGGTCACATTTCTTGAAAGACTTGCCCCCACTCACTCTCCACCTTGTTATTTGCCAATTACACTGTCATCTCTTCTCTTCTACTCCATGGTGGTTTCTTGCCATCAGTTCTCCTGAATTTCAGCTTGTGTCACACTTCCACTGCACAAACCAGCACTGTTTTGGAGGTTAATCAAGCATTGGTGACTTTGGTGGGCCATCTTTTATTTAAAGTGGGCAGGTATGGAAGGACATAATTGAAAAGTAATACTTTGACTTTTTTTTTCCATCATTTTCAAAACTCAGCTTTACTGAGATATAATTTACATAAAATAAAATTTTATTTACAAAATTTTAAGTGTACATGGGAGTTTGGGATTAGCATAACATTGTGCTAATTAACACAACATTGTAAATCAACTATACTTAAATTAAAAAAAAAATAACACATGGAGAGGGACTTCCCTGGTGGTGCAGTGGCCAAGAATCTGCCTGCCAATGCAGGGGACACGGGTTCGATCCCTGGTCCGGAAAGATCCCACATGCCGCGAAGCAACTAAGCCCGTGCTCCACAACTACTGAGCCTGTGCTTCAGAGCCCAGGAGCCACAACTACTGAAGCCCACGTGCCACAACTACTGAAGCCCGCACACCTAAAGCCCGTGCTCTGCAGCAACAGAAGCCACCGCAATGAGAAGCCCGCGCACTGCAACGAAGAGCAACCCCCGCTTACCACAACGAAGACCCAACACAGCCAAAAACAAAATGTAAACAAATAAATAATATCCTGTGATAAACCACAATGGAAAAGAACAGGAAATATAATGCATATTTATGTAAAACCAAATCACCCCTGCACAGCAGAAACCAACACAACACTGCATATCAACTATACCTCAATAAAATAAAATTTTTAAATGTGGTATACCTGATGAAAGGCAAGTACAGTAAGCCATGGGCATAGCAGGTGGACTTAACCCAATCTCGTGAATCAGAAAGTTGCTCAAGCATTCCAGGAAAGGAAAGAACGTGTGCCAAGCTCTGAGGGGGCAAGCAGGGTGACCTTGATGAAACAAGTGAAGTCCGATAAGCCTAGAGCCTCATAAGCAGCACAGGGGACCAAGCTCATTACCGTAGGGGAGGGCCTGGGACTTCGTGTTTTTGCCAAGTTCTCCAAGCTCTTCTGATGCCCTGAGAACCACGGCCTTAGAAGAGTACTGCATGAGGCTCCGTTTCCCACACCAGGCCTCACCGGACGGAACTTGCCTCCTAACAGATCTTGCGTCAAGTCTCCACATTGTGCAATCCTCTATCACTTCTTCAATTTTTTTGCCGACTGTGGGTTTTTTTTTAATTATTATATGCCTTCATTTATTATTATTGTTTTTTAAATTGATGTATAGTTGACTTACGATGCTGTGCCAGCCTCAGGTGCTCAGCAAAGTGATTCAGTTATACATATACATATATATATATATACACATATATATTCTTTTTCACACTCTTTTCCATCATGATCCATCACAGGACATTGAACACAGCTCCCCATGCCATCCAGCAGGACCCCATTATCTGCTTTATATATAGTAGTTTTATGCCTGTATTTTAAAAATCAGCTTTCTTCAGGTGCAATTTATATACAACAAATTTTACCAATTTTAAGTAAGAAATTTCAATGAATTTTGACAAATGTATACAGTTTTAAAACCACCATCACCCAAAAAAGTTATTTTGTGCCCTTTGCAGTCAATCCTCTTCCCCATTCCCAGCCCTGGGCAACCACTAATCAGTTTTCTGAAAGAATAGTTTTGCCTTTTCTATAATTTCATATAAATGAAATTATACAGTATGTGGTCTTCCATGTCTAAGTTCTTTCATTTGTATAATGCTTTTGAGATTCGTCATTTTGATGTGCATATCAGTAGTTCATTCCTTTTAGTTGCTAATTCATATTCCATTGTGTGGATGACCATGGTTGTTCACCAGTGGATGGACGTGTGGGTTGTTTCTTTCTGGTACCAGACTGCTGCTATCACCCAGATCTGCACTCACTTTGCAAGGATGAATTAACATATTCTCTATCTTCTAGGATTCCAGCCCTGAGTGCGTACATCCTCAGCTCTGGTTCCCAGAAGTGTTTGTCTATTACAGATAAAAATTCTATTAAAAAAATAGTATAGGGCTTCCCTGGTGGCGCAGTGGTTGAGCGTCCGCCTGCCGACGCAGGGGACACGGGTTCGTGCCCCGGTCTGCGAAGATCCCACAGGCTGCGGAGCGGCTAGGCCCGTGAGCCATGGCCGCTGAGCCTTCGCGTCCGGAGCCTGTGCTCCGCAACGGGAGAGGCCACAACAGTGAGAGGCCCGCATACCACAAAAAAAAAAAAAAAAAAAAAATAGTATGAGTTTTTGTAGGAATGTGTTTTCATTTGTCTTCAGTAAATACCCAGGAGAGAGATCGCTGGGTCACATGGTAAATGTATGTTTAACTTTGTAAGAAACGGCCCAACTCCTTTCCAAAGTGGTCATTTTGTGTCCCACCTAAAGTGTGTGAGTGTTCCAGTTCCTCCACGTCCATGTCAACTCTTGGTCTGTCAGTCAGTTTTTTTTTTTTTGCAGTACACGGGCCTCTCCCATTGCAGAGCACAGGCTCCGGACGCGCAGGCTCAGCAGCCATGGCTCACGGGCCCAGCCGCTCCGCGACATGTGGGATCTTCCCGGACCGGGGCACGAACCTGTGTCCCCTGCATCGGCAGGCGGACTCTCAACCACTGTGCCACCAGGGAAGCCCTGTCAGTCATTTTTTTTAAAATTTTTATTGAATTATAGTTGATTTACAGTGTTTTGCTGTTTCAAGTGCACAGTAAAGTGATTCAGTTATACTTTTTCAGATTCTTTTCCATTATAAGTTATTACAAGATGTTGAATATAGTTGCCTGTGCTACACAGCAGGTCCCTGTTGGTTATCCATTCCACATACAGTAGTGTGTGTATGTTAATCCCAAACTCCCAATCCATCCCTCCCCACCCTCGCTATCCCCACGGGTAACCGTAAGTTTGTTCTCTATGTCTGTGAGTCTGTTTCTGTTTTGTGGATAAGTTCATTTGTATCATATTTTCGATTCCACATATAAGTGATATCATATGATATTTGTCTTTCTCTGACATCAGTCTTTTTAATTTTACCTGTTTCAGATTGTGTTTTAATAAAATCACTCTTCCTGCAGGAAGGAAAATGAGTTTGAAGGGACAAAAGACCCACTGGGTGGCTCTTGCGGGAGCCTAGGTGGGAGGCTCTGAGAGAATTAGAAAACCTACGGTCTACTTTCTCATCAGCAGACAGAGGGGCTGCAGGAAAGGAATTGTAAAGAAGAATTTACCTTTGAATGTACCGGGCACACTGATTTCACAGAGGAAACATGGACCTGACCAGCATTGAACAGGGAGCGAGTGGCAGGGCCAGAGGAAATGACTGTCCTGTGGATACCTGCTCCTGACCCTGCTTTGGGGACTGGGGACCCCAGCGGTAGAAGGGCAGGGGCAAGGTAAAGATGTAGTTCTTTTGTCCTTAGCTGAGATGATGAAGTAAATCCTCACAGGAAGGGAGCTATAAGTAGTGGTTAGTTGTCTGTAAAATTAATTCCAACAGCGTTCGATTCATTCAATATTCATTTTCAAAGTGGCTGAACTTGACGGGCACTGCGTCCTGTCTGGGAGCACAGACCTCCTGTCCAGTTCCTCACAGTTAGGGGAATTCCCTGGCGGTCCAGCAGCCAGGACTCGGCACTCCCACCGCCAGGGCCCCAGGCCCGATCCCTGGCCAGGGAACCGAGATCCTGCAAGCCACTTGGTGCGGCCAAAAAAAAAAAAAACTTGCTTGCACACAGGTTAGTGAGTGAGTGAAGGGAGCTGACCATCATTTCTAACAGTGTTTCCTCAGGCCTCTCATGTATTTATTTGTAACCCCTTGCTGAGTGGGCCCAGACATGCCCAAGGACAGCCCTGGAGTGAACATCCCTGCAACATCCCTGTTGCACAAGGTGAAGTTCACTGCACTCACTTTGCAAGGATGAATTAAAATAGTCTCTATCTTCTAGGATTCCAGCCCTGAGTGCGTACATCCTCAGCTCTGGTTCCCAGAAGCCACCCAAGCACCTGTTTCGCGCCTCCCCCCACCACTACCTGAGCAAGCTGAGATGGGGGTCGCCCCCAGAGAAACACTAGGAAGACAGAGGTTATACAAGTATACCAATGCCAGTCAGTGGCACAGCTCGCAGCCCACCAGATTTATCATGAGGCCAATCAGCTCTCAGCATGCCCCGGGGAGAAAAATGCTCATTCCTTGGGAGAACAGAAAGTGGAGCTTTGGCTGAAACCACTTTGCCTTCAAGAGCAATTTTTTAATCCCTTTGTCTGGTGCATGAAATCAGTTCCCAGAGCACAGGGGTTATTAATAACTGTGGGACCTTTTCCCAGCCTCCAGATCAATTGGCAGAAGCCTCTGGTTCCTCCCTTCTGGATGCTTCTATTACTTAGAGCTGGGAAGTGGCCTCCTCCTTGAAATGCGTATAGTTTTTCACGTGACTTGGGAATTGCACAGCGCCCCGCCCCCCCAGCCCCCAGCCCAACAAACCCAGTCGACCAGGAGGCCTCACCCTCTAGTCCGTCTTCCCGAGCTGGCTCAGCCTGCTGGGGTCTTTGCTTCCGCCGAGATGGCCTGCTCTCCGCAGAGCAGTGCAGCCTGTACCTCTCCTCCAGGCTGGCTCTTCACAGCCCAGTGCAGGCCCAAGTGCTGACAGGGATCCAACTGCCAGCAGTAGAGCCGGCCTGATTTAGAATAAGGTCACTTTGAGCCGGCTCCTCTCCTGCAGCTGGTGGAGGCCCCAAGGCAGCTGTTGGCTAGGTGCTAAGCGAGGCCCAGACCTCAACCTGGGGACCTGGGGGATGCTATGCCAGCAGCTTCCGTGCAGGGGGAGTGTCGTAATGTAGGTCTTCCTCCAGAGCTGCCTCTGTCCTTCTCCTCCTCTTCCCACCCCTCCTGGGGGCCTAGCCATGCCCGTGGCTTTCCCAGGCTCTCAGCTCAGGAAATTTGGATCCTCTGTCTTGCATCCTGCAAGCTCCACATCACCCGCCTGTCTGCTTGCCACCTCCCCAGAGGTGGCTCACTGGCACTCTAACCCCAGCACAGCACGGAGGAGGGGCAGGCCTGGGGTCACCTCCTGGCCCCAGGCCTGTTAGCTCCCTGTGAAGAAGCTAACACAAGAACACCCACCTTGTGAGGGTGGGTGACAGCGGGCACAAAGCCCTGCCCACACGCGCACACAGGGGACACATCCTAAGGGATGCTCAGAGCTGACTGCATCTTCCCGCAAACCTGCTCCTTCCCCCCCACTTCCTGTCTCAGTCAACAGCATCATTGTTCTCTTAGTCACTCAGAGAGAATGACAAAGCAGTTGTCTCATCCATCTTTCATTAGTCCGTGTTTTCCTTTTGTGGCAAAATATACGTAACATGAAATTTACTGTTTTAACCACTATTAAAGGTACAGTTCAGTGACATTGAGTACATTCACATTGTGGTGCTCTGATGGTCCATCTCCAGAACTTCCTGTCTTCTCCAGCTGAAACGCTGTCCCCATTAAACACTAACTCCCCCTTCCCCTCCTCCCAGCCACAGCACCCACCCTTATACTTTCTGTCTCTATGAATGTGACTATTCTAAGTACCTTATGCAGGTGGAATCACACAGTACTTGTCATTTTGTGACTGGTTTATTCCACTGAGCATAATGTCCTCAAAGTTCATCCAGGTTGTAGCCTGTGTCAGAATTTCCCTCCCTTTTTAAGGCTGAATAATATTTCATGGTATGGATATACCACACTGAAAAAAATCCAATCATTGGTCTTTTTTTCTTTTTTTTTCTCTTTTGGCCACACAGCGCGGCCCACAGAATCCCAGCTTCCCAACCAGGGACTGAACCCGGCCCCCCACACTGAAAGCGCCAAGCCCCAACCACCAGATGGCCAGGGGATTCCTTCCTTGGTCTATTTTTTTTAAGGGTTTTTTGGAAAGGAAATTAACACACAGAATTTTTTTTTTTTTTGGCTGTGTTGGGTCTTCGTTTCTGTGTCAGGGCTTTCTCTAGTTGCAGCAAGCGGGGCCCACTCTTCATCGCGGTGCACGGGCCTCTCATTACCGCGGCCTCTCTTGTTGCGGAGCACAGGCTCCAGACACGCAGGCTCAGTAGTTGTGGCTCACGGGCCTAGTTGCTCCGTGGCATGTGGGATCTTCCCAGACCAGGGCTTGAACCCGTGTCCCCTGCATTGGCAGGCAGATTCTCAACCACTGCGCCACCAGGGAAGGCCCAACAAACAGAATTTTTTTTTTAAGTTTTCCAAAGTGTTTCTTTTTTTTTAATCACCCATTTTATTTATTTATTTATTTATTTATTTATTTATATTTATTTATTGGCTGCACATCTTGGCATGCAGGACCTTAATTCCCCAACCAGGGATCAAATCTGGACCCCCTGCACCGGGAGCATGGAATCTCAACCACTGGACCCCCAGGGAAGCCCCCAACACACAGAGTTTCAAAACCCACTCAATACAGAGGACTGTGTAATGAGAGCGTGTCTCCTCCCAGCTCAAGGGCAGGGCCGTCCCCCCAGCACCAGCCCTCTCACCCTCCCCCAGCAGTGACCATCCCACTGCCCGTCCCTGGTTGCTGCCCGACATTTTCCGGTTCTCACTGGTTTCTCTGACCCAGACTCTGCCTTCTGGGAGCTGTCCTTTCGGGCTGCCAACGGGGCAGTCTTCAGGCGAGCCCTGGCCGTGGCCCTCACCCACAAGGCATTAAATCTGTGGATCAATTCAGAAAGTCTCTTAAAAGTATGAAGCCTTTTGGTCCATGAACACACGACGTCCCTCCATTTATTTAGGTCTTCCTTAATTTCTTTCAACAACGTTCATTGTACAAATTTTCTACTTCTTTTGTTAGATCTATTCCTAAGTATTTTATTCTTCTTGATGCTATTAGGAGTGGAATTGTTTTCTTCCTTTTCGGAGCAAATGTCTTTTTGCTTCACTGGGATCCATTGGAATTCTCTCCGGGTTGCTGATTTTTACTTAGTGACGTTGAGTGATGACAGAGGCCTTGTGTAGGCAGGCGTCCAAGGCCTGGATCTCTCGTGGGACACATGTGTGAGCTCTCTGAGGAAGCTGCAGGTCTCCACAGAGCACAGTTCCCTGCTGTGGGATACTGATGTCCAGTTTCAGGATTCCAACCTTGCCACTCAGCTCCGGCCCTAACGGCATCCCCTGTAGCCACTTTCTGGGTTTTCCTCCCTGCCGTGTGCATCCTCTTGGGTAGAATTCAAAAGCAATAGCTCAAATGCATTAGCTCCCACTCTGTTCACCTGACAGGTAGAGGCTGACTTTCCAGATCTTATAACTTATGACTGTTGTAAGGGAGCCCAAAGCACAGATGCGAATTCTGGAGGTTCAGGTCTCAGTGGCAGCCTTGGTTCCAATCAGCCACGTGACGTTGGGGAAATCACTTTTCCTTTGGGGTCCTCTATTTACTCATCTGAGTTTTGCCGCAACTCCTCAGGGGGGTGCCCAACTCCATTCTCTTGACTTTTTTTTGATGTTCTTTAAGTCAAACAATGAAGTGGAACTTTCTCATATGTGTATTAGACTTTATGCTATTTTCTTAAATGTAAAATGTCATTTCGATAAAATTAATACTAGTATATGAACATCCTTTCGATTGTTTATTTAGAATCAGAATGATACTCTAGAAAAGCACTTTCTCTTCATTCTTTAATTAACACATATGTGTTACATGATCACTCATTTTGTACAGGCCGTTGTAGTTCAGTATTTCAAGCTTCTGAGTTTTGGAAATGGAAGGAGAGGAAGCATGGTTGGGAGGAAGGATCTGGCATGCCTGAACTACACATCAAAATTTGGAACAAAACATGCCTCAAGAGGTAAAATAGGAATGTTAACTGACTTGAGAGGTAGGAGACATGTATTACACGAGCATAAACTGTAGACTGAATGTTTGTGTCCCTCCAAAATTCATAGGTTGAAACCTAATCGCCAATGTGACAGTATTTGGAGGTGAGGCCCTGAGAGGGGATTAGGTCATGAGAGTGGAGGAGTGGAGGCCTCGTGAATGGGGTTAGTGCCCTCATGAAAGAGGCCCCAGGTTGCTCCCTCACCTCTTCCACCAAGTAGGGACACAGCAAGAAGATGGCTGGCAGTGAGCCAGGAAGCAGGCTCTCACCAGACACTGAATCTGCTGGTGTCTTGATCTTGGGTGTTCCGGACTCCAGAACTGTGAGAAATACATTTCTGTTGTTTGTAAGCCTGTCGATGGTATTTTGTTATAGCAGTCCAAACAGACTAAGACAGCATGTCCAGCATAAATAATACTTTAAATATTTTACCGGTTTGAATGACAAATCTAATGTTCTTATTTTGAAATATTTCCAGCTTACAAAGTTGTAAGAATAGTACAAAGAATTCCTGTATACCTTTCATCCATATTCCCCAGCTGACAAATTTTTAAGACATTTGCTTTATCATTCTTTCTCACTTGCTATATAATTAGGTAAATGTAATGTTTCAATATTAATTTCCTAATTTTGATAATTAGACTGCAGTCATGTGAGATAATGTCCTTCTTTCAGGAAAGGATAAATAGTTCACTGTACTTCCTAAAACTCTTTTCTTTTAGCAAAGAATAAATACTTTGTTTTATTTCCTAAAATAAGGATATTTTCTCACACAGTCTAGTTGCCAAAATCAGAATATTCACATCACTACATTATTTTATTCACAGACCTTATTCAAAGTTCACCAGTTGTCTCAATAATGTCCTTTAGATGAAGAGGGAGAGAAATAATAAAAATTAAAACATTGTTTTGTTTTCATCTAGTTTGATATTCAATACAGAAACATGCAACACATCTATTTGTCAAGCCTCTTTAGAAATTTTAGATGGATGTTCTTTTATGGGTGCTGAAATAAAATACTTTCATCAATTGATGAAGATATGTTAGAACTCCTTCAAGATTTGATGAGCTTTAGACAACACATCATATACTATGAATATTTTTTTATAATACACGCATTTAGGAATTGAATATATTCTTGGTATAACACATATTCAATTTGGCTCAGTGAACTTCTGAGAAATAAATGTTGCTCTCTGCCATTCTTCTTTAAACCTGTCCTTATATTTGTCTTATGTAGTTCAGAATCAGCAGTACTTTAAGCAAGCATTCAATAAGCTGCTAAAATAGACTCCATTTTGGGCTCGAATTGTGGAAGAGAGAGAAAACTTGCATCATGATCTCAGCTCCCAAGATCCATGCAAATGATTTGGGCAAATCAAAACACACATAAGTACAACGGATGGCAGGTAACATGAGATGGTTCGTGAAAAATTATCTCATGCTGACTATGAGTTCCATTTGGAAATGGAACATTACCAAAGAGGATTAAGGTTGTCATGGAAATAATCATAGAGGAAGTTGGCTCTAATTAGACCCTTGAAGAAAGCAAAGGTTAAGAAGAAGCACAGAGAAATAGAGCCTTCAGATAAAGCAAGAAGTAACAAGAGCACTCATATAGGAAGATTGGAACAGTCTGTATTCTAGGGTCCAAATGGGTACCAGGCAAAAAGAAAGATTTTTTTTTACGTTAAGAATCTTGTCACAGGGCTGGGGTTTCAGAGCAGGAATTGCCCACAGTTCTCGGAGGCATTGGGGTACTGAGAGGTGGGTTACACACATGGACTTACCTGAAAAGATAAGACTGCCTCTTAGGAACTGCCAAAAGCCTGTTGACCATAACTAAGCTCCAAACTCAGAACTAGACAAGCAACAGTGTTGGCCCAATGCTGTGTTTCCCCTGGGTTTGAGTCGAAGATACTTAAGAGTCCTCTAATCTCCAATGAAAGACTAAGATTTACAGTTTAGGCTTTATTCCCAATTATGCTAAGAAAGTCTGCATTTTTGTGGTTTTCTTACCATGATCTTCTAACTGTGAGTTTAGGGAAGGGACCATGTTTTGTTTTGTTCAGTATTCCCAGGGCCTACTAACCATTTAATAAGTATTTGTTCAACTTCTGATGCCAGAATAAATGAGTACAATCTTCCTTGGTAAACAAAACTAGAACCTTCTGATATATATATATATATATTTTAGTAGAGAGTTGTTCTGGAAGGAGGACATCCTTGTGGGGAGGGCTCATCAGTACAAGTAGCCCCAGTTTCGTCCCTTGGGGTCTTGCTCTTCCCTTGGGGTTGTCTCATTTACATTCCTGCCACCATCACCAAAACCTGGGCCAAGCATGGTAAGACACACATTCTTCGTTTCTCGTTATCATAGTTAATAGAGTCCAAAATGTTCCAGAAGACCAGTACTAAACATTAAAAAAAAACAAAAAGAAGTATTTTCAGAATGTGAAGATGTCATAAACACAGTCTGATATCCTACATACAGGTTTGTGATCCTCTACCATCTCCTCACTTCAGACATTTGAACAATTTCAGGGACCTTTTACCTTTTTCCACTTGCTGCTCTGACTGATTCTTTGGGGTTAGGGCCTCCATATTTCTGGCTGAAATGGAGTCCTTTCTGAGTGAGCTTGGCACAATGCCACAATTACCTTTCCAGTTGTGAGTCTGAGTTATTGACAGACTGTGGTGATCAATCCACCTCCATCTGATCTTGCCCTCCGAGTAGCTATTACTCTACCCAGAGTATTATATGTGAACCATACAGGAGCCCAAACCTCCACAGAAGGATTAGCAGTAGCTTCAAGTCCCTTTTATAAGATTCTCAACCATATTACCTTTTCAGTCATTGCCTCACTATTGAAATATCCTTATAAGTCTGTTCCAAAATGACTGTCATTTGTTGCGTTCTTCCTGCATGCCCAGGACTGGGCTGTTCACAGTCATCCTTTCATTGGATCCACACCACCACTCTGAAAGGTGATTATCATCATTATCTGCAGTTTAAAGAAAACCTGTGGCTTACAGAGGTCACATAGCTGGTGAATAACAAAGCTGGGATTCGAGTGAGGGCAGGCTGATTTCAGAATCTGCACAATACTGCACTGAGCAGCCTCACTTATTCCAAGATTTTAAGACATTTCGCACAGTTAACAATGATTAGCCACATTTTTCACAAAAAAATTGCTATCACCCTTTCTTTCTTCTTGCAAATGAATTTGGGTTGACTAAATAAATAAAGTCCAAGAATCCTTTGAGTTTATCTACTTATGTTCTAATACCCTCATATGATTGACACAGAAACTGAAACAAAAGTCAGTCCAGTGACATATTCAAGGTTACAAAATTAATTAATGTCTCTATGGCAACAAACACTCAGGGCTATTGGTCCCTAGTTTAATATACTTTTTCTCCTGTATCACATTGCTTCCCTATATTATTTTTTTTAATCGATATAATTTGACTAAAAGAACTTGCTGATGATTGGATATGTTAAGGTAACAAGTCTTATAAGCCAATAGTAATAATCAGAACATTCTGTGTAATTTAAATTAATGTAATTGTATATCTTTTTTTTTTCTCAATTACAAGAATTAGGTAAGAAGAAGTTGCACAGTATGTAGTTTAATATGCCAATAAAGCATGACATATTAACAGAACCTTCACTTAAGTGCTCATATAAAAAGCCAATTGCTGTTTTTCTTATTTTATCTTCAGGAGTTTCAAGGATTTGATTTCTTTAAAGCATATTTGCAAGGTTGAAAATAAAGATTACAGTTGATGTCCTAAAAGCTGGTACTAACAACCACAACAAAAACACAGCATTTTACTAGGGGACACTAGAAGTGAGAAGATATTAAATATTACAGCTAGTCAAAGGAGGGCCCTTTCTCCTTGGAAAATAGTGAATTTAACATTCCTGCAGAAAATATCTGCCAGAGAGAGAATATTTCAGCATTGATTGCAAGAATAGACTAGGTGATAACCAAAGTTTTTTGTAATCTAAAATTCTGTGATTCTGGGTAGACAATTTTCTTATCTAAGTTTATCTATGTGTTTGGACAGACATGAAGTGCTCAGAATAATAATTAAAGCAACTCAAAGTAACATTGTAAGGAAATGTTCGTTTTAGCTTGCTTGTTTTATGGAACACTATCCAGCCATTAGAAGCTATGCTTTGGCAGGATATTTAATGACATGAAAGGTGGAGATAAAAAAAGATGCCGATCTAAGTAACTTTGGGAAACTGTTTTGACTGGGAAATGAAAGTCCAAGAAAAAGGGAACTAGACATAAAGAACTGTGTTTATTGGGTAAAGTTATTTCTCATGGGAACAAGGGTTAATTGTCAGAATTAACAATTCTGAGCCTGCTTCACGTGCATACTGGGATTGATCAATGAATAAATGAATGGTGCATAGTTTTAAGCAGATTTCTCACTGTGGAAGAGGAAAGTTAGAAATAAGCAAGGCGGGTTGGGGGAAGGCCACCATGAATAATGTGATACTAGATTAGAGTCAGAAGCATCAGTATAAACTCATGTTTAGCTTAATATAGAGACAGATGGATACTTACAGAAATAATTTTAGGTACATTTGTATATATGGGTTAGAAAATATATTCATATATTTCCTGTTCTGTGCCCTGAGAGGGCTTAGTCAGAACGACACTCTGGTAGCAAAGAACACACCTGGGGCCCAAATCTTGGTTTCTAATGTTGTTCTTCAATAAAAGGAACCAGGGCACTTGGGAGAAATGACTGATTCTAGGTCTGGGTCAGAGAATATATAAAATGATCCTGGAGTATCTTGTTGTACCAGAAGTTAAGGAAGTGTTCAAAACCAAAATGATAGAGGCATGTCAAGTATCAAATAAATATTCATGAGTTCATACTAATAGAAATAAATGACTGAATAAATAAATGAAGAAGAAGATAGAAGTCTCCCATATAGAAGAATTCTAAATAATTTATGGAGAAACTCCTCCCTTAAAGATAGTGAAGCCTAATTCCTCACCCATTGAGCATAGGCTGAAGTTTGTGCCTTGCTTCCAAAGAGTAGAGTAGGGAAAGGGGCAAAAAGTAACCTTACAGTGGAGAAATCTGGAAAACATTACCCCAGCTCTGTGTTCATGCTTAATATCATCAGTGATGAATCATGTTGGTAGTATATAGATTAAGACTCCATACACCTCTAACATGCCGTCCTATTATAAACATTTTATATTTACTGGGGCTCAATTTTTGAACTTCTATGTCTTCATTAGATCAGAAAGAGAGAAGAAAAGGCTCTTTATCCCCTTTTCTAACAATTTGAGGGGCCTTCTCCCAAACTGTTAAGTAAATTTTAGTTGTTTATAGGAGAAGATGCTGAGCTCCGTGTCCCAACATATGCATGTTTTATTCATATCTGCAGGTTTGGTAGAGTAGAATCACTACATGCTATGCTTTCTCAGTGCAGCATTTTCATGTGTCTTGGTGTGGAGTGGTAAATTTGGGGTAGGGAAGGGAACAAAGACTATAAGTTGAAAGAAACACTTTATTTTACTCAAATGAGAAAGAACACACCACTTTTAGGTTTTTCCTCACACTTGTAAAATACTGGCTGAGATTCTCTTGTAATGTATCATGAAGCAACTTAGTACTTAATGAAATGAAATTTGAGTACCACGATAAGGAAATGACAGGCTTAAAAACTGCCAGGAAACTACATTAAAATATATTTGAGGGCTTCGCTGGTGGCGCAGTGGTTGTGAGTCCGCCTGCCGATAGAGGGGATACGGGTTCGTGCCCCGGTCTGGGAAGATCCCACATGCCGCGGAGCGGCTGGGCCCGTGAGCCATGGCCGCTGAGCCTGCGCGTCCGGAGCCTGTGCTCCGCAACGGGAGAGGCCACAACAGTGAGAGGCCCGCGTACAGCTAAAATATATATATATATATATATATATATATTTGACATCCATTTGAATTATCCCAGTCACATTGCAAAAATAGTGCCAAGTTGCCCTTAGGCACTTACTGCAGTCTGTTCAGGTACCGTGGCCATCTTCTCTGTGTCAGTGAGCGCTGGGCTGAGACGTGGGCTCTGTTTCTGGATAAGAACGGGATGGAGGGCAGAGATAAAGGTCATTGAAATGCCCTTAAAATAGCATTAATAGAATGGGTTTTTTCTAAATAAGATATAATATGCTACCAGCAGACCCCCTGAGTTTAGTATCATAGATTTTCTTCTACCCGAAGTGGGGAGAGTTTACCTCACTTAAATTCCAGTGAAATCAATAAATATATTGAACTCAGAACATCTTTATATGTGTATATATGCATATATTTAATATAAAATTGATAATACATGTTTAATATATGTATATATACACAAATATCATATACACATTTTATGGCCTGAATATGTCTCCCCCAAATTCATATTTGAAGTCCTAACCCCCAATACCTCAAAGTGTGACTGTAATTAAGTAATTAATAGTAATAAGTTAAAATTAGGTCATTAGGGTGGGACATATTCCAACATGACTTATGTCCCTATAAGAAGAGGAAATTAAGTCACAGATACACATAGGGAAGATCATGTGAAGACACGGGGAGAAGACAGAGGAGAGAGGCCTCAGAAGAAACCAGCTCCACTGGCACCTTGGTCTTGGACTTCTAGGCTCCAGATTTGAGAGAAAATAAATTTCTGATATTTATGCCACCTGGTCTGTAGTGCTTTGTTACGGCAGCCCTAGCAAACTTATACACATGTATAATATAAATATAATAAAAATCAGCCTAACCGATCCCAGTCCCCAAACAATGAATTTTTTTAAAGTAATAAAGAGTTAAATAATGCAAAAATAACCTAATATCATGGATTTTTGCAAAGGTGATTTCTCAGGCCTGGATGCCGTTGGCTCATTACATGTTATGTCCAGTCTTCCACATATTCAATATTTGCACTACAGAGTCACAGCAGTGGTTGATTTGCATAAACAGGACCCTGGGGCACTTTATTATTTGCAGTCATGAAAGAAAAGATTCAATCATGTTTAGTCTATTACACTTTTGAAAGCAAGCAATGGACTATTCAATTTTTGAAATATTTGCAAGTTGGAACAAAATGGGTTTTCAAGTTAGCTAGAAATTCAGTTCACTCAAACAGCTTTTTCTGCCTAAACATGTGTTAAGGCAGAGCAGACTTTACTGAAAACAAACCTTATACTTAACTTCTGTATTTGAACAATAATACGAACTTACACGCTTTGCATTTCTAGTGTGCTTTACAATCGATAAAGGACCTTTCAAGGCTTGTCTCCTCTTCTGGGAAGCCTTCCCAGGCTCTGCCAATAGATTCAGCACCATTTGACCTCATGTCACCCAGCTTTCCCTCTGTTATAGCTTTCACTGCACCATAATGTGGTCTGTTTACTGCCATGTTGATCTCCTCAAAGGCAGTGACTAAGGCTGTTCACATTTCTATTCCCAGGGCCCAGCAGAGTTCCTGGCACACAGCAGATGTCCAGTAAATATTTGTGGAGCTTCTTATGCCTTCCCAGAAATACTATTTTTACAACTGAAGCACCCAACATCCAGAAAGTTTAATTGACAAGTCGGGTTAGGGAGAGACACAAAAACCAGAAGTTGGGATAGGCGAGGTAGTGATATGGGAGCACTGGTAGGCAGTCAGAGGCTGGATCACCTTAGGGGTTAAGATTTTATTCTAAGGGAGATGGAAAGCCATGGAGAGTTTTAAACAGATGCACAATATGATTTCATTTACATTTTTAAAGATTGCTCTGGCTGCTGAGGGAAGCAAGGAGACCAATTAAGAGGACATTTCAGGCAACTTGATTCTAGATATATTTTGGAAGGAGAACTGAAAGGATTTGCTGACATATTAGACCCGAGGGGGTTATTTATTAGTTTGGCAAATATTTATTACCTGTTGTGTGTTAAGTCACCGTTTAGAAACTGAACAGATATGGGAAAGATCAGATAAGATACCTGGTATCAGGACATGCAGTTTACATTCTGGTGGAGTTATACAGGCAAAACCAAACAAACAAGAAAATAATTAAATGAAAAGCCCATAAGGGTTTTTGCCATAAAGAAGATAAAACAGGGTGGTGACCCAAAGAGGCCACTTTAAATTGTATGGTCAGGGAAATTCCCATGGATACTTAATTAGAGAACTGAATGACAAGAAGGAATCAACCATATGAAGATCCAGGAGAAAGTATTCCATGCAGAGGAAATGGTTCATGCAAAAGCCCTGAGATAGGAACAAGCTTGGCATGTTCCAAGAATAGAAAAAAGGCCAGTGTGGCTTACAGGGAGTGAAAAAGTTGGAGAGTCCTTAGAGATTAGGTAGCTCCAAAAGGCAGTAAAGGGCAAGATGTGGTCTGGAGCCTGGGGGTCGCCTAAAGAGTAGAGCAGAAAGCCATTGCGAAATTGTAGTCTGTTTTGAAAAATAGTTACTCTAGTTACTGTGTACAGAACGGATTGTAGGAAGGCAATATGAAAAAGTGACCTGGGCAAGACATGATGTTGGCTTGCATCAAAATGCTAGTGGTGGAGATGGAGGGGTGAACATTGATTCAGAATATATCTTAGAGGAAAAATAGACATGAGGAGTCATAGAAAGAGATGATCCGAAGATGACTTGTAACTTGTGGCCTTGAGCACCTGGGCAGATGATGGTGCCACTTAGAGATGGAAAACTGGCAGAGGAGCAGATTTGGAGATGAGAATCAAGATTTCTCTTTGCACGTGTGTCTATTAAACACCCAAGTTATTATGTCAAAAAGGCTGGTTATCAGAGAAAGAAAAGGAAAAGAGATGTTACTTCCAAAGTTTCTGTTTTGAGCAATAAAATATTAAATGTTCAGTTGAGATACCTATTAAACATCATGTTAGAGATACTAACGAAACAACCTAGCTTATGTAGACCATTCTAGCTTAAATGAATCAATACTAAACAAAATAAAAAACCCAAACTCTGTATTTATGAGTGAATGGAGCCACACCACCATGACCTCCCATAGGTTGAGACAACGTCACAATTCCTAGTACATAGTTGCCAGAGAGGGACACGTGCTTACTGAACCCAGATGCATGTACCGTGCTCAAGGAAAGGACACACCACACAGCTCATGCACATTGCACAGGGAATCTGGAGGAACTCGCTTCTGGATTTCCGCCTCCCCCACTTTTCACTTTTTAGACACCATCTTTTGACTCCCTCTAATCCCCGGGAGCCTTTCCCACACATTTGCCTCCTTGCTTTGTAAAGTTGGTAGAGACCATAGATATGCTTCTATTTTCACCAGCTCCACTGTTTATAAGGCGTCCTTTGGGAACTATAATTAATGTTTTAACATCGAACAAGTGTTCACTACATTGGAAGAAATTTTATTGTAGATTACACTTGTAAGCATTGGGGGAAAATATTACTCTTTATTCCAATGCTTTTCATATGGAGTCACATTCAACACACAAATGAATGGAATTATTTACTTATAAAATCAACACAAATCAGACTAAGTTTACATTTTTGAAATCCTGCTTTGTTCAATTTTGTGAGCTACTTAACTCTTCAGTCACATGCATGTGTTTAATGATGTGCTTTTCCATACAACATCTAAAAGCACCCTATTATCCGCATTCCAGATTCAGATTCAGTGTCAAGCCACTCTTCTGACCTGAGCAAGGTGCTTTTATACTACCTAATTTAATCAGCACATCAACTCTGTGTAATAGTAATATTACCCGGTTTTGTACATGAGGAAACAAGAGTGGCCCATGACTTGCTTGATATCATGTAGTTAGTAAGTAGAGGATCTGACACCCATACCCTTCTTTTGAATCATGATCAAGTTAACTTGGTTTAAAAATTAATCATGCCACCTTGCCCTACTATAACTATTCTTTCAGCTTGCTCTTTAGCCAACTTATTGAAACACATGCTATGGTTTTATAGAAATATTTACTTTCATTCACTGAATTTTCATATTCCAAAATTACAAAGTGTAAAGCAAATGGTGGCTCTCAATTCTCTTTCTCCATCTGGCTTTTACCTGAGCTTCAGGTTTATGAAAGTTTCATAAGAGCAGGGCCTCTGTTGTTTCACCCTTATATTCTCAGTGTCTAGAACAGCAGACATCTAATAAATATATACCAAATGGTTGGTTAACCCTATTGTTTACTGAATATCTCATCTTGAATGTCCCAGAGACTCCCAAAGGGAACTGTTTTCTGCTCTATTCTGCTCTTTTCTCCTCTCTCCCACCCCACCTCCCATCTCCCTCTCCCTCTCTCCCCCCCATCTCTCTGTCTCTGTCTCTGTTTCTCTCTCTCTCATTCTCTCTCTTTCTGTATCAGAATGCCACTATCATCAATTTACTTTTATTTTCTATTCATCACTGCTACATCCAATAATTCAGCAAGTCCTGAAAATTCTTACTTTTCGTAGCTGTGGAATCTGTCCAGTATTTGCTATCCTTTCTGCCATTTCCCCAGTTCAGATTATCACCCTTTTTCTTCTGAAATACCACAACAGCTACCTAACTCATTTCCTGCCTACATCGTTGCCCTTTCTTAACCTATTCTTCCCTCAAAAGCCAGAATAAAATGTCTGTCTTGTTTAAAGCCTTTCAATGGTCCCCTTAAGATGGCTCTTATGATAACTTCCAAAATTTTTTAATAGGATTTCAAAGCAAATCTAACAATACATTAAAAGGATCATACACCATGATCAAATGAGATTTATCCCAGGGATGCAAGGATTCTTCAGTATATGCAAGTCAATCAGTGTGATACATATTTGTAAGCCTTACATATTAACAAACTAAAGAATAAACACCATATGATCATCTCAATAAATGCAGAAAAAGCTTTTGACAAAATTCAACACCCATTTATGATAAAAAAAAAACTCTTCAGAAAGTGGGCATAGAGGGAACCCACCTCAACATAATAAATGCCATATATGACAAACCCACAGCAAACATCATTCTCAATGGTGAAAAACTGAAAGGATTTCCTCTAAGATCAGGAACAAGACAAGGATGTCCATTCTCACCACTATTATTCAACATAGTTTTGGAAGTCCTAGCCATGGCAATCAGAGAAGAAAAAGAAATAAAAGAAATCCAAATTGGAAAAGAAGTAAAACTGTCACTGTTTGCAGATGACATGATATTATACATAGAAAATACTAAAGAGGCTACCAGAAGACAATTAGAGCTCATCAGTGAATTTGGTAAAGTTGCAGGATACAAAATTAATACACAATCTTTTGCATTCCTGTACACTACGACGAAAGATTAGAAAAAGAAATCAAGGAAACAATCCGACTTACCATCGCATCAAAAAGAATAAAATACCTAGGAATAAACCTTCCTAAGGGGACAAAAGACCTCTACTGTGAAAACTATAAGACAGTGATGAAAGAAATCGGAAATGACACAAACATGTGGAAACATATACCATGTTCTTGGATTGGAAGAATCAATATTGTCAAAATGAATATACTCCCCAAGGCAATCTACAGATTCAATGCAATCCCTATCAAACTACCAATGGCACTCCTCACAGAACTAGAACAAAAAATTCTAAAATTTATACGGAAACACAAAAGACCCTGAATAGCCAAAGCCATCCTGATAAAGAAAAAGAGCTGGAGGAATCAGGCTCCCTGACTTCAGACTATACTAGGATTTCAAAGTGGATTTTATGAAATTGTGTTTGACTCTTTAGCTTCATCCCTTGTCACTTTCCACCTTCAACTCCCTTGGCACTCTTCCTTCTAGCCATAATGAATGTCTTTGATTTCTACATGGCTTGACACTGTCGCTTGCCTTTGTATCTTTACACATTTTTTGCCCTCTGCCTGGAGCACTTAAAACTTTTTTTTTAATTGTGAAATAAAACGCACACAGAGAAAAAGACTTAAACATAAGGTACCATATAACGAGTAATTATAAAGTGAAAACCTGTGTATCCTCTGCTAAGTCAAAAAAAAAAAAAAGTCACCAACATACCAGAGACTCTCCAATAGCTCTTTTATATTAAACCCTCCTTACCGCCTTCCCTCCACAGCCAAGTTAGCCACTATTTGGACTTCATTTCCTTACTCTTTTTTTTTTTTAATAAATTTATTTATTTGTTTGTTTGTTTGTTTATTTATCTATTTTGGCTACGGTGGGTCTTCGTTGCTGCGCACGGGCTTCTCTAGTTGCGGCGAGCGGGGGCCACCCTCCGCTGCGGTGTGCGGGCCTCTCATTGCGGTGGCCTCTCTCGCAACGGAGCACGGGCTCCAGGCACGCGGGCCTCAGCAGTCGCGGCTTGCGGACTCCGGAGCACAGGCCCAGCAGCTGCAGCACACGGGCCTAGTTGCTCCATGGCATGTGGGACCCTCCCAGACCAGGGCCGGAACCCGGGTCCCCTACACCGGCAGGTGGACTCCCAACCACTGCGCCACCAGGGAAGCCCCTCCTTGCTTTTAAAAAAAAATAGTTTACCAATCACACGTGAATTCCTAAACAGTATGGTTTAGTTCTTTCCCTTTTTAAAATTTATATAATCATGCTCTATATTTTCCTTCTTTCACGCATAATTATGTTGGTAAGCCTTATACATGGTTTAGTGAGTATCTCTAGTTACATCAGCATGTCAATTTCCCCAAGAAAACTGGAATTTGGACTACAACTTCACTGAAATTATAGATCAACTTGTGAAGAATTCACATTTTAACAATTTTGAATTCCAGTTCTTGAACAGGGATACATTTTCCTTTATTTGGGTCTTTTAAAATGTTTCTCAACAAATTATATAATTTTGATGTTACAAAGCACCTGGTACTTTTGGATACTGTTGTAAATTATAGTATTTTTATACTTTCATTTGACAGCTTTTGCTGGTACATGGAATAAAACTAGATTTTATATATTGATCTTGTATCCCTCGAGCTTACTAAGTCCTCTTAGTACATTTTAATGATTTGCATTCAATTTATTTGGATTTTTGTGAATAACGATAGTTTTGTTTTTACTTTTTTTCAGTCCTTGCACTTTTTTAATCTTTTTCTTGCCTTACTGTGATGGCTAAAGCCACCAATACAACACTTGAGTAGAAGTGGGAAGAGTTGAGTTGTTCTTGATTTTGATAATGTCTTTATTAGGGATGATATTTGCAGTGGGCTTATTTGTAGTTTGCCTTTATTAGATTAATAAATTTTCTTTCCATTCTTAGTTTTCTCAGAATTGTATTATGTATGGATGTTGAATTTCATAAAATGATTTTCTGCACCTGTGGAGATAATCATATGATTATATATTTTTCAGTTAATGTGGTACGTTACATTAATTTTCTTATATTCTTTTTCTTAAAAGTTTTCCTTTGAACCTCAGGTACATGGAATTAGATTAATCATAATTTTTGAGTCAGGACATTGTCTCATCTCTGGCTCATTCATGCTCACATTATGTATTCACTTAATTATTTTAGTTAACTACTTTTAATAATACATTAAGTATGTTTAGCACTACCATGCAAAGCAATACTACATCACTCACAATAACTGACATTTACTTACATGACCTACTTCCATCTCATCCCCTGCCTACCCAAGAAAAAATAATTCTGAAATCTTTTATTTTCTTTTTAAAACATTTTATTATATCTTTTTTATTTGTTTGTATGTAAAAAGATATCATGGTGGCACTTTTTCACATAATATTTTATTGCTTAAGTTTACCCATATATTGCATGTATATATAATTCTTTTTTTTGCCTACTGAATGAAATTCTATTGTGTGAATATAACACAATATTTTTATTCTCACTTGGAAAAACATTTGGGGGTGCTTCCAAGTTTTTTACACTATTAACAGTGCTTTTATGAACATTCTTGTATGTTGATTAATTTTCTAATGTTAAAATAACCTGCATGATCTGGTATAAATACAATTTAGTAACAATATATACAATATATGTATAACAATATGTCCTTGTAACTTATTTTATATCTAATAGTTTGTACCTCTTAATCCCCTACCCCTATATTGTCTTTCCCCCTTCACTCTTCCTGTTGAAAACCACAAATTTGTTCTCTGTATTGGTGAGTCTGCTTCTTTTTTAAAAAAAAATTCACTAGTTTGTTGTATTTTTTTAGATTCCACATATAAGTGATATCATACAGTATCTGTTGTTCTCTATCTGACTTATTTCACTTAGCATAATGTCCTCCAGATCCATCTATGTTGCTGCAAAATTCCATTCTTTTTAATGGCTGAATAGTATTTCATTGTACATATATACCACATCTTTATCCATTCATCTGTTGATGGATACTTAGGTTGCTTCCATATCTTGGCAATTGTAAAGAATGCTGTTATGAACATTGGGATGCATGTATCTTTTCAAATTATTGTTTTTGTTTTTTTGGATATATACCCAGGGGTGAAATTGCTGGATCATATGGTAGTTCTATTTTTAGTTTTTCAAGAACCCTCCATACTGTTTTCCATAGTGGCTGCAACAATTTACAATCCCACCAACAGTGTACAAGAGTTCCCTTTTCTCCACATCCTCTCCAACATTTGTTATTTGTGTTCTTTTTGATGATGGCCATTCTGATAGGTGTGAGATGATATATCATTGAATTCAGTTGCTAATACTTCTTTAGGGTTTCTGCATCTAGGTTCATATATATTATTGGCCTGTATTTTTCTTTTCTTACCTTGCCCTTGTGTATATTTCCAGGTTATACTAGCATAGTAGAATAAGTTGGGGATTATACACTATTTTTCTGTTTTGGGGAAGCATTTGTATAAAACTGGAATTATTTATTTCTTGAATGTTTGGCAGAACTCAGTGAAGGCATTTGAGTCTAGAGACTTTTCTGCAAGAGTATTTTCTTTGTAGATAATTCATTTTCTTTAATTGTTATAGGCTGATTTATAGTCACATTTTAATTTTTGTCTTAAGTTTGTTATGATAAATTACACCTATCTCAGCATTTATCCAGTTTGGTCTACATTTTCAAATTTTTCCATAAACTTGTTCTTAATCTTCTGCAGGGTTTGTAGCCATGGATTTTTTTTATTCCTGATACTAGTTATGTATATCTATTTTTTTCTTTATCATTCTTTACTGTTTCTCAATATTAGTCTTTTCAAAGAACTAACCTTGTCTTTGTTGATCCTCTATTTTTAATGCAGTATAGTTGACATACAGTATTATGTTTCAGGAGTACAGCATAGTGATTTGACAATCAAATACATTATGAAATGATCACCATGATAAGTCTAGTAATTATCTGTCACCATACAAAATTATTATAATATATTGACTATATTACTTATGCTGTATATTATATCCTCCTGACTTATTTTATAACTGGAAGTTGGTATCTCTTAAGCCTCTTCACCTTTTTCACCCTCCTCTCTTGTAACCACCCGTTTGGTCTCTGTATCTATGTCTGTTTCTGTTTTGTTTTGGGTTTTGTTTGTTTTGTTTTTTAGATTCCATGTAAGAGTGAGATCATACAGTATTTCTCTTTCTCTGTGTGACTTATTTCACTAAACACAATACCCTCTAGGCCCATCCATGTTGTCATAAATGGCAAAATTTCATTCTTTCCTATGGCTTAGTAATAGTCCTACATATATATATATATATATATATATATATATATATATATATATATAGTCCTGTGTGTGTGTGTGTGTGTGTGTGTGTGTATATATATATATATATATATATATATATATATATTACATCTTCTTTAATCATTCATCTATGGAAAGGCATTTAGGTTGCTCCCATATCTTGGCTATTGTAAATAATGCTGCAATAAGCATAGGGGTGAATATGTCATTTCAAATTAGTGTTTTTGGTATTTTTAAATACCCAGACACAGAATTGCTGGATTGTATGGTAGTTTTGTTTTTCATTCTTTCAGGAATCGCCATACTGTTTTCCATAATAGCTGCATCAATTTACATTCCCACCAACAGCGTACAAGAGTTCTCTTTTCTCCACATCCTCACCAATATTTGTTATTTGTTGTCTTTTTTTTTTTTTTTTGCGGTACACGGGCCTCTCACTATTGTGGCCTCTCCCGTTGCGGAGCACAGGCTCCGGACGCGCAGGCTCAGCGGCCGTGGCTCACAGGCCCAGCCGCTCCACGGCATGTGGGATCTTCCCAGACCGGGGCACGAACCCGTGTCCCCTGCATCGGCAGGCGGACTCTCAACCACTGCACCACCAGGGAAGCCCTTGTTGTCTTTTTGATGATAGCCAATCTGACAGGTGTGAGGTTATATCTCGTTGTGGTTTTAATTTGCACTTTCCTGATGAATGGTTATGTGGAGCATCTTTTCCTGTTTCTATTGGCTATTCGTATGTCTTCTTTGGAAAAATGTCATTTCATGACCTCTTCCCATTTTTAAATCAGTTAGCTTTTTTTGAAATTGAGTTCTATAATTTCTTTATATAATTTGGATATTAACTCCTTATCATATATATAATTTGCAAATATCTTCTCCCATTCAGTAGGTTGCCTTTTTGTTTTGTTGATAGTTTTCTTCACTGTGTAAAGGATTTTTAGTTTGATGTAGTTTCATTGGTTTACTTTTGCTTGGTTTCCCTTGCCTGAGGAAACAGAATCAAAATCATATTGCTAAGACCAATGTCAAACAGCATACCATCTATGTTTTCTTCTAGAAGTTTTATGGTTTCAGGTCTTACATTCAAATCTTTTTTTTTTTTTCCCACAGCTTTATTGGAGTATAAATGCTTTACAGGCTTGTGTTAATTTCTGCTGTCCAACAAAGTGAATCAGCTATATGTATACATATATCCCCATTCCCATATCCCCTCTCTCTTGAGCTTCCCTCCCACCCTCCCTATCCCATCCCTCTAGGTTGTCACAAAGCATTGAGTTGATCTCCTTGTGCAATGCAGCAGCTTCCCACTAGCCATCCATTTTACATTTGCTAGAGTATATTTGTCAGTGCTACTCTCTCACTTCATCCCAGCTTCCCCTTCCCTGCCATGCCCTCATGTCTGTTCTCTACATCTGCGTCTTTATTCCTGCCCTACCACTAAGTTCATCAGTACCACTTTTTAAAATTCCATATATATGCATTAGCAAATGGTATTTGTTTTTCTATTTCTGACTTACTTCACTCTGTATGACAGATTCTATGTCCATCCACCTCACTACAAATAACTCAATTTCATTCCTTTTTATGGCTAATATTCCATTGTATACATGTGCCACATCTTCTTTATCCATTCATCTGTCGATGGACATTTAGGTTGGTTCCATGTCCTGGCTATTGTAAACAGAGGTGTAATGAACACTGTAGCACATGTCTCTTTTTGAATTATGGTTTTCTCTGGGTATATGCCCAGTAGTGGGATTGCTGGGTCGTATGGTAGTTCTATTTGTAGTTTTTTAAGGAACCTCCATACTGCTCTCCATAGTGGCTGTATCAATTTACATTCCCACCAACAGTGCAAGAGGATCCCTTTTCTCCACACCGCCTCCAGCATTTATTGTTTGTAGATTTTTTGATGATGGCCATTCTGACCGGTGTGAGGTGATACCTCATTGTGGTTTTGATTTGCATTTCTCTAATAATTAGTGATGTTTTGCATCTTTTCATATATTTTTTGGCCATCTGTATATCTTCTTTGGAGAAATGTCTATTTAGGTCTTCTGCCCATTTTTGGATTGGGTTGTTTGTTTTTGTAATATTGAGCGGCAGATGCTGCTTGTATATTTTGGAGATTAATCCTTTGTCAGTTGCTTCATTTGTAAATATTTATGCACTCCACATAGGAGCACCTCAATACATAAGGCAAATGCTAACAGCCACAGAAGGAGAAATCAACAGTAACAATAATAGTGAGGGACTTTAACACCCCACTTATACCAATAGACAGATCAAGACAAAAAATTAATAAGGAAACACAAGCTTTAAATGATACAATAGACCAGATAGACTTAATTGATATTTTTAGGACATTCCACCCACCAAATGCCATGTCCTCCTAGTCTGCCATCTTGACTCCACCCCCTCACATTCAAATCTTTAATCCATTTTGAGTTTATTTTTGTGTATGGTGTGAGACAGTAGTCTAGTTTCATTCTTTTGGATGTGGCAATTCAGTTTTCCCAACACCACTGTTTGAAGAGACTGTGTTTTCTGCAGAGTATGTTCTTTCCTCTTTTGTTGTAAATTAATTTTCCATGTATGGGTGGGCTTATTCCTGGGCTCTCAGTTCTGTTCAATCAGTCTATGTGGCTGTTTTTCTGCCCATACCATACTGTTTTGATTACTACAGCTTGAGGTAAAATAATTTGAAGTCAGGAAGCATGATACTTCCAGCTTTGTTCTTTTTTTTCAGGATTGCTTTGGTATTCTGGGTCTTTTGTGGTTCCATACAAATTTTAGGATCTTTTGTTTTATTTCTGTAAAAAGTTTCATTGGGATTTTGATAGGGATTGCATTGAATCTGTAGATTGCTATTGGTGATATGGACATTTTAACAATGTTAGTTCTTCCAATACATGAGCTCGGTGTATCTTTCCATTTGTGCCTTCTTCAATTTCTTTCAACAATGTCTTTCAGTTTTCACTGTACAGGTCTTTCACCTATTTGGTTAGATTTATTTCTATGTATTTTATTCTTTTTGATGCAATTATGAATAAGATTGTTTTCTTAATTTCTCTTTTTGATAGATCATTATTAGTGTTTAAAAATACTACATACTTTTGTATATTAATTTTTTTATCCTGCAACTTCGTTTATGAGTACTAATAGTTTTTTGATAGAGTCTACAGGGTTTTCTATATACAGCATCATGTAATCTGCAGACGGTGACACTTTTACTTCTTCCCTTCCAATTTAAATGGCTTTTATTTCATTTTCTTTTCTGATTGCTGTGGTTAGGACTTTCAATACTATGTTGAATAAAAATGGCAAGAGTGGGCATCCTTGTTTTATTCATAATCTTAGAGGAAATGCTTTTAGTTTTTCACTATTGAGTATGATGTTAGCTGTAGATTTGTCATATATGGCTTTTATTTTGCTAAGGTATCTTTCCTCTATACCTACTTTGTTGAGAGTTTTTATTATAAATGGATGTTGAATTTTGTCAAAAGCTTTTTCTGCAACTATTGAGTGATTATGTGATTTCTATTCTGCATTTTGCTAATGTGCTGAATCACGTTAATTGATCTGCAGATATTCAACCATCTTTGCATCCCTGGAATGAATTCAACTTGATCATGGTACATAAACATTTTAATGTATTGTTGAATTCAGTTTGCTAATATGTTGTTGAGGATTTTTACATCTATGTTCATCAGGGATATTGGCCTATAACTTTACTTTTTTGGTATTGTCTTTGTCTGGTTTTGGTATCAGGGTAGTGGTGACCTCAGAGAATGAATTTCCCCTGCTTTATTTTTGGGGGATAGTTTGAGAAGGATAAATATTAATTTTATTTTAAATATTTGATAGAATTCACCTGTGAAGCCATCTGGTCCTGGACCTTTGTTTGTTGGGAGTTTTTTGATTACTGATTCAATTTCATTACTGGTAATTGGTCTGTTCAAATTTTCTATTTCTTCCAAATTCAGTTTTGGAAGATTGTATGTTTCTAGGAATCTATCAATTTCTTCTAGTTTGTCCAGTTTGTTAGGGTACACTTTTTCATAATAATCTCTTATGATATTTTGTATATCTGTGGTGTCAGTTGTAATTTCTTCTCTTTCCTTCTGTTTTTATTTATCTGGGCCCTCTCTCGTCTTTTCTTGATGAGTCTGACTAAAGGTTTATCAAGTTTGTTTGTCTTTTCAATGAACCAGTTCTTAATTTCATCCACCTCTTCTATTGTCTTTTTGGTCTCTATTTCATTTATTTCTGCTCTGATATTTATGACTTTTTTCATTCTACTATCTTTGAGTTTTATTTGTTCTTATTTTTCTAGTTCCTATGGTTGGATTATTTGAGATTTTTCTTATTTCATAAGGTAGGCTCATGATGCTATAACCATCCCTCTTAGAGTTGCCTTTGCTGCATTCCATAGATTTTGGAACATTGTGTTTCCATCTTTATTTGTCTCCAGGTATCTTTTGATTTCCTCTTTGATTTTCTACAGGACACATTGGTTGCTTAGTAACATGATGTTCAGACTCGATGTGATTGTGTTTTTTTTGCAGTTTTTTCCTTTTTGGTGATTTCTAGTTTCATAGCCTTGTGGTTGGAAAAAATGTTTGACATAATTCAGTGTTCTTAAATTTATTGCAACTTATTTTGTGCCCTAACTTATCATTTATCCTGGAGAAAGTTCCATGTGCACTTGAAAAGAATGTGTATATTACTGGTTTAGGTGAAATGTCCTGTTTATATCTATTAAGTTCATTTGATCTACTGTGTCATTTAATGCCAATATTTCCTTATTGATTTTTCTGTTTGGTTGATCTACTTATTGATAAGTGGGATGTTAAAGTCCCCTACTATTATTGTATTACTGTCGGTTAATATTTGCTTTATGTATTTAGATGCTCCTTAGTTAATCTTCTTGATTGTATTTTTTCATTAATTTCTGCTCTTATTTTTTTCTTTTTTTGTACATTTTTTACTGGTTTTTTTCTAACATCTTGAGATGAATACTTAGTTCATTACTTCACAGGCAAACTTTTCTAATATATGCACTTAGTTATATATAAAGTATTACTTTAGTTACATATGAATATTTTTAAATTATCTATTTGTTGATTTTTAGCACCTTTGAATTTTGGTCAGAGTATGTACTTTGTATAATATCAACATTTTGAAATATGCCAAGACATATTTATAACCATTTGTTTACAGTCACTTTTTGAAAATCTTCTGATGTGTTTAAAAATTTGTATTCTGTATTTTGGAAGTACATAGTTATCTCTATGTCCTTTAGGGCAAGTTTATTCATTGTTTTCAATTCTTCTATACTTTTACTGATTTTTTTTTTTTTGTCTGCTTGTTTCAGTTACTAAGAGCTACATGTAGGTATTAAGGCTACCCAAAAAAATTATGGGGTCTGTTTCTTTACACTGTGCTAATAATTTATTTTAAATTTTGAGACCATCTTAATGATGCATACAATTTAAAAATTCTTATATCTGCTGTCATTTTCTAGTGATTCTCTTTATATCTGAAAATGCTTTTTGCCTTTAAAGTCTGCTTTTTCTGATATTAATATAGAAAACCTGCTCTCTTCTTTTTTCCATTTGTTTACTTTCAGCATTTTGGATCTTTAGATGTCTCTTAGTGCACATATGTTTTTAAAGTATCATCTATAATTATTTCCTTTTGACTGGAATATTTGGCCCATGAATTTATCAGTAAATGCTGATATATTTGAGTTTAAATGTATCATCTAAATTTGTGCTTTAATTTTTACCCTTTTGTCCTTTTTTGGTTGGATCAGTATTTTTCCACTATTTTATTTATTTTCCCATCAATATGAAAGTTATAAACTCAGATTTAAATCTATTAGAATTACTGTAAGAGTTTTAAGAAATTAATCCTTATCAAAATCTAATGTTAACATCTTTACACTTTTCTCAATTTGTTTTCTTTTTTCTTTTTTTAAATTTTTATTAGAGTCTAGCTGATTTACAATGTTGTGTTAGTTTCAGGTGTACAGCAAAGTGAATCAGTTATAAATATGTCAATACATATATCCATTTTTTTCAGATTATTTTCCACATAGGTCACCACAGAATATTGAGTAGAGTTCCCTGTGATATACAGTAGGTCCTTATTTGTTATCTGTCTTATATATAGTAGTATATATATGTCGATCCCAATCTCCCAATTTATCACTTCCCCCCACCACCACATTTCCCCTTTGGTATCCATAAGTTTGATTTTGAGATCTGTGAGTCTGTTTCTGTTTTATAAATAAGTTCATTGTATCATTTTTAATTAGATTCCACATATAAGGGATATCATATGATATTCAGATACCAACATCCAGCTCACCCTCACTACAGAGCAGCAAAAGGAGCAGCTGTGGTATCATCGTGATCCTTTTCTGGATGTCCCAAGTATTCTTGTCCCTGAAGCCTGGTTTGTCCTGCACAATGATTCTTCTGGAAGCACATTTCAGATGTGCACCAGCTCAGAAATGAGTCAATGTTCTCCCACCATCAGTTAATAAAAATCCTTCTTCTGGCATCCCTGTGGGTCTCACTCTCCACTACCCCACTCCACATAGCTTTCACGCCAGCTGTGTGGACAGCCATGGCTTTCCCCAGTGTCTTGAACTTTTCCACCTTCATGCTTTGCTCACGCACTTCTTCAGCCTGGGGTGTCCTTTTCCCAACTTCTGTTCCCTGGGTTGAAATCAATCCATCTAACCCAGATCTCAGGTTCCTCCCTGGGCTACTGCTACCTCCAACTGGCTAGATCCCATGATCAGAAGTGCTATACCAGCAAATGTTCTGCACACCTGACCTTTGGGTCAGATGATCATACTCAATCCAATGCCATTTAGTTTGGAAGACATTTGGCATTTGTATAACACACTCAGGAAGAGGCGCTGATCATATGAGCAAACTGCCAAGATGAGAGAAAAAGAGAGAACACACTTCTCCGATGATCTAGAAGTGACGACTTAGAGACAGGTTCCATGAAACATAACTCTGCACCAAAACTTTAAAAATCTTCTACTGGATGGAAGGATGTGACCACAGAGAGAAAGCCAGGGAGTTTCTAGCAGTGAGGAAACTGTTCTGTAACCTGATGGTGGGGGTGTTAACACAAAAACCTCTAAATGTGGCAAATTCGTGGAACAGAACACCAGGAGAAAGAAAAGTCAACTTTCCTATATGACCTTTTTTTAAATTTTAAGTGTACCACCAGAGAAATTAACTATGCATTAATAATCAGTCATTACTTTTTCTGAAAATAGCTGTCAAGCAGGGTGGAATTAATAACTTTTGGTGTGAGTCCAGCTCCAAGGTGATAAACAGCATTGACTTTGTGTTTGGGAATGAGGGGAGGCAGTTGAGGAAAGAGAATACTTTGTGCCAAACAATACTGTACAGTTTGAAAACTTTGTCCTTGGTCTGTGTAGCACTAGACTTAATTTGCATTTTCCTTTCCCTCAATTCGTTTTCTTTTTTCTTTTCTTCATCTATTATCTTCCACCTGGGATCATTTTCCATCATTACTTCTGCCTGAAGTAAATTCTTTATTATTCCTTTAAACGTAGGTCTATTATTAGGTTATAATATTCCCCAGTCATTTTTTGAAAATGTCTTAATTTCACCATAATCTTGAAGAACATTCTGCTGACCATGGAATTCTAGGTTGGAATTCTTTTTTGCATTTAATATACTGAATCTATCATTCAAATATATCATTTAACTGCCTTTTGGTTTCCATTGTTTCTATTAAGAATGTGGGTGCTGTTCTAAGTATTTCCTTTATAGGTAACCTGTCCTTTCTCTGTAGCTGCCTTTGAGATTTGCTCTTTGGTTTTATTCTCTTTCTCTTTTTGAAAAATGATACGCCTATGCCTTGATGTGGATTTAAATATCTATATATAAAATGATGTATATATCTTGCTTGGAATTCTTGTCATTATTGAATCAGTAGACTGGTTTCATTCCTAAGTTTTCATAATTTCTTAATTTCTATTTTTCTCACATATTGCCACTATGCTATTCTCTTCCACTTCTCTCTCTGGGTTGCCAATTAAATGCATATTAAACGTTCTCACTATATCCTCTATTATCTTACACTCACCTCTGTTTTTTCATCACCACTTTGTCTCTCCATGCTATGTTCTTAACAGGTTCTTCTAGCCTGTGTCTAGCTAATTAGTTCTCTCTTTAATATTCTGTTAATTCTGTTCTTAATTTCAGTCATTATTTTTATATAGAGAGTTTGGGTTTTTTTCCCAAATTTGTCATGTTATTTTACTAGTTTTTACTTCACTCTTGAAATTTTAAGCCTCAAGTTTTATTTTTTGACTTTTATTTCTCGAGACTTAGTAAGCATAGTTGTTTAATGGTCTATGTCTGATACTTCTACTATCTGAATATTTTGAGTGAATGCTTATGTTTTTTCTGTTTGTTCTCACTCTTGGTAACTTGTTTTCCTTCATACCTGGGCATTATTGGCTCTATACTGACATTTTGTATCTTGAGAAAAAAAACAAAAACTGCTTTATAGGTGGTTTCTTTCTTCAGAGTAATTTTTTTGTTTCTTACACAAGTTACTTCAGATCTTCCTCAATACAAGTTCAAGGCTTGAAGTATCCTGAATTACCCATAATGAAGTAATAAAGCTGGGATAAGAGTCCATGCAAGGGCTATGTTATTAACAGTTTACTCTGTCTTTAGGGTGTAGCCTTTCATGTTACTAACTTAAAGCCAGGGATGATTTATCAGAGTGCCCACCCTCGTGAATAACTAGGCTTTCATTGTGAATTACAAACTGCTCAAGGTTGTCAAGTCAGAATTGATTGATGGAAGATGTCTTCCAAGCAAAACCAACTTTGACTGACAAGAGATTACCTCTCTGGTATACCCTTCTTTTATATTTTATTCCAGTAACTTCTCACTACCTTGTTAGCTCTTTGATACTTTTAAAGAATATGGTTTTTATATCTTATCCAGCCTTTTTAGTTTCTTTCTTTTTTTTTTCTTTTTTTAGCCAGAGTTTGATCTGAATTTCCTAGTTCCCTATTTCCTGATGCTGTAGTCTCAAATTTTATCTGCCTAGAACACTCACTCTTCATCTGCTTAATTTTTTATATTCTTTAGGACTTATATAGACATCATTTTTTCAGTAAAGCCTTCCCAGGCCCTCAAATATTGTCTAAATTGCCTTCCTTGCTTTCATAGAATATCTTTCTTCTCTATTACAACATATATTCTATGTTGTAATTTACAGTTGTTTATACACCCCCACCAGTCAGTAAGCTCCTTGAAGACAGTGAGTATAGCTATTTTTTAATCATTTATTCATCATTATCGAGTACAATCATGACATACAATAGATATTAAGTAGACATCTGTTGAATAAATGAATGAATGTTCATGTTCAGGGCACAGGTGAAACACTATAATTTGGAAATAACTTTATGTATTTTAAATACACACATACAGAAATATTATTTCTGTATTCATTGAAACCATACTAAAAAACAATTATATCTGCAGATATTTATTGAACACTGATGTATGCAAAATGCTGTACCATAATAGGGCACTCAAACTCATTTATAGACTCGAGAAAAAACAGCCGTGAAAGTAATTCTTTATATATGGTCATGGGTTTGAGTTCATCAGTGAAACATGCTTAAACTTTCACATTGCTTTAAAAATAAATGTGAAGAAATTACAGGTAGGAAGAAATATGTATATTTTGCAACATAGCATTTATAAGAAAAGTTGAAAGTGAAGCATAGGCAAGAGGGCGAAGCATTAATTAAGCAGTTCCATGTGGAGTCTATTTACAAAGATTATAAGTACATGATGGGATTTAAAACAGAGTTTTGTGTCTCAAATGCCAATATAGTTGTACATAATAGTAACAGTAAACATCTGAGGAAGGGAGGATGAAAAGGAAGGTGGGGAGGAGGAAGCAGGCAAGCAGTGGTTTCCAATTTTACTGGATCTAGGCCTTTTATACATATAAGGCTATAAAGACTCAACCCAATTGCAACTCTATTCTCAACAGTAATTCTCATCATAGCTAAAGACAAAGATACGTTTTCCTTATCATCTGTGAAGTCACAGGATTTGTTCCATCCCGAATCCTACTGACATATTCAGCTGGCCTCAATTTGATTAGGGTATATTTTAATACAAGTACACTCAACTGATTATCATGCACCACATGTGATCTTATCATTTAGATCACTCTTATCCTAGATATTATACTTTTAATTCTGCCTGAAGTTACTTTAGATTATTTTGATAGTCATGACCCACTGTGTGTTCAAATAGAGCTTAAAGTCACATATCTACATTAATATAGGCCTCCCCCTTTTTATTTTATTGTATTTTATTTTATTTATTTATTTACATCTTTATTGGAGTATAATTACTTTACAATGGTGTGTTAGTTTCTGCTTTATAACAAAGAGAATCAGTTACACATATACATATGTGTCCATACCTCCTCCCTCTTGCGTCTCCCTCCCTCCCACTCTCCCTATCCCACACATCCAGGTGGTCAAAAAGCACCAAGCTGATCTCCCTGTGGTATGTGGCTGCTTCCCACTAGCTATCTATTTTACATTTGGTAGTGTATATATATCCATACCGCTCTCTCACTTTGTCACAGCTTACCCATCCCCCTCCCCATATCCTCAAGTCCATTCTCTAGTACTTCTGTGTCTTTATTCCTGTCTTACCCCTAGTTCTTCATGACACTTTTTTTTCTTAGATTTCATATATATGTGTTAGCATACGATATTTGTCTTTCTCTTTCTGACTTACTTCACTCTGTATGACAGACGCTAGGTCCATCCACCTCACAACAAATAACTCAATTTCATTTCTTTTTATGGCTGAGTAATACTCCATTGTATATATGTGCCACATCTTCTTTATCCATTCATCCAATGATGGACACCTAGGTTGTTTCCATCTCCTGGCTATTGTAAATAGAGCTGCAATGAACACTTTGGTACATGACTATTTTTGAATTATGGTTTTCTCAGGGTATATGCCCAGTAGTGGGATTGCTGGGTCATATGGTAGTTCTATTTGTAGTTTTTTAAGGAACCTCCATACTGTTCTCCATAGTGGCTGTACCAATTCACATTCCCACCAGCAGTGCAAGAGTATTCCCTTTTCTCCACACCCTGTCCAGCATTTATTGTTTCTAGATTTTTTGATGATGGCCATTCTGACTGGTGTGAGATGATATCTCACTGTAGTTTTTTTTTTTTTTTTTTTTTTGCTATACGCGGGCCTTTCAGTGTCGTGGCCTCTCCCATTGCGGAGCACAGACTCCGGAGGCACAGGCTCAGCAGCCATGCCTCACGGGCCCAGCCGCTCCGCGGCATGTGGGATCCTCCCGGACCGGGGCACGAACCCATGTCCCCTGCATTGGCAGGCGGACTCCCAACCACTGTGCCACCAGGGAAGCCCCTCACTGTAGTTTTGACTTGCATTTCTCTAATGATTAATGATGTTGAGCATTCTTTCATGTGTTTGTTGGCAATCTGTATATCTTCTTTGGAGAAATGTCTATTTAGGTCTTCTGCTCATTTTTGGATTGGGTTGTTTGTTGTTTTGTTATTGAGCTGCATGACCTGCTTATAAATTTTGGAGATTAATCCTTTGTCAGTTGCTTTATTTGCAAATAGTTTCTCCCATTCTGAGGGTTGTCTCTTGATCTTGTTTATGGTTTCCTTTGCTATTCAAAAACTTTGAAGTTTCAATAGATCCCATTTGTTTATTTTTGTTTGTATTTCCATTTCTCTAGGAGGTGGGTCAAAAAGGATCTTGCTGTGATTTATGTCATAGAGTGTTCTGCCTATGTTTTCCTCTATGAATTTGATAATTTCTGGCCATACATTTAGGTCCTTAATCCATTTTGAGCTTATTTTTCTGAATGGTGTTAGGGAGTGTTCTAATCTCATACTTTTACATGTACTTGTCCAGTTTTCCCAGCGCCACTTATTGAAGAGGCCATTCTTTCTCCACTGAACATTCCTGCCTCCTTTATCAAAGATAAGGTGACCATATGTGCGTGGGTCTATCTCTGGGCTTTCTATCTGGTTCCATTGATCTATATTTCTGTTTTTGTGCCAGTACCATACTGTCTTGATGACTGTAGCTTTGTAGTATAGTCTGAAGTCAGGGAGCCTGATTCCTCCAGCTCCGTTTTTTGTTCTCAAGATTGATTTGGCTATTCGGGGTCTTTTGTGTTTCCAGGCAAATTGTGAAAATTTTTGTTTTAGTTCTGTGAAAAATGCCATTGGTAGTTTGATAGGGATTGCATTGAATCTGTAGATTGCTTTGGGTAGTAGAGTCATTTTCACAATATTGATTCTTCCAGTCCAAAAACATGGTATATCTCTCCAACTATTTGTATCATCTTTAATTTCTTACATCAGTGTCTTAAAATTTTCTGCATACATGTCTTTTGTCTCCTTACATAGGTTTATTCCTAGATATTTTATTCTTTTTACTGCAATGGTAAATGGGAGTGTTTTCTTGATTTCACTTTCAGATTGTTCATCATTAGTGAATAGGAATGCCAGAGATTTCTGTGCATTAATTTTGTATCCTGCTACTTTACCAAATTCATTGATTAGTAGTTTTCTGGTAGCATCTTTAGGATTTCTATGTATAGTATCATGTCATCTATAAACAGTGACAGCTTTACTTCTTTTCCAATTTGGAATCCTTTTATTTCCTTTTCTTCTCTGATTGCTGTGGCTAAAACTTCCAATACTATGTTGAATAAGAGTGGTGAGAGTGGGCAACCTTGTCTTCTTCCTGATCTTAGTGGAAATGGTTTCAGTTTTTCACCATTGAGGGCGATGTTGGCTGTGGGTTTGTCATATATGACATATATTATGTTGAGGAAGGTTCCCTCTATGCCAACTTTCTGGATGGTTTTTATTATAAATGGGTGTTGAATTTTGTCAAAAGCTTTCTCTGCATCTATTGAGATGATCATATGGTTTTTCTCCTTCAATTTGTGAATATGGTGTATCACATTGATTGATTTGCATATATTGAAGAATCTTTGCATTCCTGGAATAAACCCCACTTGATCATGGTGTATGATCCTTTTAATGTGCTGTTGGAATCTGTTTGCTAGTATTTTGTTGAGGATTTTTGCATCTAGGTTCATCAGTGATATTGGCCTATAGTTTTCTTTCCTTGTGACATCCTTGTCTGGTTTTGGTATCAGGGTGATGGTGTCCTCGTAGAATGAGCTTGGGAGTGTTCCTCCCTCTGCTATGTTTTGGAAGAGTTTGAGGATAGGTGTTAGCTCTTCTCTAAATGTTTGATAGAATTCGCCTGTGAAGCCATCTGGTCCTGCGCTTTTGTTTGTTGGGAGATTTTTAATCACAGTTTCAATTTCAGTGCTTGTGATTGGTCTGTTCATATTTTCTATTTCTTCCTGATTCAGTCTTGGCAGGTTGTGCATTTCTAAGAATTTGTCCATTTCTTCCAGGGTGTCCATTTTATTGGCATAGAGTTGCTTGTCATAATCTCTCATGATCTTTTGTATTTCTGTAGTGTCAGTTATTACTTCTCCTTTTTCATTTCTAATTCTATTGATTTGAGTCTTCTCCCTTTTTTTCTTGATGAGTCTGGCTAATGGTTTATCAATTTTGTTTATCTTCTCAAAGAACCAGCTTTTAGTTTTATTAATCTTTGTTATCATTTCCTTCATTTCTTTTTCATTTATTTCTGACCTGATCTTTATGATTTCTTTCCTTCTGCTAACTTTGGGGTTTTTTTGTTCTCCTTTCTCTAATTACTTTAGGTGCAAGGTCAGGTTGTTTATTCGAGATGTTTCCTATTTCTTAAGGTAGGATTGTATTGCTATAAACTTTCCTCTTAGAATTGCTTTTGCTGCATCCCATAGGTTTTGGGTCATTCTGTCTCCATTGTCATTTGTTTCTAGGTATTTTTTGATTTCTTCAGTGATCACTTCGTTTTTGAGTAGTGTATTTTTTAGCCTCCATGTGTTTGTATTTTTTACAAATCTTTTCCTGTAATTGATATCTGGTCTCATAGCGCTGTGGTAGGAAAAGATACTTCATACAATTTCAATGATTTTTAAATTTACCAAGGCTTTATTTGTGACCCAAGATATGATCTATCCTGGAGAATGTTTCATGAGCACTTGAGAAAAATGTGTATTCTGTTGTTTTTGTATGGAATGTCCTATAAATATCAATTAATTCCATCTTGTTTAATGTATCATTTAAAGCTTGTGTTTCCTTATTTATTTTCATTTTGTATGATCTGTCCATTGGTGAAAGTGGGGTATTAAAGTCCCCTACTATGAATGTGTTACTGTCATTTCCCCTTTTATGGCTGATAGTATTTGCCTTATGTACTGAGGCCCTCCTATGTTGGGTGTATAAATATTTACAATCATTATATCTTCTTCTTGGATCGATCCCTTGATCATTTTGTAGTGTCCTTCTTTGTCTCTTCTAATAGTCTTTATTTTAAAGTTTATTTTTTCTGATATGAGAATTGCTACTCCAACATTTCTTTTGGTTTCCATTTGCATGGAATATCTTTTTCCATCCCCTTACTTTCAGTCTGTATGTGTCTCTAGGTCTGAAGTGAGTCTCTTGTAGACAGCATATATATGGGTCTTGTTTTTGTATCCATTCAGCCAGTCTGTGTCTTTTGGTAGGAACATTTAATCCATTTACATTCAAGATAATTATTGATATGTATGTTCCTATTCCCATTTTCTTAATTGTTTCGGGTGTGTTATTGTAGGTCTTTTCCTTCTCTTGTGTTTCTTGCCTAGAGAAGTTCCTTTAGCATTTGTTGTAAAGCTGGTGTGGTGGTGCTGAATTCTCTCAGCTTTTGCTTGTCTGTAAAGATTTTAATTTCTCCTTCAAATCTGAATGAGATCCTTGCTGGGTAGAGTAATCTTGGTTGTAGGTTTTTCTCCTTCGTCACTTTCAATATGTTCTGCCACTCCGTTGTGGCTTGCAGAGTTTCTACTGAAAGATCAGCTGTTAACCTTATGGGGATTCCCTTTTGTGTTGTTTGTTTTTCCCTTGCTGCTTTTAATATGTTTTCTTTGTATTTAATTTTTGATAGTTTGATTAATATGTGTCTTGGCGTGTTTCTCCTTGGATTTATCCTGTATGGGACCCTCTGTGCTTCCTGGACTTGATTACCTATTTCCTTTCCCATATCAGGGAAGATTTCAACTATAATCTCTTCAAATATTTTCTCAGTCCCTTTCTTTTTCTCTTCTTCTTCTGGAACCCCTGTAATTCGAATGTTGGTGCTTAATGTTTAATGTTGTCCCAGAGGTCTCTGAGACTGTCCTCAGTTCTTTTCATTCTTTTTTCTTTAATCTGCTCTGCAGTAGTTATTTCCACTATTTTATCTTCCAGGTCACTTATCCATTCTTCTGCCTCAGTTATTCTGCTATTGATCCCATCTACAGTATTTTTAATTTCATTAATTGTGTTGTTCATCATTGATTGTTTCATCTTTAGTTCTTCTAGGTCCTTGTTAAATGTTTCTTACATTTTCTCTATTCTATTTCCAAGATTTTGGATCATCTTTACTATCATTATTCTGAATTCTTTTTCAGGTATACTGCCTATTTCCTCTTCAGTTGTTAGGTCTGGTGGCTTTTTATCTTGCTCCTTCATCTGCTGTGTGTTTTTCTGTCTTCTCATTTTGCTTATCTTACTCTGTTTGGGGTCTCCTTTGTGCAGGCTACAGGTTCATAGTTCCCATTGTTTTTTTTGTCTGTCTCCAGTGGCTAAAGTTGGTTCAGTGGGTTGTGTAGGCTTCCTGGTGGAGGGGACTAGTTAGGCCTCCCCGTTTTTAAATCCAAGTGTAGGATTTTTAAGTTGCCCTTGTTAAATATATTTTTTTATTTATTTCTAGGTTAAATTATCATTTCCAGCTTGTCATGGTCTTCTTAAATTGTGATTTTGTCATTCAAGGTGTTATATTTCTCAATTTTTTATGAGTCATAAATTTTGTAAGCAAAATCTGTAAATGTTTATCTAAATAATCAATTAAAATGTTGAACAGGATAAGGTTGAACACAGACCTGACAACTTGACACTACTGCCCTCTCCCTTCCAGGCAGGCATTATAGCTCTTGCTGTTTATCACTTTTGGGGACTGATAATTCAACTAGCTACAGCTCCACCTGCAGCATTACAGACTGTCCCATCAGAAAATGTTATCAAATACACTGAAGTTAAGATGCTCCCTAGCACTGCATTACTCTCATTTATCAACCTCTCATCAAAACATGAATTGTTCATTTGTATGATATGCTCTTCTTGAACCTATTTTTGCTCTCAGTGATTTCCATATTTATCCTAAATAGTTCTGATCTGTTCAATAATCCATTATAGAAATTTTCCAAAGGGTGGCATAAAATTTACCAATATATTGTTTTCAAAGCTATAAAATATGACTTTAGAAATTGGGGCATTTGATGCTCTTCACATCTTTAGCTTATTTTTTCTTTCATAAGTTTATAAAGCAGGTTAAAAATACCAGCATTAACTCATTTGTCAGATGCTTAGTTATCTTGGGATAAAGTCATACACACACACGTGTGTGTATGCACACTCATACTTCGAACTGAGGGCTTTTGTCAAAATTTTAAAGATCTTTGTTGAGTCACAAAAAACATAAGCCAAGTAGACACTGATAATTTCTGCTTTCCATTTGATAAAATAACGTTCTTTCTATGATTTTATTTAAAGTAATAACATATAGAAATTATTTTGAATAGGAAATGCATCCACATAAAACAAAATTCAAGTTAAGTGAAATATATTTGGGCAAAATGAATCTCCCTCTATATTAGTTAGGATCATGTTAAACTGAGAGTGACAGAAACCTGAGAATAACAGTGGCTTGAAAGACACCAGAAGTGGGCAATCCAGGGCTGCATGATTTGCAGACTTCCAACCTTTTTATATTTTGCTGCACTGTAATCTTTAGCATTCTAACTCATGAGCCAAGGTAGGTGCTGGAAATCCAGATTGACTCTTCACATTTCAGCCTGTGAGTAAGAGGAAGGGAGTAAGTAAGAGCATGCTTCTCTCTCTCTTCTTTTAAGGGCACTTTGCAAGAGTGCACATATGACTCACATTTACATCCTAATGGCCTAACTAGTTACATTCCTACTCTTGGTTTGGTTGCCAAGTGCATATGGAATAATAACATGTTTATCCCTATGGAAGAGGGGGAACAGCTTGCAACAACTATGGCTTCTGTCATCCTTTCCAACTCTCATCTCCCAGTCACTCAGTTCTCCCAGAATCTATTGCTAACTATATTTTGTATCATTTTAGAAATGATGTGAGTACATTTATATTTTATACATATACACATGTATATATTTAATTGCTTTTTTGTTTATTGTATAGCAATGTTATCAGAGTATATTATAGACACTCTTCTGTGCAATGCTTTTCATTTAATAGTATGTTTTGTAGATCTTTCCACATAACATAGATGAACCATAATTTATTTAACCACTCCCCTATCCTTACACATTTATATGTCTTCAAATGTTTGCAGTGAATATCTTTTTAACATATATTATTTCACATTTGTATGAAACTCAGTATATGTCTCTACAAATGTAATTATTGGGCTAACTGGAATGTGCACTTTTAATTTTGATAGGTGTTAATGAAATGCTTTTCTTAGAAGTTGTACCAAATTTCACTATCACCAGTAATGCATGAGATTATTTTATAACTTATGTTTTATCAGACATTTTTACCAACACAGCATATTATCAAAAATTTTAATCCTTGCTTTTGATAGATTAAAGAATGGTGAGTCCTTGTAGTTTTGATTTATATTCCTCTTATTTTGAACAGGATTGATAATTTCATTCTTATTTAGTAATGGTGGGATTTTGGGGGTTTAATGGGGGTTTTTTGCCTTACAGAAATATTTTATTTTTATGTAGTTTAACATATCAATCTTTCTGTTTATGGCTTCAAGGATTTGTATTACAATTAGAAGTTCTCTCCTGCTCTGAGATTATGAAATAAATTATTTTTCCTTCTTCTGGTAGTTTTATGACTTAATTTCTTTGTGTTTAAGCCTCTGATCCATCAGGAATTTCTTTTGTTTTAGACCATAAGGTGAGAAATCTACCATTTTTTTTAAGTTATCAATCTAGTAGTCCTACCATTATTTGTTCACAGAGCCTTCTTTTCTCTCACAGATTTGAAATACCATGGACATTATAGACTAATCTGTGAACTTTTTAAAATTTTCTCTAGTGATGCATATTTTTCATCCTTCTATGAATACTAAACTGTTTCAGGTTGTCCATTTTATTGGCAAATAGTTACTTGTGGTAGTCTCCTCGGTCCTTTGTATTTCTGTGATGTCCATTGTTAACTTCTCCTTTTTCATTTCTAACTTTATTGATTGGGGACCTCTCCTTTTTTTCTTGATGAGTCTGGCTAAAGTTTTATCAGTTTTGCTTATCTTTTGAAAGAACCAACTTTTAGTTTCATTGATATTTTCTATTGTTTTTTTTAGTCTCTCTTTCATTTATTTCTGCTCTGAAAAAAACATAAAAGTTTTAATTAGTGGAACCTTGTATTTTAATATCTGGAGGACTGGTCCCCATTTCTTTTCATTTTCAGAAGTTTATTGGCTATTCTTTTATATATTTTAGACAAAATTAAAATAGATATTTTAATTTTAGAGTGAGATTATGATACTTAAAAATCCTGTTGACATTTTTGTTAAGAAACTATTCTCTTTTACCAGTGGCTCTCTCCCTTCCTTGCTTTTCTTTCTTTGCATATAGTACAGATATCCCTTTTTTGATATATTTAACATTTTCCTGAAGTCATCTAGTCATTTTTCCAATCAACTCCAGATAATTGTAGAAATTAGAAGTCCTTAATATTCTTGTGTTGACCTTTGATTTTGAATTCTTCTTGTTATCTTTTTGTACATTACCTTTTTTTTGCATCTTTATTGGAAAATAATTGCTTTACAATGGTGTGTTAGTTTCTGCTTTATAACAAAATGAATCAGCTATACATATACATATATCCCCATATCTCCTCCCTCTTGCATCTCCCTCCCACCCTCCCTATCCCACCCCTCTAGGTGGTCACAAAGCACGGAGCTGATCTCCCTGTGTTGTGCGGCTGCTTCCCACTAGCTATCTATTTTACATTTGATAGTATTTATAAGTCCATGCCACTCTCTCACTTTGTCCCAGCTTACATGGCCCCCTCCCCATTTCCTCAAGTCCATTCTCTACGTCTGTGTCTTTAATGCTGTCCTGCCCCTAGGTTCTTCAGAATCTTATTTTTTTCCTTCTTAGATTCCATATACATGTGTTAGCATACAGTATTTGTATCTCTCTTTCTGACTTACTTCACTCTGTATGACAGAATCTAGGCCCATCGACCTCACTACAAATAACTCAATTTTGTTTCCTTTTATGGCTGAGTAATATTCCATTGTATAAATGTGCCACAACTTTTTTTTTTTTTTTGCTTAAAATAACCATTTTTATTTTGTTAAAGCAGCCCTAATTAATGTCTCAAATAAAAGCATCCAAAGTACCTTTTTTTTTCATTTCTCCACTAGAATTTATTTACGTATTCATAGTCATTATTTTTCTAAAAAATAAGTGATTCCCTATCTTTTTAGTTGACAGGTTAATTAAATGGAGAAATTTGAGTACTGTTTCGGCACTCTGGGTGGAATTGGTTCACATTTGTGTTCATTATTCGTTTCTTCCTACCTGTCACCACTGTGCTGTTAGAACACAGTACTAGCTCCTGTTTTTTGATGTCTACCTCTTCCCAGCTAAGTTCACGTTGTCTATTTTTTTTTCACACACACACACTGTATTTTATTTTTACAAGAGATAAATAAACTGACACCAAGCATTGTAAATGGATGACCACAACAAAAGCAACAATTATTGCAATTAACAAACACGAAACACACTCATACTATGTCATAATGTTGACATTCAGTCCAGTAATCCTCCACTGTAACAGCTCCTTTACTTTGCAGTGAAAATTGATTTGTATATTTTTTGCCTCTGAGTCCTTGTGAGAATTTTTTTTTTATTTTATTCAAACAGAAAGTCACAAAAATTATAATCATCCTCATCACTTCACTCAGTCCCACGTAATTAATTTTTTTTTCATCTTGATCTTTTGTTAGCACTTTTACGAATTCATCAGTTTTCCATTAGAGTTCTGAAAATGCTTATTCATTCAGTTCACCAGTATAGTCAGTTACCAGAAATCTGTACTTGTTAGTCTTTTCCATGAATTCCTTGAAGATAAAACCCTTTTATAGGAACACTTTTGCAAAAGCATCAGAGTACACACAGAACTGTCTGTAAATGACAAAAGACTTAAAAATGACCACAGTTAAAGATGTGATGAAAGTTCATAATAATGCAATTGACAAAGAAATTTAGTTATTTCTGAGATATACATTTTAAAGTAATAACTAGATTTATGACTTATAACATTATACCAGAACATATAAGATTTTTAGAAATTTCATGTAATGCCTGAAACATTTATATTAACATATTTCCATACAAATAACCCAAAGAAAGTTTAGAATTAGTTGTTTATGTTTGTTTGTTGTTTTATACTGCAGGTTCTTATTAGTCATCAATTTCATACACATCAGTGTATACATGTCAATCCCAATCGCCCAATTCAGCATACTACCATCCCCACCCCACCACAGTTTTCCCCCGTTCGTGTCCACACGTTTGTTCTCTACGTCTGTGTCTCAACTTCTGCCCTGCAAACCGGTTACACTGAACCATTTTTCTAGGTTCCACATACATGCGTTAACATACGATATTTGTTTTTCTCTTTCTGACTTACTTCACTCTGTATGACAGTCTATATATCCATCCACATCTCAACGAATGATTCAATTTCGTTCCCTTTTATGGCCGAGTAATATTCCATTGTATATATGTACAACATCTTCTTTATCCATTCATCTGTCGATGGGCATTTAGGTTGCTTCCATGACCTGGCTATTGTAAATAGAGCTGCAATGAACATTGGGGTACATGTGTCTTTTTGAATTATGGTTTTCTCTGGGTATATGCCCAGTAGTGGCATTGCTGGATCACAAGGTAATTCTATTTTTAGTTTTTTTAAGGAATCTCCAAACTGTTCTCCATAGTGGCTGAATCAATATACATTCCCACCAACAGTGCAAGAGGGTTCCCTTTTCTCCACACCCTCTCCAGCATTCGTTGTTTCTACATTTTCTGATGATGCCCATTCTAACTGGTGTGAGGTGATACCTCATTGTAGTTTTGATTTGCATTTCTCTAATAATTAGTGATGTTGAGCAGCTTTTCATGTGCTTCTTGGCCATCTGTATGTCTTCTTTGGAGAAATGTCTATTTAGGTCTTCTGCCCATTTTTGGATTGGGTTGTTTGTTTCTTTAATATTGAGCTGCATGAGCTGTTTATATATTTTGGAGATTAATCCTTTGTTGATTCGTTTGCAAATATTTTCTCCAATTCTGAGGGTTGCCTTTGTGTCTTGTTTATGGTTTCCTTTGCTGTGCAAAAGCTTTGAAGTTTCATTAGGTCCCATTTGTTTATTTTTTTTTTATTTCCATTACTCTAGAAGGTGGAGCAAAAAAGATCTTTCTGTGATTTATGTCAAAGAGTGTTCTTCCTATGTTTTCCTCTAAGAGTTTTATAGTGTCTGGTCTTACAATTAGGTCTCGAATCCATTTTGAGTTTATTTTTGTGTATGGTGTTAGGAAGTGTACTAATTTCATCCTTTTACATGTAGCTGTCCAGTTTTCCCAGTACCACTTACTGAAGAGACTGTCTTTTCTCCATTGTATATCTTTGCCTCCTTTGTCATAGATCAGTTGACCATAAGTGTGTGGGTTTATCTCTGGTCTTTAAATCTTCTTCCATTGATCTATATTTCTGTTTTTGTGCCAGTACCACATTGTCTTGTTTACTGTAGCTTTGTAGTATAATCTGAAGTCAGAGAGTCTGATTCCTCCAGCTCCGTTTTTTTCCTTCAAGACTGCTTTGACTATTCGGGGTCTTTTTTGTCTCCATACAAATTTTAAGATGATTTGTTCTAGTTTCGTAAAAAATGTCATTGGTAATTTGATAGGGATTGCATTGAATCTGTACATTGCTTTGGGTAGTATAGTCATTTTCACAAAATTGATTCTTCCAATCCAAGAACATGGTATATCTCTCCATCTGTTGGTATCATCTTTAATTTCTTTTATCAATGTCTTATAGTTTTCTGCATACAGGTCTTTTGCCTCCCTAGGTAGGTTTATTTCTAGGTATTTTATTCTTTTTGGTGAAATAGTAAATGGGAGTGTTTCCATAGTTTCTCTTTCAGATTGTTCATCATTAGTGTATAGGAATGCAAGAGATTTCTGTGCATTAATTTTGTATCCTGCTACTTTACCAAATTCATTGATTAGCTCTAGTAGTTTTCTGGTGGCCTGCTTAGGATTCTGTATGTATAGTATCATGTTAATACAAACAGTGACAGTTTTACTTCTTCATTTCCAATTTGTACTCCTTTTATTTCTTTTTCTTCTCTGATTGCCATGGCTAGGGCTTCCAAAACTATGTTGAATAATAGTGCTGAGAGTGGACATCCTTGTCTCTTTCCTGATCTGAGAGGAAATGCTTTCAGTTTTTCACAAATGAGAATGATGTTTGCTGTGGGTTTGTTGTATATGGCCTTTATTATGTTGAGGAAGATTCTATGCCCACTTTCTTTACAGTTTTTATTATAAATGAGTATTGAATTCAGATGATCATATGGTTTTCATTCTTCAATTGGTTAATATGGTGTATCACATTGATTAATTGCATATATTGAAAAATCCTTGCATCCCTGGGATAAATCCCACTTGATCATGGTGTATGATCCTTTTAAAGTACTGTTGGATTCTGTATGCTAGTATTTTGTTGAGGATTTTTACATCTATTTTCATCAGTGATATTGGCCTGTAGTTTTCTTTCTTTGTAGTGTCTTGTCTGGTTTTGGTATCAGGGTGATGGTGGCCTCATAGAATGAGTGTGAGAGCGTTCCTTCCTCTGCGATTTTTTGGAAGGGTTTGAGAAAGATGGGTGTTAGCTCTTCTATAAATGTTTCATAGAATTCACCTGTGAAGCCATCTGGTCCTGGGCTTTTGTTGGAAGATTTTTAATCACAGTCTCAATTTCTTTACTTGTGATTGGTCTGTTCATATTTTCTATTTCTTCCTGGTTCAGTCTTGGAAGGTTATACATTTCTAAGAATTTGTCCATTTCTTCCAGGTTGTCCACTTTATTGGCATAGAGTTGCTTGTAATAATCTCTTAGGATGCTTTGTATTTCTGTGGTGTCTGTTGTAACTTCTCCTTTTTCAGTTCTAATTTTATTGATTTGAGTCCTCTCCCTGTTTTTCTTGATGAGTCTGGCCAATGGTTTATCAATTTTGTTTATCTTCTCAAAGAACAAGCTTTTAGTTTTATTGATCTTTGCTATTGTTTTCTTTGTTTCTAATTCATTTATGTCTGCTGTGATCTTTATGGTTTCTTTCCTTCTGCTAACTTTGGGTTTTGTTTGTTCTTCTTTCTCTAGTTCCTTTAGGTGTAAGGTTAGATAGTTTACTTGAGATGTTTTTGGTTTCTTGAGGTAGGCTTGTATAGCTATAAACTTCCCTATTAGAACAGCTTTTGCTGCATCCCATAGGTTGTGGATCGTCGTGTTTTCATTGTCATTTGTCTCTAGGTATTTTTTGATTTCCTCTTTGATTTCCTCAGTGATCTCTTGGTTATTTAGTAACGTATTGTTTAGCCTCCATGTCTTTGTGTTTTTTACATTTTCTCCATGTAATTCATCTCTAATCTCATAGTGTTGTGGTCAGTAAAGATGCTTGATATGATTTCAGTTTTCTTAAATTTACGTGAGGCTTGATTTGTGACCCCTGGAGAATGTTCCGTGTGCACTTGAGAAGAAAGTGTAATCTGCTGTTTTTGGATGGAATGTCCTATAAATATCAATTAAATCTATCTGGTCTACTGTGTCATTTAAAGCTTCTGTTTCCTTATTTATTTTCATTTGGGATGATCTGTCCATTGGTGTAAGTGAGGTGTTAAAGTCCCCCACTATTGTTGTGTTACTGTCGATTTCCTCTTTTATAGCTGTTAGCAGTTGCTTTATGTATTGAGGTGCTCCTGTGTTGGGTGCATATATATTTATAATTGTTATAACTTCTTCTAGGATTGATCCCTTGATCATTATGTAGTGTCCTTCCTTGTCTCTTGTAACATTCTTTATTTTAAAATCTATTTTATCTGATATGAGTATAGCTACTCCAGCTTTCTTTTGATTTCCATTTACATGGAATATCTTTTTGCATCCCCTCAATTTCAGTCTGTATGTGTCCCTAGTTCTGAAGTGGGTCTCTTGTAGACAGCATATATATGGTTCTTGTTTTTGTATCCATTCAGCAAGCCTGTGTCTTTTGGTTAGAGCATTTAATCCATTCACGTTTAAGGTAATTATCGATATGTATGTTTCTGTGACGATTTTCTTAATTGTTTTGTGTTTGTTTTTGTAGGTACTTTTCTTCTTTTGTGTTTCCACTTAGAGAAGTTCCTTTAGCATTTGTTGTAGAGCTGGTTTGGTGGTGCTGAATTCTCTTAGCTTTTGCTTGTCTGTAAAGCCTTTGATTTCTCTATTGAATCTGAATGAGATCCTTGCCAGGTAGAGTGATCTTGGTTGTAGGTTCTTCCCTTTCATCACTTTAAGTATATCATGCCACTCCCTTCTGGCTTGTAGAGTTTCTGCTGAGAAATCGGCTGTTAACCTTATGAGAGTTCCCTTGTATGTTGTCATTTTTCCCTTGCTGCTTTCAATAATTTTTCTTTTTCTTTAATATTTGCCTATTTTATTACTCTGTGTCTCAGCGTGTTTCTCCATGGGTTTATCTTGTATGGGACTCACTGCACTTCCTGGACTTGGGTGGCTATTTCCTTTCCCATGTTAGGGAAGTTTTTGACTATAATCTCTTCAAATATTTTCTCGGGTCCTTTCTCTCTCTCTCTTCTCCTTCTGGGACCCCTATAATGCACATGTTGTTGTGTTTAATGTTGTCCCAGATGTCTCTTAGGCTGTCTTCGTTTCTTTTCATTCTTTTTCTTTATTCTGTTCCACAGCAGTGAATTCCACCATTCTGTCTTTCAGGTCACTAATCCATTCCTCTGCCTCAGTAATTCTGCTATTGTTTCCTTCTAGTGTAGTTTTCATTTCAGTTATTGTATTGTTCATCTCTGTTTGTTTGTTCTTTGATCCTTCTAGGTCTTTGTTAAACATTTCTTGCAGTTTCTCGATCTTTGCCTCCGTTCTTTTTCCGAGGTCCTGGATCATCTTCACTATCATTATTCTGAATTCTTTTTCTGGAAGGTTGCCTGCCTCCACTTCATTTAGTTGTTTTCCTGGGGTTTTATCTTGTTCCTTCATCTGGTACATAGCCCCCTGCCTTTTCATCTAGTCTATCTTTCTGTGAATGTGGTGTTTGTTCCACAGGCTGCAACCTGTAGTACTCCTTTGCCACAACTTCTGTATCCATTCATCCATTGATGGACAGTTAGTTTGCTTCCATGTCCTGGCTATTTTAAATAGAGCTGCAGTGAGCTTTGTGGTACATGACTCTTTTTGAATTATGATTTTCTCAGTGTATATGCCCAGTAGTGAGATTGCTGGGTCATATGGTAGTTCTATTTTTAGTGTTTTAAGGACCCTCCATTCTGTTCTCCATTGTGGCTATATCAATTTACATTCCCACCCACAGTGCAGAAGGGCTCCCTTTTCTTCACAACCTCTCCATCATTTATTGTTCGTAGATTTTTTGATGATGGCCATTCTGACTGATGTGAGATGATACCTCATTGTAGTTTTGATTTGCATTTCTCTAATAATTAGTGATGTTCAGCATCCTTTCATGTGTTTTTTGGCAATCTGTATATACTTTCTTCTTTGGAGAAATGTCTATTAAGTCTTCTGCCCATTTTGGATTGGGTTGTTTGTTTTTTGATATTGAGTTGCATGAGCTGCTTGTAAATTTTGGAGGCTAATCCTTTGTCAGTTGCTCATTTGCACAATTTTCTCCCATTCTGATGGTTGTCTTTTCATCTTGTTTATGGTTTCCTTTGCTGTGCAAAAGATTTTAAGTATCATTAGGTCCCATTTGTGTATTTTTGTTTTTATTTCCATTTCTCTAGGAGGTGGGTCAAAAAAGATCTTGCTGTGATTTATGTCATAGGGTGTTCTATCTATGCTTTCCTCTAAGAGCTTTATAGTGTCTGGCCTTATATTTAGGTCTTTAATCCATTTTGAGTTTATTTTTGTGTATGGTGTTAGGAAGTGTACTAATTTCATCCTTTTACATGTAGCTCTCCTGTTTTCCCAGCACCACTTATTGAAGAGACTGTCTTTTCTCCATTGTATGTTCTTGCCTCGATTATCAAAAATAAGGTGACCCTATGTGCGTGGGCTTACCTCTGGGCTTTATCCTGTTCCATTGATCTATATTTCTGTTTTTGTGCCAGTACCATATTGTCTTGATTACTTTAGCTTTGTAGTATAATCTGAAATCAGGGGGCCTGATTCCTCCTGCTATGTTTTTCTTTCTCAAGATTGTTTTGGCTATTCGGGTTCTTTTGTGTTTCCATATAAATTGTGAAATTATTTGTTCTAGTTCTGTGAAAAATGCCATTGGTAGTTTGATAGGGATTGCATTGAATCTGTATATTGCTTTGGGTATTATAGTCATTTTCACAATGTTGATTCTTCCTATCCAAGAACATGGTATATTTCTCCATCTGTTTCTATCATTTTTAATTTCTTTCATTACTGTCTCATAGTTTTCTGCATACAGGTCTTTGATCTTCTTAGGTAGGTTTATTCCTAGGTATTTTATTATTTTTGTTGTAGTGGTATATGGCAGGGTTTCCTTAATTTCTCTTTCAGATTTTTCATCATTAGTGTATAGGAATGCAAGAAATTTCTGTGCATTAATTTTGTATCCTGCTACCTTACCAAATTTGTTGATTAGCTCTAGTATTTTTCTGGTATCATCTTTAGGATTCTATATGTATAGTACCATGTCATCTGCAAACAGTGACAGCTTTACTTCTTGTTTTCCATTTTGGATTCCTTTTATTTCTTTTTCTTCTCTGATTGCTGTGGCTAAAACTTCCATAACTGTGTTGAATAATGGTGAGAGTGGACATCCTTGTCTTGATCCTTATCTTAGTGGAAATGATTTCAGTTTTTCACCATTGAGAATGATGTTGGCTGTGGGTTTGTGATATATGACCTTTATTATTTTGAGTTAAGTTCCCTCTATGCCTGCTTTCTAGAGGGCTTTTATCAAAAATCGGTGTTGAATTTTGTCAAAGGTCTTTCTGCATCTATTAAGGTGATCATATGGTTTTTCTCCTTCAATTTGTTAATATGGTATATCACAATGATTGATTTGCATATTTTGAAGGATCCTTGCATTCCTGGGATAAAGCCCACTTGATTATGGTGTATCATCCATTTAATGTGCTGTTGGAGTCTGTTTGCTAGTATTTTGTTGAGGATTTTTGCATCTATGTTCATCAGTGATATTGGCCTGTAGTTTTCTTTCTTTGTAACATCTTTTTCTGGTTTTGGTGTCAGGGTGATGGTGGCCTCATAGACTGAGTTTGGGAGTGTTCCTCCCTCTGCTATATTTTGTAAAATTTTGAGAAAGATAGGTGTTAGCTCTTTTCTAAATATTTGATAGATTTTGCCTGTGAAGACTTCTGGTCCTGGGCTTTTCTTTGTTGGAAGATTTTTAATCACAGTTTCAATTTCAGTGCTTGTGATTGTTCTGTTTATATTTTCTATTTCTTCCTGGTTCAGTCTCAGAAAGTTGTGCTTTTCTGAGAATTTGTCCATTTCTTCCAGGTTGTGCATTTTATTGGCATGTAGTTGCTTGTAGTAATCTCTCATGATCCTTTGTATTTCTGCACTGTCAGTTGTTACTTCTCCTTTCACATTTCTAATTCTATTGATTTCAATCTTCTCCCTTTTTTTCTTGATGAGTCTGGCGAATGGTTTATCAATTTTGCTTTTCTTCTCAAAGAAACCAGCTTTTAGTTTTATTGATCTTATCTATCATTTCCTTCATTTCGTTTCCATTTATTTCTGCTCTGAATTTTATGATTTCTTTCCTTCTGCTAACTTTAGGGTATTTTTGTTCATCTTTCTCTAATTGCTTTAGGTGTAAAGTTAGGTTGTTTATTTGGGATATTTCTTGTTTCTTCAGGTAGGATTGTATTGCTATATGCTTCCGCCTTAGAACTGCTTTTGCTACTTCCCATACGTTTTCAGTATTCGTGTTTTCATTGTCATTTGTTTCTAGGTACTTTTTGATTTCCTCTTTGATTTCTTCGGTGATCTCTTGGTTATTTAGTAGTGTATTTTTTAGCCTCCATGTGTTTGTATTTTTTGCAGACTTTCCTGTAATTGATATTTAGTCCTATAGAGTTTTGGCCAGAAAAGATACTTGTTGCAGTTTCTTATGTCAGGGCCGATAGTAAGTACATCACATGAGATGAATTGTGCCAAAACACAGCAGTAGAGGGCTGCTGCTCGCTCAGGCACCACAGCACTGTCTTGTCCTGCTGTGGTGCCTTTTATTGAAGCATTATCTATGTTTACATGTTAAGACTTGTTTTCTTAACATTCCAGAAATGCCAAAGCAGCTAAATATGCTTTTACTGATTATACAAGCAACAATGGGCTTTCTTAAGAATATGCCGTGCTTCGTCCTTGAGCGCAGAAGTAGCACAAGGACATTTCCTTGTGTTCCCATTATTCTGATTATTCTGAGGACATTTCATGGATCAGTGCCCAAAGTGGCCAGGACTGTTTGCAGTTCTGGCTTTTTCTCATGCATCCAACTTGCCGGGGGGAGAGCTCATGGGTCACATCTCCTTCCATGTCCTCAGTTATTTCTCTACAGATACTTGATCTGATTTCAATTTTCTTAGATTTACCAATGCTTGATTTGTGACCCAAGATATGGTCTATCCTGGAGAATGTTCCATGAGCACTTGAGAAGAAAGTGTATTCTGTTGTTTCTGGGTGGAATGTTCTATAAATATCAATTAACTCCATCTTGTTTAATGTATCATTTAAAGCTTGTGTTTCCTTATTTATTTTCATTTTGGATGATCTTTCCATTGGTGAAAGTGAGGTGTTAGAGTCCCCTAATATTACTGTGTTACTGTCGATTTCCCCTTTTATGGCTGTTAGCATTTGCCTTATGTATTGAGGTGCTCCTATGTTGGGTGCATAAATATTTACAATTGTTATTTCTTCTTCTTGGATTGATCGCTTGACCATTATGTAGTGTCCTTCTTTGTCTCTTGTAACATTCTTTATTTTCAAGTATTCTGTCTGATATGAGAATTGCTACTCCAGCTTTCTTTTGATTTCCATTTGCATGGAATATCATCTTCCATCCCCTCATTTTCAGTCTCTATGTGTCCTTAGGTCTGAAGTGGTTCTCTTGTAGACAATATATATACAGGTCTTGTTTTTATATCCATTCAGTAGTCTATGTCTTTTAGTTGGAGAATTTAATCCATGTACATTTAAGGTAATTATCAATATGTATGTTCCTATTTCCATTTTCCTAATTGTTTTCTGTTTCTTATTGTAGGTCTTTTCCTTCTCTTGTGTTTCCTGTCTAGAGTAGTTCCTTTAGACTTTGTTGTAAAGCTGGTTTGGTAGTGCTGAATTCTCCTAGCTTTGCTTGTCTCTAAACGTTTTAATTTCTCCTTCAAATCTGAATGAGATCCTTGCTGGGTAGAGTAATCTTGGTTGTAGTTTTTTTCCTTTCATCACTTTAAATATGTCCTGCCTCTCCCTTCTGGCTTGCAGAGTTTTTGCTGAAGGATCAGCTGTTAACCTTATGGGAGTATGCTTGTATGTTATTTGTGGTTTTTCCCTTGCTGCTGTTAATATTTTTTCTTTGTATTTAATTTTTGATAGTTTGATTAATATGTGTCTTGGCATGTTTCTCCTTGGATTTGTCATGTATGGAACTCTCTTCACTTCCTGGACTTGACTGACTATTTCCTTTCCCATATTAAGGAAGTGTCAACTATAATCTCTTCAAATATTTTCTCAGTCCCTTTCTTTTTCTCTTCTTCTTCTGGGACCCCTGTAATTCAAATGTTGGTGTGTTTAATGTTGTCCCTGAGGTCTCTAAGGCTATCCTCAATTCTTTTCATTCTTTTTTCTTTATTCTGCTCTGCAGTAGTTATTTCCACTATTTTATCTTCCAGGTCACTTATCTGTTTTTCTGCCTCAGTTATTCTGCTACTGATTCCTTCTAGAGAATTTTTAATTTCATTTATTGTGTTGTTCATCATTGTTTGTTTGCTGTTTAGTTCTTCCAGGTCCTTATTAAACGTTTCTTGTATTTTCTCTATTCTCTTTCCAAGATTTTAGATCATCTTTACTATCATTATTCTGAATTCTTTTTCAGGTAGACTGCCTATTTCCTCTTCATTTATTAGGTCTGGTGGGTTTTTACCTTGCTCCTTTATCTGCTGTGTGTTTCTCTGTCTTCTCATTTTGCTTCTCTTACTGTGTTTGTGGTCTCCTTTTTGCAGGCTGCCGGTTTGTAGTTCCAGTTGTTTTTGGTTTCTGCTCCTAGTGCCTAAGGTTGTTTCATTGGGTTTTGTCAGCTTCCTGGTGGTGTGGACCATTGTCTGTGTCCTGGTAGATGAGGCTGGATCTTGTCTTTTTGGTGGGCAGGACCGCATCCAGTGGTATGTTTTGGGGTGTTTGTGACCTTATTATGATTTTAGGTAGCCTCTCTGCTAATCAGTGGAGTTGTGTTCTTGTCTTCCTAGTTGTTTGGCATAGTATGTCCAGCACTGTAGCTTGCTGCTCCTTGAGTGGAGCTTGGTGTTAGCACTGAGATGGAGATCTCTGGGAGAGCTTTTGCCATTTGATATTATGTGGAGCCAGGAGGTCTCTGGTGGACCAGTGTCCTGAACTCGGCTCTCCCACCTCAGAGGCACAAGTCTGACACCTGGCTGGAGCACAAAGACCCTGTCAGCCACACAGCTCTGAAGAAATGGGAGAAAAAAAGAAAGATAGAAAGAAAAAAGTAAAATAAAAGTTATTGAAATTAAAAACTATTAGTAAAAATAAAAAACTTTAAAGGTAATAAAAAAAGAAAGAAAGAAGAGAGCAACAAAACCAAAAAGTAAATCCTCCAATTTTAACAAGGGCCAAAAACTATACTAAAAAAAGAAAAATGGACAGACAGAACCCTAGGACAAATGGTTAAAGCAAAGCTTTACAGACAAAATCACACAAAGAAGCATACACATACACACTCACAAAAAGAGAAAAAGGAGAATATATATATATATATGTAAAAAAAAGAAAAAAGGAGGAAGAGAGCAACCAAATGAAAAATAAATCTACCAATGATAATAAACTATAAATATTAAACTTAAATAAACATAAAACCAGAAACAAATTTGATGCAGAAAGGAAACCGCCAGTCTACAGTTGCTCCCAACATCCACCTCCTCAATTTGGGATGATTCATTGTCTATTCAGGTATTCCACAAATGCAGGGTACATCAAGTTGATTGTGGAGGTTTAATCCACTGCTCCTGAGGCTGCTGGGAGAGATTTCCCTTTTTCTTCTTTGATCGCACAGCTCCTGGGGTTCACCTTTGACTTGGCCCTGCCTCTGTGTGTGGGTCGCCTGAGGGCGTCTGTTCTTCTCTCAGACAGGACGGGCTTAAAGTAGTAGCTGATTAGGGGGCTCTGGCTCACTCAGGCCGGAGGGAGGGAGGGGCATGGAATGTGGGGCGAGCCTGTGGTGGCAGAGGCCAGCGTGACGTTGCAACAGACTGAGGCGCACTGTGTGATCTCCCAGGAAAGTTGTCTCTGGATCACGGGACCCTGGCAGTGGCGGGCTGCACAGGCTCCCGGGAAGGGAGGTGTGGGTAGTGGCCTGGGCTCGCAAACAGGCTTCTTGGTGGCTGCAGCAGAAGCCTTAGCATCTCATGCCCATCTCTGGAGCTCGTTTATGTGGTGCTCTGAATCCCCTCTCCTCACGCAACCTGAAACAATGGTCTCTTGCCTCTTAGGCAAGTCTAGACTTTTTCCCAGACTCCCTCCGGCTAGCTGTGGTGCACTAGCCCCCTTCAGGCTGTGTTCACACCGCCAACACCAGTCCTCTCCCTGGGATCCGACTGAAGCCCGAGCCTCAGCTCCCAGCCCCTGCCTGCCCCGGCGGGTGAACAGACAAGCCTCTTGGGCTGGTGAGTGCTGGTTGGCACCAATCCTCTGTGCTGGAATCTCTCCTCTTTTCCCTCTGCACCCCTGTTGCTGTGCTCTCCTCTGTGGCTCCAAAGCTTCCCCCCTCCACCATCCACAGTCTCCAACTGCGAAGGGGCTTCCTAGTGTGTGGAAACCTTTCCTCCTTCACAGCTCCCTCCCACTGGTGCAGGTCCCGTCCCTATCCTTTTGTCTCTGTTTATTCTTTTTTCTTTTGCCCTACCCAGGTACATGGGGGAGTTTCTAGCCTTTTGGGAGGTCTGAGGTCTTCTGCCAGTGTTCATTAGGTGTTCTGTAGGAGTTGTTCCACATGTAGATGTATTTCTGATGTATCTGTGGGGAGAAAGGTGATCTCCACGTCTTACTCTTATGCCATCTTGAAGGTCTCCTCCATCCGTTAGCTTTTGATAAAAAATCGTCCCTTGGTATCTACAGGGGATTGGTTCCAGAATCTACATTACCTTTTTATGCTGGCATTATCAGATTTAGATCAGATTAGAGCTAATGTCTTCACAGAGTATACAGAAATAGTTCTCTAGGTTAATATCTTGTATGATTTAAGGCCAGGATCAATTAATTAGAAGGCTATGCCTGAGAAACCCTGGAGGTGACTTTATCTGTTATTACAATCTAAGAGTTTACATATTTCTCAGGTGAAAAAAATCAGATTAAATACTAAGTACGAATGAATTCAAACCGTTTATTCTTTAAATTTAATTATTTAAGGAAAAAATTGGGAGGGGGAACTAAGAAAGTACTACTGAGATCTCTAGATGGGATAGTTAAGAGGGCTAAAAGGAGCACTTTTGGTGGACATTAGAATGATTATTAGGAAGAAAAGGTAGTAGGATCAGGAAAACAGAACTCTCTATAATCTCAATTTAGCTTACATTTTTAGATGGAAACGACCATTTAAAAGAAATGTATTACAGATACAGTGGTACATAGCATTCCTATAACTTCATATGTTCAGGGTCAAAACAATTATTAATGCATCATTTTGTAGAAACTGCTTTCACTCATTCTATATTAGGCTAGAGGTTTAAGAATTTTAATTTGACCACAGACTGTAGCATAACAAAGAGGTGAATAAATATGAAAATGATGAGGTCAGTTTCTCAAGCTGAACCACATTACGTTAAAATTAATTAGTTATATTTTATCTTTAATGACCCATGTATGAAGGTAGAAATTTTACTTTGTTGGTAGAGTAATGTACACTTCACCATTTTAAGTTTGTTTGTAAAAGAATATTATGAAACATTTAGCTTTCTCTCTTGAGTATAACTAAATAATAAGGTATTCTGGGTTTTAGCTTTCTGTTTCTGAGTACAAGATTTATGTTTTCTTACCATAAATACATTTACCGCATGAAGGAGAGCTAGAAGTTGGCAGAATAAGTTATTAATGTATCCACAATGTTTATTCTCCTTTTAAAGAAGACAGTGTGCTTTTGCCTTCAAAAATCTGTTTCAACTTCTTTTTTTTTCTCTAGTTTCTGTAACTTAGTTTGCTGCACATCGTGTTTTAAAAAGCCAGTTCAGATAAGATGTTTAGTGTCATCATTTAGACATGCTGTTTTCTCCTGCTACAAGGAATTTAAATGACAGCAATATATTTTGAACAATTCCTGAAAACACACTTTTTCTTTTAATCTATACACAAACTCAATTAGCGTTCAGGTCAGTAGGAAGGCATTTATAGAATCAATCATTTTGGGTTAAGGAGTAGACACCCTGAAAGCTTATTAATTAATGGAGTGGAAATAATGCCTGGAACCTCTCCAAACAATAACAGTCTCAATGGAGCAATTAAATATGTATGAAGAATGTTTGCTGAGAAGTTCAAACACATCAACCTGGGGTTTATATTTTTGCTTTAATTTATTCAGCACCTTCCAGTGAGCTGATGCTTAATGGTCTAAAGACATTTCTGGGACCTGTGTACACTGCATCCTGCACAGAGCTTTGACTGACAATCACTCAGAAACCGTGGTTACTTTTAATCATCTCAAGAAGTGCAGGAGAGGAGGGAGAATAGGAGTTTGAGATTAGCATTCGGGTACCCAGCACTGCCTCGTGAATAAATTTGGCACTGTTAAGCCTATGCCAGACAGTCTTCAACCCATTTAATTGAAAGTATCAGCATTATCAAAACTCCTGTTTCTGCTCACAGCAGTGGCATTTAGGCCTTTAAATTACAGTTCACTTATGTTATTGCTGTAATCTGCATCTTCAGATCATTACATTTCCCTCTCGCAAAGAGAAGTCTGTGTGGTAGTGACTAGCTGCACTTTATGCCATTAGTGAATAATGGAGCTATTGTAATATTACTGATTAAATCAACTATAAAAAAGATTTTGTGAAAAAAAGGCAACAGAGTGATAAGGCAATATTTTCTTCTATGCGCTAGTCTTTTTTTTAATTACAAAGAACATGAAGATATTTAATAGAGAAAGGTTGTTTTGTTTATTTTTCTGGGGGTTTATATTCAAATGTATGTGGGGCACTACTAATGATCTCCAACTGGATAATGATGCCATTATTCTAGGCTGAAGTCTGCAGTAAATGAAATTATCAAACAACTAGAATCCATATAATGGGCAGAATATCCCCAAAAGGTCAGGGTTTTGAGAGAGTTCTCAGTGGAATGATCACTCTGGTAGATGTCCCTACCCTTTCCCTGTTACATATAATGTGATCCTGGGAAACTGGCATTACAGGGATGAGAGCCATGCAGCAGAGTGAGTGACAACTCTGAGGGATGCACCACAAAGCCCAGGCACTCATCTTTGAAATAGATTTACAACATTATTAAAGGAAAAGGCTGAAGCATCACCATAATTTAACTGGATGTAAAATGAAAGCAGGCCTTCTAAAATGGAAACCTAAAATCCCAGGGAGGCATTTAAAAGGTGGTTACTGACAGATGTGTCATGGCCAATTTATGAGCTGTGAAAGCTCCCTGCTTTCAAAGCTTCTTTTAGGACCCCGACATTTAGAGCACATACGCCATTGGTTGGATGCTTTTCTTACCCCGAGGAAATCCTAAAGGTGCTTATAAGATAATTGATTCAGCTCCCCTGAGACCTGGCATTTAATGGTCTGTGATGGCAACATACGGCCAAGTGTAGTTTGACCACTGTCCCAGATCACCGAGGAAATGTTTCACAGCTCCTTCACACATATGTAAGGTAGTTTTTTAAAATGGTGTAATTAACTTATAACCTTGGCCACTGAATATTTAGAAATATTGAACAATCTTATTAGTTGACACTGAATCTATCAGCAGTCCTAACTAATCTTTTCATTAGTGACTCTTGTACCCTAGGTGTACAAGAGTTAAAGAAAATGATGTTAAAGTCCTTCACCTGTAGGTAAGTCAATCACACATTTCTGAGGTCACAGACTAGTAGATAACAAAGTAAAACAGGCATCACTAGCTTCTGAAAATGCTGATTGGGCTGGATCACTTTCAGAAATCTCTCCTATCTCAGTGGTAAGAACCCAGCCAGAGATCATCCCTACCTCACCCTCACCGCCCCCTGCCTCCAGCTTCATTACTAACAGAAAGATAGCTTCTTACCATAGTGTTCAAGGCTTTACGTCATCTGGTCCAACCCCATTTGCTGTTTCCATCCTTTGACTTCCTGTACATCAGCTTGCCTGCCATCTACTCACAAGCCCACAAGCTCTCCATGTGTGTCTTTGGGGAGATATGCACCATGCGCCACCCTTGCCTAGAAGGCCTTCCTCCCTTTTCCACTTATTTAACTTTATCCATATCTCAAGATTCAGCTTAAATGCCATTTTTTATGGAGTCCTTCTCCATCTCTATTACATATTTAGGGCTCCTTCTCTTCATTTTTACTTCCCTTGGTTCATCCTTACATTATAGAATTGCTTCCTAGTATTTGAGTTGGGTGTTGACACGGGCTTGATTTACCCTGGGATGGAATGCATTTCTCAGCTGAGTGACCTGGAACACCTCATTTAACCTTCTGAGCCTCAGTTTTTCCACAGGGTTGTGGAAAGCCCCTAATGGTGTTTGACGCAAAGTAAGCATTAAAGACATTTAAGGAATGTCAGACCCACCTACCCCTGTCCAGGAAAGAACAAAACTTATTGTTCTCCAGCAAAATGAGAACAATAAAGATTATCAACTAGTTATTGTTGTTGTTGTTGTTATAGTAATTACTTAGCAAAGAGAAGAAGACAAAAACAATGATTAAGAAAGAAGAGAAAGAGAGAGAAAAGACAGAGAGAAAGATAAGAAAAAATGCAATCCTCTCTGTATTGAGCCTCTAATTTTAAAAAAATCAATGCTTGAAACACAAAAGTCTAAGAACCAATGCATTTTTGATCTATGGTTTTAAACGGTATGTCTAAGATTACCTTCCTACTTCTTAGAAAATTTACCCATCAAAACACAGGAAAGAAATAAATGAATGAGAATTTTTTAAATTATTTTTTATTGAGATAATTATGGCATGTAATATAGTGTAAGTTCAAAGCGTAAAATGTGTTGGTTTGATACATTTGTATATTTCAATATGGTTACTTTTTCAAATTGGTAACCAAACATTAATGAATATGGTGAGTATCTGTGGGTTGAGGAGGACATATTTGACCTGATTTATTATATTTTTTAATTATACAATTAAAAGTTAAAGCAGTCTGATATTGGCCCCAGAATCAAAAAGAAGATCAAAGTATGAGGGTAGACATTGCTGAAATTTTCACCATATTTGGAAAGGATGTTCAGGAGGATCAACTTAAAATGTGGGCTCCTATGATTTATGCACAGCTCAGTCTGCCCTAAGGAGGCACCTTAAGGCAAGAAGCAGCCATCCACTCAACACACTGAAGCTAGAAAACTGGAGCATAACCACGTCAAGAGATGGAGAAAAGACTGGAAATGGGGAATGAACCAGGTGCTGTTGTAAATGCTATGCTAAGAAGGCTGCAATTATTTTCTCCTACAAATAATGAGGCAGGGGGTGGCAGTAGACTTACATGAACTTCCCCAAATTGAAAGCCACAAGGGCAGAATTGCTGAATTTCAAGCGTTGGTTGTAAAGAGCTCCTTTTCCCAAAGACAAATCTAAGTAATGGACTCCAGGAGATTAGAAACCGGATTGTTTGATGGCTTGATTGATTCAGCTGGTAAGTCGGTATTCTCTAGGTGCTTTATATGCTGACTTCATGCCATTCTCACAGCATTTGTATGAGGCTGACATTGTTACCCACACTTTGCACTTAGACCATTTGGGCAGAGAGAGATTAGGTAATTTGTTTAAGGCCACACACTAATAAGTGGAAGAGCCACACACATCCACTGTGACTTCAGAATGTGCATAAAAGCCACGATGCTATACTGACACCCCTGCGCACCCTGACAACAAACACACACAGACACAATCGAAGGCAAACATTACAAAAACATGAAGAAAGGTCTTGTTGTCAGTAGAGAAGCTTAGAAAATGATCTTTTGGGAAAAAAATTGTTTGATCCTCATTTCTTTCCCTTTACCCCATTTGGCAAAAAAAAAGGCAGACTAAACAACAATTCAAGCAAAGTAATAATAACCACTATGAAACAAAAAATAAAAAGAAGTATTGATTAGAATGGCTTATGTGTGAATAGTTAAGTAACCTCATAACAAATTTATAACCATCAAAATAAAAAATCACAAATGAAAAGATTGTTATATTGACTACATAATATATATGTATGTACATTTGCTTACATATATTTTGGATAGAAAATAGTTATAAAAATTTTTAAATGATTGGCACACTGGAAAACTATTTTCAGAGGAGATGATTAATATTCTTACTAGATAAAGAATCAATCAATTTGGAAAACACTGTGAAAATAGACAAAGTTTATAGAAAATGCATAATTATGACTACTAAAAATGTAAATTTAACAACTTATTATTAGTCACAGAAATTCAAATGAAAACTGCACTATACCATCTTCACCCATCAAACTGGCCTAGATATTTTTTAAGTTTCTACTGAGTAAGATAAAAATAGACACTCTCTTACACTGCTGGTGGAGAGTGTAATTTGAATCAAGTTTCCAAGAAACAACTTTTACAATATGCAAAGTACTCATAAAATAATCATACCCTTGATTCAGTAATTATTCTGCTTGTAATAGTATACCTTAAGAAAATACTAGATATTGACTAAGATCTATAATACTGACATATTAGAAACAAATAACAAGTCTAAATAAGTTAAATAAGTTTGTGTTTTGGAATATTGTTTAATGTTAGCTGTTTAGCTAAGATAATGTTTTTGAAGGATATTAAAGTTTTCTGATAAGAAATATCCAATGTAACAAGTTTAGTGTAAAATCAGGAGACAAACTTGCAAATGGCAGGATCACAGTTTTGTAGTCCACAGTTTTGTCCATACACGTGGACATGTGTACATACACGCACATGGGCATGCACACATAGCTATAGAGAAAATACTGGAATGAAATACAACCAAAGAATTACAAAGCACTGGCAGGAAAGCATCCATCAAATTACTGTAAGAGCAATTTTATTTTCTATTATGTACTTTTCTGTAACTTTCATGAGTATTAGAACATAATTTTAAAAAGGAAAATAGGTTTTGAAAAACAATCTTTTCATATTTTACAATTGTCATTCTAAACATTGCTGGATATTGATGATAACTACAGGATTGTTGTTCAGTGAAGTGAACTGTTGATCACCTGACTTAGAGAGACAATCCAGACAATGCCTCAGATCCCCAACGGCATTTTATATTAAATTATTCATATCAGTCCCTTATAACTCCAGTTACCGGAAACACTAGTTAGGGACATCATTTGTGGTCAGCAGTTTTGAAAAAACTTTGTTTTCAAATATATACATACACACTATATGCACATATATATACACACATATAAAGATGTATATATAATTTATATATACCTAAGTTTATATATAAATTTTATATATCATGTATGTACATATATAACAAACTACCTGTATATTTTGAAAGGAATAGCATACCTTTTTCTGATTTTTTTATTGCATTTCTGCATTTTTAAAAATTGCAGCCGCATCTGACCTATAGTATTTAAAGCTCTGTTGGTCAGATATATAGAATCTCATTATTATACTTCAAGCAGTTAGTATTGAATGTGGACCCAAAATGTCATGTTTTAACCTTTTAAATATGAAAAATGGAAGAAATATGCAATCATATATTTCACTAAAACTAAATTTCATTTCCGCCTCATCTCATTATTTATGATTTGATCAAAATCACAAGATGAAATTACTCTTATAAATAATACATGGGTGTTTCATGTGGATTTTGATGTAGATTTATACAATGTGGAATTTTACTGCCTTATATTACTATGCATTCTTGGATTTTATACCAAAAGTTATGGTCAGTAGTAATATAATGTATTAGAATTTAGTATGATGTCACAACCCCCAAAAAGAATTTAGAGATACAATTATAAAGTGTAAAATAACATGAGCTTTTATTTTATTTGAATTCTGCTTCTGAAAATAGCATTATTTGTGATAATAAAAGAAATATTGTGTTTTAAATAATCAGTACCTTTAAAGCATTTTCATTATCTTAAAAAGATGCACAATTTTTTTCTACAGGCTATTGATTTTTACCAATCCCATTATGTGATGATAATTTGTTTGGTTTTAAGTCTTTTTCAAAAGGGTTTGTAACTTGGACATTATTTAGATAAACAGCCCTGTTCTATGCTTAGTCTCTTCCATTTTTCCAGGTCTGTAACTCAGTCCGGCTGCCCCTAACAAATGACCTCTACCCATCCTATTAACCCTTCCTCACATAGAGGAAAAAGGATTTATAAAATGTCTATTATATACCAGATGCTTATACACATGCTACCTCATTGACCCCTCAAATAGCCCACGTATTAGGTCACTGGAAGAGAGGGGAAGGAGATGTTCCACACCCATGAGACTCTCCTCTTTCTTAAACCAGCCACTCCAATCTGGACGCCACTTGACTCCCAGTCCATTCGTTCTACTCAGTGAAATAAAACACATCATGCAGAAGAAACTTTTTGTTTTGCATTTTCTTCTCAGAACAAAGAGGTATAATACTTAATAAGGAGGAAATCCAGGGGGAAAATATGGTGTTTCTATTTTAAATAAAGTATATGTTGTGCACATATGTTTTTCAGTTGAGCCAAAATTATTTCTGCTATAACATTTCTTAACTCATTGCTGTTCAGTCATAACTTTGGTAGTTTTCATCCTCTTCTTTAGAATAATTTGTATCCCATATCTTTAAAATAAGCAGATTCAGAAAACCTGGAGATTATTTATATTTATTACCATTGTAGAAAGAAAAAACATAATTTGAAATGGAGAGACATTGATTTTGTCAAAGCGTACAAAGTTTCACTTAGGCAGAATGAATAAGTCCTGGACCACTAATATACAGCATGGTGACTATAGTTAATTATATTGTATTGTATACTAGAAATTTGCTAGGAGAGTAGATCTTAAATGTTCTCACCACGATAAAAAGGATAACTATGTGAGGTCAAGGATTTGTTAATTAGCTTGATTGTGGTAATCATTCCGCAATTATGTGTTTAGCAAAACATCACATTGTACACCATAAATATATACAGTTTTTGTCAATTACACCTCAATAAAAGAAAAAAGAAAATAAATAAATTGTATTAAAAATAGTTTGAATATTTTTTTCATCATGAAACTTAATTACCTTTTTACTAGGAATTTTCTTATCTTGGCTTAGCTTTTATTTCAACTCAGTAGGTACTAAAGTGTTAGGTAGAAATTTGTGAACAAAATGCATCTGTGCCATCATGTTTGATGTTAGACAGTAATACAAACCCTTCCAAAGCATAAAAGAAGCTCTCTATTCATTCCATTAAGTTTTTAAAAGTATGTGTTTATATTTTTGCTTTGACATTAGCTCTTGTAGCCTTAGGCAATTACTGTCTATAATGTATGAACAGGTATGGCCTCATTGAATAATGGCTGTTCTATTTCTTTCAATAGTTTGAAAGACTTGTCGCTCACATGACTGATTATGAGGTTTCATTCACTTATAAAAAAATTTTTTTTCTTCTTCCCTGATGACATATGGTGTGTATTCTAGGGAAATATTTTTAACATTAAAGCATCACCAGGGAAAAAAAGATTAGAGTGTTTTGACATTTCTTTTATTTAAATTCTTAGAGGAGAAACATCAACCTTGTTAGATGAAAGAATCTATATTTATTCAAACTCTTTTGAAGAAACATTAAAGATGGGTTCAAAACATTTGCAATTGCATTTTACCTTGGAAAGCTTTCCACAATTCAATAGTCAATGTTTCTTTTAAGGCATCTCGATGAAGAAGATAGATTTCCTTGAGAATCACATGTAAAACTCAGAATTAGCAAATGTGCAGTAGTGACTGTGCTCACAGGCTGCTGGAACGTTGAGATTAGTATTGACCAGTTCAGTCCCTCATCCTGGTGTTGCATCAGTCTGCATTTTTCAACAGGGGGCCACCAGCAACAGGTGGCTACTGAGTGTGTGAAATATGGCAGTCTGACCTGAGATGTGCAGTAAGTGTAAAGTACACCATGGATATCAAGGATTTAGTAAGAGAAAAAAGAATGTAAAATATCAAATCCCTAAGTTTACATGGATTATATGTTGTAATGATAATATTTAGATACATTGGGCTAAATACATTATTAAAATAAATGTCACCATTTCTTTTCACTTTTTTTTAAATGTGGCTACTAGAAAATTAAATGTTATGTATGTGGCTCACATATGTGGCCTGTGTTATATTTCTGTCTTTGTGTACAAAACATTTGAATGAAAATATGCTTCTCTATTCATGTCCAAGTCACTGTTGCTTACTAAATTACATGTGAGGAAGAACTGCTCTCCTAATGGCCTGAGCTGAGTCCTTCTATGAGGTGGCAAGCCTTATACTCAATGTTCTAGTTATGCAATATGGTAGCCTACAGTATGAATTCCTACAATATACTGGGTGAGTTACATAAATCCACTCATTTACTCTTCTCAACATGCAGTGATGTAGTTATTAACTAACCCCAGGTTCAAAAGGAGGAAACTGAATCTGAGATGGCTTAAAAATTTGCCTGATATTACAGAGTGACTAAGTATCTGAGTCAGGATTCAAAACTAAGTTAGAGTCTTTATAGCCCCTGCTTCTTTTTTCTTTTTTACTGTGAACTGCTTTTCTTTCTTCTATTTCAAGCCTTTCCAGGAAATCTATTAAGATATTGACTTCTATCCAGGAGAGATGTCAAAGTGTATTCATCTTTGGGGGCGATGATCATGATTAGGATGATTATGGGCAACCAGTTATACAAGATTTCTCCAACCTTAGCTGCTCTACAATTAGTATGCAATTAAATATGTAACTTGAGGGACAATAAATCATGGCATTCACTGAAATGGGCATTTTGATATTTCTGTGCACATTTATCAATTTATCAATACAATGATTAAATAATAACAGTGCATACTAAACATATTAAAAATAACATTAGCATCTTCAAACCAAAATGATTTCTTAGAGAAAAAGGCATTGGAAACCAAATATATACTATAAAAACTCATTATTAAATCATTTATACCCTTGCCCATATTTAGTACTACTAATATTTGATGAATAATGAAACCCATTTGTTTATGAAATCATTTTCTTCTTTAAAAAACTAACATGAAAATGATTACAGAGGTACATGATATTTGAGAACATTTAGAATATTGTGTTGATACCTGCTTCGACTAGGTTATTCTGGTTCACTTCACTGCTCAAAATTGGCTGTGGGGCATCTTCCCTATCAGCTTAATAGGCCAAGGTAGGGACTGGTGGTAGCTGAGGTATTTCTCCAGGGCACATAGTTCTTCTGTCCAGAAGACCCAACTTGGCCACCAAAATAATCCCACAAGTATCCATAGGTTAGAGAAAGGTAAGAAAGCATGTTCTTAAGCAATCTGTAGTCACCACTGTGTTTACAAGGGGAATTCCTATGAAATTGTGCCTTATAGATCCACTTGTGATTTTCTGACTTCTTTCCTGGCTAAGAGGGGTCTAAACCTTTCCTCAGATCCTGCCTTGGTAATCAGGTGCACAGATGTAAAAACTCCTTTAATGTTAGATGAGAAGCCATGTGATATCAAAAGAAATTGTACCTAAAGGATGCTATAATTGTTACTTATCGAAAAGAGGTCTTTAGTTAGAAAGAACTTTCCATTCTGTAGGCTTTATCTGATATCCTCTATTTTCAATCCATTGGTCATACCATCCATTATTATCTCCTACAATAAATACAAAACCCCAAAATTTGTACATTATTTCTTACTTGATATTTGGGGAAAATACTATTCAGAGTGAATTCATTTTAAAGCTGGCTACTCCAGTGATTGTTATTTGCCATGACAATATGTACTTCAGGCTATGAAAGTTTAGGAGGAAAAAAAGACAAATATCAATTCATGGATAGAGTTTAGTTTCATTTTTTTAAACTATCTTCCATATTTCCTTACTCCCCACTAGTTTTACAGTGAGAAACCATATGTAAATTATAGATCCTGGCAGCTGGAGAAGAGGCAGATGGGCATAAATCTTGAGGTTAAGCATCTTAATCAGACTCCACAAGTAAAAAGAGGAAGAAAAAATTTTAACAAGCTGCTTTAAAAATATTCAGGTTTGTATTTATGAGTTGCATATTAGAATTTATATAGCATACACTTTAATCTACAAGTATCCTTATTAATTGAATAAATTGAGTTCTTCATTTGTCTTGGAATTTTTGAACAGTAAGTATATACAGGTTATAAAAATATACTGTATACTGTCCTTCTTAAAATATAAATTTAAAAAAATATAAATTAAAATGCAAAAAAATAAATGAAACACATTTATATTATTTAGTAAGGTTGATCCCCAGCATTTACTATATATTTGCCTTTACTGGCGGGATTTTTTCTTTCCTATAGATACTGACTTCTTCTTGTAGCCTTTTCTCTTCCATTAGAGAAGACCCTTTAACATTTATGGTAGTTTAATAGTGGTGAACTCTTAGATTTCACTGGCCTAAAAAATTCTTTCTCTCTCCTTCAGTTCTTGGTGATAATCTTGCTGGGTAGGGTATCCTAGGTTGCAGACTTTTCCCTTTCAGTACTTTAAATATAACATGCCCCTCCTAGGGGTGCAGGTCCCAACTGATTGCTTCTCTTGTCTTCCTACCTGATTCTGTGTGATCTTTCTTACAGCCTTGAGTATTATTTACAAGAGTTTCCCTGCCAGTCTCAAGTCAGTTTTCAGCGAGAATTGCTTCACATGTAGGTGTATTTTTGATCTGTTCTTGGGGGCACATGAGCTCCACATCCTTCTACTCCACCATCTTGTTCTCCCCCCATCCCCCTTGGAAATCAGGGTAGGTACTATCTTTTTCTCACAGGTGAAGACACTAGGGCTCGAAGAGGGTAAATAACTTATTCATTATCACATAATTAGTAAGTAGCCGAGTTGTGATTCAGACGTATGTTTGCCTAACTCAAAAACTAATTTTCCATGCCATTTGATCAAAATATCAAAATATAATATGGAAAGTGCAAAGAATCTGAAGTTTTTGGTCCCTATATCACCAAAATTATGGATTTTTAGTATCTTAGTTAGAAAGCATTTTGATATCATTAAAGATTTGGCCTATTTTCATTTACTTAAAGGTTTATGTTCAAAAAAGTTGATGCTGCAGATATTTGTGAGTATTATTGTTATATGAAAAAGTCATATTAAAAAATAAAGCTTAAGGAAGCAGTCCAAATTAATAATAGGAACATAGATGGAAGATACTGTGATGTTCAATTACTCCTGCTGTTGATATTATGCCACTTAACTGGTAAAGAAAACCGCTGTAATTTTCCCAGTTGAGTGGTAAATTGAAAAGTAGGAATGTTTGAAAAACCTTTACATGTGCCAGCATTTTGAATGGAGTTTGGAAAGATGCATTATAGTAAAGCTCAATTAAAAGCAAGTCAGGAAGCCCATCTGAAAGAAGTTCTGGAGTAGCATTTTTTTTACTTTGCATCCTATAAAAATCACCTTATGGTAATTCTCTATTGATTTGAGTATAAATTTCACGATAGTGACCTTTGTTCAAAGTTGGAAAATTACCTTGTTTAATGAACTGGAACGTAAACAGCCAATGCTTTTGCAATTAAAAGAAAATCCATACGGGCTTTACGTAAGAGAGATACCTGTAAGGATTAATATAGGTGTGTGCCAACTTCTTCAGGGTTTTCCCTGAACATTTTTGATACTAAAGACAAGTTCTGTCTTAAAAGTAAGAAAAAGGTATTATACAGACTATATTCAACATTCTAAAATTTGAATTGTACCACAAATTTTTCAGTTTATCACACATAAACATATAAAGTAATGTGTATGTATGTGTGTGTTCCAATTTCTATAAATTTGCAAATAAACATGATTTATTTGTTTGTAGCTATAATACTATAGAAATAAAAAGAAAACTCACTTTTCCTTTGGCTGAATGTCGATGGCAGGGATCCTTTATTCACTCAGTGAAGAATGGGAATTCTGTTCATTCCTGTTGCTTCCACAAATGCATATGTTTGAGGGAAGATGAAGGAGGCAGCTTGTCTGAGGTACAAAAGTAATAGATATGAATACCTTCATACTCAGCCACCTAAGTAAAGTTTCATGTGGTTTGTGTTCAATTTTGTATAATTTTATAGCAGTTAACTTAATATGATATACCACTATTTTCATGGAATGTGATTCATTTTTAATATTACTATCTTCCTAAATGAAGCAGTTACCTTTAAGAATGCAAGCTAGGTAAGAAAAATTTCTTGACCAGAATTTGTGTTAATCCCTGCTCTCTATTTTTTATGTAATATTATTTATTGAAATTGTGCTTTGTATAAACCTCTGATTTTTGCTCTATCACGGAGAGGTAGTGGCATTTATAAGTTAACACTTTAATTTAAATAGGCCAGTGTCATGCTTAAGTGGCATTTATCCCAGGAATGAAAGGATTCTTCAATACATGCAAATCAATCAATGTGATACACCATATTAATAAATTGAAGGATAAAAACTATATGATAATCTCAATAGTTACAGAAAAAGCTTTCAACAAAATTCAACACCCATTTATGAAAAAAACTCTCCGGAAACTAGGCACAGAGGGAAACTACGTCAACATAATAAAGGCCATATATGACAAACCCACAGCCAACATCGTTCTCAATGGTGAAAACTGAAACCATTCCATCTAAGATCAGGAACAAGACAAAGTTCCCCACTCTCACCACTATTACTCAACATAGCTTTGGAAGTTTTAGCCATGGCAATCAGAGAAGAAAAAGAAATAAAATGAAGCCAAATCAGAAAAGAAAATGTAAAACTGTCACTGTTTGCAGATGACATGATACTATACATAGAGAATCTTAAAGATGCTACCAGAAAACTACTAGAGCTAATCAATTAATTTGGTAAAGTAGCAGTATACAAAATGCACAGAAATCTCTTGCATTCCTATACACTAACAATGAAAACACAGAAGGAGAAATTAAGGAAACACTCCCATTTATCACTGCAACAAAAAGAATAAAATACCTAGGAATAAACCTACCTAAGGAGGCAAAAGACCTGTACGCAAAAACTATGACACTGATGAAAGAAATCAAAGACGATACAAACAGATGGAAAGATATATCATGTTCTTGGATTGGAAGAATCAACATTGTGAAAATGGCTATACTACCCAAAGCAATCTAAAGATTCAATGCAATCCCTATCAAACTACCAATGGGAGGGGGGCTTCCCTGGTGGCGCAGTGGTTGAGAGTCCGCCTGCTGATGCAGGGGACACGGGTTCATGCCCCAGTCCGGGAAGATCCCACATGCCGCGGAGTGGCTAGGCCAATGACCCATGGCCTCTGAGCCTGCACGTGTGGAGCCTCTGCTCCACAACGGGAGAGGCCACAACAGTGAGAGGCCCATGTACCACAAAAAAAAACAAAAAAAAAACTACCAATGGCATTTTTCACAGAACTAGAACAAAAAATTTCACAACTTGTATGGAAACACAAGGGACCTTGGATGTCCAGAGCAGTTTTGAGAAAGAAAAATGGAGCCGGAGGAATCAGGCTCCCTGACTTCAGACTATACTACAGGGCTACAGTGATCAAGATAGTATGCTACTGGCACAGAGACAGAAATATAGATCAATGGAACAGGATAGAAAGCCAAGAGATAAACCCACGCACATATGGTCACCTTATCTTTGATAGAGGAGGCAGGAATGTACGATGGAGAGAAGACAGCTTCTTCAATAAGTGGTGCTGGGAAAACTGGACAGCTACATGAGGCTTCCTAACACCCTGCACAGGGATAAACTCAAAATGGATTAAAGACCTAAATGTAGGGCCTGACACTATAAAACTCCTAGAGGAAAACATAGGCAGAACACTCTATGACATAAATCACAGCAAGATCCTTTTTGACCCACCTCCTAGAGAAATCGAAATGAAAACAAAAATAAACAAATGAGACCTAATGAAACTTAAAAACTTTTGCACAGCAAAGGAAACCATAAACAAGATGAAAAGACAACCCTCAGAATGGGAGAAAATATTTGCAAATGAAGAAACTGACAAAGGATTAATCTCCAACTGACGAAGGATTAATCTCCAAAATTTACAGCAGCTCATGAAGCTCAATATCAAAGAAACAAACAACCCAATCCAAAAATGGGCAGAAGACCTAAATAGATATTTCTCCAAAGAAGACATACAGATCTCCAACAAACACATGAAAAGGTGCTCAACATCACTAATCATTAGAGAAATGCAAATCAAAACCACAATGAGATATCACCTCACACTGGTTAGAATGGCCATCCTCAAAAAATCTACAAGCATAAATGCTTGAGAGGGTGTGGAGAAAAGGGAAACTTCTTGCACTGCTGGTGGGAATGTAAATTGATACAGTCACTATGGAGAACAGTATGGAGGTTCCTAAAAAAACTAAAAATAGAGCTACCATAATACCCAGTAATCCCACTACTGGGCATATACCTTGAGAAAACCATAATTGAAAAAGATTCATGTGCCACAATGTTCATTGCAGCACTATTTACAGTAGCCAGGACATGGAAGCAACCTAAGTGTCCATTGAGAGATGAATGGATAAAGAAGATGTGGCACATATATACAATGGAATATTACTCAGCCATAAAAAGGAACATAACTGAGTTATTTTTAGTGAGGTGGATGGACCTAGAGTCTGTCATACAGAGTGAAGTAAGTCAGAAAGGGAAAGACAAATACCGTATACTGACATATATATATATATGGAATTAAAAAAAAATGGTTCTGATGAACCTAGGGGCAGGACAGGAATAAAGACACAGACATAGAGAATGGACGTGAGGACATTGGGAGAGGGAAGGGTAAGCTGGGATGAAGTGAGAGAGTAGCATTGACATATGTACACTACCAAATGTAAAATAGATAGCTAGTGGGAAGCAGCTGCATAGCACAGGGAGATCAGCTCGGTGCTTGTGACCACCTAGAGCGAGGGATACAGAGGGTGGGAGGGAGACATGGGGGGGGGATATGGGGATATATGTTTACATATAGCTGATTCACTTTGTTATAAAGCAGAAACTAACACAACACTGTAAAGCAATTATACTCCAATAAAGATGTTATTAAAATAAAATAAAATAAATAGGCTGGTGCTGAAGTACATATTACTTTCAATTTGGGAAGTTAATGATATGGTAAAATAAATTCAGAGTTGCTTTCACCTATAACATTAAGTTTTTTTAGAATTCTAATGCTTCTCTGTATGTTTGTTTAATATGATTTCTCATGCCATTGAGAAAAATATGAGATCAGTTCTGCATTTATTATTTTAAGCATTTCTTGGATGATATGACACCTTTAAGGCAAGATATTGCCATCTAGATAAGAGGGCTATCCCTGGAGATAATTGGCCATTTGATTGAGCTGCCATCAATGATGCTATATCTTTTTTTGGAATTATTTGTCATTATGCTTCTTGTAAGGAAAAATAATTGAAAAATTCTGTACTGTACATGAGAAACACAAATAGAAAATGCACATGTTCTTTCACCAGCTAAAACAAAATAGAGTAATCAAGCCATATTCTTATAGTTCATAATTTATTTCATTGAAGGATCCCATTAACATTTTCAAAGTAATAGAATTGTTTAATGTTTTACAACATTTCAACTTAATAATTAGAATCTCTGTTTTAGGCTCTAAAATGTTACTTACTCAGTTTCATGTCTTTCTAAAGAATTCTTGGTATAGTTACAAACAAGCCAACATTGACTATCTATATATATGAGCTACAGTTAATATGATAGAACTATCAGTTTAATGCGTGATTAGGAGATAACATATTGTTTTCTGAATAGGTTATTTTTCCTCTGTTTCTTATTCATTTTTTCTGTCTCTGTTTTCTGCCTAAAAGATTTCCCACTAGCTGGAAATTCAGAATCCATTCTCAGTGTTCTCTCTCACCTCCTTGATTTTACAACTATTAATTAAGCTTCACTCTATGACATTTTGTTTTCTTCACCAAGCACAAATGTGAACATTGACCTTCAGCATGACTCAGTAGCAGTGTTATTCCCCTGAATATCTGTTATCTTAACCCTGTGGGTCTGGGGACATAGGACAGTGTTTATGAGAAGAGGGTATGTGTGTGTGTTGGCAGGGGGTGGAGTGGAGAAACCTACTCAGAGATCCCTCAGATGAGAATGGCATTGATGAGAAGATGTAAGGGAAGGCAAAGGAGAGGGGAGAAGTCTCACCTAACTGAGGCAAGGGAAGTAAATGATAGCATGGGCAACCTTTGTTCTTTAGTGCATATGTGTATGTGTGTCAGGTGGTCTAAACTACTCAGAGAACCACAGAAATCCGACAAAGCAGATGCTTTTCTAGATACCATAAAACCAACAAAAGGAGAAAATATAAAGATGTGGTTTTACTACATATATTATAATATAATATATATTACATTATATATTATAATATGTATATTACATATAATATAATACATATTACATTATATTATAATATATATTACATATAATACATACATATAATACATATAATACTGAATTTCACCATGTATATGGTTATTCACTGAAAGAGCCAAAATAAATAATAGTAACTACCATATATTAAAGCTAGCAACATTTTTGAACATTCTATAAACATTACCTTGTTTAATCCTCCCAACAACAACCTGATGAGTTATGTACAGATAATGTAAGTGGTTCCCAAAGTGACAGAGCTGGAATTAGAAACCAGGCAGTATGATTGCAGAAAATGTGTTGTAGGCATAGTGGATTGACGAACAAACAAATGAAAAACCAGCAAGAGAAAAAATATCAGCTTTGTGAAGATTGCTTGTTGAGAAGTAAAATAAGATGACATGAAAAAGAATGCTTAGGTGAATAGTTTTGATTGGGAGTTCAGAGAACACTTATCTGAGGTTTAAGCTGAATACTGTATAAGAAACCAGGAAAGCAAAGATAAGAACAGGAATTCAAAGGCTGCAAAGCAGGAAGGAACTTGGTGTGATCCAGGAACATAGGACAGGCCAGAGTGAAAGTGGTACCAGATGACATTGGAGATGGAAACAAGGTGAGATCACGTAGGTCTAAGGTAGGGTTTTTGGATTTCATTCCCAGTGCAATTGAGACACCATTGGAGGAAGCAAGTGATACAACCTGGATTATGTTCAACAGGTCATTTTTGTTGCTCTGTGCAGCATATATCATAGGGAATCAAAAACTACAAACAGTATACCAAGTACCCACTACTTAGGTCAAGAAATAAACAAATATAGGGACACACCACCCACCAGCCTCCTAGATTACAGTTCTTTACTCTGTGAGGTAAACAGATTAAGGTAACCAGAATTCATGTCTTATAATAATAATTTATTTGATTTTCTTTATAGTTTTACAAACTTACACAAACATCCCTAAATAATATATTATGGATTACCCATTTTTGAATTTTATGTGATTGTATATATTCTTTTACACCTTGCTTTTTTTACTCAACATTACATCTGTGAGTTTCCTCTGTGTTGTTGGTGTACCTGTGGGTTATTCATCTTCATCACTGTGAATGTTTCTTTGCATTAATACAAGGCAATTTACTTATCCATTGAATTAATGTTGCTTCCAGTTATCTTTTTGTTAGTCATTATGATCAGTAATGCTAGAAATATTCTAGTGTGCATTGCAAGAACTTCTTTAGAGTATATACCCAGAAGTGGCTTGTACAGTATGTGCATTTTCAATTATATTACATAACACTAAATGGTTTTCCAAAGTGGTTATAACAGTTTAAACACTATAATTTAGTTCACACTGTTCCATATCCTCAACACTACTTGGTATTGTCAGACTTACATTTTTGTCACACTAGCAGGTGTGTGGAAGTATTTCTTCATGGTTTAAATTTTAATTTCCTTGAACTTTAATTAGTAAGAGCACCATTTCATATTAAGATTGACCCATAGTTTTCATTTTGTTACTTTGTCAGACATTAAATGAATTGGGAAACTTTCTCCTATGCTTTATAATAATATTAACTTTATAGAGGTCTGATACCTAAAACAAGTTTTCTTCTGTCTCTACTGTCTAATGTTTAAACTAGAATGGCTTTGTGGTTTGTTATGTGATGTTATTACCCTGTAACTAATACATGTATTATGGTAAAGACAGAAATTCAAGTGGCACCAAAAGACATAAAATAAAAAGCAAACCATTACCACCTCTAGGCCCACTCCCAAGAGTGGCCACTTAAAACTTTTCCTGTATTTGGTTCTTCTGGTTTTTCTAATCTTAAATAATCCTAAACAATTTTAAATTGTATCAAGTTTAAACAGTAATAACAACAAACTATCAAAAATAGGAAATTTACTCTCCTATACCACCTTCTAATGCCCCTTCAGCCCAGTCTTTGCAGCATTTCTTATTTATTTTCTTAGTGTTGGTTCTTCTATTTCTTGCCTTTAAGTAATGGTTCCATATTTCTCTGTGCCTTTTTTGCCCTTCCACACCCTCCAAGCTTCTATCAGGTATATTTTTTTTACACTGTTGAGGTTAATTACACACATTGTTGGAACTGTAATTGCCTTCCATGTTTTATCTATTGATTCAGCCCAACATTTGTAAACCCACTAATGGTTTTTAAATTATACACTATATTTTTAAATTTGATTCACTGAAGAATCAAATAATATGACTGATCATGTAATTAAGGTGATGACATTAAATCTGACATTAAGAGAAGACCACGTAACCGGTACCAATGTCAGATAGATCCTCTCTTTTCATATTCAAACAGCTGCCCAAAATCATGGATAGTAAGAGAAGAGAATAGAGAGAATTCTACCACGGCACTTCTCTTCCTGCTTTTCATACCTGCCATCTCCTTGCTTTGAGCTCCCCAGAATCTTACTGAAATGAAGACCTCTCTACTAAGCCTTTGTGTGTACCTATGCTCCTGCTTCCTTCATTCTGTGTCACATATATCTAAATCCAATTATCCCCTTCTTCTGGAAATTCAAAATCTTTCTCACTCATGTTCTCCTTGCTATTATGGGTTTACTTCCTTTTATAGATCATCACTAAAACATCAATGGGATTGGGAATGGTTAACAAAAGAACTCAGTTTATCATCTTGGTGTAAAAGATGTTTATCTTAGCTAATTGTGGTTTAACGTTTGCTAAAAGTCCATAACTGCACCATGACAAAAAAGGCTATTGGTAGAAAAGGAAAAATTACTTTCCCTAACAAGTATAAACAGGTAAGAATTTGAGGCTTGGCACAAGCAGGCATAGGGGTCTAGTCAAGGCTTATCTGGAAAAGCAAAGCATAGATTAAGACTATTTGATAAGATAGGTTCAGAAAACTCTTTCAGGATCAAAAGTCATACATTTAAGTACTAGAAAGAAGGGATTTTAAAAGACTAATTTTCTTTGTTTTTCTTTTCACATGTTTTTCTCTTTTTTTTTTTTTCTAAAATTTTTTTATTGGAGTATAGTTGATTTACAATGTTGTGTTAGTTTCTGTTGTACAGCAAAGTGATTCAGTTATATATAAATATATGATATATATACACACATTTTTTCAAATTCTTTTCATTTATGGTTTATTTATAAGATATTGAATATCATTCCCTGTGCTATATAGTAGGACCTTTTTGTTTATCTATTTTATATATAGTAGTTTGTATCTGCTAATCTCAAACTACTAATTTATCCTTCCCCCACCCTCTTTCCCCTTTGGTAACCATAAATTTGTTTTCTATATCTGTTTCTGTTTTGTAAATAAGTTCATTTGTATCATATTTTAGATTCCACATATAAGTGATATCATATGGTATTTGTCTTTCTCTTTCCGACTTACTTCACTTAGTATGATAATCTCTAGGTCCATCCATGTTCCTGCAAATGGCATTATTTCATTCTATTTTATTGCTGAGTTTTTTTCTCTATATATATTGCATTGTTCTGTAGTTAAGCTTCAACTCTATGGCAGCATTTCCCACTTCCCCCTCCTATACACATCTCACTTCTCCTTGAGGGTGGCCCATCTGGGGTCTGGAAGGGGAAGAATGTAGGAAGAAAGAGTTCCCACCAGCTAGTACCAACATTTTAGACTCCTGTATCCCACAATGAACAGTTCGAACTATTATCACAAGCATAAGAGTAGATGTTTGACATTTCTTTTGAAGGTTCCCATCCAGTATGCTGTAATAGTGCTTATTGGGCTCATGCAGTCCCAACATCTTGTTAACAAACACACAGTGAAATTCATGTGGCATCACCAGTGTCAAAAGATCTGTGAACCAGGAAAGAGTATAAACATCTTACAGTGGAAATGAGGAAAAAAGGATGACCTTCTAAAATCCCTCAACTGGAAAGGAAGGCAGAATGGCACTAGAGCCCTTCATTCTTAGATGAGGAATAGATGGTGTTAGAATGATAAGGGTCTAAATTGTAGCTACCGGGAATGGGGCCAGTAAACTAAGTATAATGAAAATGTACAAGTTTGAACTGGATGAGTTAATTCATCCGAATTTTATTTATTTCAGAAAAAAAAAAAACCTCCCTTTGAAAACTACCTACCAGAGAGTCACACACCTTAGATCCTTAAATGTTCTTGAAATTAATCATAATATGATGATAATTTTTGAAAATCACCTAATTTCATTAAGTTAATGGATGATACTTTCCAAGTCTGCATTGGGCCAAATCAGATATTTCTGTGCCTGTGCAAGCACACAACCAGCTCCAGGGTGGGTAGTCTTTTTTAACTTAATGCTACCAAACAAAGCAGAGCAAATTATTATCAATGAGAAATAAGGGTTTGTGTATTAAACACATCACCTCTAATTTTTTAAAAAAACGCACAAGTCTTATAATTCAAAGAAAATCTCCTTAACTACTTGAGAGTGAGATAATTCATAGTAGCTTTATCCTTGAATACCTGCTGAATAATTTGGAGAAATAAGACTAAAGAATGATTGGATTATTACCTTTAAATTATAAAAACAATATTTAAAATCTTCAGTTATCTCACATACATTCCTCACAACATCATAAATAGGTAAGTCAGAATAGCACAGTGGCTAAGAGCTTGGCATTGAAGTCAGAGACACATGGGTTTAAAATCTAAGCTCCATATTTAATAGATTTGCGATCTTGGATTACGTAATCTCTCAAAGTCCAGTGTTCCTTATGCAAAACGAGGTGATTAATTGTACTTACCTCATACGATTGGTTTGAGAATTGAGTATATGGGTGCAGTAATATAACTACCTAATACTTTATAACTGCTATCATCATCATTTACTTCCTCTTCATCATCATCATAATCATTATCACCAGTTCAGAGATAAGAAATTAATCCTGAGAGGGTAACTGACTTTTCTGAGTGCACATAAATAAGTACTATAAGCCATGACCAGAAGCCTGTTCTTCTCTTGCCCTTGACGAGGTTTTCTTTTTAAATATATGAAGAGTTTTTCTCATGGAGTAGATTCTGACTAATAACCTTTTAGTGCAAGGATAGTTAAATTTAACTAAGAGAAATTGCATTTAGGTATTAGGTGGCATTTTAATATGCTTGGATGCACTTTGAAAGCATCGTTTTTTCTTGTTACATTTTAAGAAAAGACATCAATAGAACCTTCCCTGTACAATTATTTATGCACTTGAAGACAAGAAGCTGGACCAAAACTTTTTTTAAGGCTAATTTTGGTTTTTTAATTCAGTGAGCATTTTCCTGTGATTAGATGTTTCACAGAAGCCTGGCTTTATTTTCCAGATTGGATAGGTAATGATTTTAATTGATCTTAATTATCTCAGATTTCAAGAGCTAAGCATTTCTATATGTGGCTTGGAAATATTTCCAATAAGCAATTATTTTAGGATCCCAAGAATCCTAAATTTCTAGAGCTGTATTCGTTTTCTATTGCTGTATAACAAATCACCACAAACATAGTGTTTAAAAAAAAAAACACTCATTTATTTTCTTATAGTCTGTAGGTCAGGGCTGGCAAGATGTGTCTGGATTCTCTGGTCAGGCTTTAATCAAGTTGTCAGCTGCCTTCTCATCTGGAGCACAGGGTCCTTTCCAAGCTCCTTCCTGTTGTTGGCAGATTTCAGTTCCTTGTAGTTAGAGGACTGACATCCCCATTTTCATGCTGTCTGCCAGGGCTGCTTTCAGCTCCTAGAGGGTCTCATGTTCTTGTCCCATGACCCCCTCCAGCTCAACAACAGAGAACCTCCCTCTCACACTGCAAATCTCTCCAACTGCCTCTACTGCTACCAGCCAGAAAAAACTCTCTGTTTTTAAAGAGCTCATGTGATTAGGTTAGGCCCACCCCGATAATCTCCCATTTGATTAACCAAAGGCCAACTGATTAGTAATCTTAATTAAGTCTGTAAATATCCCTTCTGACATATAAAGTAACATAATCACAGGAATGATATCTCACAGTATTCATAGGTTCTGCCCAGACTCAAGGGGAGGAGATCGTACAAGGTCAAGGATCATTGAAGGTCATCTTAGAATTTTGCCCGCTTGCAGGGCCCAGGGTACTACCAGGGCAAATATAGGTTTCTGCAGCTCTCTGAATAGCTATCTCATAGTCTGTTCTCAAACCAACTTTCTTTCCAACTTCCCTACTTCATTAAGTATTATCCAGGTTTAACATAAGTTCTATTAATTTTGCTTTCAAATATATTTTTTATTTATCCTCTGTATCATTATAACCATATCATTCATGCATTACTGCAATTGTCTACATTCTACTCTTTGTCGATCTGTGCTTTAACTTCCCTCCAGGACTGAAGCCATCCTGCAAAACAACGATTTTGCTTGTGATATTTGCATAAACTCTAATAAAATTGTCAATTACTTGGCTAATTGCAACCAAATGGTTTTAAATTGATTACCCAAATAATTTCCTCATTTGTCTCTTCCTCTTTACTAGTAGAGATCCTGGGAGCAGAACACGACTTAGGCCCATATCTGAGTTTACAGAGAAAATATCTGAAACTATATTTACATCCAATTTTGCAATTTTCAAAGGAGCCGTGTTAAAGAAAGAAGTGTGCTCAACAGTGGTCCATCTTCAGTCTATATCCCATAAAACCTCTATGTAGTATTTGGGGGTTTTGACCACAAATTCATTCCTGAAATTATCTTTCTCTCTGGCTTCTATAATATTATTTTATTTTGGATTTCTTCATATATCATGTCATATGTCTATGGCCTTGTCATCCTCCAGCCTTCTCTGGATATACCATAAAAAGAGGTGATCTTCAAGACTCTGTCCTTGATTTTCTCTGTTCTTTTTATTCCTTTTTCTTTTTTTATCTGAAAAATTTTATTAATCGTCATGTCTTTAACAATTACTTGTATTTGAATGAATCAAAATTCAGGGCCTGATCTTTCCTTGACCCAGATTCCTATCTCCAGTTGACTATTATTCATTCCTGTATAGATGTCCCACCAGCTCCTTAAACTCAACAAGGTGTTCAAAACAGGATTCATAATATTTCATTCCTGGTTTCTTTCATATTTCTCACTTCAGTTAGTGACATCACAATCTTTTTAGTCACAAAACCTAGAAACTTTGGAAACATCTGGCACTCTTCCCTAATACTTCACTACCACCCACTACCATTTCCATATTTTCTTTCAAATTTGTTTTTTGCCTGCAATATCCATTCCACTATTGCAATCTACTCATTTTTTAGGTCTAATTTCATTAAATGTCCTAGCTACTTTTCACACCTGAATAAAAATAAATCAGATATTCCTGAAAACTTCCATAGCATCATGGTTTTTGCTTAACTTCGGGTTTGATTGTTTTGTATATATTGCCATCATTTAGCTGGTGACAAGTTCCTTAAGGGCAGAGATCATTCCCATGTCCCTTCAACTTACGTCTGTGCCTTATATGCTCAATAAATGTTTTTTGAATTCTCTGTGCCCTTGCATGCATTACAATATGACTTTCTCTTTCAAAAAGCAACTGTTTTTCAATCTTGTACATTACCTGAAATTGCTTTTTCTACCAGGGAGCTATCTAAATTCTTGATAAAATTACACTTTTACGTAGCTTCAAAATTCTCCACTGGGTTGACCAGACAAGGTGGATAATGTGCTTTTAAATTGCCAACAATCTATCCTTAATTAAATCAAATTTATAAGTTGGTCCTCTGATCACTAGTGCCAACATGCTCTTTCCCTATTTTTGAGTGATGTATTTTTTCTAGCTGGTCCTGAATTATTTATAAATAAATCAAAGATTCTTCACAGGTTCCCAAAAGAAAATAAATATATATCTGTGGTCATAAAGCTTTAGATGTTTTTAAAAATCTTTTCCATTAGAATTCAAGAATGAATCATGTCCCTTATGAAACCTAATATTAATTTTTTGATCTTCCATTGTGACATGACATTATTTCCTTTAAATATTTTTGCATAACTTTAGGGAATTTTTCTGTTCCTGGAGTCTACTTTGTAGTCTTCTTTCATAAAAGAAAAGTATTTTATGTTCATAATCTCTACTTTCCTAGCCATTATATCATGTCCTCAATATCTTTGAAAAGATTCTTTCTTCCAGGGATACTTGTGGAGAGTTCTGAAAGCATTCTTCCTAATGGACAGTCTCCTGATGATACATCTGCTTCAACAGATATTTGAAATGATACTGAAAATATACTTTTGGTCCTGGTTTGACTTATGTAAACATCTTGGCTGGCTTCAACAAAGTCACAAAATTTTACCTGAACCTTTATTTTTAACCCAGTATGTAAATTCATCCTATTTTTTAAATCAAATAAAGCATACTTTCGTCCTGCTCACCCCAGAAGATCCTGGTTTTTCTTATTTTTTTAAAAAGCAAATTTAACAGGAAAAAAATGCAACATGGTATGTTTAACTTAAGTTTTCTACTTTGCATTTTGAAAAGTCAAAAGTATGTTTGGAGTATCATAGCTATCGTTTTATTTTCATGAAATAAACAATAATGGGTATAGTTCTTGCTGGCATTATCTGTAGTTAATGAGCGTTTATTTATACGCTTATCTTTATTACCACTTTCATTACTGAACTTGTGGTAATATTTTATACCTGGGGTAACAATTAGTAGAGTATATCTCATATGCTTCATCCTACTGAATTGGTGAATTATTTAGTAATTACAAGGTGATTCACTAGGAAGAAAAATTGTGCTGGTGAGTTTGCTAAGAGACACAGAGGATTAACATGCCCATTAAGTCCATGCAACCTAATTTTGCATTGCACAGGCCTCTTTCTTTGCTCTGTAAATACTGGAGGAAGTACCATGAGTTGCAGAAGTATCTGAACTTGGTGAAGGGTAAGGGATAAGTATTTCCTACATCAGGTTAAATAGATTGATTTATTCATACTGTTTTTTAAATATCAACAGTGTGCTGGTCATTGATAATCAGTAATGAATGACACAGCCCAAATCCTAAGGACTTTGCAGTGTACTAAGTACTTTTTCCTAGAACGTGTGTTTTATTCCACCCCTAAAACTATGAAACACAAAGAAAATAAAATGATTTCTCCTGACCAAGACTAACTCTGCTCTGTATCAATAAGCTACTTTTAAGAACCTCTGAGTAAACTAACATCACTCAAACATAGGTAGAAGAATTCAAGCCACTAAAAGAAATGTGGTCATTTCATTTCCACCTCTTATATCAAGATTGCCAATGGCCAGGGCTCCACATAAAGTTGCGATGGTTCGACACTGCAGAACTCCAAGGGACATTGTTTACATAGATTAGGATGCCAGGACACTGTCCATGTAAATTACAATCTGTGTGGCCAAATGGCCCAACCCAGAAGTGCCTTTTTCAGCCACCTCTTTCATGCCCTTGCAGGAACAAGTTACCAAGTTCCTTCTTCATTCCAATTTGCTCAGTGTTTTTTGAGCTCCTGCTATGTTCAGAGCACTTTCCTTCATGGAATAATAGACAGATATAAATAACACATAAATGTATACTTTAACGGACAGCACTAGAGTCTAATAATTTCCTTTATAGACTCCAGGTCCCAATGCAGCCACAAATAAGACAAGTTAATAACTGCATCTTCTTTCTCAGGGATCCTATCTTAACAAGTGTGTTCAGGTTGGCCAAGAACTGACTGTGACATTTACTTAATGAAAGCCACATGGAGAAGCTGTGCTCCCTCCCTAGGTCATTTAGCAAACATCACCTTTGTGTTCCCTTGGTGCTTCCTGATCCCAAGAGTGGGAAACTGGAAGGACACTAAAACCATTTCCTTACAGACTTCTAAGGAGCAATCTTGACTTCGTCAGCTAGGCTACAGTACTGAGTAAACTCATGAATTTCAGGATGAACTGGCTTGAGGACCCAAGTGGTGATTGTTTTACTAACAGAGTTGCAATGGCAACATTGATCATTAAAACAAGCAAAACGGAAAGTGTCAGCATTCTCTCATGGCCATCTGTGACTTCTCTGTGCTGGTAGTTGGTATTCAGAATGGAACTGGATGCTTGAACTGGCTCTCAGTTTTGCAACGAAAAGTGAAGGAAAGCATCCTTCTGTTTATGCCTGCTTGTTGTATTTTTCCCTCTAAACCACATGGTGAGAAATTATGATATTAAATCATTTAAAATTCTATTGCCATGCCACATTTCATTTCATGTATTTCGTACTTTGAAATATGAGACTATATCTAACTTAATTGTGAGACTAAATTTACTATCTTGATCCGTGCATTCATTCTTTTTTGTAGTGATAACATTAAACCTTTCATTTGTAATAAGATTTGCAGATTTTTATATTGCTATGAGAAATCATGAAACACGATCTGACTTGTTTTGATTGAGTTCCGAAATTTTAACACAAGTATTATAGAAAGAAATTAAAGTGATGTTTTCTTCCTGTAACCATCACAGTAATTGTGCAGCCAGATCAGAAAGGAATATGATATTCATAACTGGAATCAAAGATTATAAACATTTTAGAACATGAAAAATGGCTAATATATTAAAACACATAAAAGCATATTTATTATGTTGAATCACATGAAATGGCTATTTTTAGTAGGATAAAACATGGTCAAATTTTGGCAATTTTGTTTGGTTCAACATATATTCTTTTAGTTAGGAGATTCTGTACATTCCTGCCGCCTGGTTTAATCAAAATGAAATTGTGTGATAATTAACACTGAGTTAGCCCTCTGTGGATAATCGAAGCCTAATGCCAGTTCTTTTCTCTCTTGATTTAATCCCTGATTTCAGGCTGTTTAACTATGCAATAAGTCTATCTTAAAGTGGTTATGATTGGAAGAAGAAAAGCAATATTAACTAATTTAATTACTTAAAATAGAAGTTCAGTATTTTTTAAAATCCAGAAATTAGTGTGAAAGAGTGGTTTAGACTATGAATTAAACCAAATTGGGGGATTATCTTGATTCATTTATATGTACTACTCTGTTTCCAGTCAACATACACAATAGATATTTGGGTAGGCTATAAAGTATGTTCTCAGATGAGATCCAGATGATATTAAAATTTTTAGCATGGGCTTCCCTGGTGGCACAGTGGTTGAGAGTCCGCCTGCCGATGCAGGGGACACGGGTTCGTGACCCGGTCCGGGAAGATCCCACATGCCGTGGAGCAGCTGGGCCCGTGAGCCATGGCCGCTGAGCCTGCGCGTCCGGAGCCTGTGCTCTGCAACGGGAGAAGCCACAACAGTGAGAGGCCCCAACGGTGAGAGGCCCACATACTGCAAAAAAAAAAAAATTAGCATATCTGAAGATTTTTAGCAAAAGAGAGAAAGTGGTTTACTACAGGGCAAGTCCTTGCTCAGAGTTAGTTCTCATGGTAGTTCTGTCCCTGGCAGTCTGTGTGACATGAGTGAGTCCCCTAACCTCTCTGGAAACATTTCATTTTTTCACTTTACAGACAACTCATAGTGCACATATAAATTCACACTTCTTAGCAACTCTGTGCTTCCCAGGAGCTCAGCCCAGAGATTGGGAAGCAGTGAATTAAAAAAACTCTGTTATCCTTTCTTGGTCTCACATTCTAATTCCTATTAATCTAAGAGGAATTAGCAACAATTGAGGAAAAGCAAACAAACTAGAAATCTGAAAACAGGGAAGTGAGACTAACCACTCGAGCTGATAATTATGTATGAGTTCTTTCCCTTTGACTGGTGGCCAGAAACCAGAGACAGTAGAATTGATGAGCCAGGATGTCCTGCTGGTGCTGGCTGCATATTGAAAGGAAATAATCCAGATAATTGTTTAATTGGATGCTATTTAAAAAGAGAAGCTGAAACTCCCAAGAATCGTGATCCAGAGTAAACATCTTTTCAACCATACTGGTTAAATAAAAACCCAAGGGTGCTGCATTGATGGTTAGCATCCCTGAGGGTCCATTTTCACTGCCATGAAAATATCCCTGTTAACTGTTTCCTGTCAGTCCTTGTCAGAGTCTCTGTGAGTTTTACTTTTCAATATTAAGTATTCCTGGATGATAATTTTCCAACATTATACTTATAATAAAAATGGAAAATAAGTGAAATCTTAGCTACAGACCTAGTAACAAGAGTGTAAAATCAAGTGCTTCCTATGAGAGACAATACGTACAATGGTTGTGACACATACTGTCATGAGTCAGCCTAGGTTTGAATCATCTTATATCTTATATAACGTATAAAGTCTTTAACTCAGGTCCAGTTATTTGAACTTTCTGTGACTCAGTTTCTGCACTTGTAAATTGGAGGTAGTGACAGTAGACTTGTAGTAAGGATTATACTATTTTGTGTAAAGCTCTTATACCAGACCCTGACACATTACAAGTGGCATATGACTGTAACAGTAATTTGTAATTGAATCATGGTTCTTTTAAACTGGTGTTTTAACTGAATTATCATAGCATGGTAAAGTCTATCAGTTTTACAAGATGTGGCTCAGAAAAACAAGCCACAAGCAATACATTTGCTTCCATACCTATATCTAGATAAGGCATTGAATATAATTTTGGAGGTGGAATGACCAATTAATGTATTTTGGTCCCCCTTTTCCTTTTCTTTTTTCCGTTCTCTTGACTTATTTTTACAGCTTTCTCTGAGCTATATGCATTCATATTTAATGATTGCCATTTTTATTCTTTTTTTAGTATTAAATATTAAATATAGGGCAGAATACCTCCTTTAATTTCTCTTTAGAGTAATAAAATATTACCAGTAACTTTTTCTTAAGATCTGTAGCAATACTCTTTGTCAAAACAGAAGTACTTAATAAAGCCAGGAAAACACCTATGAAAAGGTCTTAGGAAGAGTATTATTATATATTGGATAAATGAAATGTATCAAATAAAGCAAACATCTAAGACATGAATTGGTGCAGATTTGATCTCAGGAAGCTCTTATACAACAGGCTTTATGATAAATTCTCATTACCAAAGAGTTTTAATGATTAATTTTAATGACTTTATTCACAATGAAATTGTTAGCATGAATAAGAATAACTCCTTTGAACAGATTTGTGGCTGCCAAGGGAGAGGGGGTAAGGCAGGGATGAATTGGGAGTTTGGGATTAGCAGATGCAAACAGTTATATATAGAATGGATAAACAACAAGGTCCTACTGAATAGCCCAAGGAAATATATTCAATACCCTGTGATAAACCATAATGGAAAAGGATATGAAAAAGAATGTATATATATATATATATATATATAACTAAATCAGTTTGCTGTACAGCAGAAATTAATGCAACATTGTAAATCAACTATTCTTCAATAAAATAAATTAAAAAAGAATAACTCCTTTATAAATCTTGTAATAGATGAGGTTTGTGATTGCTCAACAAACGCTTATTCCAAAATCTCAGATTTTGTCACCTAAAAATATTCCTCTGCATTAGTATTTAATTTTACAGTATCAGTTTACATATTTAGACCAGCAAAGTAACATTAGAGTATGAATTCCAATGTAATCATCTGTCTTCACAAAAAGAAGTTTCCACGTAGCTCTTGGGGAAAATGCAGGGATGATATTAAAAATACTAACCTGTTAGGACTTCCCTGACATTCCAGTGGTTAAGACTTTGCCTTCCAACACAGGGGGCATGGGTTCATTTTTTCCTGGTTGGGAACTAAGATCCCACATGGCTCAGGGCCAAAAAACCAAAATATAAAAAAAAACAGAAACAATATTGTAACAAATTTAATAAAGACTTTAAAAATGGTCCACATCAAAAAAATCAAAAAAACAAAACAAAACAAAAAAAACTAACCTGTCAACCACAGGCTTGAACCAATAGGATGGATGCTGGCCATAGAGTTGGAGTGAGGTGCTGGAGTACCCATGTTTCACCAAGACTCCACCCTGTAGTGCTGGATAACAGGAAGGTGTGGGGCCTTGTGAAGGAAGCTGGGGAGGAAAAGAAGGGGGAGCTTGAGAGAATTGGGATCCCAACCATTTACCAACCTGTACGGTCATACAGTACATCCTGAAGAATTATATATATTCATAGCATCCTTGTGAAACACACATATGAAAAGCCAAGAGTGATGAGGAAGTACCCTTATCACCAAAAGGAGATTCAAAGAATAGTCAATATTTATCTGTTCTTCATGGAAGTTGTTATGTTCCTTGTTGACAAAAGAAATTGTGGTAATTGCATTCAAATTTCCTTGAAGTTTCTCAAACTCAAAACGACAAAAACAAATGAATCAACTTAACCTGGAGAAAATTTTGTTTAAAATTCCAATATTCTTATGTTTGACTATATAATATTTGCAATTTCTTTCTATTTGTATTTTAATAATTATTTTGGATTTCTCCCATGCTCATTTAATCCATTTGAATTTCTGGAAATGCTCAAAGATATTCTAAACAATAGCAAAGATAATTTTTAATTTATGTTTTGGAGATCATGAGTCAAATTCTTTTGAGAGTCTGCAATTTTAATAAAATAAGTAAATTTTAAAAAAATTTTATTTTCCAAAATTAAAAAAAAATGTATATTTTCTATTCATGGGGGAAAAAATCTAAAGAGGAGTTCATTATACTTATTTTATCAGAGTATAACTTGTTCCAAATAAAAAGTTGTGAAAAGGAAAACCAAAATTTCAGTTTAGAAATTTGTATTCTGTTCAATTGTTAAGAGAATTCCAGGATGATTCATATTATTCCATTTTTCTTTTCTCTTATTTATTTATTCCTTTACATTAAAATTATTTTCAAAATATTTGTTCTTTATTTTCCTTTTTATAATTCAAAACAATCTCTATATACAAATATAGCTCTGAAAGCAGAGGCTTTACAACATTATGGACAATTCTCTGGCAGATTGAATTTTCACTGCCCGGATTTCAGATTTACTTTGAATGTCAATATTAAAGACTAATTTAAATATTTTTTGATTTCTATAAAAAGCTTAATTGATAATTGTTACAATTTCAACAAACATTCTTTGAACTCCATCTGCATATAATTATGTAAGATTTTACAGGAACTACAAAAATAAGTAAGAGAAAAATCTCAGGCCCCTAGTATCTTATAACGATGGATGGAGGATTAGACATGGTGTGACCTGGACAGGTCACTAGGCCACAAGATATCTATGATATGAGTACCATGAGGAGAAGAGGCTACACAGTTGGCACGTAGAGGTGGTTCCTCTACAGAGCTCATCAGGCTAGGGAATAATGAAGGGACCAGTCTATCTTCCCTCTCTTCTGTAGAATAACCATGGAATCCAAAGACTTCCTTACCCATCTGCCTTATGTTCCTATATATGTTTGTTCACCACCCTCAGTAAAACAATGTATGTGTAATGAGAGTTACAACCAATGCTCTTTTGGGGACATATATTGCACTAACCATGATTATTTGTAATATTTTATTGTTAACTATTTGTTCTATAACCATTACCTTATTGCCCTTTAGGGAAAATCTTGGAAGAGATGCTGTCATACCTTTTTCTAATTGCTTTTGAAAGAAAGCTCTTAATTTGCTTCTTTTTTCATCTTCCTTTGGTGACTATGCCTTAGGATAGGTACTTGGCAAGGGGTAGACTTTTAATACAGCAGATCACATGCACTCTGCACTGTTTATATTATTACGTCTAATGTTTTTTACTGAGTGTCTTGTTCCTTTCAGGACGGTTCTTTTCACTCTGACATCTGTGGTTGTACTTGTCATTACAACTGACTGGATCAGCTGGGACAAGCTGAATCGGGGATTTTTGCCCAGTGATGAAGTTTCCAGAGCCTTTCTGGCTTCTTTCATCTTGGTCTTTGACCTCCTTATTGTAATGCAGGTAAGTGGCTTTGTATTTTCCTCCTCTCACTGAAGCCACTCCATGCTCTGTTCTCAGTAAACAAACACTATACAGTGAAAGGCTCCATAAAGCTAGAGAAATGCATAGTTTACAGTTGCTATAAATGGAGCCTTCCCTGATCATATTTTCAGCAATTTTACTGAGAGGATAAACCAACTGGGCTTTTATGAAAAGGGCACCAAAAAGTCATTGTATGACCATTGAAAGGTGGCCCCTGGAAACCATACAGAATGGTTGTGGTATTTTTGCCAAAGTTTCAGGGAAAAAAACAAAACAAAGCAAAACAAAAAAACGCCTGCCATTTAGAAAATGGAAAACTGCAGAGATGAGGATGATATAAGCCAACAAAGCAGGGATAAGCGACTGCCAAAGCAACTTAGGGCTTTAGAGCAGTTGAAATGGAATAATATAAAAATGCTTTTTCTGCTTATGGAAATTATCACTTTCTTTCAGTATTCACCAGAGATCATTCCATTTTCATGTAAACAATATTTCTGCCCTGCTTAGCAACAGATTCTTTGTACAATGGCATCGTGCTTATCAGTGCTACTCGTGTAATCTTCTGGTGTGAATGCTTTGGGGTCTTAGGGGTGTTCCTTTGAATCGAGCGGAAAGAGACATTAACTATTACTTGGCACTTTATCTTGTTCATTAAATACCCATCATTTGCTAGACATTTTCTTATTACTTTCATAAGGCAATTTTGTGTTTTCCTCTCCAGAGGCATTGTAAGTGACCAGAACAAAGGCTCCATTGCTGAAGGGAAAGTAAACTTCATTGTGTTCTGAATTTATGTGAGATTTCACAGGATAGCAGATTGGTTTTCTCATTGCTACAGGCAAAGAGAGGCCTTTATAAGAGATTAAGTGTTTTAGTGTTAGTGTTTTAAAAGAGAATAACAATCTGGGTGGTTTTGTTTTGGTTTTTGGGTTTTTTTGGTATATAACGTAGCCGAGGTGTGAGAGGCTCAAGAGGGTTCCTAGAGTATATTATTATTTTAATAGATGATGATTTAAAATACATTATTGTTTTTAAAAATTAAATGAAATTGAATTCTTTGTCTCATCTAAAAATTGATGTATTTCTTTTTTTATTTCCCATGGGATAGTTTAGCATAGTGAAGAAAGCCCTGGACTTTGAGTAAGGAAGCACTGGCAAGGTTCCATACCTGTCTCTCACTTGCTATAGGACCTCCTCTGGATATTTATAAAATTAAATTTATAGCACTTATGCAATAATGTCATGCATTACTTTTTAAAGGCTATTTTATCTTTTTTCATCTAATACTCCTCCTAACTAACATACTATTATATGTAAAATATCTGCTTTGGCCAAGTGGCCTACTGGTACCTCATTGAACCCATCTTAAAGTCAAAGGTACTAGTAGCCAAGTAGACCATTATCTTTTTTTTTTTTTTTTTTTTTTTTTTTTGCGGTACGCGAGCCTCACTGCTGTGGCCTCTCCCGTTGCGGAGTACAGGCTCCGGATGCACAGGCTCAGAGGCCATGGTTCACGGGCCCAGCCACTCCACGGCATGTGGGATCTTCCCGGACCGGGGCACGAACCCGTGTCCCCTGCATCGGCAGGTGGACTCCCAACCACTGCGCCACCAGGGAAGCCCTATCTTTTAATTTGTTTAAATTTATATATGTGAAAAAAAAATTGTATATGTGAGAGCATAAATTTCCTGATTTCTTGCTACCATCCACCATCTTTTACCCTCTTTATATAGTTTTAATTATTCTTGCAATAGGTTCACTAAAATCAGGGACTTGAAGTGGGAAAATGTAACATTAAAATTTGCAGATATTATGGACTCACTCAAAAAGTACTTCATAAAGAGAGATGGAAGGAAAGATAGTCAGGATTTATGCAGGCAGAGTCAGCAGGATTTAGAAGGGAAAGGCATTCTAGATGAAGGAAATGGCATGAAAATGTGGAGTCAGTAAAGTACTGAAGTGTGTACAGAGTGGCCAGAGCACCAGTTGACTGAAGATGGACGGCCCCTGCTGAGGAATATATCAGTTTGGACCATTTTGGCTACAAGTAACAATAACCCTGCCAAGCCAGCTTAATCAAAGAAGGAAATGTATTACTGCATTATAAGGATGGCCTGCAGAATTAAAGAGGAGGGATGCAGTAGCATTTTAGGGACACATGAAAGCAGAGACTAACGTATAACAGGGAACCCAGTCCTAGCTCTTATTCTCCATCTCTCATCTTTTTCTCTTTCACTTCTGCTTTCTTTTTCTCTCTTACTGTAAAGCAGCTTTTTCAGCTTTCCAGTTCACGTAGAAGAAGGTGGCCACAGCCAACACCTCAGAGGGAGACTACTCTTGGCTGTCGGGTCTAATTCTGGATTCCAGGGAAGGAATAGCAGGGACTGGATTGTCCTGCATCCAGCTGTGAACTGACTGGGGGTGAAGCAGTCCCAGAGAAAAAGGGGGAGAGGTTGGGCCTCAAAAACCAAATTAATACAAGGAGTTGAAAATGGGGCCCCCAAAGTAGGTCTGTTAACTCCTTTTCTCTCTCCCCCAACACCTGGTCAGCCAGCCAGGCCTATCGATTCATCGTTTGTTACGTCTCTTGTAGCCATACCTTCCCTGCTCATTTCTCTGCCACCATTCCAGTCCTGGCTCTCCTCTATACTATTGTAAAATAATTTCCAGTGAAACCTTCTGCCTCCAGATGTCCCCTTGTCCCACACGCCCTACACAGCTCACCTTCCTAAGATTCCAAGCTGAAATGCCATGTTGTATATGTCACTTTTCAACCAAAAATATTGTCAGTGACTCCCATTGTCCGAGAATGAAGTCCAGACTCTAGGAGCTCTCTCTCAGGGCTCTCCACGGTCTGCCCTTGGCTGTGTTTTCTCCCATATCTTCTGTGCTCTGGCTCTACCCAGCCCTGAGGGCTGTTGCTTGGCCCCAACCACAGCATGCTTTATTCCAGGATGTCTGTGAGCCTCTGTTTCCTCCTCAGGTTGTATCTGTCTCCTGCTCTGCTCATTTACACTTTACCATTGAAGACCATTCCAATGCCCTCAGTAAAGCCAGGGGATGAATTCCTCCTTGCAAGTCCTGCAGCACATTTTACCTGAACTGCAGATCAGCATTTCACCTTTTCCTGCTCTATAGAGCAGAAACCATAGCTTATAATGATATATCCCTGGAGCCTCTCTAGCACAGAGCCTTACAAGGGCGGCAATAGGCCCAGAGTAATAGAGGATAAAGAAGTGGCATTTCAGCACTGAGTCTCATGCAAACTCTGTCCCGCTCTGGGAGCATCATGTTGAAGTGCAAGGAACTAGTGCATGTGGTGAGAGAGTGAATTTAAGGAAACAGCCCCAGAAGCCATATATAGTCAAGCTTTTTAAAAATATCTAATACAAATGTCCTAACAAGTCCATAACCAGCTAAACTCTGATCTAATCCACTTTATGTTCACATATTTTAGACAAGAGAACAATAGAAAAGTAGCAAACTTCGTGGAAATGGAGGCAGTAGTTTTACTGAAAGGTTTTCCCTCATTAGAATTAAGTGATTTAAAAGCAATAGACCCTAGGCTTTTCTAATGGTAGGAAAATTCAACTTATATGATTGAAAGAGATTTTAATGTTTGGTTAAAAAAGAAAAAAAAGAAAAGAAACCATTAGAATATGATATTACTGCTGTAAAGATTTTATTTTAACAAAATTAGTAGGCCAATTCTGAATACTTGTAGAGAAAGTGCAATTATTTATTTTTATGAATATTTTAAATAGAATTTTGTATGTTTATTGTGAAAACTATTGGTTGTATCACATATTTCTGTAGTTTTAGGAAATTCACTAGAACTAAGGCATAAACAGTTGCCAGTAAAGTATAACATGACTCATATAAATCACACATTACTACAGAACATAAGAGGTAAATTGTACAGAACACTTCCCTCTGAGGAAATCTTATCTCAAATTCATTTAATATTTATAATTACATCACTTAACTTTTATATACTCCTTTAATTCCTTGCATAAGTATTTAATTTGCAGTTCTATCCCACCTACTCATCTTTTCTGCTAGATTGAAGAAAAGATATACCTAAGACATATAAGAATTAAAAATACAACATGTTATAGAGTAAGCAAAGAACAAAAATGTGTCTTAGGAGTTCACCAAAAATAAAGAGAGAGAGAGCAGTGTAGACATGTAGCCAACGTAGTAAGGGAAAGCTTCAGAGAAGAGATTAGATTAGAAGGACAGGCAGCTAGAATTTGAAAAGGCAGAGCAATGAACAAGAAAAGTTTTCTAGCTGGGAGTAGTATCATAATCATCAAGGTAAGAATCAGTTTTGTTCCATTAAGTTCAGAAAATGTTGACAGATTCATTTCTAGTGTGCACTGCACCCGGTGCTGGAGACGGGGGACAGGGGGAAGGGAGATCAAAGATCAGTGACACACCGCACAGGAGTTTGTAGCTGCAGAGAGGAATTCACAGTTTAATAGAATAAATAGGAGTAGAAAAGTAGAGACATTTGAGAAAGACTATCTTTATTTAGATGAATGGTTCAGGTAGAAAGTAAAAATTCCCACCTCACACTTTTAAATTCAACTAACCCACGCTGCCAGGATCTATTTTCTGATATGAAGACTTTAGAAGAAGGAAGTTTCTCTTCATAAGCTAAAGAACATTCTGGGCTTTTTACTAGACAAGAAGAGAGAGAGTGAGAGAGGGAAGAGAGAGGAGGAGACAGAGTAGGAGAGGTGAGAAGCCAGAAAGATGGATACAGGCAGGAGCGAGTGCAGGAGCCAGTGTGTGGGGGAGGTGGCAGGATTAGGCAGTGGTGATGACCACGGAGGGTGATGAAGTTATATCTATGGGCAAGTTTCTCATAAATGCTTTACATAACTGGACTCTGGCAGATTGGTGTAAGGAGATTAAAAAACTCTTCAGTTTCACAACTGGACCAGTGTAGCCTAGCATCAAGATAGCATCTGCTGAACAAGGTGCCCAGGAGGTGGATACAGTTGTGAGCTAAATTGCTAGAGTTTATAGGTAACTATGGGAAGGTTTTGCACATATATATGTATCCTTGAACCTTCCTTTTCTTTAACAGCCTCTCCCCTAGAAAGCTTCTCGCATCATCTTGTGGGTGTGTGTGTATCTTAGATTTATGTATATTATGTATATAAATAGATACATAATATAGATAAAATGCACATCATATATGTAATAGCTTTACGTGCTTCAAGGTGATGAGAGAAATCTTTTAGAAGAGAGGCTTTTAAAGAGAAGAAAAAAGATTCAAGGTTCATATTTTCATGAATACATGTGTGAAAACACTGTTGATACATCCTTTCAATACTTCTCGTTCTTGTAATTTATCTATATACCTGCCTATTATCTTTGTACCTACATACCTGCCTTCCCCCTGTAACATGTGAGCTCGAGGAGAGGAAATGTATTTTTTCATTCCCACAGCTAACTCATGTTCAGTACATTGCAGCTTTACCATAAATATTTTGCTGAATGAAAGAACAAAGGAATGAACATAACATTATTTCAGGAAAGCCAAAGATCATGAGATTTTTCAAGAAGTAAAATGTTTACCAACAGCAAGAGAATGAACCATCAATACTATTAGATTAAGTCATATCCACTGAAGTATGATCCCACAGTGATTAAATATCCAAATAAAAATTTGAATAAAATGCTCAGTTAAGTGTTAAAAAGAACTCTTTGGACTAGTTGGAAAGCACGTAGAGAGAAGTGATATTTCCTGAAAAGTCCTGAAAATATTTCAGTGCATTAATTCTTAATGCACTGAAAAAATAATGATGAAAATTACATTCAACAAACATCTCACTGTGTAACATCTAAAAATCTAATTTTTTTTTTCTGTTTCATGCATCATTCTTAGAAGCAGATTGACTAGTTTAAAAAAAAATAGACATTATGCCTCTTGGTAGACTTTCAAACTCTGTTGACCTGACTTTAGTAGGGCACTTCTTTTGAGGTCATAATTTTTGAAAGTGGAGTCAGTTCCTTTAGAACGTAGGGCAGAGCAACAAGTGTGAAACTTTTAATTAAAGAGCCATAGTGTTTTGACAAGTGGTCATATATTTTTCGGATAAGTTATTTCAACTGTTTTGCTTACAGGTTACTTAGAAAGGGTTGTTTAAATGTCTGTTCACCAGTTTTAACATATTGTTAACATATTGTTCAGCTTTGGAAATACTTTATATAGCTTTATTCAAAGTATTTAAAGTTCCTCTTCACATTTATTTTTCATCTTTATTTTTCTTATGCAAGGTCTACACTCCTATTTGAAAACGCAGTAATGGTAATTTCTGGTATGGGTCCCACATGATGACATGGAATAAGGGTTAATTCTTTAAATAGTTCCTAGATTAACCATAAATGCCTGTTCTCTTCATGATATGTGTCTTAGAGGTTGAATCGCAACTTTATTTACTGTCACCGTTTTGTGCTTCTGACATCATTGTTGGTCCAGTGGGTAGACAGACTGTTATATATTTATATATATACAGATATAAATCAATATATTTATTAGTGGTCCCAGAAACTGGTCTCCACATAGCAGACAGACTTACCATGGTAAGTCATGTTCACGCAGCCTGACGGAGGCCAGCCAAGTGGGCAGGAGATGCCAGAGAACAGACCTTGGCAGGTGACCCAAGGTATCAGGAACATTTGGCAGAAGGTAATAAGTGAGCTGGAAGCATTGGGGTTATCAGGCAAAACAAAATTTAGCATCCAATCATGGGTACTGGTGTGACAAATACACTCACTCGGAAATGAAACTAATAGTCTGCTTAGCATATGAAATAGATCACAATTTTGAAACAGGCAGTAAGTTCTATGAGGGATTATTGTGAGCAGGAAAGATCACGTAAGTCTTTATGGATAATGTGGGGAGAATGTAGCTTGAAGGAATTATAAGATTTGGTTAAGCGAGCGGAAAATAGAGACATTCAAATTTTAGCCCCATTTAAATGCTTCAAACCCTGAGGTATTTTTTAAAAAAAGAGCTAGAACGTGTTTAAAAAACTGGGAAGATATAAATTCTATACTATTGCACATGAGCAGTAATTTTTTCAAAGCCATGCTGAGGCAGCAAAACAGATCTCCCATAAATTAGTATTTTTCCAGTGGCTGCATTGTTTCCAGGTGCTGTGGAACGATCAGTGCTTGATCATCATCCTGAAAGAGTTTTCCAGCCCTGGCCTCCACCCCATCTTTGCGTGTGTGTATCACGGTTCTCCCTGGATGTCTTGTGTAGTGTTGCCACTTATTGTATCAACTGTACATGACAAAAAAAGTGCAATATCGAAGACTGACATGGTTGGTCATTTCATCAGGCCCTCAGCTTCACTGGGGCAGGTTTCAAACAGAGTATTATACTTCAGGTCAGAGCTTTATAAGTTTTTTTGGAGGAGGTAATGAAGAGGATGTGACCCCACCAGTTGATCCCAAGCAGGACCTGATACTTGAAGACTTCTCCCTGCTCCCCTGTGTTTGGTATACCTGCTGTCCACTTTTCCCATAGTGGGAGCTCTTTTCAAGGGTGCAGGCTTGAGAGATCAAAATCTAGCGGAGACCATCTGACAGGTAGTTTCTAAGTCAAAGGCCCATTAACTCTGGATTTGAACATGCAAGAAATACTGTGCAGCAAGTGGCTCAAACTCCAGTCTAGTCTAGTTAGACTAGAGATCGGGTCTAATACTAGGAGACCATAGTGAGAACCTTTCATAGTGGAAATGAGGAACAAGCTTTGAAGAGGGGCAGAGTGTGCAATGGAAACATAACTGGACTAAAAAGAAAATGGAGATGGAGGGAGACAAGGAAGCAGGGAGGCAAAAAGAAATGTAATAAAAGGCTAGCATTCACTGAGCACTTACTATGACCTGGATGCCTAGACACACTATATCTTTTTTAATCTTCTCAAACCCCCCTACAGGATTCATATTGTTATTATCTATAATTTTATAAATGAAGATGGGAATTGCCCAAGGTACACAGATAGAGTCTGGCTTCAGCAGAATGGGGATTAAAAAACAGAACTGTATGACTCCAAAGCCCATACATTTTTCAAACCTTGTAATATTGTGCATATCAAATTAAGTAATATACACAAGTAATGTCCAAAGCAAAGCACTTGACATGTGGCAGGAAGCTTGGTGAATGAAGGGAACACTCCTGCAATAGACTAGAGCCAGGACTCTATTTCTTTTCTCTTTTTTAAAAAATAATTTTATTGGAGTATAATTGCTTTACAATGTTGTGTTAGTTTTTACTGTACAGCAGAGTGAATCAGCTATATGTATACAGATATCCCCTCTTTTTTGGATTTACTTCCCATTTAGGTCACCACAGAGGACTGAGTAGAGTTCCCTGTGCTATACAGTAGGTTCTCATTAGTCATCTATTTTATATATAGTATCAATAGTGTATATATGTCAATCCCAATTTCCCAATTCATCCCACCCCCCCCTTTTCCCCCTTGGTATCCATATGTTTTTCTCTACACCTGTGTCTCTATTTCTGTTTTGTAAATGAGATCATCTATACCAATTTTTTCAGATTCCACATATATGCGTTAATATACGATATTTGTTTTTCTCTGTCTTACTTCACTCTGTCTGACAGTCTCTAGGTCCATCCACGTCTCTACAAATGACCCAATTTTGTTCCTTTTTATGGCTGAGTAATATTCCATTGTATATATGTGCCACATCCTCTTTATCCATTCCTCTGTTGATGGACATTTAGGTTGCTTCCATGTCCTGGCTATTGTAAATAGTTCTTCAGTGAACATTGGGCTGCATGTGTCTATTTGAATTATGGTTTTCTCTGGGTATATGCCCAGTAATGGGATTGCTGGGTCATATGGTAGCTCTATTTTTAGTTTTTTAAGGAATCTCCATACTGTTCTCTGTAGTGGCTGTATCAATTTACATTCCCACCAGCAATGCATGAGGTTTCCCTTTTCTCCACACCCTCTCCAGAATGTATCATTTGTAGATTTTGTGATGATGGCCATTCTGACTGGTGTGAGGTGATATCTCATTGTAGTTTTGATTTGCCTTTCTCTAATGATTAGTGATGTTAAGCATCTTTTCATGTGTTTGTTGGCCATCTGTATGTCTTCTTTGGAGAAATGTCTATTTAGGTCTTCAGCCTATTTTTTGATTGGGTTGTTTTTGTTGTTGTTGTTATTGAGCTGCATGAGCTGTTTGTGTATTTTGGAGATTAATCCTTTGTCAGTTGCTTCATTTGCAACTGTTTTCTCTCATCCTGAGGTTTGTATTTTCGTCTTGCTTATGGTTTCCTTTGCTCTATTTCTTAGAGTGTGATCTTGGTTAAGTCACTTCATGTCTAGGAATCCATTTTCTCATCTCTGTCATGACAATTTTTTCCTGACCCATGTTATTTTTATGATAGTCTTAAAAAGGCCCTTGAAGTGAGCTATTTTTACATATTGAAATTACATAATCTGGATAGAAGAAAACAATTTGGTTGGAAAAAAGTTTCAGCGTTATGCTTTGCATTACAATTAATCATTCAGGCTTCTTTTGATCTTAGCTAGAGAAAACTATAATAATGTGGTGGTATATAAAGACCTTGGAGTCTCAGTGCATTGCAGCCATAATATGCTAAAAGAGATGTATGCTAAGGGGATGATTCAAACCCTTACCTGATCATAAAAATCACCAAAATTCTTACAAAATATGTGAATTCTCTGGCTATAGGAAGATTGCCAGAAGTTTCTGGCTTCATATGTGTGCAATGGTGCCAGGGGATTAAGCATTACAGATGATTCTTGTGACCACGGTCACCTAGAAACCGGTTAAAAATGCAGATTCTTGGGTCTTCTTCTTACAGCTAGTGGCATCAGAAGTACTAGAGGATTTGGCCTGTGAATATGCGTTTTTATTTAGCCTAAATGTGATTTCTCTGAAGCTCACTGCTCTAAGGTAATGTCCTAGAAATAAGTGAATGTCTATAGTTACTACGATTCAGATAGCTATACATAAAAGAAACCCAAGAAAATTCCAAATTTCCAGATGGTACTTGGAATTTATTGCATTTGATGAATTGTTCAGAATTCTGCATTTCTCCTATAAAAATACATCATTCCTGTGGTGCATATTGTGAAAAGCTGAACAGTTAACATCAAATATGTATGTGGTGCACTTTTCTCTAATTTTTGATGAAAATATATTTTATAAATATCCCTTTGCTGAAAATGTATTTATGTCTGAGATGCTTACCATTTATTTAATCTTTGTTTGATTTCAATAGCTGCGTACGTTTATTTGGCAAGTTGAGTAAGATCTAAAGTATAGTAATAGCATGAAACCAAAGAGGTATATATTTCTCAGTTTTATAACAAAATTAATTTCTACACAAAAGTATGTCTGGGAGAAAAAAGAAAATTAGTAAATTAGTTGTTTATAATTCTTTTCATTCCTTCTAAAGTCAATAGGTACCAAGGAATATCGTTTGTTTTAATGAATGGATTGATAGGTATGGATGCAAAATTAGGAAACTCAAGGACATAGAGGCAGTTCCTGCTTATGCAGTAGGACAGTAGGAGCCAGGAAGCTGGAAGGAGTTGTTGTGGGAAAAGAAAGAGAGAATACATAGAGGTGGCAGCTGCTACAGCTAATAGAACTCGGGAGAGAGAGAAAAGTTTTGTTCTATCATATACAATGTTATACCCAGATTCCCAAGAAAATTTCAGTTAAAATATATATTCTCCAATCCTTTTGGCATTATTTTCCTCCAGCCCCATCCTGCTTTTTCAATTCAAGATGGGCTTCTGGACAAGATTCAGGGGAAGGACAAGGTTGTAGAGGCCAAGGTACGTTTTGATTACACACGTATGAAAATTAGTGGATGTAATGAGTAAGTGTAGAAATAAGATCTCAAGGGGGCATTTGCTTTATCTTACGACTGCCTCAATTATTAAACATTTGAAATTCTTTCGTTTTTGGGTTTCCATGGAACTACCTCTGTACTGGCTCAAAGCCGAACTGTATGTTTCTTTCTTTTCAATCCCATTTGTCAAATCCCCTTCCTCTTACTACCTTTAAACATCAGTATACTCTGAGGTTCTGTCCTAGCCTCTTTATCTTTTCTTCCCAGCTATTTTTCCAAGGCAGTTTCATCCACCACCATGACTTCCAGTCCTTATAGACTGATCTTTCTCTAATATTTCCCAAGTCCAGATGCCTCTGCTGAATTTCAGACCTGGATATCTAACTGCCCACTGGCTATATCTGCCTAGATGTTCGATGGGCTTCTCTGGTTTATCATGTTTAAAACCAACCAATCATGAATCCCTCAGACTGCTATCAACTCAGTCACTCAAATAAAAAAAATTGGGAAATATAAAATATGTCTCTCTCTCTCACATATCTTCCAGCCAACAGTCAAGCTTATGTGTTCTTTTTGCTAAACATCTCTTGAATTTGTTTCTCCTTTAGACCCTTTAATAAACCTCTTCCTCAATTCAGGGTACCATCAACTTTCACTTACATGAGTACAATAGTATTTTGCTTCTTTTAGGCTAACCCCATTTCTCCAAAATAATCTTTTTAACATAAAAATTTGATCCTCAAAATTCTTCAAATAGAAATTCATTTCCATGCTATACTGGGCCTTTTATCATCTAGTCCATGCCTTGCTTCTCACCTATTCCTGGCTGACACCTTCCCTTTCCTCCCTGATCCCCACCCTTTACATTTTATATTCCATTAATTCTTAAATACCTATTGATTACCAAATTGGTAAAGTCTTTCCTCATGGCACAGGCCTTTGCACATGCAAAGAGTGCAAGAGAGGCAAGAGCCTCTCCTCAATGCACATGCTTGGTTGCCCTCCGCCATCTTTCAACCCTCAGCTTAAATGCTATCTTCTCTGTGAAGCCTCATCTGCCTCTCTCAGATAAACTAAGTGCCTCTTTTCTTATATGTCCATGGAAATTTTTATAAATTTCAATTACAGTTATTCCCCTATTGAATCACATTTATTCATTTGTATGTATATAACTATTTCACTGAAAAGTTGTGAGAACTGTGTGGAATAGTTAGGTCAAACAGAGAATATTCAATAGATGTTGGTTAAACTTAGACCAGTAACTAGACCAGTACTGACAGGTTGCTGGGACTCAATAAACACGTTTTAAATGAAATTTTTTATAATATTTGCAAATAAAAGTAATTTTTTTTTAGGCTTTGGGGTCAGTGTACTTGTATGAGCTACTTATAGGTTTTCTGGTGAGAATTGTATTTGTATTGATCAGAAGTTGAAACCTTTGTTTTTACAGGGCTTATTTAACGTTTTGTTGATATTAGACAACTTATACATTAAATTTGGTGTAGGTTCTAGAAATATTTATCATCTAATTCAATTTTCTTTATATTTTGCAAGACACAACCATCATAGACCCAGAGTAGAGTCTTTGTAGGTTCTAGAAATATTTATCATCTAATTCAATTTTCTTTATATTTTGCAAGACACAACCATCATAGACCCAGAGTAGAGTCTTTGTTCTGACTATACTGTGTGTTTCCCTGAGCCCAGTTTTTGCTCAGGTAGACTCTCCTAGTTGAAACTGGTATCCTCCACGACTGCTATTAGCATACCACTTACAGACAGGTACAAAAGAGGCTAAAAGAATAAGAAATTTTGGTGCTATGATTGCTCCTCCCTGTAATATGAAACAGGCTAGAAAAGTCCTGATTGAAAAGTCATCAGAAAGAGATTCTGAGCATGACAGACCTGCTATATTTTTCCTAATCCCTGAAAGAAGGAAAAGAGGTAAGAATATTATGACTAAGCCTTGACTTACGCTGTCACTGTTGTTAGGAGAGACATGGTGACTCCCCCAGAAGGGCTTCCTTATGGATGGAGTGATGGAGAACTACAACTGACTTTCACATTAGGAGTAAAACCGTCTGTTATTATAGGTGAAAAAATGACACCAAATAAATTAACACTTTAAAACTTTAAAAGCTCATAATCCTAAATTCAGTCATAGAGAGTCCATGATACTTTATTAATTTATAAAAATAGCAACCATCAGGGCTTCCCTGGTGGTGCAGTGGTTGAGAGTCTGCCTGCCTATGCAGGGGACACAGGTTCGTGCCCCCGGTTCGGGAAGATCCCACATGCCGCGGAGCGACTAGGCCCGTGAGCCATGGCCGCTGAGCCTGCGCGGCCGGAGCCTGTGCTCCTCAACGGGAGAGGCCACAACAGTGAGAGACCTACGTACCGCGTAATATTAATAATAACATCAGTCTGTTTTGTATCTTAGTATAGAATCACTCAAGGGTTCAAACTTAGTGACAGATATACATTTAAATATATATTTACTAAATTTTTATAATAAAATTATAAAAAGTTATGGCTTATTTTGATGAAGAGAGGAAAAAATTTGTAGATTTTAACAAGGTAAAGTGGGAGAACTTGAAAAAGGGATTCTAATCAAATGAGATGTTGTAACTGGAAAAATCTCTAGCTGTATGATCTGGAAGACAATGAACTATAAAAAGGACATAATTTGATTAGAATAAAATGAGTTGATGATGTTTATCAGACAAGCCTTGTCATGGAGAAGACACTAAACCTATCATCCTCAGCACGGTCCAGGTGTTATTTCTTTCTGCATTTGTATGGTTAGCAGCTCAAGAACATTTTCTGTTTGACCTCTAGAGTTCTCTTGATAATACAGTGTGTACTTTCTGAGATGGTCCCAATGAGATAAATACTTAAATGAATAATGGAACTTCTCAAAGATCTAGAGGGTTTAGCAGTCTCACTCTTTCTGTTCAAATTCATGAGCCACTTCATCTCACCACTAAAATGGCTTTCTGACTTCCTCATCTCTCAGTAAGAATAAGTCTGGTGTGTTTTTGAATGTTTTAGACAATTATTTCCATCTCTGAATGATTGTGACTTGCTTATGAAATCAGAAAGGGTAGAGCATCAGTCACCAAGCTTGATGGAGGTGGGCCAGTGTAAGTAGTTTCAATACTTCTTTTGAGATCTGTTTTAAAGCTGTGCTATAAAAAAGGGAATTTGCAAATCGAATTAATATACAACCATAGTCCCATGATGCACAGTAACCTTCAGGGATGTTTTAAAGCCAATCTGCCAGAAAGATTATGACAGTATATACACACCAACAGTGACTAAAAATACCTGGCATGGTAGGCAGAATAATGTCCTCCCACCACTATACACACACACACATGCACACGCGCGCACACACACACACACACACAAAGATATTCACATCCTAATCCCTGGAACCTCCAAATATGTTAAAGTATATGGAAAAGGGAAGTTAAGTTTACACTGGAATTAACGTTTCCAGTCAGCTGACCTTAAAATAGGGAGATTTTCCTAGAACACCCTGGAGTGCCCAATGTAATTATAAAGGTCTTTAAAAGAGGAAAAGGGAGGCAGAACCAGAGACATGGTAGCATGAAAAAGACTTGGCCCAACACTGCTGGCTTTGCAGATAAAGGAAGAAGGCCAATTAGCCAAGCAATGCAGGCAGCATCTAGAATCAGAAAAGGGCAAGGAAATGGATTTTTCCTAGAGCTTCCAGAACAAAGACAGCCCTTCCAACACCTTGATTTTAGCTCCATGCGAACCATTTTGAACTTTTGACCTCCAAAACTATAAGATAACAAATTTGTGTTGTTTTAAGCCACCAAGTTTGTAGTAATTTTTTATAGCAGTAATAGGAAACTAATATATCTTTCTCCACATCTTTGCTAATATTGGGTATTATTGATCTTTTAAACCTTTTGCTAGTCCAAAGGTCAAAAATATCTTACTGTGTTTCAATTTTTTCATTGTTAGTTAGAGCTTATTTCCTTCTCCTAGATATTTGATGGATATTAAAATTGCTTTATGAACATCCAGCTCATGAGCTGATCCTGTTTTATTTATTGATTTTTTTTAACATCTTTACTGGAGTATAATTGCTTTACAATGGTGTGTTAGTTTCTGCTTTATAACAAAGTGAATCAGCTATACATATACATATATCCCCATATCTCCTCCCTCTTGCGTCTCCCTCCCACCCTCCCTATCCCACCCCTCTAGGTGGTCACAAAGCACCGAGCTGATCTCCCTGTGTTATGTGGCTGCTTCCCACTAGCTATCTATTTTGCATTTGGTAGTGTATGTATGTCCATGCCATTCTTTCACCCAGCAATCCCACTACTGGGCATATACCCTGAGAAAACCATAATTCAAAAACAGTCATGTACCACAGTGTTCATTGCAGCTCTATTTACAATAGCCAGGACATGGAAGCAACCTAAGTAGTCATCATCGACAGATGAATGGATAAAGAAGATGTGGCACATATATACAATGGAATATTACTCAGCCATAAAAAGAAACGAAATTGAGTTATTTGTAGTGAGGTGGATGGACCTAGAGTCTGCCATACAGAGTGAAGTAAGTCAGAAAGAGAAAAACAAATACCGTATGCTAACACATATATATGGAATCTAAAAACAAACAAACAAAAAGTTCTGAAGAACCTAGGGGCAGGGCAAGAATAAAGATGCAGATGTAGAGCATGGACTTGAGGACACATGGAGGGGGAAGGGTAAGCTGGGACAAAGTGATCCTATTTTATTATTGAGGTTCCAGGTTTTTTCCTTACATATTCATTTGACTATTAAGTTTCATTTTTGCTGTTGGTGTCTAACACATTAAGAAAAGTGTTTTCTAAGTTTTATCAGGAATTTATGGTGAATTTTTATCAAATAAGGCAGCTTTTCAATATCATGGGAGATTATCACAGATGTGTTTTCTTTTAGTATGTTTTACACTTTGAACTCTTAATATAATAAACTGTGAGAATAGATTTCTTATTTTGACCCACCTTACATCACTAGAGTATATCCCACTTTGTGACAGTGCATTATTTATAATAAACAGCTGAATCAATTTTGCAAATGTACTTCTAAGTGAGATGTGTGCCACCTTTTTTCCTGCTAATTTTTATCATCTTTACTTTAGTCCTTAAATGAAGTGAAAGCCTCTGACTTTTGCTGTACTCTGGAACCATACAGGAGCTATTTGTGTTACACTCTATTATTCCATGCCTTGCTGCACATTCTCTTTCTCTACCCCTTTTTTTGTGTAAAGTCAGTAATCTCAAAGATGTTTAGAGAGAAAAGGAAAATACCCATATTATCTCAAACTGCTATTTTGAGTACCTCCTTACCCCCATCTTTTAAAATTAGAGTTTTATTTTTTCACATCCTTCAGTCATTCCTCTCATTATGGAAGAAAAAGGAGGTGAGACATAAGAAAGGACCTTCGTGGAGAAGTGTATTGGGCAACATAGCTTCTCGTTGCCTGTAATGTCATTAGATTTCTTTCCCTATGGTGTTTTATTGTTATTACTCTGACTGTCTTTATCACTATCATGATTATGCCTTATATAAAAGCCTGTTTGTAGTATACCAAGTTATAAATATACAATTCATCTTTTATTATGTCAACTTGGACTGTACTAATAGAAGTATCCAGGGTGAAAGAGGTAATAGCCCCATGTTATTTTATCATGGTCAGAACATTTCAGCAGAATTGTGTTGAGTTTGGAGTACTATATTAAAAATGTATTGACTTTCTTTAAATTGAAGTTGATTCCCAATATTGTGTTAGTGGCAGAAAGGTTTTCAGCTTTTCACTGAGTATGCTGGCTGTGGGTTTGTCATAAATGGCTCATGTTATGTTGAGATATGTTCTCTCTATACCCACTTTGGTGAGACTTTTTATCATGAATGGATGTTGAATTTTATCAAATGCTTTTTCTGCATCTATTGAGATGATGTGGGTTTTGTCTTTCCTTTTGTTAATGTGCTGTATCATGTTGGTTGATTTGCATATGTGGAACCATCCTTGCAACCCTAGAATGAATCCCACTTGATCGTGATGTATGATCCTTTTTATGTATTGTTGAATTCAGCCTGCTAATATTTTGTTGAGGATTTTTGCATTTATATTCACCAAAGATATTGGCTTGTAATTTTGCTTTTTTGTAGTGTGTTTGTTTGGTTTTGGTATCAGGGTGATGGTGGCTTCATAGAATGACTTTGGGAATGTTCCCTCCTCTTCAGTCTTTTGGAGTACTTTGAGAAGGATAGGTATAAGTTCTTCTTTGTATGTTTGGTAGAATTTCCCAGTGAAGCCATCTGGTTCTGGACTTTTGTATGCAAGGAGTTTTTTTTTTAAATTACAGATTCTATTTCACTTCCAGTTATCAGTATGCTCAAATTATTTGTTTCTCCTTGACTCAGTCTTGGCAAGCTGTATGTTTCTAGAAACTTGTCCATTTTTTCTAGGTTGTCCAATTTGTTGCCATATAGTGTTCATAGTATTCTCTTATGATTTTTTATATTTCTCTGGTATTGATTGTTATTTCTCCTCTTTCATTTTTTAGTTTGTTTATTTGGGTCCTCTCTGTTTTCTTCTTGGTGAGCCTGCCTAGACATTTATTTATTTGGTTTTCTTTTCAAAATATCAGCTCTTGGTTTTCTTGATCTTTTCTACTGTTTTTTGATCTCTATTTTATTTATTTCCCTTCTGATCTTTATTATAGCCTTCCTTCTGCTTGGGCTTTTTTGTTCCTCTTTTTGTAATTTTTTTGATGGTAGGGTAAGTTGTTTATTTGAATTTTTTCTTGTTTCTTGAGGAAATCCTGTTATCACTATGAACTTCCCTCTAAAAACTGCTTTTGTTGCATCCCATAGATTTTGTATGGTTGTGTTTTCATTGCCATTTGTCTCAAGGTATTTTCTGATTTCCTCTTTGATTTCATCAATGACCCATTGGATTTTTAGTAGCATATTGTTTAGTCTCCATGTAATTTTTTTTTCTTGTTTTTCTTTCTGCAGTTGATTTCTAGTTTCACACCGTTGTGTTCAGAAAAGATGCTTGAAATAATTTCTATCCTCTTAAATTTGTTGAGGCTTGTTTTGTGCCCTAGTATGTGGTCAATGCTAGAGAACGTTCCATGCCACTTGAAAAAAATCTGTCTTCCGGGTTGTTTTTGGATGTAGTGGCATATAGATATCAAGTCCGACTGTTCTACTGTGTCATTTAGGATCTCTGCTGCCTTATCGATTTTCTGTCTGGAAGATCTGTCCATTGATGTCAGTGGAGTGTTAAAGTCTATTACTATTATTGTATTCCTGTCAATTTTTCCTTTGAGTCTGTTAGTATTTGTTTTATATATTTGGGTGCTCCTATATTGGGTACATATATGTTAACAAGTGTAATACTCTCTTCTTGTATCATTATATAGTGTCCTTCTTTGCCTTTCTTTGTGAACTTTATTTTAAAGTCTATTTTGTCTGATATGAATATTGCTACCCCTGTTTTTTTAGTCATTTCCATTTGCATGAAAAACCTTTTTCATCCCCTCACTTTCAATCTATGCATGTCTTTTGCTCTAAGGTGAGTCTCTAATAAGCAGCATATTGCAGGGTCTTGCTTTTTTAGTCCAATCTTCCACTCTGTGTCTCTTTATTGAAGCATCTTTTCCATTGACATTTAAAGTAATTATTGATAAGTATGTATTTCTTGCCATTTTAAACATTGTTTTCCCATTGATTTTGTAGTTGTTCTTTGTCTTTTTCTTCTTTTTTTTCCTTTTGTGGTTTGATGGTTTTATTTTGTATTATGCTTAAGTTCTTTCTTTTGCATTTTTGTGAATCTATTGTACATTTATGATTTGTGGTTACCCTGATTTTCAAGTATGTTAACCCATAACTGTATCTACTTGCTTTAGACTGATAGTCATGTGAGTTCAAACACATTCTAAAAGATCTATATTTTTTACTCCTTGCCCCTACATTTTGTGATTTTGATGTCCTATTTTACATCTGCATGTTTATCCTTTTGCTGTTAATTATAGTTATAATTGCTTTTACACAATTTTTTGATTGGTTTAACCTATGTATGACATTTAAGTGATCTTCAATCCATTTTTTTCTTTTTAATTAATCAAGTTATTTATTTTTGGCTGTGTTGGGTCTTCATTGCCGTGTGCGGGCTTTCTCTAGTTGCAGCAAGCAAGAGATACTCTTCGTTGTGGTGTGCAGGCTTCTCACTGTGGTGACTTCTCTTGTTGCAGAGCATGGGCTCTAGGTGTGTGGGCTTCAGTAGTTGTGGCAAGCAGGCTCAGTAGTTGTGGCTTGTGAGCTCTAGAGCACAGGCTCAGTAGTTGTGGTGCACGGGCTTAGTTGCTCTGCCATATGTGGGATCTTCCTGGACCAGGACTCGAACCCATGTCCCCTGCATTGGCAGGAGGATTCTTAACCACTGCACCACCAGGGAAGTCCTTCAATCCTTTTATATATTTGCCTTTCCTATTGCCTTCTTACCTTTCCTATAGATTCTTGCTTATTTTCTATTTCGAGAAGACCTTTCAATATTTCTTTTAGGGTAGATTTAGTATTGCTGTGTTCTTTTAGTTTTTGCTTGTCTGAGAAATTCTTAATTTCTCCTTATATTCTAAATAATATTATTGCGGGGTATCCTGGGTTGCAGGTTTTTCTCTTTCAGGACTTTGAATATATCCTGCCACTCCCTTCTGGCCTGCAAAATTTCTGTATAGAAATCAGCAAATAGCCTCATGGGGGCTCCCTTGTAACTGACTTTTTGTTTTCTCTTGCTGCCTTTAGAATCCTTTCTCTTTTTTGCTTGTTTAAATTTATTTATTTTTTAACTTTTATTTTATACTAGAGTATAGTTGATTTACAATGTTGTGTTAGTTTCAGGTGTACAGCAAAGTGATTAAGTTATACATATACATATATCTATCCTTTTTCAGATTCTTTTCCCATATAGGTTATTACAGAGTATTGAGTAGCACTGTGGGCTTTTGTTGTAGAATCCTCTATGGTTTTTTTTTAATTAATTAATTAATTTATTTATTTTGGCTGCGTCGGGTCTTCATTGTGGCATGTGGGTTCCTCTAGTTGCGGCACATGGGCTTAGTTGCAGTATGTGGGATCTTAGTTCCTGAACCAGGGATAGAACCCAGGCCCCCTGCATTGGGAGCGTGGAGTCTTAACCTCTGGACCACCAGGGAAGTCCCTTTTCTTTATCTTTTACTTTTGCCATTTTAATTATGATATGTCTAGGTGTGGGTCTGTTTGGGTTCATCTTGTTTGGGACACTATGTGCTTCCTGTACTTGGAAGGAAGGAATTTTGGTAAGTTTTCAACCATAATTTCTTCAAATACATTTTTGATCCTCTTTTCTCTTTCTTCTCCTTCTGGAGCCCCTATTATGCATAGATTGGCACAATTTATATTGTCCCATAGCTCTCATATGTTGCTTTCTTTTTTTCTAATTTGTCTTTCTGTCTGCTGTTCTGATTGGGTGATTTCCATTATTCTATCTTCCAGATCACTTATTCATCCTTCTGCATTACTTAGTCTGCTAGTCATTGATTTTAGCTCAGTTTTTATCTTGGCAACTGAGTTGTCTAATTTTTATTCATTCCTCTTTATAGTTTCTAGTTCCTTGTTACAGTGATCTGCATTTATCCATAATCTTCCTTAATTCCTTTAGCAATTTTATTACCTCCTTTTTAAACCTGGGGTCTAGTAGACTGGTGAGGTCTGTTTCACTCTTTGTTCTCTCAGGGAATTTCTCTTGTTCATTTGATTGGGAGTAGTTCCTCTGCTTTTTTCGTTTTACGTATGTTTCTCTGTCTTTGTGAGTTTAGGAGAAACAGTTATCTACTGTGGTCTTGCAGGACCACAGGGAGTACCCCTGTGTAGACTGTGTGAGTCCAATATTTTTGGTGTGAGGAGTGTTTTTGGTATGGATGCCAGCCATGTCTTTCCTCAGTGTGTGCTGGCTGGTATCACCTTGATAGGGGGTGTGACTAGTGTTGTGGTGACCAGAGCCTGCACTGGATGTTGGGCACTCTTTGTTCTGTGGCTGTCATAGCTCTGTTGGGGGTAGGATCAGCTCTCCACTTGGAATAGAAGCTCCCAGATCTGGTTCCAAGCTTCAATGTGAGGTAGGTAAGACTGGAGTGCTCCTGTGGGGAAAGGAGTGGCTGAGTACTCTTCCACAGGGTCTGCTGTGGGACGTGGAATTCTGATGCTGCCCATCACTTGGTGTGCAAACCAACAACGTCTGCTGCTGCTGGACCTGCCCTCTGACCCGTCCCTACTGTGGTAGAGCTGATGATAGGCTCAGGTATCAGCCCTGCTCTATCCTGTGTGATATCACAAAGCCTACTGCCACTGGAGCCATGCCCTGTTGAGCACGCTAACAATGGGGTTCTAATGGCAGACCCATGCCCTGTCCTGTGTGCAGTGATATTGGGGCTCCTATGGTGGAACCACACCCCACCCTGTGCACATTAACAATGGCAGCTGGGGACCACACTCTAGGCCCTTCTGGCTGTCTCTGCACAGCTAGACTGAGTCCTCTCTCAGGGACTGTCACTGGAGCCTGAGTTTCAGCAATTAGATACTGTGCGTACCAGCAGCCCCATCTGGCTTTGGTTTCCAGCTGGGAAGTACAGCAACTGGCAGCCATCAGTGCCCATCTCTCTCTGTCCTGATTGTGAGCAAGCCAGCACCTGCACACTCCTGTGAGCAGAATACACTCCTCTCTAGCTCCCTATCTGTCCCGGGAGACCTCTCAGCTGGCAATGGGGGTTCCCAGAGCAAGGGAACATTTCCTCTTTCACAGATCCCTCCCAGGGGTAGAGGTCCTGTCCTGATGGGTTTTTTTTTTTTTTTTTGGTCCTACCCAATTGTAAGGGAATCTTTCTTGCAGCTTTTGTTGTGTAAGAGGTCTGCCAGTTTTCAGTTACTTTTCTGTGAGAATTGTTCCACATGTAGATGTATTTTCAATGTGTTTGTGGAGGAAAGTGAGCTCCATGTCCTTCTACTCCGCCCTCTTGATCTCCACTCCTCATGTATTGACTTTTAAATTACAGAAACTTTACAAGTTTTTGAAAAAAATTGGAAAGCATAGAGCAGAATAAAGAAGAAATACAATTATTTATAATATAATATTCCAGATAAATTCATCATTAGTTGTAGACTTTAGCTTATGATAATAATTACATCCATTTTTCTGAAAACAGAATCATACTCTACATTATTATTGTTTTATAACCTGATTTTTCACTTCACAATGTTATTAAAATTTTCCACGTTATTACATGTTCTTTCACAAAATTATTTTAATCAATGTATTATAATTTTATCAGTGATGGTATTGAAAGATTCTCTATTGTTCAACCTTTGTTTCCATTTTATTACTATTTGTGGTGCTTCAATGAACATGACACAGTGAATATTTTCTTGAGATAAATTCCTACAAGTTGAATTGCTAGGTAAAAAGGGTTGCATGTTATAATGACTTCTAATATGCTTGGCTTAATTTCCCTCTAGAGGTTGTTTTATTTATAATTCCACAATAAGTGCTGGAAGGTGACCATCCCGCTCAACAGCAAAGAATATTGGATTTGTATTAATAGTTTCCAACTTGACTGGTAAAAAAAGGAGTATTTCATTTTGATATACATTTCCTTAATTATACTTATCCATGATCATTTTAATTCAACTCTTTTAAAATTTGGATTTCTTTTTGAGTTTTAGCAAGATAATACAGATCTGTACATTCTCCAGCCACCTCAGGGGGCCTGGGGTAGCATAGCCAACTATAAACAAACAAAACCTTCTGCATCCCTCTGCAGTGAAACATGACTATCCACACTAAGTACGACATACAGAGACTATCAATACCCTCTCTTCTTGACGGGTTTTGCCACCAAATGAGCTCAAGTCAGATTAAATTTTACTGCTGTATGAATGCTGAAAATATCTTTATTTTCAGAGCTTTTCTACTTCGAAATTGAGTATAAGGGATGGTAGACATGTAGTGAAGATGGTCATTTTTTTCCTTCTCTATTGTCTATTTATATTTATTCTTTTTTTTTTTTTTTTTTTTTTGTGGCCTCTCCCCTTGCGGAGCACAGGCTCCGGAGGCGCAGGCTCAGTGGCCATGGCTCACGGGACCAGCCGCTCCGCGGCATGTGGGATATTCCTGGAGCGGGGCACGAACCCGTGTCCCCTGCATCTGCAGGCAGACTCTCAACCACTGTGCCACCAGGGAAGCCCTATATTTATTCTTTTTATAAATTAGTGGCTCAGCTTTTTATTAGGATGCTTACTATTTTCCTCATTGGCTTGTAATTGCTGTTTGCACTTTGAAGATCTTACTTCTTTTCCTGTTACATGTATCATAAATATTGTCCTGAGTTTTGTTATTAAGATTGTTTGCAACAGCTGTTGTCAAGCTTGAGTCTACCCAAGAATCACCTAGCTTGTCTGTGTGTGGTGAGGAGTAGTTGTGTATGTGTGCATGCATGTGTGTGTGTATGTGTATGCACATAAATGTTTGATGCAAATTCCTAAACACTACTCATAGAAAATATGATATAAAAGGTCAGGGTAGAATTCTGGAGTCTGAATCTTAGAAGGCCCAAATGTGATTCTGATACAGGTAATCAAAGACTCACATTTCGGTTTGTGGCTGAGTTTGTTCAATATGTAGCTGTTTTCAGTTTAGGTCTGGTGAAATTTATCAATCTTTTCCTCTGTGATTTCTGCCTTTTATGTTAAGCTGTGGGCACTGTGTTTCAAAAGAGACATAGACAAACTAGAGAACATGCCCAAAGGCCAACAACCAGGATGTTGAGAGAACCAGAATGACAAAGGAATGATGGAAGGAATGCGATATTTAGCTTGAAGCATAGATTTTGGGAAGGAACATGCTAACTCTCTTCCACTGTCAAGTGGAACAGAGCATGTAACCATTCTCTGCTGTACCAGAAGGCTGTACTAAGAGAAGTGTCTTGAAGTCCAGGGCATCAAATCCATCTTCCATTGTGAATTTCCATTTACAAAATGTCTTTCATCATGTCACTTCTCTGGAATCCTTTATGGCTTTTGTTGTCTCTTGGAGAACACTCAGTGTCCTGTGAGAGCCCTCACAATCCCAGCCTCATCTGCCAGCCTCACCCCTTCCACACTCACCCAATGTGCTGCCCAAATGAGGGCTTGATGTTTCTCAAAATCTCAACAGGTTCATGAGTCTTTCCTCCTTCTCAAATCTGAGTTTCACAAGCTATCTGATCTGCTAACCCCCCTTCCCTCTGCCCTGAGCCAGATGTTGAGCTCTGGTCAGGCCAGAATCCTTGGGAGTTCGTTTCTCACATGATCCTCTTTCTAGAATCTCACCACTGTGACCTTACCCAGAAAAGAAGTCATTGAAAAGCCCAAAGTTGTATTTATATGCACTTACATATATTAATATGTAGTTAATATTTTATAGGCTAGGTATTAGGGCTATGAAGATGAATAAAATACGTATCCTTTTTTCTAAAATTCTCAACATCTCAGAAAAGAAGAATTAAGGAAAATTAAATGGGAAAGTTTAGTGAATATTTAAAAATTGGAGAGGGCATCGCGACTATGTAATTCACATTTCAGCAGTTATCGAAATTCAAGTGATTTATAATGCATTCAGACATAAAACTATGTTTAAGAAAATAAATAAGAAAGAAAAGCATTAAATTTGCCTTATTTATATAGAAGACTAGCAGCATTGTGTTCTGAACCAAATGCATAATTTTTGCCGAGATGATTAAATGGAAGATGTTTATGCTTCTGTTGAAAATTTGATTGGTGTTATACAGCATGTTAACTGAAAGACATGCTCATTTTTACTTGCTTAGGAATCCCTATAAGGTTCAATAAAGCGGCTGCATGTTTTTGCATAACAAAAGGGAAAGTGCCTAGTTAATCACTGAATGTCTTGGGATAATGAACCTGTCACACATTTTAGCATCTGTTACATTTATATTTTATTGTGACCATTAATGGATATTTTTCCTTTCCACGGTATAGTAGAAGTGGTTTTTTTCTTATTGTCACACAGCAATTTGAAGTAGGAGTTGTAGTTTTTCTAGAAGCAAATTACTCAAGTATATTATTGTATTTGGAGTCACTCCTTTCAGGTATGTGTGGTGTGCCGCTGAATTTCCAAGTCAGTAAGAATGCCACAGTTGCTAGGTCAGAAGCTCTCAATATTTTAATCTCATATCTCCACACTTCCAGAGTTGGCTAGTAAGCTGTCATGGAATGCCCATTAAGGAAAGCATTCCTCAACGTTACACACAGTGACTTAAATGGCCAGACCCAAGCCCGAACTTCTGTGACAGATTACAAATGTGTTTTACTCTGTAGAGCAGTGAGCCAGCTAAGTAATTTCTAAATAGTAGACTTGTCATCCAAATGCAGTTTGACATTATCTCTAGTTGATCAAAACCCTGAGCTTTTTCTCAAGGAATTAATAACACTTTTATTCTTTGACTATAGAACATCTTGAAATTTGATGCTAATTGTATTAGCTGAGGTTGATTTTCTTTGCAAGTTCCAAAGCAATGCAGCATGCACTATATTGTGAGCTCCTTGAAAGCATGAGACATCATATTTATCTTAGCATCACCACCATTTGACCAGTGTGATGCAATAAGAGTTTCCATAAATATGTATTAAGTTGAATTAACTTCATTTGCCATGGATTATAAAAACTACGAAGAATTTCAGCACTATTAACACTCTCAGTTCTACTTAAGAGTTTGAAGCTTTAAGGAACAGTGCATTTTATTCTTCCAGTAAGTCAATGACTCCATGAGAGAACTATTAGCTCTTATAGTTCATTCGTTCAGCTACTTTTGGAAAACTATCATCCCAGACCAGATACAGCAGCAAATTCTAGCCAAGGCAAAGCAAATGTTATAATCGATGCTATAATTTATAACTAAAAGATATCTTTTTTGGGGATTTGGACAAATTTTTCTCAATCTTCACCTAAATTTTTTCTACCACTTCAACTCATTTGTTTCTAGAGAATTCTAGAATCTTCTGTAGCAGAAAGATCTTCTCTTTACCAGGGAGTTCAGAGACCATTAAAAAGCCTAGTGATATGAGGTAAAGGGAAAGTCAGAAATAGTTTTTAAAAGATACAGTATATAAACAAAGTCTCCTGTTGCATCAATAATGTCTTCTCTCAATGACTCTTGAAATCAGGGTGAGTTGCTTAAGGAATTTATGGAGCTGATATGATGTCAGAAGTAAGAAAATATATCTTGATATCTCAAGACACAATTGTATTTCCAGAACCCTAGCTTCTGCAGATATGCCACAGGGGCCACTGAGGGGGAGTCTAAGGCCATAAAAGTGGTAGTGAATAGAAAAGAGATTATCCACCTTCAGAACACCTTCAGTTTTATTGCAGATTCCTATACAATGTCTCTCAGAGTTTCACTGTTCAAAATATTTTGGACACCACCCCTCTAAAACAATGGACAAAAGTAATTTTAAATTACTTATGAAGAAGTGTAAGATTTTGAAAAATCAAGCTGCCAACATACAGAATACAAGCTTAGTAACAACAGGCATGAAAACATTGCTAAGTTTGAACCAACACCATGCTGTGGCTGCCAAATCAAAAAACAAACAAACCAAAAAACTTAATAGGAACTAAGGCTGTATTAAAAGAAATATGGAATTTAAAATATTGAAGGTGATAAATTCAGTTCTAGTCGAACTGATCAGCCCAACTTATCCAGAACTGTGTTCAGAAAGATCACATAGAGATTGGTTCAAATGGTGGAGTAGAAGGACATGTGCTCACTCCCTCTTGCAAGAACACAAGAACCACAACTAACTGCTGAACAATCATCAACAGGAAGACACCAGAACTCATCAACAGGAAGACACTGGAATGATAAAGGGGTCAATGCAAGAAGAGGATATAACAATTATAAATATATATGCACCCAACATATGAGCACCTCAATACATAAGGCAAATGCTAACAGCTATAAAAGAGGAAATAGACAGTAACACAATAATAGTGGGGGACTTTAACACCTCACTTACACCAATGGACAGATCATCTAGACAGAAAATTAATAAGGAAACACAAGCTTTAAATGACATAATAGTCCAGATAAATTTTATTGATATTAATAGGACATTCCTTCTGAAAACAGCAGATTACACTTTCTTCACACACGGAACATTCTCCAGGATAGATCACATCTTGGGTCACAAATCAAGCCTCAGTAAATTTAAGAAAATTGAAAACATATCAAGCATCTTTTCCGACTACAATGCTATGAGATTAGAAATCAATTACAGGGGAAAAAAATGTAAAAAACACAAACACATGGAGGCTAAACAATATGTTACTAAATAACCAAGAGAACACTGGGAAAATCATAAAATACCTAGAGACAGGGCTTCCCTGGTGGCGCAGTGGTTGAGAATCTGCCTGCCGATGCTGGGGACATGGGTTCGTGCCCCGGTCTGGGAGGTTCTACATGCCGCGGAGTGGCTGGGCCCGTGAGCCATAGCTGTTGAGCCTGCGTGTCCAGAGCCTGTGCTCTGCAATGGGAGAGGCCATAACAGTGAGAGGCCCGCGTACCGCAAAAAACAAAAACAAAAACAAAAAAAACCTAGAGACAAATGACAACAAAAACACAATGATCAAAAACCTATGGATGCAGCAAAAGCAGTTCTAAGAGGGAAGTTTATAGAAATACAATCCTACCTCAAGAAACAAGAAAAGTCTCATATAAACAATCTAACCTTACACCTAAAGGAACTAGAGAAAGAAGAACAAACAAAACCCAAAGTTAGTAGAAGGAAAGAAATCATAAAGATCAGAGCAGAAATAAATGAAATAGAAACAAAGACAACAATAGCAAAGATCAATAAAACTAAAAGCTGGTTCTTTGAGAAGATAGACAAAATAACCCTTTAGCCAGACTCATCAAAAAAAAGAGGGAGAGAACTCAAATCAATAAAATTAGAAATGAAAAAAGTTACAACAGACACTGTAGAAATACAAAGCATCCTAATACACTACTACAAGCAACTCTATGCCAATAAAATGGACAACATGGAAGAAATGGACAAATTCTTAGAAATGTATAACCTTCCAAGACTGAACCAGGAAGAAATAGAAAATATGAACAGACCAATCACAAGCAATGAAATTGAAACTGTGATTAAAAATCTTCCAACAAACAAAACTCCAGGACCAGATGGCTTCACAGGTGAATTCTATGAAACATTTAGAGAAGAGCTAACACCCATCCTTCTCAAACTCTTCCAAAAACTTGCAGAGGAAGGAACACTCCCAAACTCATTTTATGAGGCCACCATCACCCTGATACCAAAACCAGACAAAGATACTACAAAAAAAGAAAATTACAGACCAGTATCGCTGATGAATATAGATGCAAAAATCCTCAACAAAATACTAGGAAACAGAATCCAACAACATATTAAAAGGATCATACACTATGATCAAGTGAGATTTATCACAGGGATGCAAGGATTCTTCAATATAGGCAAATCAATCAATGTGATGCACCATATTAAAAAAATTGAATAAAAACCATACTATCATCTCTATAGATGCAGAAAAAGCTTTTGACAAAATTCAACACCGATTTATGATAAAAACTCTCCAGAAAGTGGGCATAGAGGGAACCTATCTCAACATAAGAAAGGCCATATATGACAAACCCACAGAAAACATCATTCTCAATGGTGAAGTACTGAAAGCATTTCCTCTCAGATCAGGAACAAGATAAGGATGTCCACTCTCACCACTATTATTCACCATAGTTTGGAAGTCCTAGCCATGGCAATCAGAGAAGAAAAAGAAATAAAAGAAATCCAAATTGGAAAAGAAGTAAAACTGTCACTGTTTGCTGATGACATGACACTACACATAGATAATCCTAAAGATGCCACCAGAAAACTACTAGAGCTAACCAATGAATTTGGTAAAGTAGCAGATACAAAATTAATGCACAGAAATCTCTTGCATCCCTATACACTAAAAACGAATGATAAGAAAGAGATATTAAGGAAACAATCACATTCACCATTGCAACAAGAAGTATAAAATACCTAGGAATAAAGCTACCCAAGGAGGTTAAAGACCTGTAGTCAGAAAACTATTAGACACTGATGAAAGAAATCAAAGATGACACAAACAGATGGAAAGATATACTATATTCTTGGATTGGAAAAAAAATATTATGAAAATGACTGTATTACCCAAAGCAATCTACAGAGTCAATGCAATCTCTATCAAATTACCAATGACATTTTTTACAGAACTAGAACAAAAAAGTCTTGAATTTTGTATGGAGACACAAAAGATCCTGAATAGCCAAAGCAATCTGAGGGAAAAAACGGAACTGGAGGAATCAGACTCCCTGACTTCAAACTATACTACATAGCTACAGAAATCAAGACAATATGGTAGTGGCACAAAAGCAGAAATATAGATCAATGGAACAGGATAGAAAGCCCAGAGATAAACCCATGCACCTATGGTCAACTAATCTATGACAAAGGAAGCAAGGATATACAATGGAGAAAAGACAGTCTCTTCAATAAGTGGTGCTGGGAAAACTGGACAGCTACATGTAAAAGAATGAAATTAGAACACTCCCTAACACCATACACAAAAATAAACTCAAAATGGATTAGAGACCTAAATGTAAAACCATGACACTATAAAACTCTTAGAGGAAAACATAAGAAGAAGACTCTTTGACATAAATCACAGCAAGATCTTTTTTGACCCACCTCCTAGAGTAATGCTAATAAAAACAAAAATAAACAAATGGGACCTAATGAAACTTAAAAGCTTTTGCACAGCAAAGGAAACTATAAACAAGACAAAAAGGCAACACTCAGAATGGGAGAAAATATTTGCAAACAAATCAACGGACAAAGGAGTAATCTCCAAAATATATAAACAGCTCATGCTGCTCAATATTAAAAAAACAAACAACCCAATCCAAAAATGGGCAGAGGACCTAAAAAGACATTTCTCCAAAGAAGACATACAGATGGCCAAGAAGCACATGAAAAGCTGCTCAACATCACTAATTATTAGAGAAATGCAAATCAAAACTACAATGAGGTATCACCTCATGCCAGTTAGAATGGGCATCATCAGAAAATCTACAAAAACAACAAATGCTGGAGAGGTTGTGAAGAAAAGGGAACCCTCATGCACTGTCAGTGGGAATGTAAATTGATACAGCCACTATGGAGAGCAGCATGGAGGTTCCTTAAAAAACTAAAAATAGAATTACCATATGAGCCAGCAATCCCACTAACGGGCATATACCCAGAGAAAACCATAATTCAAAAAGATACATGTTCATTGCAGCACTACTTATACTAGCCAGGTCATGGAAGCAACCTAAATGCCCATCGACAGACAAATGGATAAAGAAGATGTGGTACATATATACAATGGAATATTACTCAGCCATAAAAAGGAATGAAATTGGGTCATTTGTAGAGACGTGGATGGACCTAGAGACTGTCATACAGAGTAAAGTCAGAAAGAAAAACAAATATCGTGTATTAATGCATATATGTGGAATCTAGAAAAATGGTACAGATGAACCAGTTTGCAAGGCAGAAATAGAGACACAGATGTAGAGAGCAAATGTATGATCACCAAGGAGGGAAAGCAGGGGGGAGGGGGTGGGATGATTTGGGAGATTGTGATTGACATATATACACTAATATGTATAAAATAGATAATTAATAACAACCTGCTATATAAAAAAATAAGTAAAATAAAATTAAAAAAAAAGAAATATCCATGTAAAACTGGACCATTTTCAGAAGAAATTGTCCAGGATAGTGAAGATTACTAAAAAATTTGGAAGAGAAAGTTTTCAATAGAAATAAGATAATTTTCTTAAAATACTAAGACGTTGATATAAGACAGAGACTTTGTCCTAAGGATAAAGTCCTTAATCTTATTAGGTGATGGAAATGAAGTTTTCAAAATTTAGATTGTGAGAAAAAGAGAAGTATGATAGGTATGAGCCATAGCTTGGGGTGGGGTTTTTTGTAATTTTTTATTGTGGTAAAATAATGATAACCTAAAATTGACCAACTTAACCATTTTTAAGTGTGCAGCTCTGTGACATGAAGTACATTCACATTGTTGAGCTTTTGACAAAGGCTCTCTCCTTGACCAGAGTCTAGTCAGGCTCCTCTGAGAGCTCTTCTCCACCAGGCCTCCTCCTTGGGCCTTGTCCTCAAGCCTGCCGAGCCCAGTTGTAGCAAATATCACAATAAATCAGCTTGGAGTGACTGCCCAGCCTTGGATATCTGATCACCTGTCATGCCTTCAGCAAGAATCCTGTTAAGGTCATTTAGTAACAATCCCCTACCCTTGATGTGTCCTTTTAGTAATTTTCCACCCAGGGACACCACCGCCCCACCCCCTTTCCCCAGCCACTCTGTTCCTTAGATGTAAATTCCCAGCTGTATCTACTGTGTTTAGAGTTGAGCCCAATCTCTCTCCCTTATTACAGTGGTCTTGACACCTATTGCAATAGTCCTGAATAAAGACTATTTTAACAGTGTCAGAATGATTAACAGTGTCAGAATGATTTTTTTACCATTTTAACAGTGTCAAAATGATTTTTTTCTAAACAAAATCATCACCACCATCCATCTCCAGAATTTTTTCATGTTGGAAAACTGAAACTCTGTACTCATTAAACAGTAACTCCTCATTCTCTCCTAACCTAGGCCTTGACAACCACGGTGCTACATTCTGTCTCTATGAACTTGACTTCTCCACGTATCTCATATAAGTAGAATCACATGGTATTATACCTTTTGTAACTGACCATTTCACTTAACACAGTATCTTTAAGATTTATTCATGTTGTAGCATGTGTCAGAATTCCCTTCCATTTTAAGACTAAATGGCGGGGGGGCGGGTGGTGGGATTAATTGGGATTGACATATATACACTAATATGTATAAAATGGATAACTAATAAGAACCTGCTGTATAAAAAAATTAATTAATTTAATTTAATTTTTAAAAAAAGACTGAATAATATTCCATTGCTTGGATATACCACATTTCGTTCATGCATTCATCCATCATGGACACTTGGGTTGCTTCTACCTTTTGGTTATTGTGAATAGTGCTGCTGTGAACGTGGGTGTACAAATATCTACTTGTGTCCCAGCTTTCAATATTTTGTGTATATACTCACAAATAGAATTGCCGTATCATATTGTAATTGTAATTTAAATTTAATTCTAATCTTTTGAGGAATTGCCGTACCATTTTCCATAGCAACTGCACCATTTTCCATTCCCACCAGTAGAGCACAAGGGTTCCAATTTCCCACATCCTCTCAAACACTTGTCATTTTCTGTTTTTTTTTTTAAATAATACCCATCCTAATGAATGTAAAGTGCTACCTCATTGTAGTTTTCATTTGCATTCCCTAATGATGAGCCATTCTTGTTTTCCTTTAAAATTATAAACTTTTTTGTATTTCTGAGTTATTTGGAGCCCTCTAACCTCCTAAGCTCCTATGTTGTAAGATAGGTCTGTCCAATAGAAATACAATGTGAACTATCTATGTAATTTTAAGTTTTCTAGTAGCCACATTTAAAAAAATAAATGTATAAAATTAATTTTAATAATATATTTTAATACAATATATCTAGAAAACAATCATTTTAACATGTAATCAGTATAAATATTATTGGGATATTTTACATTCCTTTTTCATACTAAGTCGTTAGTGTGTGGTTTCTGCTTATAGCATATCTCACTCAATTCTAACTGTCCCCATTTCAAATGCTCAATAGCCACATGTGGCCAGTGGCTACCGTGTTGCACAGGTCTAAGCTCTTGATTCTAATTAAATACTCATTAAAGCTATGAAAAATTATAAGGCAAGAAAAACCAGTTATCAGTACATGAGGTACAGAAATTCTCTGTACACGGGCAGCTTGTGGGTGGATGAGGACACATTGCTGCCTCACCACCATCCACATATTGAATACACGTGTACACAGACTCACATACGGAAGGAAATCTCCCTCTGGACAGCAGCAACCAGAGGGTCTCTCCATTTTGCTGTATTACTGTTAGGTGATAGTATTGTTTTCTACTATTTTACATTTTTTAAAAACTCACAATATTTCAACTAAACTCTAAGTTGTAAAACATGGTTCAGCTAGTGTGAACCACAAATGCTTTGATTGCCCAGGAACCAATATATAAACAAAGGTTGGAATCACATCATTTATGAATTGGTCAGTTTCTGTATAGAGGTGACTTCTTCAATATTTGATTTGTGGATCACATAAAGGCCTTTTTAATCAGCTCTAATATTTCCCCTATTGGCATGCTGATTTTAAGTTTTTCGTTTTCATTTTCTTTGCAGCCCGGGAGTCACATAAGTGGTACCATTCAAACTCCTTGATTATCTAAGTGCCTTTCTAATCTCTGCAGGAGCTAAGTCACTATCCTGTAAATAAGGCACCAGCGGTGCCAAATCAGAAATTGTCACGTGAGATATTAGATCTTCCGAGATCATTGTCGGTTTTAATAACAGTGCCGTTTCATAAGCCAAGCGTCCCCTTTGGGGCCAACCTGTCACTAATAGCCATTAAGTTCTAGCCCATTTCAGTGCTCCTCAGGGTTTCATATTTGTTTCATCTATGTACAGCCTGCATGCCAAAAAGTTAAAGAGCTTTTAAACAATTAAGAAGGAACCTCTTGTCAGTTTAAGCTTAACTGTTGACAGTTTGGATCACAGGGTAATTGTTCATGAATTAGTGGTACAGTGAGGTTCATTGAAATTTAATGGACAGTATTGACTACCTTTCTAAGCTTCCTATAGAATTCAACATTTTTTACTACTCAGAGTATTGGATACCCCTTCTTGTACACTGGATTGCTCCCTCTCTTCTAGAGAGTATCTGCGTGGGGACTGAATCCCTGCCTGCTGCCACTCTTCTGTCCCTCAGGGCACCCAACTCCACCATAATGCTCAGTGACACGTACCCATGGACTGGCTGGACTGGCAAGGAAAATTTTCATTCTTACACCTTGGGCACAGTGGTTTTACCTATGCTTCCAAAAATAAATTTAGCTCATTAAAGTAATATTTAGTCAATAATTATGTGAGTGCCTACCAAGTGCCATCTCTGTGCTGGAGGCATCACACTTACTAATTTATCACATAAATCAAGCACTGATTATTTTTCTGTTATGTGTGTGTAAACTGAGGCCCAGAGGAGACACACCTTTCATGGGTTACTTACCAGCCCTGGTGCACTGGATACGTTATGGAACTTCTCTGGGCTTCAGCTTCTCTTATTTATGCGATGGGATCAGTATTACTGCCACTAAGTGTTGCTTTAAGAAATAAATTATGTAATGCTTTATTTTATCCCTTTTCTTCTTTTCTTCACTTTGCAGAAATAGAATAAGTTTGCACACAGCATTTCACTTCTTATCAGAAGTGGAAAAAATATCTCCTCATTTAGACTAATGAAGCCAGTCTTTCACTGCATTATACCAGATTGTTCTGTATCAGACAAAGAACTGGGCCAAATGAAACAAAAACTAAATCTGCTTATTTAAGGCTACCTTGGAATGTTTTGTAATAATATGAGCACTGGTGAAACTGTTCTGTAGATCCCTGTTGTAGTCTGAGTTAAAAATTATGACCCCAGGGCTTCCCTGGTGGCGCAGTGGTTGAGAGTCTGCCTGCCGATGCAGGGGGCGCGGGTTCGTGCCCCGGTCCGGGAAGATCACACACGCCGCGGAGCAGCTGGGCCCGTGAGCCATGGCCGCTGAACCTGCGCGTCCGGAGCCTTGCTCCGCCGCAGGAGAGGCCGCACAGTGAGAGGCCCGCATACAGCAAAAAAAAAAAAAAAGACCCCAATATAATCCTAAGACTTTTTTTAGGCAGTATCAGCTTACATCTGGAGGCTTATAAAAACAAAATTAAACTGCACACACACACACACACACACACACACACACAAATGTAGAATTATATCACTATGGAAATACTGATATTCAATTTATATTGAATACTGATATTTCTAGTCAAGCATCTGAATGTGTGTATACACAGTTTTAACTAATACCAGAGGATTTTAAATATCTGTAACTTTAAAATACCTTTAAAATAATTTTATATAAAGCTATACCTATTCAGCTGAAACTTATACTAATAGATTTAAAATAGGTCTTCGTATGTTGACAGTTTTTTATCACGTTATATATTTTTATTACAATTGATGAGTGATAGATTACTAGAATGTTTCTTAATATTTTCAAACCAATAAATAACAATTGTGTTGTCAAAAACAACTCAGACAATTTGCACATCTCTCACCTCTCTGAGGCTGTGTTGTTCTTACTGGAAGTGTCTTTGATCAACCACTTCCAAGTTTCTTGCTTCAGACTGCAGGGTATGAACATCATTTGTTTGATAAGTATTTATTAAATGCCAACAATATTCCATGCCCTGGGCATAAAATGTGGTGGATAAAAATGGTATTGCCCTTTTGGAACCTGGAATCTAGTGGCAGAAGCAGATATTAATCAATGAAGTATAGAAATAAATACAAAAATACAAGCTGTGGTGATTTTTCTTATGGAAAAGTACAAGGAGATATGAGAATATTGAAAAGGGGGGACGTGGCATGGTCTGGAAAGCTTGATTACAGATCACTTCTCTGACCAATCAACTAGGTAAAGATGGTGATGTAGGGAAAGACATTGGACTTTGGATGGATATAAGCTTGAGTTTCAAATATGTCTTCTTTGTCCTGAGGTAAGTTGCTTAAATTATTTGAAATCTCAGTTTTCTCATTTATAAAAGGACTTTATTGTATTTACCTCAACACAGTTCTTAAAGACTGTAAAACAGATTTGTTAGTGGCTGGCACATAATGTGCATGTAGTAAATGATAGTGTCCTATCTCTCCATTGCTCCTTTAATGACAAACTTTTTCTTAATGCCTAATAAAGTAGCATTCTTCTTCTTAAGTATTATTACAGATTCTATCCAAGTCAAAGACTAGTAATTACACAATAGCATTGTACCTGCAGTAAATACTAGAATTCAATATAGGGCATTTTATTTCAAGTCAGATGTTTGACCAGGAGTGTAATTAAGAGAATGGATTCATTGACTTTAGGAAAATAGCACGCATTATGCATATCATTAGCTTGACTGAGTAAAACCATGTGTCTTAATGGAAAACCCACCAAACTAAGAGTTAGGAGAACATGATTGTAAATGAGATGCTTGAAAAGTCAGGGTGCAGCTCTGGGTCTCAGACCAATTTTAAATCCCTTTTAGCTCAATCATCTTGGGAAGCTGAAAAATTAAATTAGTGCCCAGTTCACATGGTTGATTCTTATTCTTTCTGGGATTCTTAGCTTGAGCGTCACCTCCTCTGAGAAACCTGCTCTGACTACCTAAGGTTTGGGCTATTGTCACTCCCCTAGGCTCCCTTAAAAGAAGAATCTGGCTACTATTTACTGAATGTGTGCGCATAGGACTGAATCTTCCCCACACTATGCTCTCCGTGAGGAGGTGAACAGTGCCCACCTCACGCCTCAGCTCTTGGTACAGTGCCCAACACTTAATAGGCACCATGCTGCTGAGACAATATTTGGTGCGTCATCTAAGTCAGAAAAAAGATCACCAGTTACGTGCTCAGCACCATAAAAATGTTCTGAAAAACCATATAGGCTGAACTTTCACCTTAAGGAGATTATAGTTAAGTGAGCAGTGCAAGACTAAAACACATCACAGATGTAGAGAATAAACTTATGGTTACCAAGGGTTAAGGGGGTTGGTGAATGGGGAGATTGGGCTTGACATATATACACTACTATGTATAAAATAGGTAACTAATGAGAACCTACTGTATAGCACAGGGAACTCTACTCAATAATCTGTGGTGACCAAAATTGGAAGGAAATCTAAAAAAAGAGTGGATATAGGTATACGTATAACTGATTCACTTTGCTGTACAGCAGAAACTAACACAACATTGTAAAGCAACGATACTCCAATTAAAAAAAAAGACTAAAACACAAACAAGCAAAAATCAGACAAAATAAGAATGGCATCACTGGACTTCCCTAGTGGTGCAGTGGCTAAGAATCCACCTGCCAATGCAGGGGACACGGGTTCGATCCCTGGTCTGGGAAGACTCCACATGCTGCAGAGCAACTAAGCCTGTGCACCACAACTACTGAGCTGGCACTCTAGAGCCTGACAGCCACAACTACTGAGCCTGCGTGCCAAAACTACTGAAGCCCGCGCACCTACAGCCTGTGCTCTGCAACAAGAGAAGCCACCCAGTGAGAAGCCCTCACACGACAACGAAGAGTATCCCCTGCTCACCGCAACTAGAGAAAGCCCGCACGCAGCAATGAAGACCCAACACAGCCAAAAATAAATAAATAAATAAATTTATTTTTTTTAAAAAAAGAAGCGTATCATAAAATGAGGTATGCATCATAAATTCTTCATGGGGTCCACTGATGGTCATGGAAAAGATGGGGCTTTGAAGACTGGAAGAGAATTCACTAAGTAGAAAAGGAATGGACAGGCCATGACTGAAATATGAAACAGTGTGTCAGTCAGGGCTGAAAAGAGCAGCGGGATCCATGGTAGTTAGTTGTGGGAACTGAAGCCGGAAGTCAGGCAGTGGAGGGTCTTGTACGTCAAGAGGAGCCATTTACAATTTTCAGAAGTTTCACACACGTGATTTCATATAATCCCATAGTAACCCTCATTTTTAATCCTCTACTCTTACATTGCTCCTCCCTCCTTCCCTCTCCCCACTGGTAACCACTAGTTTGTTCTCTATGCCTGTGAGTCTGCTTCTTTTTTGCTTTATTCACTAGTTTGTTGTATTTTTTAGATGTGACATACAGTGTTTGTCTTTCTCTGTCTGACTTATTTCACTTAGCACAATGCCCTCCAAGTCCATCCGTGTTGCTGCAAATGGCAAAATTTCCTTCTTCTTTATGGCTGAGTAGTATTCCATTGTGTGTGTGTATACACACACACACACACACACACCATATCTTCTTTATCCATTCATCTGTTGATGAACACTTAGGGGCTTCCATACTTTAGCAATTATAAATAACGCTGCTATGAATATTGAGGTGCATGTATCTTTTCCAATTAGTGTTTCTGGTTTTTTCAGATATTTACCCAGCAATGGAACAGCTGGGTCATATGGAAATTCTATTTTTAGTTTTTTGAGGAACTTCCATACTGTTTTCCACAGTGGCTGAACCAATTTACATTCCCACCAACACTATAGGAGGGTTCCCTTTTCTCCACATCCTTGCCAATATTAGTTATTTGTGTTCTTTTGATGATAGCCATTCTGACGGATGTGAAGTGATACCTTGTTGTGGTTTTGATTTGCATTTCCCTGATGATTAGTGATGTTGAGCATCTTTTCATGTGCGGAGAATTTAAAGAATCTTTTGTTAAAAAAAAAACGCTATTAAAGCAAGTTAGGAGAAGGTTGAGAAAGAAAGTAATCATGCAAATAGTAAGACTGAGTCAATTGTATTTAAGAAATACAACTTATCTTTCTTATTTAGAAAAGATTTTGGCCTAGAATTAAGTAGGTGAGCATTTCCTCTTTAAAGTAGAGCATGGGAATAAAAGAAGAAAATGATTAGGAATGCAAAGAAAGAAGGGATAGAAGGAAAGAAAAAGAAAACACCCAACTGATTCAGAATTTATACCACCTTTGGCACAGACTCCGTCTCTTTTTTTTTTATTAACTTTACATTTAGCTGTGTTTAAACATTTTAATAATGAAAAAAAATCAAGAGGAGTGTGCACTTGATGGGTTTGGAAATGTGGGCCCCTGATGGCATTGAACATGAAACTAATATGCTCATTATAAAGTTTCTAGAAATTTAGGATAGATTTTTAGGATAGAAGTAAGTCTCAAAGAAGGAAGGCTCTGAACAAAGTCATTTTAAAATAATATTTTATATTTAAATAATGTCCTGAACATCTAACTCATGCCCATTTCTTTTATCTCATTGATCATCATAGCAGTTCAACCAGGTAGGGCAGCATTTACAGAGGAAGAACAGATGCTCAGAGAGGTTAAGTAACATGTTCAGGGTCCTCTAGTTAATTAATGGCAGAGTCAGGATTAAAAGGCAGAATTCCTGAATTTCAAATGTATATCATTAAAGTTATAACTAAAATTTATCTAATGGTAGCAATGTTATAGTTCCGTTTTTTAGTATATATTGTCTAAAGACATTTTTACCATAATCTTGGTGAAAACATGTAGAGATTTTTGTTGGTGAGGCTTTTTTGCTTTTAGGTTAAAAACATATGCATGTTTGTAAACCCACAAAACAGCATTGAAGAACATTAGTCAGATTTTGCTGGATAAACCCAAATTTATAATACTTACATGTAATAATACTCAAATAGTAATAAATGTTACTTTAGCTTACATACAAAAAGCCAGAAACAATTCTTGCCATTAAAACCACATAGACTTTAGACTGCAGTTTTAAAGGGAAAATATTTCAAGTATAAGAAATAAAACAAGAAATTAGTATTTACTACAGAGGCTGCTTTTTCCTGTAGAAGAGATATGATATGTGTTCTATAAATAGAGCGAATTTAGGACATGGCAATCAACACATTTAACTTAATTTCTTGAGTTCTGTTAGCTGATTCATACCCTTTGGCCAGAGGACAATGCATGTGACCATTTACTGCTGAATGCTTTAGGCGAGTCTGTGTAGTATTTTTGCTAAAGAAGACAGATTCTGGAGTCAGATTTGCTGTGGTACAAACCCTGATCCCCCATTTACTAATCTGTTATTTTATGCAAGTTTCTTAACCTCTGTAAGTCTTATTGTCTTTGTCTATAAAATGTGGATAATAGTAATAGTAAATTTTATCTATGAGTCCTTTAAAATAGTATAGGAATAAATAAATAAATGGATGGTAAGGAATAAAAAGTTCTCATGCAAGCAAAACCACTGCTATGCATATATTTTATACATAGGTACAGCCATACATATATTTCCTATTTGCCATGAACTACTAATTTGTATTCTAGGACATGTCTATTCCATTCAGTTTTCTAACCATTCACTCCAGAAGTGTCATTGTTAGGTTTGCAGGAAAATGGAATGGAAGCTTTTATGACATTTTACTGATTTTTAGTGATCTGTGGTGATTAACGAAGTTTTATTGGATACCAGAAAAAAATAATTCCTGTACTCCTAGTTTTATGTTTTAAAGCAATCCATTAGGCATTGGAAAAGTGCCTGAAAGTTACATTTTAAAGGCTTTTCTTTTTAAACCAAAGCTTTTTTTTTCCCCAATAAGGTTTATATGTAAAACATTATATCAGTCATAGGGTAAGTACTTGTTGGTAAGAGTACTTACTCTATGACTGTATTTTATAAATGTTTAAATCTAGATTTTTCTTCCTTGCCCTTCCTCCCCTCTCATGCTGCACTCTACATCTGTTACAAAATTATTCATTCAAAACAACTTGAGTAAACTTCATCAACAAGACCTGCTGTTGGCTAGAGCAGTTCTTGCACACCCAGAAATTGAAGCTGCTGACAGGCCTAGTGCTATGAATTTAAACATGTGAGAAGTAAGACTGATGTTTTAAATATTATTTGAAACTCAATGCCTTCAGTAACTGATATTCCTTTCTGCTTTGTGGTTGTGGAAACTTGTAGAAAATATCTGGTGGCATCTAATGAGGTAAGAATGTAGCAGAGCTGCTGTGAGGGGATAAAGAGGTCCAAGGAGATGGAGGGGTGATCCCAGTTCTGGTCAGTCATGCCTTCCATCCTTCAGTGAAGCCCTCTGCTATGGACTGAAAACCAAACTCCAAAGGAGTTCCAAAGGACCAAATCATATATTTGTCTGAAAAGAAAAATAATGTATCTTCTGACAGAGATGAAGACAACCATCCTTGGAAGAGATCCTTAGGAGTCAGAGTCATAGCATGCAAGCCGTTCTAACACGCACATTTTCACATCTAAATGCATCTCAAAAGTCAGTGAATACATTTAATGCATTAATTCTATATTCTTTTCATTCAAAAAAATTTTTATTAAATTAATTGTTAGTGTATCTTATAATAGACTATATATTCACTATATATGTAAACATTTATTTCATTTATTATATATATATACTTTATATACACACATATACATTCAAAATATTTTGGCATTAAATGAATTAAGAAATGCAAAATATTTACTTTGTGAAAAATTGTATAAATCAAATGTTGATGAAAATATGTACAGTCTAACAATATTTCATTCCTTTGCAAACCACAGAACAGAGAAAGCAGCAGTGAATGATTAAGAACCACTAATCTATGGTGGGGAAATACTGATAATATTTAAAGTAGAAGGAAAAGCACTGTTGATTTTTGATTTTTTTTTCCATTACTCTAGGGGATGGATCAAAAAAGATCTTGCTGTGATTTATGTCAAAGAGTGTTCTTCCTTTGCTTTCCTCTAAGAGTTTTATAGTGTCTGGTCTTACATTTAGGTCTCTAATCCATTTTGAGTTTATTTGTGTGTATGGTGTTAGGGAGTGTTCTAATTTCATTCTTTTACATGTAGCTGTCCAGTTTTCCCAGTACCACTTATTGAAGAGACTGTCTTTTCTCCATTGTATATCCTTGCCTCCTTTTTCATAGAGTAGTTGACCATAGGTGCATGGGTTTATCTCTGGGCCTTCTATCCTGTTCCATTGATCTATATTTCTTTTTTTGTGCCACTACCATACTGTCTTGATTACTGCAACTTGGTAGTATAGTCTGAAGTCAGGAAGTCTGATTCCTCCAGCTCCATTTTTTCCCCTCAAGACTGCTTTGGCTATTCGGGGTCTTTTGCGTCTCCATAGAAATTTTAAGATTTTTTGTTCTAGCTGTGTAAAAAATGCCATTGGTAATTTGATAGGGATTGCATTGAATTTGTAGATTGCTTTGGGTAGTATAGCCATTTTCACAATATTGATTCTTCTAATCCAAGAACATGGTATATCTCTCCATCTGTTGGTATCATCTTTAATTTCTTTCATCAGTGTCTTATAGTTTTCTGCATACAGGTTTTTTGCCTCCCTAAATAGGTTATTCCTAGGTATTTTATTCTTTTTGTTGCAATGGTAAATGGGAGTGTTTCCTTAATTTCTCTTTCAGATTTTTCATCATTAGTGTATAGGAATGCAAGAGATTTCTGTTCATTAATTTTGTATCCTGCAACTTTACCAAATTCATTGATTAGCTCTAGTCTTCTGGTGGCATCTTTAGGATTCTCTAAGTATAGTATCATGTCATCTGCAAACAGTGACCGTTTTAATTCTTCTTTTCCAATTTGTATTCCTTTTATTTCTTTTTCTTCTCTGATTGCTGTGGCTAGCACTTCCAAAACTATGTTGAATAATAGTGGTAAGAGTGGACATCCTTGTCTTTTTCCTGATCTGAGAGGAAATGCTTTCAGTTTTTCACCATTGAGAATGATGTTCGCTGTGGGTTTGTTGTATATGGCCTTTATTATGTTGAGGTAGGTTCCTTCTATGCCCACTTTCTGGAGTGTTTTTATCATAAATGTGTGTTAAATTTTGTCAAAAGCTTTTTCTGCATCTATTGAGATGATCATATGGTTTTTATTCTTCAGTTTGTTAATATGGTATATCACATTGATTGATTTGCACATATTGAAGAATCCTTGCATCCCTGGGATAAATCTCACTTGATCATAGTGTATGATGCTTTTAATGCGTTGTTGGATTCTATTTGCTAGTATTTTGTTGAGGATTTTTGCATCTATATTCATCAGTGATATTGGTCTGTAATTTTCTGTTTTTGTAGTATCTATGTGTGGTTTTGGTATCAGGGTGATGGTGGCCTCGTAGAATGAGTTTAGGAATGTTCCTTTCTCTGCAATTTTTTGGAAGAGTTTGAGAAGCATGGGTGTTAGCTCTTCTCTAAGTGTTTGATAGAATTCACCTGTGAAGCCATCTGGTCCTGGGCTTTTGTTTTTTGGAAGATTTTTAATCACAGTTTCAATTTCATTGCTTGTGATTGGTCTGTTCATATTTTCTATTTCTTCCTGGTTCAGTCTTGGAAGGTTATACCTTTCTAAGTGATTTTTGATTTTAAGGGATATTATAAGTGTTACATTAGAACTAAAGTTTGCAGAAATTTGTTTTTAAAATATTTTTATAAGAAATATTTTTAAAAATTTATTGAAATAATTATTTCTTAAAAACAGATCTTGACCTTCTAGGAAATTGATGAATTATTTGAGAAATTTAACACAATTTACTGATCTAAATCAAGGTGAAGAAATGTGGGATAAGTGTGAGCATAATTTGGTGGATTCAGAACTGATTGAAGATTGGACTTAAAAATATATTAATTAAAAAAATCAGTGTCAGTCTCTAATGTGACTTCTAAAGGTTTGCAGCAGGCTTTTATTTTTAGGCCTCTCCTATTTAAATTCTTTCTTTTTAAGTACATTATATAAATTGTATTCTGGTCAAATTTACAGATGAAACAAAGATGACACGTATAGATAATATATTGGATTATAAAACTCTAGGCCAAATCTAAGAAGATGCAGTTTAACAGAAGTAAAGTGTGACTTCTATCCTTTAAACACACACATATGCGTGTGCACACACACATACACAGATGAAAAAGATGGTGGAAAATAGTCTTTAAAGTAACATGTATAAAATATTTTTTTAAACAGTGGTTGAAAAGTGGATGTTTATTGACTATAAATTGGCTTTCAAAGCCAGAAACTAAAGGAACCGAGGAGGAAAAAAACCCATAAAATTATAAATGAGAAGAGTAAATAACCATGAATATAGAGGAAATTAAAGGAATAATTTCAAAAGTATTTCAAAAGCATTATGCAAATATATTTGTACCTGTGTACACAGGCACACACACTTTCAAAAGCCAGCAACATACTTAATGGTTAAATATTAGAACTCTCAATACATTTCCTTTCAACTTAGGAACAAGATAAGGATGTTCTCTCATTAGAGTTGGTTGGCAGATAACAGAAGGCATTCTAGCTAGTTTAAGTAAATATGATCACATGACAGAACTGATTATGAAATTGTTGGAAGAGTTTGTGGAGCAGGCTCTAGGCTTAGATTCCAAGTGTGTCTCCCAGAATGCCAGTCTAGAACTGGCCTGCCAGGAGAGCTGCTCTCACTGTCGTGATTATGAAGTGGGGAAATCTGGCAGCCACTACCCCACGGCTGGCTCCATGACCACACCATCTCAGGTATGACCTATGGCAGCAAAATGAATGCCCTGCCCACTACCTCTCAATACCTACAAAAGTAGCCATTAGACAAGGATCTCTGTATGGTTGAGATAACCTCAAAACCTCTGTGACGGTGCTCCTGGTTTGCAGAATCAGCAGACCAGAAGCACAGCCCAGTTTGCCTTACTTCCACCCTCCATATCCCATGAGGAGACATCTTCTCCTTCTCAGTGTGAGATAGATTACAGGTAGAATCCAAGCTTGAAGTGACCCTGGGAAATATTGTCTTAGTTTCCTAGCCTTTAGCAAGCAATAAGTCATTTTAAAAGGAAAGTGAAGCAGCCATGATTGAAATGATCTAAAACATCTGCCACATTACTACCCCATTGCTCTGGAAGTAGTAGCCAATGAAATTTAGAAAGAGAAAGAAAGCAGATGTATAAAGTAGGAAGCAGAATTGTCATGTTTTTAGTTAATATGGACATATACTCAGAAAACCAAGAGAATCAGCACAAACACTACTAGAAAGTTTTCAGAAAGATATTTGGTTTTAAAATTAATATATAGAAATCAAATAGCTTTTCTATAATCAGTACCACTTAGACAATACAATGAAAGAAGTTATCCCATTTATAAGCACAACCACAACAACAAAACATATACCAGCTCCCATAAAATTAATAAAAATGTGTAAGTTTTATGTGAAGAAGGCCTTGAAAATTCCTGCTAGAGTATATAAGAAAAAACACATGTAAAAGCATGCTTTGCTTTGAATAGCAAGATTCAATATTACCAGTATTTTAATTTTCCTTAATCATATGTAAGATATATATATGTATAATATAGTTATTATAATGTATATTCCCAAGTCAACAAGACTTTTTTTGAACCTGACAGTTCCACATTTAAAATGAAAAAATACGTATGCAAAATTAGCCATGAATATCTGAGCCAGATATTAAAATATATCATGAAGCCATAACTAAAATCATTTCTGCATTAGGAAAGAAATAGACAGAAGTTCACTGGATTAGGGTAGAGATTTAGAACACAGCTAAAATACATATAGAAATAATTTAATGTAAAATGAAGGTGATATTTCATATCAGTGGGGAAAAGATAGATTATTCAATAACTCCTGAGACAACGGGCTAGGTATTTGGAAAAAAATAAAGTTGGGTCTCGACCTAAATCGTTAACAGCAAAATCACTTCTAGATGAAACAAGTATATTAAGGTGAAAAATTAGTAAAAATATGAAAAGATAGTTGATAAATATAAATGGGTAATAACCATTAAAGGAGGTTCAACGTCACTCATAACTTAAGAAAAATCAATCAAAGTAAAGATGTATCGTTTTTTACCTATCAGATCTAAAGGCCATAGGATTGCATTTATAAACACTGTGATCTGGCTGTGCCTTCTACTTTTCTGGAAAGGTTAGCCAGCATTACCACAGTTCAGTTTTAGAATGTCTGGGGAGCCTGCCTGCTCACTTTTTAGCCAGTTTCCAGGTATGAGGTCCTTTCCTGTTAAAAATATAAGAAGCTTGGGGAAGAAACAGCTCATCCTCTCATCTCTAACCATCTAACTACTCAGCTGTGCATGTAAAGAATTTGTTTTCTCAAGAGATACCACACAGTTGCCTTTGGTGGGGAGGTGGGGAGGCGTGGGCTAGAGGTCTTGGAGGAGGGGGAGACTGGTTTTGAATTAGAGGCATCTATATGCCTATAGGCATGTTGGAATTTCTGACCACATGAACATTTTCATATTTTAAAAGAGCCCTAGCATCTAGAACAGGGTTGGTGTTTGTCATGCTGTGTCCTGACGGGGTGAACTGGGCTGGGATTGGGTTCAGATGTGGACACTACCCTCTAAGATTGGTCTGTGAACCAGCCAGAACGTTGTAGGAAAAGCAACCGTGACATAAGGGAATTTGCAGTCATGCCAGAACAAGCATCCGGATGTGTCATGTAGTTGGATGAGGAACTGGGATAGAAATTAGAGCAGTGTTCATGAAAGAGAGTCTGGAAAAGGCATGAAAACATGTTGGCTGTGGGCTCAAGGGATATGATGGCATCAGGGAGGATATTAAAGGAAACAATTTTGGATTGATGAAAGAAGAGAATGCTAAGCAGTGAGGCTCTCCAAGGAGGCTGCCATGTTCGGTAGTGAGTTCTCCCATTGTGAGAGCTGTTCAGAACTGAGCCTCCTGTCAATCAGGTAAGGGGAGCAAAAGGGATAGAGATCAAACTCGGGATTCTACAGACTCACAGACGTAGAGAACAGACTCACGGCTGCCAAGGGGGAGAGGGGGTTGCGGAGGGATGGATTGGGAGTTTGGGGATAGCAGATGCAAACTATTATATACAGAATGGATAAACAGCAAGGTCCTACTGTATAGCACAGGGAACTAACTATATTCAGTATCCTGTGATAAACCATAATGGAAAAGAATATGAAAAAGAATGTGTATATATATAGTCTGAATCCCTTTGCTGTACAGCAGACATTAACACAACATTGTAAATCAACTATATATCAATAAAATAAATAAAACAAACTCAGAGTTCTTAGAGGCTGTCATAATCCATCTTGTACTCACTGTTAGTAAGAGTCCCCAGATATTTTAAAAGACAAGAAAGGAATAGTTCTATATAAGAAAACAAACTTAAAATAAGTTTTAAAGCTAGGAGTCAGCCAGCTAGTCTCTCAAGAGCTATTCTGGGGAACCAGCTCTTTAAAGCAGAACCACAGCAGAATGTTTGTCACGTCTAAAGGCCACAGGACCACTTTTACTACCTTTTCGATTTTGCTTTTGCTTTGCTCTCTGATTTTTTCTGAAGATTAGCCAGCTTTACTACATCTCAGCTTCCTGGAAAATTGAGGGAATCAACCCTGTTCTTTTCAGCCAGCTTCCAGCTGATGGATTCCAGACAGCTGCTTGTAGGCAGCAAGAGGAGGTGCGACCTTGGGGCAAAGGTGGTAAAGCAACTTTGGTCCGACCTTCCCTTCATCACAGACCACCAAGCCCTGAAAGTGAATGTTTAATACCCTCGGGAAGATTTCTGGCCTTTGTTCCAAACAATTACTGAACTAATCTAAATTACACAAACACAAACCATTTATCAAGGCCGTCCTGCAACGAGTTGCATATCTAGGCAAAGTGTTCCTAGTACAAAGGGTGAACTCAGGATAAGGAAAGCAGAAACGAAGTGCTGATTAGTCAAAAAAAATGACTCATTAAATATCTAACAATGGAAGAGTTTGCAGGCTGTTTACCTGAATGATTTTGTTTTATTAGTATGTAGACAAAAAGATGTTTTTCTTCTTTTATAATAACCCAAGAAACAAAACCCTTTGCAAGTTTAGATTGAGACATTTGAATTCAAAAGATTTTAACATTTTTGACAAATAAGGAAGACGTGAAGGAAAAGAGACAGCCAGCTTGAGGGAATTGGTGATAGAGACAATATTTCCAACCCAGAGACAAGAGCCAACTCTCCTTTTCAGGCCTTATTTCCTACAGTGATGAGCAAATTCTCTAAAAGTTAGTGACTGTCTATTACTTGCCCCTAATTAGAACTGGGACTCTCCTTCAGTTCTACACACTCACCTGAAAAATTTACATCAAAAGTTAATACCAAATAAGCCAGTCCCCAAAAGACAAGTGTTGCATTGTTCCACTTACGTGAGATAACTGGAGTAGTCAAATTCATAGAAGCAGAAAGTAGAATGGTGGTTGCTAGGGGGAGGGGAGAATGGGGCGTTATTGTCTAATGGGTACAGAGTTGCAGTTTGGGCAGATGAAAAAAGTTCTGGAGGTGGATGATTATGAGGTTACACAACAGAGTAAATGTACTTAACACTACTGAACTTAAAAATGGTTAAGATGGGGCCTTCCCTGGTGGCACAGTGGTTGAGAGTCCGCCTGCTGATGCAGGGGACACGGGTTCGTGCCCTGGTCTGGGAAGATCCCACATGCCGCGGAGTGGGTGGGCCCGTGAGCCATGGCCGCTGAGCCTATGCGTCCGGAACCTGTGCTCGGCAGCGGGAGACGCCACAAACAGTGAGAGGTCCGCGTACTGCAAAAAAAAAAAAGGTAAAGATGGTCAATTTTATGTTATTTAACCACAATTTAAAATAAAAAAGTTAAAGATTAGTAAATGATATCCATAGACAAGAATATTATAGTGACTGGCTTAAAAAGTCCACAGTTTTGCATCTGCTGTGTCACAGCCTCTCTGGAATAATATTTTTAGTGGGAGGAGCTTGACACTAAGCTGATCATCCTTGAGTGTGTTGGGCGGACACTGAAGTGGACCATGAGTCGGGACCAAGCCCATGGTCCTGGCAGGGAGTTTGGAAGCCTGATAGGGTCAGACAGGGAGGGCAGCTCAGACTGGTAGTTTGCCTGGGTTGGTCGATGCTGAGCTCAAGGGTGATGGGGAGTAAATATTAAAGCAGGTCTTATAATAGTTGAGAAGTAAGTAGGGAGAAGCAGGCTTGCATTCAAAACCACAACTACAATGTCACAGAACTATAGGTAACTAATTAATGCCACCTGAGAACCAAAAGTTACGATGGAAAGCACATGTCTGCTGCTCTACATATTTTTAATAATAGAGGCATCGTATTGTTTTCATATCCTCAAAGGAAAGCCAGCTGGGAGTATGATTTTCACCAAGACTGAACAGGCATCCTGGGTCAGCTTCGTAGGTGTGCAGCCTGCACAGTCACATGGGTCCCATGCGCAGAGGACCTGCACTTGGTTTAAGGCTCTGCTGCGGGGGTCTCAAAATTTTTAATACTTTTTGAACAAGGGGCCTGACATTTCACTTTGTGCCGAGCTCCACAAATCATGTAGCCAGTCCTGCTGGCAATAATCAGAACACCAAACGGCTACCTAGGTTAAAACATCATGGTAATGCAAAGAGGTGGATGCACAAGCCGAATTTGGGCAGATAAGGTGTATCACCAAAAAGACTGAGGTTGATACAGAATCTGGTGGAGTCAAAAAAGGATCACAGACAGGGAACTATGTGCTGTTGTATACATACGTGACTCTAAGCACGCCTGTCGGTCCACTGCTGGGGACAGAGCCCTGTGGGTGGGCAGTGTCATTAGGCAGTTACACGGTTGCAAACCCACATTGTTCCTGCCTTTCTACTCACACCATGAAGGAGATCCTGGATGGGAAAAGGCCAAGGCTCTGTCTCTGGTTCTCCAAGTGACCTGACTTGGATTGCAGGGTCCCCCACGCCTCCCACCGGGACATCTTATTGCTTACTTGCTCTTACAGCTCTTGTTGTCATTTTTCATCTTTAGTCCCCAGCAGGATGGGCCTGCCCAGATTGGGGCACATTAAACCAGTAATCGGGTTTTAGACCAGAGATTTCAACCAGCTGGGAACTGGGAGGGGAATGGGATTTCCAAGCTGCAAGCTGGGACTTGAGGGCTGGGTGAAGGGCAGAAGGGAGAGAGCGGGGCTCCTTTGGCACCTGGCGTGGTGGAAAGGAGATGGATCCATGCCCAGGGCTCTCACCAAAGGAGGACTGTTGTCTGGGTGGAGTCACCTGAGCTGAGTCGTCTGGAGGGAATTGTATTAGCTCTGAATTTCAATTTATTTCACCGGCTCCCTTTCCTTCAGGGCATGTTCCCCTCAGTTCCTTTGTCACGTGGAAAAGCGAGAGAGTGATCGCAGCACCTTGTCTTCAGTCTGACCTGAACTCATTTTCTGGAATTGTCACAGAGCAGATGGGAGGGACACTTTGAATAGGTTATTTTACCTCTCAGAGCTGAGTTTACATATTCTTAATTTTATAAAACAGATGAAACACAATTTCATAATATTACTGTGAAGATTAAATAACATAAAATATGTCAAGTGTAAGAGCACAAAACAGATCCTAAATGACTTGTATCTATTATTAATATTATAGGCATTATAATATCATGCAGATAGTGAAGGGCTGAAAACATATCAGACAGACTAGTACAAAAGTCTATAGGGATTAAGGTGAACAGAGAGCTAACTGTAATTCATTTACATAGTCAACATATCATGATTATTACTTTATTTTCTGATTGTTAATGCTATTTTGTAGGTATAGATTTAATTAATTCTCCATTTTAAAATTGAAAATATACTGAATAGTGAGCCTGGTACTGTTAGAGTCTCTTTTTTTATGGTTCTGCAAATAAAATGACAATTAGTGACAGTAGATAGCTGTCCCTACTGTTAGGGATAGCTTCTTATCCTCTACTAAGATTATTTATTTCGTGTGTAGAAAAACAGGATATTTTAAAGGTAAATGGGACGTTACAGATCATCTACTAAGGTTGTTTCCTCTTTTAACAAATGAAGAAATTGAGATCTGTGAAACTGTCTTTTACAGTATTGAATTACTTTCCTCTAAAATTCTATCTGTTCAATAAAAATAAAATCATTTTATTTGTTTAATTCGGTTATCTTTAAATAAGTTAACTTACATCACTTCAGTCTAGGTCCGAGCTGGGAAACAAGACTTCTGTTATTTGGTTCCTTTGCTCTCCTTTTATTACGCTCTTGAAATGATTATTTTGGACAAGTGCTTGCCAGTGTATTTAATTTATAAATGGCATGTTGCTTTAGTAATGGTGTATACCACTTGCCGTATTCCACCAGGGTGGATTTAAATTATTTTACCCGCACAACTTTCAGTTCCTGCACAATGATGCGTATTCTATGCCCTTCACTCATTCAGTGTGTAAATAGGGTTTTGGTCATTCTGCTTCAAAATACGGAGTGTGGTTGTCCATAATCTCATTTTCAAAATACACAGGCAACATGCAGCACACAAAAAACACAACAGAGTCTCTCTTTCAGTCTCCCTCTCTCTCTCTCTTCTTCTTTTTCCTTTTCTCAACAGGAAAAGGACTCATAAGTCTATTTGACTCTTAGACTCTTGCACACACTGCATGATAGCCGAGGTCTGAAGCAGCAGAACCTGCTTGGTTCCTTGTTTTCTAGGCTGTGTCGCTTCAGCATGTGTTGCTGAGTTGCTCCTCACTGTGTCAAATGCAGCTTGACCAGTTGACAGTTGAGTGCCTGCTCTGTGGTTGACAGTCTCTGTGAATTTTAACTGAGTTTTCCAACACAGGGGAAAAGATGCCACAGGCCAAATATAAGTAAAACCTTCAGCTCACTGAAGCGGTTGTGCCTTTGCAAATGGGTGTATTAAGTAAGCATATCATTGAAAATAATGTCCCTCTGAGGGATGCCTTGTGAGAAGAAATCATTTTGGGGGCCAATGAATTAATTTTAATTGCTTTTTGTCTGATAAGGACATTGATTTGGCATTTGTTTACACAACTGAATATAATTTGTTTATTTGTCAATCTTCTCCATCATGATTTATATCCAGTCTATTTTTACACACACACACACACACACACACACACACACACACACACACTGTGTGTATGTGTAGTCTTGCAATTAAATCAATCTTACCTATCCTTTAATATTTTATTCCATGGTGAATAGTTTTCTAAGTTAAAAGTTTGAAATTTTCCCCACAGGTTACAGATTCTGGAAGGATTTCAAAGCCATGCATGTTAAACCTCTACTTAAGGTACAAAGATGTAGAAATAAATTTGAACTCAAAAAAACTCACAACCTGTGATAGAATCATAAAAATCTCTGGTGTGCTCCCAAGTACTCTTGGGTTCAAAGGAACTTAAGTTTTAAGTATTCACAGAGGAAAAAGGTATTCGTTTCTCTGAATGATTCCTGTCTTTCAGCATAACCTCACAGTTTCGATGGCGTGCATTAAGTATGTATTTAGTTGTGAAGGAAATTCTCTCACATAAACCCCAAATCTTCTGTTTATGAGCATAGGAGTGCTCTGAAGAGACAATCATCATCCATTAATTTTCTTATATCTGGCTCTGTTCCCAAAATAATTCAGAGTGGTGACATTCTTCAAGTAAGATGTTGCTTCCCTCTTAGGGAACTTTGTGTTTTGCTTAATAATAGAGATCATTTTCTTACAAGAGTTAGTAATCACGGGACCAAAGTGACAGGACAGCATTTTTAAAAACTCAGAGAAATAGTCAGAAAACATTAGCTATCCCTATCATCAGAATATTTCCTGTAAATGTTTCCGTATTCAGCTCTTAGAACAATGGTTTCAAATTCAGCTGTACATTAGAGTGTCCTGAGCTTTTAACATAAGTGTCCATCAACAGATGAATGGATAAAGAAGATGTGGCACATATATACAATGGAATATTAGCCATAAAAAGAAATGAAATTGAGTTATTTGTAGTGAGGTGGATGGACCTAGAGTCTGTCATACAGAGTGAGGTAAGTCAGGAAGAGAAAAACAAATACCGTATGCTAACACATGTACATGAAATCTAAAAAAAAAAAAAAATTGTTCTGATGAACCTAGGGGCAGGACAGGAATAAAGACGCAGACATAGAGAATGGACTTGTGGACACGGGGAGGGGAAAGGGTAAACTGGGACGAAGTGAGAGGGTGGCATGGACATATATACACTACCAAATGTAAAATAGATAGCTAGTGGGAAACAGCCTCATAGCACAGGGAGATCAGCTCAGTGCTTTGTATCCAACTAGAGGGGTGGGATAGGGAGGGTGGGAGGGAGACGCAAGAGGGAGGAGATATGGGGATATATGTATACGTATAGCTGACTCACTTTGTTATAAAGCAGAAACTAACACACCATTGTAAAGCAATTATACTACAATAAAGATGTTAAAAAAAAAAAAAAGAATGTCCTGAGCTTTTAAAAAATACCTATATCTGAATCTCACTGTCAAATAATTGAAGTGACTCTGTAAGGGTAGAATCCAGTGAGTCAGGAATGAGCACCATGGCCTCAGAGGGATATATTTATACTTTATTAAGAGGGTTAATCACAAACAGGGACCAACAGAGTAATAGAAAATACTTGACTTGGCTTCTAGTTAGAATCTTACGTGGGCATTGTGATAACAAAAAAAAAAACCCAGAGGAACCTTTGGGAGTTGATTTGTTTGGAGGCTATAAAAAGTGTTTTTAATGGAGATTTTCTTAAAACAAGAACATTATTTAACATAAGGACATCTCAGAAATTACCAAGGCATGCTTTAAGGTAGAACACACCAGATAAAAAATTTAGTGCCTAGTAGGTCATGGCATTAGTTACTGTAGTTTCAGAAACTGTATATATAGTTATATATAGAAACTATATATATATATAAAAATTAGTTTTGTATTTTTTGTGTTTGTATCTCAATTTTTTTCTTAAATTTTCTTTGGAATGTTAATACTAGACCTAGTTACATTTAAAAGAGCAAAAGGAAAAGCATTTTGTTTCAGTTGTGGGTTTTGTTTTTGGATTAACAAAAGGGGACTTTTTTATCTTTGCAGCAATGTGTGCTGATGGCAGGAAGAACCAAACTAAAAAGGCTCAAGACATAGAATGAAGCTTGAGGGTAAAGCATTGAGATTATTACTATGGACCTCTTCTTCCACCAGAGTTTATTTTTCTCTACAAAGCTCACTTTTTTCTCATCCTTAAAGAGTGTTGCTTTTGTTAAAGAGCTGATTCCTTTACATCCTAGCCTGTATTTCCAGGTTTAAAGTCCTGTGCCAGTGAGATAACTAAACAAAATTTTGGGTTGAAAGCCTTTCCCAATCACAGTGAGTACTGAAATTATATTATTATTATTAATCAAATATACATTTTTAACACAGATCCACTGGTACAGGAGTTCAAACAGACCGTATGTTTGCCCCTCTTAAAACACTATAGGCTGATATCAATGATTGGTTTCCTTATCACTTTCAAAGGCTTAGATCATAAAGTATGATGGAATATCTTCAAACGTTTGCAAATCTATGTTTAATTTTTTTCTGTGAAAGTTAATAGATAATAGATCAATTTAACTCATTCTTCAGGGCCTCTGTTATACGAATTTTCTGTTGTTTAAACAATAAGTAAATTTCTTTATTACAAACACATGTTAAAAGAAAGCCACCCTTTCAGTAAAATATGAATGAGGTAGTTCCTTCAACAGATATGAAAACTGGAATCAGGTAGTCTGGGTGTTTTGGCAGAATTTGTAATGGAGGAAATTAGGCTCCGTTTCATGTGTGTTGGTTTAAGCAGTGCAAGCTGCTTCTTTCTAAGCTCTTGTAGTGTGTCTCCATTATTAATCGCAGCATGGCAACTGACATTCCTGTCAGATCAACTTCAGAGTGCTGGGTGCTGGTCTATGTCACTCCATGTGAGAATACATTCTGGAATCTACTCTTGAGGTTCCCAGACAAATGCTGAGCATTCTTTTGGAAGTAGCATCCTTCTCCCCCTGAGGGCTTAATCTGTCATTTTTTTCCTAATTTAGTAAAATGCAGCTGCCTTATAGAATAGATTCACTCAGCCGCTCACTCACTCACCCATTCTTTCGATTTTTTTTTTTTCCCATCCTCTTACTCTGTTCTCAAAACTCTATCAGGCGCTAAGGACATAAAAGATGAAAAAGACAAAGTCCTTGCCTTCAAGTTATTGCAATGTAGCAGAGGAGAAAGACAAAATCAGCCAACTTGCCATATGCCAGGGTACTCCTAATTCAGCCAGGAAAAACAGAGATGGCATCCAAAGAAGGTCATGAGGATCCTGGCTTCAAATGTCAATGAAAGGAAATGAAATACAGGATGGAGAGAAGTAGCCAACCAATAGATTATGTTTTCAACTGACTCAGTGTTATCCAAAGCATATGCTCATATCATTGATATTTTCTTAAAAATCCTCAGTATTGTTTTCTATTTCTTCTAAAAATAGTTCGTTTCTGGGACTGGCCTATCTTCACTGGGAAAGACTTGCCTGACATACTTTTTGATTCATTCAAGTCCTATAAATAAATTTTGATTCTGGTACAGAAGTCTAATTTGTCACACAGGGGAAATAATAATTACATTTTGCTTGTGTATTTTTAATAAAAATTATTTTAAAATTCAAATCAAACTATTGCATTTGTCAAAATTCAAGTGAGTTTACAGCAATTAGAATATATTTTAGAGTATTTTTGACAACTCATCCCAAGTGATTTCTGAAAACAGAACTGCTTTTAGAATGATGTTCCTGTTCTCCACACAGCACTGAAATTGGTAGATATATCACCATGGCATAAAAAAAGCTGAAATTGCATTTCACAGCAATCGCCCTCAATAAAGTCTTTTCTGCATTGGGGTCATATAGGAGGCTAGTGAACAGCTTTATCTTCCCTTCATTTTTATTTAGTTTTCTTGCCTTTTCCCCTTTTGTTTCTTAAGACAGACGTATATGCATGATAACTAAATGCTGTAAAAAGAACATTTTACTGAAAAGAAAGTTAACTGCTTTTAATTTGAGAATTAATTTTTAGTAGTATTAAGCTGTAAAGAGAATGTCATAGGAAGAAATTTTATGTCTTCTAGTTCTTTTGAAAATTCTGTGCAGCACCATAATCACTGGAAAAAGCATGAAATTATAATTAATCTGACCAGCATACTTATAATATATAACTTTTTATTAGTATTAAAAATAATAAAATCAGCAGACCCAAAGTAAATGGATATACAGTGCTGTTTTTATTACTATTTCCAAAGGCTGAGGTAACTAAAGTTTCATGCATGATGTTGTAAAAATTAAATGATGCACAATAATTTGAAAAATGAGTTTTTCTTATACAAGTTGGCCTTTTCAGCTCTATATTTTTGTTTAGAAGTCTATATCTTTTGGTTGATATTGCTTTAGAATGATCAAGTTTCTGTTTGAATATAGTAATGAGATAGTGTTTTGAGCTTCTCAAAATGAAAGTCTAAGACATAAAGAGATTTAGTTCTGTTTGAGTTGACACTTCCTTTCCATTGGCTATTTGGAAATTACATAGACTCTACCTGGTTACTCATTTGAGACATGTGGCATTACCCAGGATCACCCAATCTGTATTTACCTTGAATCAGACATGATCACATATGTATGGAGAGCCCCAGGGGTCTGGCTTGCCAAGAGTTCATTTGCATGATGGATTGAGGAGGATTTGGGGAAATAATCCATCCTACAGGAATAGAGAAGCTTGATAGAGTAGGCTATATATAGCACCAGAAGAATGGAGTTCATAGAACAGAAAGAATGACTGCAACAGGAGGCTGGATCAGCCTGATTGATACCTGACCCCAAGAAGAAGCAGAACTGGAAACATCTTCAACAGTCATTGGTTGGAGGCAAAACCAGTAATTCTAGCAGTGGAGGCAGACAGTTTCACAAAGGCTAATCAGAATCCACAGTGTCTTTCCAGTATTTTCCTAGCAAGTTCATGAATAATATCTTTTGTGGTCAATATCTGTTGTGAGTCAGAAAAGAAAAAAATGGAAAAGGCAGATGCTACTTGGTAAAAGCAAGAACCAAGTTCATGTGCAATTGTGAGACCCATTGGTCAACTTCCTGGTACTAGTGTATGTGTGGCAGTGTCGGGGGAGATGATGAGGCAATTTTTTAAGAATAAGAGGTCTTGAAATGCCTTGACTTCCTTTTCCTCTGGAGGTGTCTTGAGGAAGACAAATGAGTAAGATATGATAAGAAAAAGAAGGACAGATTACAAGATTACATGTAAAGCAGATAAAGGAAAAGAGCTGCACTTGTCAAACAACAACAAAATGAAACCCAAATTAAAAGTATAAAGATGCAAAGTGTAGTTAAATTAAGCTCCTTTCATCCATTTCACATTTATAGTATTGTCTTCTGAATGAGTTTGTGGAGTCAGCAGAATCTTAGGAAGAAATAACAGAATTAATAGGATAAGGGGGATCACAGTAGTGCCTCACTAGGTATTCAACTGAATTCCTATAAACGATTTTCTTCTGTTTATTATATTTGGAATATTTTTTCCAGTTTCTTTCCAGCTTTGACTTCTTCCCCAAGCTGCAGACCCACATTCCACTTGTCTTCTGGACACTGCCACCTGAATATTCCACAGGAGTCTCATACTTAACAGTCAGAACGTGTCTTATGACCTTACCATTCTCCCCCAAATTGCTCTGCCTCCTATATTTTGTGGTTGTTGTTAATTATGTCACCATCTATTCAGTCTCTCAAGTAAGGAAAATAGATTTGCCTTTTGCTCCTCCCACACCTTTGGTTCTCATTTCCAATATATTGACATCAGTGCCATCATTAATTTCTCAAACCTCACTCCTGCCTTCCTAGCACTGGCCTCATCAAGTCTTCCATAGACTTTTACAGTAACTTCTTATCACAAGACGCTCCCCACTCTAGTCATTAATCTACCTACATTATTACTATAGTCATCTTCCTAAGGACAGGTCTGATCATGTCATTCACCAGCTCCAGAATCTCTTGTTGGCCCCATTGCATGTTGCATAAAGTCCAATCATGGAAGTATTGGAAATAAAACCCTCAGGTACTGGCCTCTCAGTCTCATTCCTACCACTCAGATTCAGCCATACTGAACTTCTCACCCTTCCCTGCACAAACCTGGACCATTCACAACTATTTTATGCTCTTTTGCTTTAGCTGGCAAAATCTTAGCCATCTTAGTCATCTTTTCAACAGGAGGACAAAAATCACCTTCTCTGGGGAGGCTTTTTGAATGCTTTCGGGCAGGATGACTTTCTTCCCCCCTCTCTGTCCTTTGACACTTTACTTCCTACCTGCAACCTAGCACTTACCATGTTTATGATGATTTCCCTATCTTGGTGTCTGCGTCCCATTAGACTGTGAGATCCTGTAGGACAGAGAAGTATCAAAAATCCTCTGTGTCCCCAGAGCCTCACAGGGAGCCTACACAATGGCTACAGAGTAAGTGTTGACTATATGAATGAATAAAAAAGCATAGTGAAATGACTAAGTCAGAGGATGGACACTTAGTGTGTCTTCAGAAAGCAGAACAATGGGAGGGCAGGATCTGGCTAAATGCAGAGCAGAACATTCTAAGTGTCAGAGCTCTTTTTAGGAAGTAAAAGTGTCCCTTCTGTAGAAAAGCTCGGAAGTGGTTGACCACTTATGAGTGGTTGGCTAGGGGATTTGTGCATAAAGTAAGGGGTGGCCGTACTGTATGCCTCTAATTCAGTTCAGAAGTTGTGTTATTCTTCATTAGTACACAGTCCTCAGACCATCTGATGATTTCGAGTAATCAGTAATAGCTGAATTTTAACCCTAGCTCTGGAAACTTATTTCCCATAAATAACTGGGAACGTATTCAGTTGGAACTCAGCAGAGACAGGGAGAGTGGTATATCAAGCAAACACAAATGACAAACTGTAATTTTTAGAGGATTGTACATAAAAACCAAAGTATCCTGTTTCTAACCTTGAGAGGAAGTGGGCATTTGCCTTTTGGTACTCTCAGTGCAGGGAGCAACTTCCTCCCACTCCTGCCTTCTAGTTTGGCATTAAGGGACATTGCCCAGTCTGATCTTGGATTGAGTCCAACCCTGTCTCCTTGTGCTAAATTGTAGGTCTAATATCTCTGTGGTTTTATAATAACATAAATCATTATAATGCATTGTTTTTATATAGCACCTTTCTCTAAGGAACATAAAGTGCTGCATGGACGTTATCTCATTAAATCTCACAGTGCACTGGGGACATTGAGAGGATGCAGGTGATATTGTATCCCCTTTGAACCCAGAGTTGAAAAGGAATTGCTTCAACCAAAACTAGATAAAAGCAAGATTGAATAAAAGCAAGATTTATAAGACAATATAAGATTAGAGTTTAAAGAAAGAAATTGTTGGAATTAAAGAGAGATAAAAAAAGGAATTGCTCTGAAAAATGTGAAAGTGTTTAGAGTGTGTTTATAAATATTTGTAGCTAAAAAATTAAAATAATATATGACACTTTAGAAATTTGAAAAGCAAGGGCTTTTTAAACCATTGGTAATTTTACTGCAATACAGAACAAATTTGGTGTATTATCTTCATATCTTTTGCTAGCTTTTTGTTTGGTTTGTTTTTTAATACTGTGTATATGCAAGATTACTCTTAGAATTATAGTGTATATTCAATTTTATATTATGTATTTTTAACTTAACAATATATCATAAAGTTTGCATAGTTTTAATTCTGAGAAGCTTGTATAATTTTCCATGGAATGATATACTGTAATTTGTTTCACTCTTCTATCATAAGATTGTTTCCACTTTTTCACTTTATTGAGTAACAGTAAATTGAAACTCTATCTTTATGCATAAGGATTTTTATATTTTAAATTATTTCCTTAGCAGAAAGATTTCCACATGTAGAATTATCAGATTAATATGGATGTATAAGTATGTTAAAACAAGTCTACATAAACATACTCCAAAATTAACAAATAAGTCAGAAAAAGAAATAGTAAGAAAATAAATCTATCTAAAAACTTACTATGTTTATAAGTTGGCAAAGCAGCCACCTTAAACGTGGAAAAGTAAGCAATATTTGTCTATGCACAAACAGTGTTTTGATTTTATTTTCCACCATGTCTATATTTAATTACTTTGATAGTGTGAAACCAGATAGAAAAGAGAAAGTTGACTCTCATAGAAAACACAGATTTGTACCAGATGTAGGAAAGTAGATTTACTTGGATAGAACAGATAATTTCTCTGCCATTTTAATTTACATGGACAAGTGTTCTCTGAAAATAATTAGGTATGTGTGCATATACCAATACATGAAGTCCCATTTCAAGGAGCTAAATAAGATTGTAGTTTTCTTATTAATTATAGAAGCATTGGGGGAAATGGTATGCACATAGCTGTTTTCAGTGGTGAGTTGTTATAGGGTTATCTGATTTATGCCATAGTCATTTACCAAAGTAATTACCTCAAGACTGAATCAGGAGGGAATAGAAAATATGAACAGACCAATTGCCAATAATGAAATTGAATCATTAATTTAAGAAAAAAAAAACCTCCCAACAAACAGAAGTCCAGGACGAGACATTTACATGTTAGTTCTTCCAAACATTTAGAGAAGAGTCAAACTATTCCAAAAAATTGTAGAGGAAAGAACACCTCTGAACTTTTTCTACAAGGCCGACATCACTCTGATAATAAAACCAGACAAAGATATCACAAAAAAAGAAAATTATGGGCCAATATCACTGATGAACATAGATACAGAAATCCTCAACAAAATATTAGCAAACCAAATCCAACAATACATTAAAAGGATCATACACTGTGATCAAGTGGGATTTATCCCAGGGATGCAAGGATTTTCCAATATCAACAAATCAATCAATGTGTTACACTACCTTAACAAATTAAAGAATAAAAATCATATGCTCATCTCAATAGATGCAGAAAAGCATTTGACAAAATTCAACATTTATTTATGATAAATCCTCTAAACAAAGTGGGTATAGAGGGAACATACCTTAACCTAATAAAATCCATATATGACAACCTTACAGCTAACATCATAGTCAATGGTGAAAAGCTGAAAGCAGTTCCTGAAGATCAGGAACAAGCTAAAAATGCCCACCCTTGCCACTTTTTATCCAACATAGTATTGGAAGTCCTGGCCACAGTAATGAGACAAGAAAAATAAATTAAAGTAATCAAAATTGGAAAAGAAGTGAAAGTGTCACTGTTTGCAGGCGACATGATGCTATACATAGAAAATCCTAAAGCCACCAGTAAAAAACTATTAGAACTCACCAATGAATTTGGTAAAATTGCAGGATATAAAATTAATACACAAAAATCTGTTGCATTTCTATACACTAAAAATGAACTATCAGAAAGAGAAATTAAGAAAATCCCATTCACAATTGCATCAAAAGGGATAAAATTCCTGGGAATAAATCTAACTAAGGAGGTAAAAGATCTGTACTTGGAAAACTGATGAAAGATATTGAAAGTGACACAAACAGATGGAAAGATACACTGTGCTTATGGATTGGGAGAATTAATATTGTTAAAATTACCATACTACCCAAGACAATCCACAGAGTAATTGCAATCCTTATCAAAATACCAAGGAACTTTTCACAGAACTAGAACAAATTAGTTTAAGACCTCAAATAGCCAAAACAAACTTGAGAAAGAAGAACAAAGCTGGAAGAAGAACAAAGAGCCTTCCCTGATTTCAAACTATAGTACAAAGCTACAGTAGTGAAAACAGTATGTTACTGGCAGGAAAACAGACATATAGATCAATGGAATAGAATAGACAACCCAGAAATGAATTCACACTTATATGGGCAATTAGTCTATGACAAAGTATGATTTCACTTATACGCAGAATCTAAAAACAAAACAAATGAACAAACATAACTTACAGAAGCAGAGTCATAGATACAGAGAACACATGGGATGATGACTAGACTTATGGTGATCATTTTGAAATGTACAGAAATATGGACTCACTATGTTGTCTGCCAGGAGCAAACATAGCTTTGTAGGTCAACTACACTTCAAAAACAAACAAACAAACAAACGTAGAAAAAGAGATCAGATTTGTGGCTACCAAAGGTGGGGGATGAGGAGGAATTAGATGAAGGCAGTTAAAAGGTACAAACTCCAGGTACAAGATAAATACGTACTAGGGATGCAGTGTACAACATGATAAAGATAATTAATACTGCTGTACATTATATATGAAATTTGTTAAGAGAGTAAATCCTAGAGTTTTCACAAGGAAAAAAATTTTCTATTTCTTTAGTGTTGAATCTATATGAGGTGTTGGATGTTCACTAAATCTGTGGTAATCAAATCATGATATATGTAAGTCAAATCATTATGTTGTATACCTTAAACTTACGCAGTGCTATATGTCAATTATATCTTAATAAAACTGGGGGGAAAAGTGGACTTGTGAATGATGATCATTAGACAACCTAAAGTTAGATAAACCAAAATTATTCACTGGGAAAAGTTCATTTGGTCTGTGTTTAAAACCAGTAACTCCTCAAATTATAGCAAAGGTGAGCAATTTGTATGGCTCCATCTTATTCCTACAGCATGGTGATGATCTACACACTCTCAATAGCCTGTGGTTACTGTGCAAATGGAAGATAGGAAACGATTGGTTAATTCACTTGTTCTCTCAAGGTTTGAATAGAAACTCCTACTGGGGACCTGTTTAATGCCTCTGTTATTATACTTCCATATTTTCCTGCAAGTACTGTTTAACTTGTTTATTTCCCCTGTACAGAATGAGTTTCTTGAATTCTGATTTATATCTTTGGTATCCCACAGCCTTGTACAGTTTCTGGCACACTGTAAGCACCTTGTAAATATTGATGAATAATTAAACAATGAATGGTTTGTACTTCCTACTATGTATTTAGCATTATGCTGAGGACTGAGAGAAACATAAAGAAGTGTAACTTCAAAGAGCATATAATCAACACATAAATATAAAAAGTTAATGAACAACCATGCAGTAGTATATCATGTAGCTATAACAGAAGATTCCTTGGCACCAGCACTGAAGAAAATAGCCAAGAAGAGTTACATATACCAAAGACTGTGACATTGCGATGGTTAAGTGAGTGATGGATGGGCATGGCCATGCAAGTTAACCCAGAAGTATCAAGGTCTATTTCCATCATTATGTGATTCATGTCTAAATTACCCACTAGACTATAAGAACCAAGAAATCATAGTGCATATAGGCTTTTGTTCATCATTGTATCGCTAGGACCAAGCAGAGTACCTGGCATAAATTAGAGAATTGAGCACTTGCTTTGCACAATATCCTCTGTTCTTTGTGTGGCTGGATCAGTCCCATCATCAGTTCTCAGATCAGGTATCATCTCTGCCAAGATGCCTTCCTGAGTGGCGACTTTGTTATTCTCTTTCTCAGTCTTCAGTTTATTTCCTTCAAAGCACTTATTACTTCTTATTTCATTTAATTGACACTAAGTCTTTCATCTTTTGCTCTCTCTAGACTTAAGCTACTTGAGAGTAGGGACTCTGTTGGTTTGTTTTGATCCCTGTTGCATTCATAGCATATATCACAGTACCTGGTACCTTTCACTGGAGAGGTTTTATCCACCAAAAGATCTTCTCTAACCCTATCTAAAGTAGCTTCTGCTACTCAATCATCTTGACTTATTTTCTCTTTAGCACTAATCATTTTCTGAAATTATTCTGTTTGTGTGTTTATGCTACATTCAAACTGTAAACCCCATGAAGGCAGAGCCTAGAACCAGATCTACCTGGTTCCTTACTGTATTGCCGGTGTGGAGAAAAGGGGCTGACACAACCAACTGCCGTGTGTACAAATATTTAGTAAATAAAATATGTGGCATGAAAGGAAAAGACAAGATACATTTCTTTTAAAAAAAGGCAAAAAAAACAAAGAGGGGGATTAGCTTTCAGCCAGGATAGCAAAACAAGTGTTAGCTTAGAAATGGTGGTGGCGGAAGCAAGGTCTACTTTTAATGGAAAATAACGTCTGTAGAAATCACAGAGTGGGGAGGAGGGAAAAGAAAGAAAAAATTGTGGCCAACTCATTGGCTCCCTTAGGGCTCAATGTGGGAGACAATAAAACAAAAACAACAATGAAAAAACAATGGTTAAACTAAAACAGTAATAGGTCATTTAGAGGCAGGACATGCTAAATTCCTACTCACCTTCCTGAGTGTGGTATAAAGAACACCGGGTGTGAGGCTGGGAAGACCTGGGTTTGGCTCCTACTCTTCCACTTATTACCTGTATGATAGTGGGTAAGTCTGGTACCTTCTCTGAACCTGGGTTTCCATAACTGCAAAATGGGAAAAAGAAAACCTACTTCATACCATAGTTTTAAAGATAAAATAAGGAAACGTATGTAAATAGCTATGCTGGTGCGGAGCCTGTTTCATTTAGCTCATTGAATAGTGGCCGTTGTCATAACAGTTCACCACTTACAGTGCCCAGCTGGAGGTGTGGCAAGCAGAATATTTGATAATATTAGTAAAAAGAAATCCATTTCCTCACATTTAAATCACTTTAGAGGGCATATCTTTATTTTGGACCATAGCATGAGTAAACTATCGATCATGCTATATAATTGTCAGTGAAGGAATGCTAAATCATAAACCACTGACTTGAAACAGAAAAATAGAAAAACTGTTAATTATGCTCATATTTATTTTTTCGCATTGTACGTAATTGAGCCTCAGAAAGTACAATTGAAATCTTTCACTGATGCTGAGTTAATTAGCAACTCTTGCAGGTGCTTACATTAAAACACCCAAACATTCTTCATCTGTATTGTTTCCAAAGAAGAGATATGAAGAAGTCTGCATTTCTGGCTAAGGCAATCATGAATCTGTATTGAAAAGCAAATGGTACATGATTAGTTGAAGTTTTTAATACGGGTGTGTAGATGTTAAAGAGTGATTTATTATTTAAAAGAGAAACACAATGTTAAAAGTCCTGGTATCTCTGAATTGGGAGTGGGGGTGGGGATCTGTCAGCAAGTCATAACTTTGTAAAACAATTTGGAACCATTTTCAGAAAACTAATTTCTGAAGATAATCTATTGCCTGAACAGTTTCATAATGATGTTGATTTGCCAACTTCTCCTCTAGTGAGAGGTAATGAATCAAGTGCACCTGGGTTTATACAGGAAAAATAGCATATTAATTGATTTATGTCTATGTGTTGCAGATATCCATAAAGCAAAGCCCTTGGCAACTGGCAAATGTAATAATTTCACATTTACGTATGACTCACCAAGTACAATCCAGTGCTTGAAGGCAAAATTTTGTGTTTTATGTTTAGTTTTTATGATTGCTTTCATGTAGCTTCTCTGTGCATTAAAAGTCAATTTTCAGAACGATAGGCTTACCAATTTTTACAAATAAACATGTTAGGAGATATTATCCTGAGGTACCATAAAATTATTTTCTGATAATTTTTACCACCTTCCCAAGTTAACTGTTACTTTGTTTCCACATATGCTTAAGGATATTGTTTGTAATATTTCTAAATATGACGCATGTCATTAGAAATCTGATATATTACACAGAGATGTTATGTGAAGCTTCATCCTCATAACATTACCAATGTATTTTTCAACGTTGTCTACACTGATAATTCTGTTTAAAATCAAATATCAAGATGGGCTTTGAATAGATTATCAATAATGTTACATTTATGGAAATTGTGTCATCTTCTACCTGTCATAATTATGAGCAAGAAGAATTAATCCTTGAAGTAAAGGGTGCCCAGTAACATAGTAACTTAGTCCACTGATATACAGAACAAGGAAGACTTGAGATAAAATAAAATAGTTTTTTAGATAACTATGCGGAATATGTATATTTTATATATACATTACATAAAATTATACTATACATACGTATATAGATGAACATAAGAAAGAAAACTATAAGGATAATGTATATTTGTTATATTGTCCTTATAGTTCTCTTTCTAATGTTTTTGCACTGCCTCGAGTCACCTACGTAATACAAAATTTTATCACTTAATGATATGTCCAGCCACAATGTGTTAACAGCACAAATCTCACTGTCATACAACTTCCAAAGAAACACAAAAGTTTTGTCTCTTTAGGAAGTTGCAAAGTTTGATAGCCAACACTAGTGGGCACTAAATCATCCCCAAATCCATCCTGTTTTCCATTGCAGTGATATAGGAGTCTGCCATCAGAGTGCCTATGTATGATGAAAAATTTCCTCGGGTGAGAAAACCGAAGTGCAAAGAAGTTGGGGAGATAGTATTCATTACTAGAAATATTCTAAGTTTAGAGACAAATCTATGCATTGGCAGTAAAAATTCTAAGATGGTCATAAACCATCTAGAGTTAAATGTGCACCTCAACCTGCATATTTTGCAGGCTTTGTCAATGACTCTCAGGATAAACATAGACCCGCTGCCATTATTTCACTTTGCAGTGGAAGTGAGACAGGATTCCTTCTTCGTGTGCTGCAGGTACCAACATTATTTCAAGATGAGCTACAACACACCACTTAAAGGAAAGTTTTCATTACAGATAAGTTAGCATCCAAAGGAAATACATATTGGCATGACAGTTGGCTTTTAGGTGGGAAGATAATTGCAACATTAGAGCTGAATGGAAAAAAGTCATGAACAAGCTTGGTATGGTATAAAAAATATCTTTGGAGTCAGACTAACCTGGTAACCAATCCTTTTGGTACCCATTGGGCAGCATTGGGCAAGCTACTTGACTGTTCTCTTAGCCTCAGTTTACTTCCTTATAAAATGAGAAGAAGCTCACTTGCCATATATATTTGCATGTGGTTTACAGTGGATCAAATTCTTGACACAGAGCAAGTTTATGATAAATGTTGGTTTGCTTTGTCTGAATAGCATATGAAAATAAAGTCAATCTCCTAAACAGGGTTTGCTTTCTCCTAAATAGGATTCTCAATAAGGCGGATGCAGTGAAATACAGTTCAAGATGTACTGATTGAATTTCATCTAATCTTTTCTCTACCAGTTGTCTGTTGGGTAATATGGGAAGAATCTAGTGACCTCACTGACCATCACTGTCTATATCTGCAAAAGGAAGAGTGTAATTTCTTTCTTTATTAATGCCATTAGATATTCTTTGAGAATAAATGCTTTGCCTATAGTCAGCATTCAATAAGTATTGAATTAGTTGAATAATAGTGTGATACTATCCTATGCAGAAGTTGCGTGAGTTACTGGAAACTTCTGCAAGAAATATAGACTTCACATTCACTCTAAAAGTGCCATGTGGACTCTATAAACCAAGCCCACGGTAGTCACCTCGGGCTTTTCTGAATGCATCATGTCAGCATAAGGACAGGCAACTGCTAACATGAGTGTAAGCCTTCTTTACCCCAGCTTGGAAACTTGTTTCCCAAAAAGATCCTGAGGGTGGTAGAATCTCTCTCACATAGGTTCCCAACAAGGAAAACAATGTATTTTAGGTTTTTCTTGGCCATTGACCTCTGGACTAAAACTAGGTTCAGAAAACTTTTCATCTCACTGAGGGTATAATTCTCCAGCAACAAAATGTATTTTATTGTTCCCATCCCTCCACCCTGCCTCTATATATCTTGTTTTCCTAGTCTATCCTCTCTTACTTGAGGGTTGATAATTTTTCTCAAGAGCTCAGAGGATGAACACTCTTGACCCAAAACACACTGAAGAAAGGCCTGGGATGTCTGGCCGTTCAAATCCATTGCTCTAAAGGTTTTACTTTCTGTTCGTGTTATCACTGGGTGGTCCGTGGGGGTCAGAGGCAGACATTCTGTGATTGTCTTTAGTGAGAAAGATGAAACAGAAGGAAATCACATCTGTAGAGCAACAAGGATCCAGCCTATTGTTTCTAAAAGTCTGCTACTTTCCAGATACAATTAACTTAGCCTAGCGTTGTTTTGTTTTTTCAGGAAAACAGCCATTTTGACTTCACAGACAGTGATAGTCAAAGTATTTAACTACTGATACAGTGGAGGTATTCATCAACCAGAATGGACACCCGCTGTAAACAATCAGCGCATCCACCCTGGTGCACACCAGCTTTTAACTTTAGCCGTTGCAGAAGCTACTTAAAATATAAAAAGGAAATTTCAGGTCCCACTCAGAGTCCCTTATCCTGCCAAAATTGACTTTATTTGACACTAACAAATTTATTTGAAATTAACAGAATCATAATCTCTCTCCAGTTACTGCCTCTTTACTGTGTTCCCACTCACAGCGAAGCTCCTCATAAGAGTTCTGTAATTATTGTCCCTACTTCTCACTTCCCATTTTCTCTTGAACCAACTACAGTCAGGTCTTTGTCTCCAACATCAGCTTCCTCTGGAGCTTGGAGGTCTTATCGAGATCAACAACTCCTGGGAGTTCCCTGGCGGTCCAGGGGTTAGGACTCCGTGTGTAGGGTGCAGGTTCCATCCCTGGTAAGGGAACAAAGATGCTGCACAGTGCAGCCAAAAAAAAAACCCATAACCCCTCTCCTACAGTACTGAATCCTATGGTTAACTTTCAGTCTTCTTACTTTCAGCTGCATTCAATAAAGTTGACCACTTCTGCCTTCTTGAGACACTTTTCACCTAGCTTCTAGGATGCACTTTCTCCTGTTCTTATACACCATTCTTGCTTTGTTTTCCTTACTGCCTCTTGCAACTTCCAAATGTCAGAGTATCTCAGCGCTCAGTCCCCAGCCCTCTTCTCTTGGCTTTCTGTACTCCCTTTCTAAACGATTTCATCCAGCTTCATGGTTTTAGATCAGTAGGTGCACGGGTGACTTCCACATGACATCTCCAGTCTTGATCCCTCCCCTATGCTTCCCAGCTGCCTGTGCAATACCTACACTTGATATATAGTGTGTTCTAAATAGACCTCTGGATTTCTTACCCACCTCCCTATCTGCTACAAGTTTATTGGTTCCCCAAATTCTCCCTTCTCGGTAAATGATGCTGTCATTTACCAGTTGCCGGAGCAACTGGTAAATCCAGAAACTCAGCTGGCGACACTTCAAAATACATCTTGATCTGAACACCTGCCCACCATTGTTTAACCACCATCATCTCACACCTAAATTACTACAGTTGTCTTTAAACTGGACTTTATTCCACCTACAGCCAACCTCCCACTCTCCACATCACTCACACTCCTATAGCCACTTTATCCTTGCTGTTTCTGGACATTCCCAGCTCATTTCCTGCTCAGGGCCTTTGCATTTGCTCTTCCTTCTAGCTGATCAGCTCCTCCTCCAGAGATTTACACAGCTTGTTCTTTCATACCAGTCAGCACTCCATACAAAGGTCATCCTCAAAGAGGCTTTCTTTTGACTAACTAAACTAGCACCCACCCCTAACTCACCACTCTCCATCACCTTACCCTGTTTTATTTCCTTTAAAGCATTTATCTCTGTTTGACACCATATTTTATTGCTATTTGCTGATTGACTGGTCTCTCTTCTACTAGAATATATGCTCCATGAGACATTCTTGACAAAAAATTATGAAAATAGAAATGAACTTATTGCAAGAAACACTAGAGGCCCTTTACCTCAACCACCCATCTGATATTTAGATCAACTTCATACCCTCTCTATTGTTTGTGAAGTGAATATTTTTATATTGAATCACATTTATCCACTGATCTCCACTATTATTAATTTTTTACAGAGAAAAATGACTTCAATATTAAATAAAAATTTTACCAAGCACAATATCTACTCTTTTGACAGTATGCAATTAATTTTCCTATATAGCCTATAGAAGAAATTAGTCATTCAGACAATTGAATGTGACCATTCCTGGCAGCATGCATAGAGCCAGAACAGATACTGGAGCAGTGACATTTTATACCAAATGTCCAAATACAATAAAGCACAGAATAAGCAAGGGCTATGTGACATTGAACCGCAGCCAGTGTCTGAAAACTAACATGAAAGTATGCTGTCTAAAAATTTCCTTCCACTAGATTTCACTCTTTCCTCTTTAGGAAAAGAGGAGTTATCAGGAGTTCTCATTTAATTAAAAAATATATCAATTTACTATGTAGCTAATATTCACTCTTCTTAAGAAGTGCAAAGTAGGTCAAGTTGTTGTTTGATGATGGATGGAAGACTTTATCCAAAAGGATCTATCATTGAGTTATGGCACTGTGTTTCTTTAGACTTTGCACTAGCTTTAGTTGTCAGCAACTTGTCCTAGTCAATGGTTTGTCCACACACATATACACGTAGGAGTCTCTACAATGTCAAGCACTCTTTCCTTGCATATTGGTGAACTCTATTGCCCTAGTGAGGGATATTGATTTCCTATTATTCCTAGATGCCACATGATGCATTTCTATTAGTTGTAAACACTTACAAGACTGACTTTTATTTTCTACTCCATCACATCAGTCTGCCAGGGCAGGACATCTGTAAATGAGGCCCAGTGCATTTCATCAGACACTCTTCCACCTTGGTGCTTAAAATAATGATGCTTTCAAGCTGTCTAAATATAAAAAACTTGTCTTTAACAACCCACTGCTGTCTTGCCAGAGCCTCACAGTAAAGTCTCTTAAAAGTAACAAACTACACTCACTTCTCACTTCTTGACTTATTTGCTTTTTCTACAGGCACTAAACTGTTACTTATATCTCACTGATGTATGTTGGCTTCAGAATTAGACAGGAAAATTCCTATTGGCCTTTGCAAGTAAGAAAGATTACTGATGAAGAAAATACATTAAACCACACTACAAAATAGGCCTTCAGGATGAATTAGATTGCTTAGACAACGACAATTTTGAGAGTTTATCGGTATCTTAGAATGCATAAAAAGCACGTGTCAACTTCTTTAAACATTTTAAGTAAGGATTTACAGTTTGACTTGGATTTGTTTTAATGATGAATGAGATCTGCCGTCTCTTCTACTTGTTGAAAAAAGCCTACTTCAACCAGAAAGCCAAGATTTTTCCCCAAAGGTTTTAAATCTTTTAAATAGCATATGCGACTCCTGAGAGAAAACTCCAAAAGGTTATGGAATTCATTTGCCATTGAGGGAAAAAAAAACCAATAGTGAATATTAGGAGAAAATAAGAGTATAATTTATAAGAAAAGAATATTTGTCAAAAGACATCTAAGAAGTAAGCTGCTGATCTTTCTCTTTAGTACATCCTTCACATTTACTGCAGGGTGTCTCTGATATTCAACATTGCCTTGACCACCTTCCTGGCGTCATCCACTGCGGGAAATGATCCTCCATATTTTTTTAATCACATGTTGGTTTACATTCTCTTTTCATGTTCTCTGACTTGGTTGGATGTGTCTCATGAGCTTCTTTACATTTATATGGTAACTAAAAGTATGTCTTGGATCATCCCAATGAGCATTTTTACTAATTTTCCAAACATTAACTGCCTCATCTCACAACATTTACATTTGACCACTTTCTTCCTCACATTATCCACCCTCTCTTCTCCTCTGTGATCTTTGGCAAATGGCTTTATCTTTAGGTTACTCTCTGTGTAATTCCAGTATACCTTGTTTATCGGGAAAAAATAAAGCAACAATTTTCTTTCATAATAATGAATCTCAGTTTGACGTGTAATATTATTTATAAAAACAAGTATTTTTTTGTCTCTGTTTACCTAAATTCCATTTACATGAAACCAAAAAGAGATGGTTGTATATCTTTAACTTTCAGAGAGCTCCATTCATCAATTCAACAAATATTTGAGTTCTTCAAGAAATATTTGAGTTCTTACTATATGCTGAGTACTACTTCAGATATGGGGAATATAACAGTGAACAAAACAGGAAAAATTTCTGTACGCTCCTTGGAGTTTACATTCCAATGGGAGAGGCAGGTAATAAACAAACAAATGAGCAACATCTACTATATGTCAAGATTTCCAAGGATTTATTCAGCTAAGTGACACCATGGCAGTTTTGCTAATTAGGAGAAGCATAGGGTTACTGAAAGAAATCAGGCACTCGAGATTCTTAATAAGAAACAAAAATATCACCCAAAGCATGAGTACAATTCTTCAGGCCACCACTGCTCACTGTCATCTAAAATCTTGTTGCTAGGACATGGTAAGCATAGAAAAGCTAAGGACACTTTACAAGCTGGGGACATTTCTGGTAGAATGATGTTCTGATATTCATGGATCTAAATTCAGTTCTGAATAGGAGAAATAGAAATTAACAAAGAGAAAGAAGCATATCTGTAAAGTTGGCTTTTGAAATTATTTAAAGCTTTATAATCTAAAGCCTATAAAGAGGAGATATACAAATTATTACACTGAAAAATGTTGATATTTTATTGGTATTTAGGAATCTATTGTCATTCTATTCTAAGTGGTTATCAATACTTTTTGTTAAACTATAATATAATTTGCATCTTAAATTTCTCAAAAACCAGGTGGCCAGTCTTTAGCCTCCAAAATACGACTTTTGTTCTGATACCATGGTTTCATTTTTGCAGGGTAGAGTACTCAATGTTATTACATTTTTATGCTTTAACGCTTCTCTAAATAGAAATGGGGTCCCTTCATTTGATTTGGGAAATTGAATGCCAGTTGGGGAATTCAAAACCATGTTGGTTTCAAGCTTGAGTTTCTCTGCACAGTACCAAGTTCTTTTCCTTGGCCCCAAGGCATGTGTCTCAATGAGAAAATGTGGGGAAATGATGAATCGAGGATATCCTGAGACCATCTTGCCTATATACTTAACATTGTCCTGAAATTCTGTCTAGATGTGGCCCATGATTAATAGGGCCACACTTGGATGTAATCACATTTGGTCACATCCATTCAAATTACATGTTCAAATGCAATTTGCACATCAGTGTTCAAATGTGATTTTTATAGCTATAGGCAAAAGTAAACCATTGTATGTAAGAAATAGGAGTAGATACATACCATGGTGCTGCTCATTTATTTTTATATGGGAAATATACCCTTCTGAATAAAAATTAACTTTTTCTCCCATATGAAGCAAGATACAAAGTTGGAACTCTGTTCATCACCATAAACTGATGAGAACTACAATACGGTGTGTGACTCAATGTACCTAAATCATTCTCACATCACTGAGTCACAAATGGGACAGACAGCTGAAGGCATTGTTAGATTTGATAGCAGACTGTAATAAGGAAGCTTTGAATTACTGAATACTGATAACGTTTCTTAAAGAACAGAGTAAATGAACATTTTATAATAGACAATCACAGGACCAGCCTGTCTGTACCCCGGTCTTAGTAGCCAAACACATCTTGACTTGTAATTCTCTTAATTCAACACTTTCATCTGGTTTTCAAAATATAATTTATAAAACGTATGCAGCGGGGAGACCTTCAAGATGGCAGAGGAGTAAGATGTGGAGATCACCTTCCTCCCCACAAATACATCAGAAATACATCTACATGTGGAACAACTCCTACAGACCGCCTACTGAATGCTGGCAGAAGACCTCAGACTTCCCAAAAGGCAAGAAACTCCCCACATACCTGGGTAGGGGAAAAGAAAAAACAGAGACAAAAGATAGGGACGGGACCTGCACCAGTGGGAGGAGGCTGTGAAGGAGGCAAGGTTTCCACACGCTAGGAAGCCCCTTCACTGGTGGAGATGAGGGGGTGACAGGGGGAAGCTTCAGAGCCACGGAGGAGAGCGCAGCAACAGGGGTGCAGAAGACAAAGTGGAGAGATTCCTGCACAGAGGATCAGTGCCGACCGGCACTCACCAGCCCGAGAGGCTTGTCTGCTCACCCGTCGGGGCGGGCGGGGCTGGGAGCTGAGGCTCCGGCTTCGGAGGTCAGATCCCAGGGAGAGGACTGGGGTTCGCTGCGTGAACACAGCCTGAAGGGGGCTAGTGTGCCACAGCTAGCCAGGAGAGAGTCCAGGAAGAAGTCTGGACCTGCCTAAGAGGCAAGAGAACACTGCTTTGGGGTGCGCGAGGAGAGAGGATTCAGAGCACCGCTTAAACGAGGCCCAGAGACGGGCAGGAGCTGCGGCTATCAGCGCGGACACCGGAGACGGGCATGACATGCTAGGGCTGCTGCTGCAGCCAACAAGAAGCCTGTGTGCGAGCACAGGTCACTATCCACACCTACCCTCCCAGGAGCCTGTGCAGCCCTCCACTGCCAGGGTCCAGTGATCCAGGGACAACTTCCCCGGGAGAACGCATGGCGCGCCTCAGGCTGGTGCAACGTCACGCCGGCCTCTGCTGCTGCAGGCTAGCCCCGCATTACGTACCCCTCCCTCCCCCCCAGCCTGAGTGAGCCAGAGCCCCTTAATCAGCTGCTCCTTTAACCCTGTCCTGTCTGGGTGGGAACAGACGCCCTCAGGTGACCTACACGCAGAGGTGTGGCCAAATCCAAAGCTGAAACCTGGGAGCTATGCGAACAAAGAAGAGAAAGGGAAATATCTCCCAGTAGCCTCAGGAGCAGCGGATTAAATCTCCACAATCAACTTGATGTACCCTGCATCTCTGGAATACCTGAATAGACAATGAATCATCCCAAAATTGAGACCGTGGACTTTGGGAGCAACTGTAGACTTGGGGTTTGCTTTCTGCATCTAATTTTTTCTGGTTTTATGTTTATCTTAGTTTAGTATTTAGAGTTTATTATCATTGGTAGATTTGTTTATTAATTTGGTTGCTCTCTTCCTTTTTATTTATATATATAGATATACATATTTTTTTTCCTTTTTCTCTTTTTGTGAGTGTGTATCTGTATGCTTCTTTGTATGATTTTGTCTGTATAGCATTGCTTTCACCATTTGTCCAAGGGTTCTGTCTGTCCATTTTTTTCTTTTTTTTAGTATAGCTTTTAGCACTTGTTATCACTGGTGGATTTGTTTTTTTGTTTCCGTTGCTCTCTTCTTTCTGTCTTTCTTTCTTTTTATTATTTTTAATTTTTTTTATTTTCAATAACTTTTTATTCTAATAACTATTTTATTTTATTTTTTTCTTTCTTTTTTTCTCTCTTTTCTTCCAAGCCATGGGTCTTGGTGCTCCGGCCAGGTGTCAGGCCTATGCCTCTGAGGTGGGAGAGCTGAGTTCAGGACATTGGTCCACCAGAGACCTCCCGGCTCCATGTAATATCAAATGACGAAAGCTCTCCCAGAAATCTCCATCTCAAAGCTAAGACCCAGCTCCACTCAACAACCAGCAAGCTACAATGCTGCACACCCTAGGCCAAACAACTAGCAAGAGAGTAACACAGCCCCACCCATTAGCAGAGAGGCTACCTAAAATCATAAGGTCACAGACACCCCGAAAACACACCACCGAACATGGTCCTGCCCACCAGAAGGACAAGATCCAGTTTCATCCACCAGAACACAGGCACCAGTCCCCTCCACCAAGAAGCCTACACAACCCACTGAACCAAACTTACCCACTGGGGGCAGACACCAAACAATGGGAACTACGAACCTGCAGCCTGTGAAAAGGAGACCCCAAACACAGTAAGTGAAGCAAAATGAGAAGACACAGAAACACACAGCAGATGAAGGAGCAAAGTAAAAACCCACCAGACCAAACAAATGAAGAGGAAATAGGCATTCGACCTGAAAAATAATCCACAGTAATGATAGTAAAGATGATCCAAAATCTTGGAAATAGAATGGAGAAAATAAAAGAAACGATTAACAAGGACCTAGAAGAACTAAAGAGCAAATACAATAAATGAAATTAAAAATTCTCTAGAAGGGATCAATAGCAGAATAACTGAGGCAGAAAAACAGATAAGTGACCTAGAATATAAAATAGTGGAAATAACTACCGCAGAGCAGAAAAAAGAATGAAAAGAATTGAGGACAGTCTTAGAGACCTCTAGGACAGCATTAAAATCACCAACATTTGAATTATAGGGGTCCAGAAGAAGAAGAGAAAATGAAAGGGACTGAGAAAATACTTGAACAGATGATAGTTGAAAACTTCCCTAATATGGGAAAGGAAATAGTCAAGTCCAAGAAGCGTAGAGAGTCCCATACAGGATAAATCCAAGGAGAAACATGCCAAAGACACATATTAATCAAACTATCAAAAATTAAATACAAAGAAAAAATATTAAAAACAGCAAGAGAAAAACAACAAATAACATACAAGGGAATTCCCATAAGGTTAACAGCTGATCTTTCAGCAGAAACTCTGCAAGCCAGAAGGGAGTGGCAGGACATATTTAAAGTGATGAAAGGGAAAAACCTACAACCAAAATTACTCTACCCATCAAGGATCTCATTCAGATTTGATGGAGAAATTAAAACCTTTACAGAAAAGCAAAAGCTATGAGAATTAAACACCACCAAACCAGCTTTACAACAAATGCTAAAGGAACTTCTCTAGGTAGAAAACACAAGAGAAGGAAAAGACCTACAATAACAAACCCAACACAATTAAGAAAATGGTAATAGGAACATACATATCAATAACTACCTCAAATGTAAATGGATTCAATGCTCCAACCAAAAGACATAGACTGGCTGAATGGATACAAAAACAAGACCTGTATATATGCTGTCTACAAGAGACCTACTTCAGACGTAGGACACATACAGACTGAAAGTGAGGAGATGGAAAAAGATATTCCATGCAAATGGAAACCAAAAGAAAGCTGGAGTAGCAATTCTCATATCAGACAAAGTAGACTTTAAAATAAAGACTATTACAAGAGACAGAGAAGGACACTACATAATGATCAAGGAACCAATCCAAGAGGAAGATATAACACATAAATATTTATGCACCCAACATAAGAGTACCTCAATACATAAGGAAAATGCTAACAGCCATAAAAGGGGAAATCAACAGCAACACTATGATAGTAGGGGACTTTAACACCCCACTTTCATCAATGGACAGATCATCCATAATGAAAATAAATATGGAAACACAAGTTTTAAATGATACATTAAACAAGATGGACTTAATTGATATTTATAGGACATCCCATCCAAAAACAACAGAATACACTTTCTTCTCAAGTGCTCATGGAACATTCTCCAGGATAGATCATATCTTGGATCACAAATTAAGCCTTGGTAAATTTAAGAAAATTGAAATCATACCAAGTATCTATTCTGACCACAATGCTATAGGACTAGATATGAATTACAGGAAAAAATCTGTAAAAAATACAAACACATGGAGGCTAAACAATACACTACTAAATAACCAAGAGATCACTGAAGAAATCAAAGAGGAAATCAAAAAATACCTAGAAACAAATGACAGTGAAAACACAACGACCCAAAACCTATGGGATTCAGCAAAAGCAGTTCTAAGAGGGAAGTTTATAGCAATACAATCCTACCTCAAGAAACAAGAAACATCTCAAATAAACAACCTAACCTTACACTTAAATCAGTTAGAGAAAGAAGAACAAAAAAACCCCAAAGTTAGCAGAAGGAAAGAAATAATAAAGATCAGATTAGAAATACATGAAAAAGCAATGAAACAAACGATAGCAAAGATCAATAAATTAAAAGCTTGTTCTTTCAGAAGATGAACAAAATTGATAAACCATTAGCCAGACTCATCAAGAAAAAAAGGGAGAAAACTCAAAACAATAGAATTAGAAATGAAAAAGGAGAAGTAACAACTTACACTGCAGAAATACAAAGGATCATGAGAGATTACTACAAGCAACTACATGCCAATAAAATGGACAACCTGGAAGAAATGGACAAATTCTTAGAAATGCACAACCTTCTGAGACTGAGCCAGGAAGACCTAGAAAATAGAAACAGACCAATTACCAGCACTGAAATTGAGACTGTAATTAAAAATCTTCCAACAAACAAAAGCCCAGGACCAGATGGCTTCAGAGGTGAATTCTATCAAACATTTAGAGAAGAGCTAACACCTATCCTTCTCAAACCCTTCCAAAATATAGCAGAGAGAGGAACACTCCCAAACTCATTCTATGAGGCCACCATCACCATGATACCAAAACCAGGCAAAGATGTCACAAAGAAAGAAAACTACAGGTCAATATTACTGATGAACAACCATGCAATAATCCTCAAAAAAATACTAACAAACGGACTCCAACAGCACATTAAATGGTTGATACACCATGATCAAGTGGGGTTCATCCCAGGTATGCAAGGGTTCTTCAATATACACAAATCAATCAATGTGATACACCATATTAACAAACTGAATGAAAAAAGCCATATGTTCACCTTAATAGATGTAGAAGAATCTTTTGGCCAAGTTCACCACCCATTTATGATAAAAACCCTCCAGAAAGTAGGCATAGAGGGAACTTACCTCAACATAATAAAGGCCATATATGACAAACCCACAGCCAACATTGTTCTCAATGGTGAAAAACTGAAACCATTTCCTCTAAGATCAGGAGAAAGACAAGGTTGTCCACTCTCACCACTATCATTCAACATAGTTCTGGAAGTTTTTGCCATGGCAATCAGAGAAGAAAAAGAAATAAAATGAATCCAAATCAGTAAAGAAGAAGTAAAGTTGTCACTGTTTGCAGATGACATGATAGTATACATAGAGAATCCTAAAGATGCTACCAGAAAACTACAAGAGCTAATCAATGAATTTGGTAAGGTAGCAGGATACAAAATTAGTGCACAAAAATCTCTTGCATTCCTATACACTAATGATGAAAAATCTGAAAGAGAGATTAAGGAAACACTCCCATTTACCATTGAAACAAAAAGAATCAAATACCTAGGAATAAACCTACCTAAGGAGACAAAAGACCTGTATGCAGAAAACCATAATACACTGATGAAAGAAATTAAAGACAATACAAACAGATGGAGAGATATACCATGTTCTTGGATTGGAAGAATCAACATTTTGAAAATGACTATACTATCCAAACCAGTCTTCAGATTCAATGCAATCCCTTTCAAACTACCACTGGCATTTTTCACAGAACTAGAACCAAAAATTTCACAATTTCTATGGAAACACAAGAGACCCCGAATAGCCAAAGCAATCTTGAGAAAGAAAAACATATCTGGAGGAATCAGGCTCCCAGACTTCAGGCCACAGTACAAATGCTAAAGTAACCAAGACAGTATGGTAGTGGCACAAAAAAAGAAATATAGATCAATGGAACAGGATAGAAAGCCCAGATAGCACATACTGTCACCTTATTTTTGATAAAGGAGGCAAGAATATACAATGGGGAGAAGACAGCCTCTTCAATAACTGGTGCTGGGAAAACTGGACAGCTACATGTAAAAGAATGACATTAGAACACTCCCTAACACCATACACAAGAGTAAACTCAAAACAGATTAAAGACCTAAATATAAGACCAGACACTCTAAAACTCTTAAAGGAAAACATAGGAAGAACACTCTATGACATAAATCACAGCAAGATCCTTTTTGACCCACCTCCTAGAGAAATGGAAATAAAAACAAAAATAAGCAAATGGGACCTAATGAAACTTAAAAGCTTTTGCATAGCAAAGGAAACCATAAACAAGATGAAAAGACAACCCTCAGAATGGGAGAAAGTATTTGCAAAGGAAGCAACTGACAAAGGATTAATCTCCAAAATTTACAAGCAGCTCATGCAGCTCAATATTAAAAAAATAAACAACCCAATCCAAAAATGGGCAGAAGACCTAAACAGACTTTTCTTCAAAGAGGATATACAGTTTGCCAACAAACACATGAAAGAATGCTCAACATCACTAATCATTAGAGAAATGCAAATCAAAACTTCAATGAGGTGTCACCTCACACCAGTCAGAATGGCCATAATCAAAAAGTTTACATGCAATAAATGTTGGAGAGGGTGTGGAGAAATGGGAACCCTCTTGCACTGTTGATGGGTATGTAAACAGATAGCTAGTGGGAAGCAGCCACATAGCACAGGGAGATCAGCTTGGTGCTTTGTGACCACCTAGAGGTGTGGGATAAGGAGGGTGGGAGGGAGATGAAAGAAGGAGGAGGTACGGGGATATATGTATAGCTGATTCATTTTGTTATAAAGCAGAAACTAACATACCATTATAAAGCAATTATACTCCAGTAAATATGTTAAAAAAAAGTATGCAGAAGGAAAGGAAGCCATGGCTCTCATAACATGTACATACAATCTGTGCATGAAACTACTATACATACATAGATTTCATGCCAAGAGAATCTCAGTAGTTTCTAGTAATCTCCCGTTCGTCAAATCTCCCTACTCAGCAGTCTGATTGGAAACCAACTATCCTGAGGCAGTTGCTTAGTGGAGAAAAATTTACAGTTGGTCTTCTTGTTCAAATTAGGGTCAGCTAAAATATGAGAACCTTATGTGGTGGCAGGGAGGGATAGTTTAAAGCCCCTCATGGAACTGACTTTGGGTGAGAGATGAGCAGGTGATGAGTGTCATCAATGATTCTCTATTAGAACAGGTACAGCAGGTACAAATAATTCCATTACTGAGTCAAAAACAAAAAGGGTTGTCACTTTTCATGGTTAGAACCTGCGTGTCCCAGCAGAAAGTACGTATTCTTTGGCCCTGGCTCTGCCACATGACAGCTACATTATTTTGTGACAATTCAATCTTTGTGAGGCAAATTCTTCTCATCCATAAAATGGGTTAATAATAGCAACATTTGGGGATGATTTTGTATGTAATGTAACTCTGTAGCTTAGGATGATGCTAGAACACTGCCAGTGCTCGATACTTTATACCACAAGCATCCGCAGGTTTCCTTTAGCCTCTCATGTTGCTGGTTTACCAGCTCCCGCCTACACAGTAGCAGTGCCAGCCCCACCACACTGCAAGTCCCCCACAGTTATTTGTGTGTCGCCACAGTGTGACCCACAATTTGCTCCTGTTCTTCTATCCTTCTTTGAAGCCACCTCATGCATCTCTTTGAGAGAGGTGCCCTTCTCTATGGTCCCGCTCCTGGTGCCCTCTGGGAGGACTCAGCTCTGACCCAAGTCCCATCAGAGACCTCAGGAGGCCAGTGCTGTGCCATGGATGAGGGCAGAAAGGAGAAGATGGCTGTTTTCCTTTTTCATCTGGACCTTGAGGCAGCCTTGGATGCAATCCTCCTGAAAACAGACCTATCTGCTTCCTCTGCTTCACTCTCAGGATAACCCTGACCTTGGAATCATGCTCAGAAATCAACCTTGCTTGCTGGCCTGTCTCTGTCTCTTCCATCTGTCTCCAGCAGTGTGCTAATTGCTGTCCAGGCATTATCCCATCCTCACAAGAAGCCTGTAAGATTGACAGATGAAGATGGGGACTCAGAATATCATCCTCTCTCCTCTTCTATCTCCTATATATAAATACTTGGGGTATCACCACCCTCAGATGCCCCCATTAAGATGAGTCTAAAACATATTGCAAGTGGTAGCAACGGTTATTATTTTTTTAAAGACTTTTTTGATGTGAACCATTTTTAAAGTCTTTATTGAATTTGTTACAATATTGCTTCTGTTTTATGTTTTGGTTTTTTGGCAGCGAGGCATGTGGGGATCTTAGCTCCCTGACCAGGGATTGAACTCACACCCCCTGCACTGGAAGGTGAAGCCTTAACCACTGGCCCACCAGGGAAGTCCCAGCAATGATTATTATTATCATCCCATTCTAAGTCAAGGTCAAAGTTTATGCTGATTCAACGAGTCTGCAGAAATATACAGAGTAGGAACTGAACTACAGAAATCAGAGTACCAGGGAGAGAATGGGGGTAGGGAGTTAAAAGACTAAGGAAGACAGTTTTGAAAACCGAAATCTGGTCATTATAAAAAATAATGTATAAGGAAGGAATCTAAGAGAATTTACGTATCATCTCTTTTAGTAGTTCTCTTTGTTTTTAATTTATTAGATGGCATAAGATATTTTTCTCACACTTTCCCCCTAAATCCCTGCCTTGATCCCTTCTTTAAAAAAATAAAAAGACAAGTAATGCCATCTTCTAGATGAAGAGCAAGACTTTCTCTTCTCTTTCCCCTACTTTCCATTTCCTTAATTCATCTTTCTATCTCCAAGTACAGGTGGGAAATAATTGAGGAACAATTTGGGGGGGAATGAAATTTTGATTCCAGTCTACAAGAAATCTCTAGAGATTACTTTCAAACTAAAATCGATTTCATACCCAGTAGAAAGCTTTCATTTCATGAAATGAAAATCTAAATGATAACAGTCTAAGAACATCTTTCCAAAAGAAGGCACCCTAAGTACGCTTGCCGAATTACTACCAAGATGTATTGTCTTCCTTTTTTTTTTTTAACTTTTTTAAAAAAAATTGAAGTGTAGTTGATTTACAATGTTGTGTCAGTTTCAGGTGTACAGAAAAGTGATTCAGATATATATATATATAGAAAGAGATACAGATATAGGTATTCTTTTTCGGGTTCTTTTCCGTCATAGGTTATTACAAGGTAATGAATATAGTTCCCTGTGCTATACAGTAGGTCATTATTGTGTATCTATTTTATATAGATAATAGTGTGTATCTGTTAATCCTAAACTCCTACTTACACCAAGAAATAAGAGAGAGAATTTCTCTATTGATCATGCTCTGTGTTTTTTATCCAGGGCTAGTGAAATATTCTCTGGTTACCATTGCCAAGCATAAATTTTTTATGGCAGATGTCAGTTATATTTTAGTAAAAGACTAAATTCATTTTCAATTCTCTTGCAAGAGTCTTTCAAGTAACATAGAAAGAACAAGATATTATCAGTGGGGGAAAAAAACAAAATCAAATGCACTTTAATAAAATGCAATCATTCACAAGTATTATTACCAATCCATTTCCTACTAATATTTTAGATCAAAATGTACCAAATTCATTCGGCTCCAATGCTTTGGGTTTTCTGAATTTCCAAAATTACATGTCTATTTGCTGCTGAAATCTGAAAAACCAGAAGAGGTGAGACCAACAAGAAATTTGCGTACACACCAATAGAAAGGGATGATAATGCATCATTTTCTTCTTATATATTTATTTCTTATTCGTGGTTTAAAGTGATCCATTGATCAAGAAATTAATAGACATTGAAAACTTTCCTGGTTACCACCACTCACATACTCGCCTTTCCTTTAAGGTCTATTCTGCCTTAGTCAGAATTTTTACCAAAGAGGGGGGTGGAATGGACATGGAAACTCCTAAAATGTTCAGGCACACTATTATCAACACACCTCTATTAGCTGCATATATAGAAATCTTGGAAAAAAATAAGTTTTTTTATATTGAGATGGCAGATTGAAATCTTAAATTAATATTTTGTTTATTATTTTTTCATATCCAAGTTTTTAAAAAATATTCTTTAAGTATAGGACTGTTAATTAATGATCATTTCATTACTAGAAATAAAAATATGGATTCAGCTTAAAGGTTTCTTCATTATTTAGTGTATTTCTTCTTCACATGCTAGTTATGAACTTTAATTTGGTACCTCTATCCAAAAACCAAGAGCAGATGAGACACCTAAAAATATCTTCATTTGCATCTGTTTTCCTTCCTTATGAGACGGAGAGTCATCCCACCTGATTTTGCCTTGAAAACAAGGAAATAACTAATGACAATTTGGGAATGAATTCACTGTTCATCTCGCAAGCTAGTATGTCAGGCCCTCCATCGTTTGGTTCAAAGTGATGCTAAATTGCAAGAGGGTAGGACAGGAGTCTTTGGCATTTTCCCATTCCATATAGTTGCTAGCAGAGATGATTAATAAAGCTCCCTTGATGTGAATTAAGGAACTCGGTTAAGTGAATTAGATCCTATTTACTTTGTCTTCTTACACAAATATGCTGTTATAAGGTTCTTATTTTTTTTTAAGTAGTGGAACAAAATATAACTAAATTACCCCATATTTTAAAAATATGGATCACTTCCTTCCTATAAAAATTTAAGACCAGGTCTCCAGAAAGAAAGACAGAAACATGTATTGATGCGCATCAAATCTGCATTGGTTTCTTATTATCACATTAAAGAGACAATCTAAGGATATAAGTTATGACTTAATTTTGATTTTGTTTGCATACCGCTACCTAATGTACATAAAACAACCATCACAGAACAAAACGGATACACCCAACAGCTAGCTGCATTTAAATGATTTTAAAATAGGTGCTTATAAAAAGTCAATTTTTGGTGTTTATCTGCTTCGGAATGAAACAAATCACAGATATGTTTTCATGTTGATTTTCTCTGGCAGGACTGGGAATTCCCACATTTCATGGGAGACGTCGATGTAAATCTTCCTGGTTTGCACACGCCTCACATGCAGTTCAAGATTCCTTTCTTCCAGAAGATCTTCAAGGAGGAATATCGTATTCACATAACAGGTATAATTTTGAACACAATTTGATTGTCTCCTAGTTAGAGTCATGCTAGCTGCTATAAAAGGCAAAGCAAATGGTAACATTTTAGAGACATACAGGAATATGGTTTTATTTTACTCACGTAACAGTGCAAGGCGGTTCCAGATCAGCAAGGGGCTGTGGACCATCATTCTGGGACTTAGATTCCTGGTGACTTTAACAATTTCAACTTCAACATCCAGTGGGCAAATGGGAATAATGAGAATGGGGAAAATGACTAAGAGGGTTTGCCTGTTTCTTAACCCCCTGGCCTGGAAATAAAACATGTCACCTCCACGCACATTCCATGGGGAATAACTAGTGAGATAGTCCCATGTAGAGTTGAGGAGAGCAGAGAGATATGGTCCCCCATTGGGCAGCCACTTGTGATGTCAGGTCTCATGTTCTAGCCTAGGAGTATCAGAGGTGAGTCATATCTTTGTTATGGATTGTTTGCTATCTCTGCCACCCTCCATAGACCACTACACCTCGGTTTTGTTCATTAGGTGGGTTTCTTTTTCACAACATACAGCTCAGTATATTTTTTCATCATGAATACTCTTTATGCTTTGTTCTTCATTTGCTTCTGAGATCAAAACAGTGGTACCCGAGAGCTCCAATCAGACCATGTGCCTTTAGGGAGTTGGGCCGCTTCTCATTTGATTGAGAAAACTTATTGCTGTGGCAGGGCTCATGTTTGTCTCAGGCGATTCCCTTGTGGATCCTCAGATTATTCCATTTTCAGATGTGTCCTGCTCTTGAAGTAGCTTGAATATGATTTATTATAATCTTCTTCCATGACAACTCAGTCATTCTCATCTAAACAAGGCTTCCCAGAGCTTCGTTTTGTACCTCTTTTTCTCTTTGTAACAAGAAGCAGTCAGCTGAATGTTCACAAAGAGAGAATGGCATTAGTTCTCAAGCTGTTCAAATGCAGGTAATGAATGTGTGTGTGTTTTAAGGACAATGGCCTAGGATCCCACACCTGCTATAATAAAAACTGCTGAAGAAATCTGTGCTTACACGACCGTCTGTGCTGCCGAATAAAAATAGCCTGAGCACAGAAAACGTGAACATCTGAGTACTGCAAAAAACCTTTGCTCAACTTGAAGGCTGTTTTTTGCTTTGAGCATGAGGCAACCTTCCTAAATTGGAGAATGAGCTCATAAGTAGGGAAGATGCAGCAGGTTTCTTTTCCTATTCAAAATGAATGAGGCTCTTCTATTAAATTCACTGGGTAAATCAATCAATTTGAGTTCAGGTCACATAGTGTGGTTTCAGAGTCCCCACTTAATCTCTGCAGCATGCTACCCTCTCCGACTTCTAAAACAGCTATGACACACGTGGTATCATCATATCCCTTTGGGTGGGCTTTTGACGGGACCATCTGTTCTTGCTATCAGCTCTTGTCTCAGACCATCGTGGCACTAATATTGTCTCTGACTGAATATCAGAAGCCTTATCAAAAATATACTGTTTGAGTGCAAAATATCAGGTTTAAAAAAGGGGGTAATGGAGGAAGACTCAGAAAATCCACCGACCAGAAAGAAAAATAAAGCTGTTAAAATATTTAATTTCGGTCGCTTTTGCATAGCTTTGTCATATATGCTGCCATTTATAGACAGGGGCAGGGGTAGGTTTTGTGGTTCCCAAAGCTTACACAATTTGGAATGCTTTACTTAAGAATATGAATACAAAATTACAACTAAAACTTGTATTCAGTGTCTGGGAAGGGAGCCAGGTACACAGGAATCTCTGATGATTCAGCATCATTACTTTCAAGGTAAAGCCTCCTGTGCCTTTGAACTAAAACATTCATCCCACCAAGTATTATTTTCTAAAAATGTAAAAGGAGGAAAGGCTAGCTAAGTTTTTGCAATAGAGACTTCACATTAATAAAGTTTTCCAGAAGATGGAAATATATTATAATTAAGGCTTTGGGGTAGTATTTGCCAAATTATGCTGATTATCATATCATCCAGGAATTTTATAAATATACAGATTGTTGGGCCCCATTCCTAGTGGTCCCAACCCAGTAGGTCTGGGCAAAGGCCAAGGAATGGGACTTTTGTAAAGCTGCCCTGGGTGATGCTGACCATTGAGAACTGCTCCTTTCTGATTGAGAGGACACCGGTGAGATCAGGCTGTCTCCTTGAGAAGAGCCATGCAAATGATTGGGTATCTGGACCTACTAGGGAGGCTTTCAAGGGACTTAAATTCAAAATAAGATAGGATACATGTGGGTTTGGGGGTGAAGGGCTCCACCATAAACTATTTAAATCCAGTTTGTGGTAAGATGGTCGTGTGCTTCCCCAGATCCAAGATAAAAATTTCTAGGAAAATGGTGACAGGTTTGGAGGCTGAAAAAAGAACTTTCCCCTCTTGTTTTGTTCTGCTGCTCTCTTTGTTCTGTGAATTGGTGAAGAGGTTGCTGAAGCCACTCTGGAGTATCACCCATCTCCCCTGAAAGGCCTTTGACTTTATCTGATGTTGTAAGATACTTGTTTCTGGGCAAACCCAGGTAAAATCCCCCAAACACAGTGCTACATGTATTTTAACATGCTCAGTCGTTAGTAGCCCACAAATTTCCAAGTGAACTACAAATGCTAGCTTGAGAGGTTCCTTCAAGTTCTGCTTCTTTTTGTAAAGAGACCCTAATGCTTTCCTTGGTTAGCAAATCACCCCTGGGAGTATTAAGCGTGAAACCCTCTATATCCGTCTATGTTTCTCAAACTTTATGTGTATGAGAATCACCTGAAGAGCTTGTATGAAAGGTCTATCAGCCACACACCCAGAGTCAGATGCCTGAGGTAGGAGGTGGAGCCCAGAATCTGCCATCCTCTGAAGCACCACCAATGCTGCCTATGCAGGCAGCCAGAGAACCACACTTTGAGAAACACTGCGACTGAGAAACATTTTCTATAGTTAGAATTCCTCTCATCTCAGCTTTTATTTATTTTCTATGCACTTCTTAAAACAAAAGCCAAGGGGCAGAATGCAAATTCAATAGAAATGGGGTAGCCAGTGAGAAAGGCACATGTAGGGGCCTGACAGAAGCTAGAAAGTTCAGAGCTGGGGCCAACAGAGGAGGTCCCAAAGCAGAGCATGACCGGGGAAAAGGTCCAGAAGAAGCTGGAGCCAGGGCTAGGAAGGGATCCTGCAGACCTCCAGATAGCTCTGTCTATTGCTTTCTCTGTCTGTGTTTGTTCTGCACCAGAAGAGCCTAGACAACGATGGCTGGGGTTCTCCCAGGGTCAAGGATGGCTTGATGGCCTCAACTATTATTTCTCTGTGATCTAGAAAAGATGTTCAGTGCATGCTGAGGCAATGGAATGTAAAGACTTGGTGCATAGGTTCCAGCCCTGCTACTAACTGGTGGCAGGGCCCTTGTCAAGCTCTTTAACCTCTTAGAGGTTCAGTTTTCTCATCTGTTAAATGGGGACAGTAATGGTACTTATCCCATAGGATTGCAGTGAGAATGAAATTAATTAATATGTACAAGGCACTTAAAACACTGCCTGCCATGAAGTAAGCACTCAATAAGCTCTCAGTATTTTTACCTAAAGCTTTTCCTTTCATCCCTCCAGAATCTGGCTTTCCTATTTAATTCACAAACATTAGGTAGCCTGAGAGAGGGCTCTCAAATTACTTTTCCACTATTCTGAGTTCTTTCCTGTTATTTACTGTGCTGAGTCCTCAAGAAAGAGAAATCTAAGAATGAAAATAAAAAAATCTCTCTCCCAATGAAATGCTCTGTATGTAGACGGTTATCCGACACTGATGAGTTCCCATTGACATTCTAAAAGCCTTTATGATTTGAGTATTTTTTAATCCTGATTCCTAGCTTGTTTTATTTATGCATGTCAGAAATAACTTGAATTGTTGCATCTGTTTAGCTCATCTGGATCCCCCTTGACAGATGGTTTGCTGCAGTATGTCTGAGCTTTCAGTTTATAAGCTGGGCTACAGCTTATAAAAAATAAATCATCTCTATCCAAGGGTGTGTTAAAATATTTTTTTCTGGGAATTTTGACTTCAGTAATAAAGGGGATAAATGGTTAGTGATTCGGTCACATTGGTGCTTTCAGCGCAAGTCCATTGTTCTCCTAAAAGTCAGTGCTAAATGCAACTGTGTAATTATCTCTTTTGCCCTCTTCCCTTTTACCTATAAGGTGAGTGCAAAGATGGATTCAAAATGTGATGTACTAAGTCTCAAGAGAGGAATGGCCTCTCAATTTAGTCTTGGAAGCTCCTATGAGTCCTATTAATGCCAATCCTGGTGGAAGCTCTGCCATCTGTCATCCCAGCCAGACAAAGGAAGTGTCCCATTGGTGGCCATCATCTGAGTAAATTAGGAGAGGGTTGGGGGAAAGGCCAGAAGGAAGGCCTGTGCATCTGTGAGGAGAGAATTCACACTGCTGGCACGATGATACCCATGGGAAGCTTTTCGGCAAAAATGGAAAATGTAGAAGTAAACAAGCCTGTGTAGATCTGTGTTCTATTTCAGTTTCCTGAGATGCGTGAGGGCACAGGTGCTTTACAATGGTGAGAATGTGGAAAATAATGCTGAAAACCCCTTCATTTTATTTCCATAGGTGCCTGATTTCTGGCAAATGAGTTCCCAAAGATTGTTTTTTAAAGAGCTCTCCTGTGTCAAACAGATCATGGAAAGTGCTGGCGAGGGCAGGCCAGTGGTCCATCCAGCAGAATATTTTGTCTGGCAAAATTAGCAAGGGACTTGTTATAGGGAAATACAATGCATCCCCTTCACCATGACAGTCCCCAGGGATCGTGAATTTATCCAAAGTACACAAGGATCTCTTGCTATTCTCTCAGTTATGAACTTTTCTAAACCTTTCCTGCAGCAATTTCCATTTTCAGCGCATTTGTGAAGCTCTAGGAATGTACTATGTAAGTAAACTATGTTTACTTCTACATAAAGCAGCAATCCCTTTTATTTGTCCCAAACTCATCTTCTTCAAGGCCATGGTTGCTTTGCCCACTGCCTGTCAGTCCTTGCTGTCCCTAAGCTGGTCTGTCCTGTCCAGGCTGAGATATTCTGGGTTCACTTATGCATAGATGAGGATTTTTGTAATAAAACTCACGTGATTTTCAGGAATTTGTCTTTACATCCAGAAGAAAGACTTGAAATATATAATTAATATAATCTTTGAGACAAATATTTTGTTTTTCCCAATTTTCCAGATTTTATCTTATTTTTATCTTAATTTTATTTTATTTTAGCAGTATCCTGGAATTCACCAGATCATGGTGACACGTGTATTTGACTTGAAAGACTAGAACTTCACTCCTCGAAATTTTTCTGGACATAGTATCTCAGACATTTACGTAATGATTAGTGGACATTTTCTGAGTTAACGTGTCTAAAGCTAAGCTAAGATCTAGGGAATACGGAAATGAGTGGCACAGTTCCCAATCTCAAGAAAGAGTTTGAGAGTCATCTAATTCAGTACAACTGCATGGCCCTTTCTTTCACATTTTATCATCACAAGTTTCTACCTCTATTCATCATATTGGATTATGTCCTAAAGGAGTAGCCTCCCACTTATGGAAATGACAATGACAAGAGAGGTACTTTGAGAAGCTATATTCATTTGCTTTTAAGTCTTAAGGAGATAATTTATTAACTCAAGTTAACTCTCATTAGTTCATCAATTATTTAGTCGTTATCTTCAATTTGCTAAATGGTCTCCTCATGGCCCAAGCACTTAATGTGGTTTCTAGATATCCCTAAAATACCTAGGGGGATGTAAAGAGATGCTAACTCAGTGAGCACTGTTTTCACTGATCATGTCTGGAATGAGAGGACATTGAATACGGCCAAGAAGCCTGTTACAGCAAACTGTTACTTATTTAATTATCCGAACGTTGTCTTCTTCAAGGCCATGGTTTCCTGCTATCCCATAATGGATACTAAATGGCTCTGTGGAGCGTGACCACTGGACGCAAGAGTCTGGCTTAGCGGTGACACCCACTTGGTATAGAGGGTGCTCACAGGACAGCTCAACCTCAATGCTGACTGGGAACCCTACTGAGTAAAAGTTTTTACAAAATATTATAATTGCATATTTGAATCATGAAAGGTTCATTATATGGTGGAAATATCATCACTTATAGCTTTTTTCCTTAGTTGAAAAAATAGCACTTTCCCCCAAACTGTTATCATTTCCTATGCTGAGTGAGGGTGATATTTAATGAAGAATTCTTTTAAAATTAACTAGCCCATTCTTTTAAAATTAACTATAAACTCCCACAAAGTAAAATGATAAAACTACCACTGTAATATCATTTTTAACAATCAGTAAGATTCATTAAAAGCACAAAACACAAGAAAGAGGTAATCCCACCAACACCATGCAGGGATTGCTCGTTAAAGGAGACAATGAGGTATTTCGAGAAGGAGGTTAATAGAAATAATGTATGGATTACTACCCTTCCTCCTTGCTGATTACATCATGCTATGTAGTTGAAACAGCAGGGGAAAATGCTATGTAGTTGAAACAGCAGGGGAAAATGCAAAATCTCTCATGTGATAAATGCCAAAATACCAAGCCTCTTGTTATGGTTGATTGTCGGTTCACAACAACACACATGGAAAAATGACAGTAGAAGCACTTCTAGTCTTTTTTTTTTTTTTTTTTTTTGCGGTACGCGGGCCTCTCACTGTTGTGGCCTTTCCCGTTGTGGAGCACAGGCTCCGGACGCGCAGGCTCAGCGGCCATGGCTCACGGGTCCAGCCGCTCCACGGCATGTGGGATCTTCCCGGACCAGGGCATGAACCCCTGTCCCCTGCATCGGCAGGCGGACTCTCAACCACTGCGCCACCAGGGAAGCCCTTTTTTTTTTTTTTTAGCCTTTTGTGTCTTATACCTTGTCATGTGTGTCATTTCAGGGACTCAAAATTATCTTTTTATGGCAAACTGTTTCTCAGAATATACAATCTTTTTTTTAAGGAAAGCTTTCTGCATCTGAAAATTGTGTATTGCATCTTTTTTGCTCTAATGGTGAGAATTTTCTGGTCCATCATAAAACACTGAGATTTAGGTGATATTTCACAGAATCATCAAAGAGACTTTTAGGACAGGGAAGAAATCTCAAGGATTATATGGCTCAACTCCTTCACTTTATAGACAAGAACACTAAGGTTGAGTTGTCCCACCTGATTTTGCTTTCTAGTTTGCTGCATCTCAGAAAACTGTTTTTAAAGAGGAGAGAGTATTACCAAAGTAATAAAACACTGTATAGGAAAATAGGAGAATGGATGATAGAGAAAGATGAACATCCTTCCTTGTACAAATGGATAAATGGACCAGAAGTTATGTCAGGTGGGCAGGAAAAAAACAAAAAGTAAGAAGAGCCATTTCTTCTATATTTTCAGCTGTTCCAAGTTTCGACTGAGTGGCTACAGCAGTGAGGGGAAGGACAATGCTACCTTCACAGAGGAGAAAAGGAAATAAATCAATAGGGATCCTGCTTCAGTTGATTCTCTCCTCTCTGCACTTCCCCACCTCCCAACACGATCTGTCTGCAGAGGAGGGAAGAATCTATCTGCTTCCAAATTTGTGTGTATAAAAGACCTTGTCTCTGGACTAATACTACTGCAAGCTGTAGACAAATTACAGTTGCTAAGGATTTTTAACAAGTTAAATATGGTGATTCAGAAAGCATATTTATATATAACTATACACTGGATCCTCTTGGATAATTAGTCCAGTGATATCTACCCAGTAATGTCAGTGCTTAGTAATTTATTCTGTTTTATCCAAACTGAAACATTTAGGATATATCTTTGTTACAAATCCTTACACACTCTTCTCTCTCTCTTTTCTATCACTAAGATCTTGTATTAACTGGATTGAAGAAGTAGAAGGAAGAAATGGCAGAAATAACACTACCCTACATTTTTGGCAAACAATGCATCTCAGAGAACTTTTAAATATAACCTCTCATTTTATCCTAACAATAATCCTTTGAAGTGGGTATGTTGGTATTATTCTCCATTTCATAGAACAAAAAATTGAATAGTTAATAAGTAGAAGGATTTGGGGGAAGAGGACAGAATCATAGAACTGGGAGGCATCTAGTTCTGTTTCCTCAATTTGAAAATAAAATTGCTGAGATCTGGAGAGGTTAAACAAGTTACCCAAGGTTGTATTATTTAAGATGAGTATTAGATCTCCATCTGCTGATGTCCAGCCTGCAGTTTTTGTCACTATGGTACTCTCTCTCACAAATCAGTAAAGATGTGTTACAGCAGGGTGATGGTATCCCTGTCAGGCAACACATTCTTAATGCATGTCTCCTTCGTCCTATCTAAATATTCAGACACCAGGTCATGTGAGAAGCAACATAATGCGATCCTTTAGTGTGACAGTTTAGTGGTCAAACTGACCCAGCACCATTCAACTTGGGTAGAGAAAATAATTTGAAAAAATCCCCTTCTATCCTCAGGGTTCCTTCAGTTTGATCGCTGTACATTCACTATCACTTTTATTCTCTGGTTTTATTTTTTTCCTTTGACTATTAAACATTCCCTGAGCATCTTCTCCCCACCAGGAAAGCACCCTTCTCCAAGCTCCATGAGCATTCCTGTTTTTCCTCGCTGATTCCACGATGCTGTTAATGTTCAGTTTCTGACGTCATTACCCTGGAAACAGGACCCTTTATGAAGGACTGCTCTGTTCATGAGTTTATAAAAGTGACTAAGAGAGGATACATATTTTTCCAAGGGACCTTTATGAGTCAAGAAGGTGATGGTCAGTCACACAAGTCCAAGGACCTCTTCCCCTCACCATCCAGTCTGGCTTTATAACCCGTGTAGGTTACAACAAGGGAATAAGTATGGATCTTCTACAACAAAGAAGTATCCAAAGCCCCTCTCCCAACTGCTTCTATCACAGAAGCTACAAATTAGTGCCTCCGAGATACTGAATGATAATCCCTGAACTTTTATATATCACCTGTCTCTCATTCTGGTTGGCCTTTTTTTCCTATGATATTCTCCATTCTTTCCCTTCTCTCTCCCCTCAGACCCTCTCTTCCACATTACCTGATCTTTTTCTGTATGTTATTCTATCTGCAGCAAAATAAAAGCATATACTAGAAAGAAACATAACATTTTCCAAACCGTTCCCTGTCTTGCTTTTCTTTCTGGGACCACATGAATTGCTATTTCCTTCAAAATCTTTTCTGCAGAAATTAGCCCTCAGTTTTTATTCCGTTTTCTCAATATCTGCAGCATTAATGGTTTGTATCACTCCTTTGGCACCTCTTAAATGTGGCCTCTTATTATTATTTATCTGTTGATGTCTGTTTTCTATTTCCCCCATAAGATGATGAGTTCCTTCCCAGAAGGCAGTAGCATATGTCTTCAGCATCTACTAAGGTACCCTCCACAGAGTCTATTCTGAGCACAATAAATGTTTGGTAATGACGCTCACCTTTGTATTTGAATTTCTCTGGCTTGAGCTTTCTTAATTTGTTGTATGGTTGATTCTGTTTTCGTTTTGAAGATTCAAGAGGGCAGGAGTGGTTTGAACTTAACAGTACCAGATGTTATAAACATTTTATCATATCTGGAAAAGTTTCCAATGTTCTATCGTACTTTGCAGTTTGGGTGTGCCAAATAAATCATTCAGGCAAGAGCTTCCATTACAAATATTATAAACCCTGTATAGTTGAATGATTTCAGGACAGGCAGAGTTATAATTTCCCTTCATATGATTTATATAAATTCTCTTCATAGAGAAGAAGTTGCACCTTCCCATGCAAATGAAGACATTATCATGACTTAGGCAAGGCTTTGATGATAATAATAGTAACAATTACTGAGTTCCTATTATGTACCAGGCATTGTGCTTAGTATCTAATAATCTCATGAAATGCTAACAGCTTAATAAGTACTGTTATTTTCTGCTTGTAAAGAAATTGGAGTTTAGAGAAGTTAAACAACTAACCCAAGGTCACATAGCCAGTAGGTTTGGGAGCCAGTCCCGGATTAAAGTTCTTCAACCTTGCATATAATAGGAGATTGAAAATGTGTAATGACGATGATAAAATACTTTCTTAAACTCCTTACAAAGTTATATTTTTATAGAGCTATGTGTTCTATTGGAGTACATATTTAAAAATACATTTTTACCAATCTTAGTTTAAGAAGTTTGCCCAAGATCCTATCTCTCATGTGAAGCAGTAACTTAATAATGTTCACTATCACTATTTTTAAATACAAAATAAAATAATTTTGACATAACACATATAATTATAACTAAAACTTTTAGAACCTGTTATAAATATCACATAATTTTGCAAAACTATGAGCTGAGTATTACTATATTATTATGACACACTAAAACTTGGAATAAATTATAATAAAAATTATAATGGAATCTAGTATCCCTTGAAATTTTTTCAACATTCTTTCCATTTAAAGATGCAAAGGTTTCACTAGGTAGTATGTCTCTAAATAATACCTTATTTATGTAAGATTTTTAAATACTACAAAGAAGTCATAATAATTACAGTCTCTCCAAATCATGTCTTCTACAGCTATGGTTATATTTATATGTCTGATAAATGGATTCTGTTCAATGAGAATTTGATGCAATTATTTTTAAAGTCTTGAAATGAATGCTCAAGGATTATTGATCTGAATCACATCAACTAATAGTTTAATCAACAGGTCACCTACAAAGAGCAATGTGAATTCAATTGATATACTGCTGTGCTTGCATTGCAAAATGATTTATTTCTTTCCCTGGCTTAATTATAAAACTGTAAGAGATAGTCAATCATACGTTGGACTTTTCTTAAGAATTTCATCAGAACTTTGTTTTTAAACCTTAATTAAATTGTTCTATAGAATAACCTACATGGAACCAAATTTGAGTATAACTGTGGTGCCTTAAAAACCAGGAGACTTAATCTAGAAAGTGTAGTTACCATAAATTACTGGCTCTGGGATCTACAGTTACATTTTCACATGCCTAGAATCCATTTAGGAAATCCCCATTGCCAATTCACTTAATGGCAGCATAACACTCTCAAAAAATTTTTAGCAGGTCTAAAATATTAACAATTTATGCTATAATACCAGTATCTCCATTTTGTAGGAGAAAACTCTATTGCAGTTTTATAGGTCTTTGACTAATATGCAGTATTTCTTTTTTAATGCAGGTAAATGGTTTAACTATGGGATTATCTTTCTCGTCTTGATTTTGGATCTTAATATGTGGAAGAATCAGATATTTTATAAGCCTCATGAATATGGACAGTATATTGGCCCAGGGCAGAAGATATATACAGTGAAAGACTCAGAGAGTCTAAAGGATTTGAACAGAACCAAGCTATCCTGGGAATGGCGGTCCAATCACACCAACCCTCACACTAATAAAACCTATGTTGAGGGAGACATGTTCTTACACAGCAGGTTCATAGGGGCAAGTCTTGATGTCAAGTGTCTGGCTTTTGTGCCAAGTCTGATAGCTTTTGTGTGGTTTGGATTCTTCATTTGGTTCTTTGGACGGTTTTTGAAAAATGAGCAAGGCATGGAGAATCAAGACAATACTTACACACGCATGAAAAGAAAATCCCCATCAGAACAAAGCAAGGACATGGGAATCACGCGAGAAAACACCCAGGCCTCAGTGGAAGACCCGTTGAATGATCCCCCCTTGGTGTGCATCAGGTCTGACTTCAACGAGATCGTCTACAAGTCTTCCCACCTAACGTCGGAGAACTTGAGCTCGCACTTAAATGAATCGACCAGCGCCACAGGGGGAGGCGACCCAGATCCAACGACTTCTAAAAGTACACCAACGAACTAGAACCGATTATTGGGGGAGAGCACGAAGAGCAACCCTGGGTGTAACTTTCAAAAGTTAGTCTTTCCTTTTGTAAATGTTAAGGTTTACACAGCGTTAGGTAAAGAAATACAAATGATGCCACAACGGTGCTCAACATGCTTTTTCTAGGACTCATTGTTTTCTATTTGTATTATGATACCTGTGCCTACAGTATATCTAACAGTCCTCTAGAGATTGCTTTTTCACAGTTGTACAAGCTACTTACTGACTTTACAGCCTAGTAGATTAGCTGGTTACCCATGTATCTGATGTTCAACCATAGTGGTGCCTTGAGACATTAAACTTTTTAACTGTACCAGAAACGAAGTATGGAACAGTTCTCTAACCTGCTTCACATGGGTTTTTTTTATACAATTATTTTGATCTCCACTTGATGTCTGAGCAGGAAACAGATATAGCCAAGATGTGGCTCAGGAAGTATGTCTCGGTTTCTTATTCAGCAGCGGAGTTGGTGACTTTGACAGCTGGACTGCAGAGAAGCATTGTGATTACCTTTGAATTTTTATTGGCTGTCTGCCAAACACAAATACAGATGCAGAATTCAGTAATAGGAGAGTGATAATCCATCATGGGTCACTACTTGTGAAATGTGACTTTCTCCAACCAGTAATTGCAATTAGATAATAATACCTAATTATGTTTTCCCAATTAAGGTAAATTGCTACCTGATTAAAAATCCTGCCCTTCACCTTTGGGAACAAAGGTTAAGATGCACAGTTAGGTGAACTCTCAAATTTATTGGCATTTACACAAAGCCCTAGAAAACCAAGAAACTGAAGTTTTAATTATGTGAGGGTTGCACAGCCTAACATTCACAATATTTGTACATCTTTCTGTAAATATAGTTGTTGACAGTGAAAATTGAAAAACATATGCCAACTCTGAGCAAGGGAACTCCTCTAAAAAATCATGCTGTGGAACTATGTAAGGTAGAAAAAAGGATGTGCATGAAAGACTCTGTTTACTGGCTTGTTTTGTGTGTGTTTTGTTGTTTTTGTTTTCTTTTTTTAAGAACTAAACATCACACATTAATAAATCAGAATTATACATCAGTAATTATGTATTGTAGTTTTTTGTTTATAGTAGAAGAGATCAATTGTATCTTAGTTTAACAACAGCTCATTAACTTTTTTTTTTAACTCAGAGCCAAGCAGGCTAAGAAATGGAATGCTCCCAACTTGCTTTAATTTTGTTCCATAAATTGTGGTTACATGTTCCTTGAGGGCGTTGGGGAAGATCACTTTTAAGGCAAAATTATTTTCCTGTCACATACTGACATAGCTGTATTTTGTCTTTATGATTTTTTAAAACCTCTTTTGTTTTGATCTATCTGCTTTTAAGCTTGCAGCATGTTAAATTTAGCATACATAATAGAACTGTGCATTTATCTGTCACTTGAGAGTCAGCTTTAATAAACATCTTTCTATGATTGTTTACTAGGCAATTGGAACCATACCCCTGCTGTTTATTTTACCTTTAATAGCCACACATGGGGTACTTAGAATCGTAAGGATCTCTGACACTAAAATTGCAGAGATCAAGCTCACTATAGTAACCCACTGACCGTTCTGTACAAAGAAACTTACAATGTTATCCCTGACATGTAGGAACATTGACCATGACCAAATTTGCATAGTGGACGATTCAACTTTTGACTCTGGGACAAGTAAATAATGCCACTTAGGACTATATTTTTATTTATTCTGAAAGTCATTGTCTTGTAGAATGAAGATGAAAGTTGATTTAGAAAGTGGGTGTTATTATCAGTATGTAGTCCTTATGAAAATATTATTTGAGAATCTTTATGTGGCTTTTAAGGAAAAAGTGCTTCAATGAAGGATTCTAGTCAGCAGAAGTAAGATAGAAAACAAACCAACCAACCAATCTTAGAGCACTATGCTTATACATTTCAAAGAATTGACTAGAGAAATTGGCTATCAGCTGATATGAATATTTGTCTTTAAAGTTTCCATGAGTTTAGTATCAAATAGAATAATATCCAGGGCTGACACTTTAATAGTCAAACAAGATTTGATCCTTCAAAGGCTTCCAATATTCAATTGTATAGACCAATCTTGACCTTTTTATCTATGTGTGGGTCTCCCTCCTTCTTTTGCTCCCTCTTTTGTGTATTGCACATTCCTTTTGCACCTATTCCAACTAAAGATTAGAAAATGAAATAAAATCTAAGTCAAAATCTCACCCATCCATGTTTAGTCTCAGATCCTGAGTCATATGTCACTGGACTATGACCCTGCAGAGCTTTATGAATACCAAAACTTTTGGACTATGGAGGACACTTTAAAAATGTGTAGTAAATTCAGAAACATTTTAAAAATTCAGAAAAATGGTGAGTTTAAAAGGAGAATTAAAAAATTACTAACCAAAATTCTAAAGAAAGCATAACAAATATGATGCCTTAATTGAAGTGATGCTTAAAGACTATAAACAATTATATATCTACTGTTCAGTAATTATAGTATTTCCTTTCGTGCAGTTCAGACTCTGTACTTATTTGACACAATTTTAGTATCCGGCATCATAGAGAACTTCATTAGTAGTATAAATTGAAAATTAAATAAACTCTATGAGTTTATGCCTGATAATATATGCCTAGACAAAAATCTTATCACCACATGCTCATTTAAATTATATAGCCACAGTCAGTTATCCCATCTCTCCATGGTGGTTCCTTATCCTGTCCACTTATCTTCTAGCACATCTAAAATCATCAGTGAATCCTATTAGAAATGCTAAGAATTATTTCTTCCTCATTTGTCCTAAGAGTCAGCCAGGCATAAAAATCTCCTGTCACTTTTATACCATCGGATTTCACAAGTAGTGTCCAATAGCACTACAAGCTGACAGTACAAGGAAAGAAGTTATTCCACACAGACACTCAGATTTGAAGGTGTGAGTAGCACTGTCGTGTCTCACCACTGGGCTCTGGAGCAATTCTGTTACATTCTTTGGCTGTCCTGTGAGTCCCAGCACAACCCAAAACAAAACATGAGAAAGGTAATGCTGACAAGCCTCTTATATAGCCTCTTCCACCAGACGGCAGACAGCAGAAGCAAGAAGAACTACAATCCTGCAGCCTGTGGAACAAAAATCACATTCATATAAAGATAGACAAGATGAAAAGGCAAAGGGCTATGTACCAGATGAAGGAACAAGATAAAACCCCAGAAAAAAAAACTAAATGAAGTGGAGATAGACAACCTTCCAGAAAAAGAATTCAGTATAATGACAGTGAAGATGATCCAGGACCTTGGAAAAAGAATGGAGGCAAACATCGAGAAAATGCAAGAAATGTTTAACAAAGACCTAGAAGAATTAAAGAACAAACAAACAGAGATGAACAATGCAATAACAGAAATGAAAACTACACCAGAAGGAATCAATAGCAGAATAACTGAGGCAGAAGAACAGATAAGTGACCTGGAAGACAGAATGGTGGAATTCACTGCTGTGGGACAGAATTTTAAAAAGAGAATGAAAAGAAACGAAGACAGACTAAGAGACCTCTGGGACAACATTAAACGTGACAACATTCACATTATAGGGGTCCCCGAAGGAGAAGAGAGAGAGAAAGGAACAGAGAAAATATTTGAAGAGATTATACTCAAAAACTTCCCTAACATGGGAAGGGAAATAGCCACCTAAATCCAGGAAGCACAGAGAGTCCCATACAGGATAAATCCAAGGAGAAACACAATGAGACACAGAGTAATCAAACTGGCAAAAATTAAAGACAAAGAAAAATTATTGAAAGCAACAAGGGAAAAATGACAAATAACATACAAGAGAACTCCCATAAGGTTAACAGCTGATTTTTCAGCAGAAACTCTACAAGCCAGAAAGGAGTGGTATGACATATTTAAAGTGATGAAAGGGAAGAACCTACAACCAACATTCCTCTACCTGGAAAGGATCTCATTCATATTTGATGGAGAAATCAAAAGCTTTACAGACAAGCAAAAGCTAAGAGAATTCAGCACCACCAAACAGCTCTACAACAAAGGCTAAAGGAACTTCTCTAAGTGGGAAACACAAGAGAAGAAAAGGACTTACAAAAACAAACAAAAAACAATTAAGAAAATGGTAATAGGAACATACATATCGATAATTACCTTAAACATGAGTGGATTAAATGCTCTACCCAAAAGACACAGGCTCACTGATTGGATACAAAAATAAGACCCATACATATGCTGTCTACAAGAGACCTACTTCAGACCTAGGGACACATGCAGACTGAAAGTGAGGAGATGGAAAAAGATATTCCATGCAAATGGAAATCAAAAGAAAGCTGGTGTAGCAATACTCATATCAGATAAAATAGACTTTAAAATAAAGAATGTTACAAGAGACAAGGAAGGAGACTACATAACGATCAAGGGATCAATCCAGGAAGAAGACATAACAATTATAAATATATATGCACCCAACATGGGAGCACCTCAATATATAAAGCAACTGCTAACAGCTACAAAAAAGGAAATTGACAGTAACACAATAATAGTGGGGAACTTTAATACCTCACTTACACCAATGCACAGATCATCCAAACAGAAAATTAATAAGGAAACACAAGCTTTAAATAACATAATAGAAAAGATAGATTTAATTGATATTTATAGAACATTCCATCCAAAAACAGCAGATTACACTTTCTTCTCAAGTGCTCACAGAACATTCTCCAGGATGGATCACATCTTGGGTCACAAATAAAGCCTCAGTAAATTTAAGAAAATTGAAATCATATCAAACATCTTTTCTGACCACAAGGCTAGGAGATTAGAAATCAATTACAGGGGAAAAAAACGTAAAAAACACAAAGACATGGAGACTAAACAATATGTTGCTAAATAACCAAGAGATCACTGAAGAAATCAAACAGGAAATCAAAAAATACCTAGAGACAAATGACAATGAAAAACGACGATCCAAAACCTATGGGATGCAGCAGAAGCAGTTCTAAGAGGGAAGTTTATAGCAATACAAGCCTACCTCAAGAAACAACAAACATCTCAAATAAACAATCTAACCTTACACCTAAAGGAACTAGAGAAAGGAGAACAAACAAAACCCAAAGTTAGTAGAAAGAAAGAAATCACAAAGAACAGAGCAGAAATAAATGAAATAGAAACAAAGAAAAAAATAGCAGAGATCAATGAAACTAAAAGCTGGTTCTTTGAGAAGATAAACAAAATTGATAAACCATTAGCCATTCTCATCAAGAGAAAGAGGGAGAGGACTCAAATCAGTAAAATTAGAAACGAAAAAGGGGAAATTACAACCGCAGAAATACAAAGCACCCTAAGAGACTACTACAAGCAACTCTATGCCAATAAAATGGACAACCTGGAAGAAATGGACAAATTCTTAGAAAGGTATAACATTCCACGACCTAGCCAGGAAGAAATAGAAAACATGAACAGACCAATCACAAGTAATGAAGTTGAAACTGTGATTAAAAATCTTCCAACAAACAAAAGTCGAGGATCAGATGGCTTCAGAGGTGAATTGTATCAAACATTTAGAGAAGAACTAGCACCTATCCTTCTCAAACTCTTCCAAAAAATTGCAGAGGAAGGAAAACTCCCAAACTCATTCTATGAGGCCACCATCACCCTGATACCAACCCAGACATAGATACTACAAAAAAAGAAAATTATAGACCAATATCGCTCATGAATATAGATGCAAAAAACCTCGACAAAATACTAGCAAACAGAATCCAAAAACACATTAAAAGGATCATACACCATGATCAAGTGGGATTTATCCAAGGGATGCAAGGATTCTTCAGTATATGCAAATCAATCAATCTGATACACCATATTAACAAATTGAAGAAGAAAAACCATATGCTCATCTCAATACATGTAGAAAAAGCTTTTGACAAAATTCAGCACCCATTTATGATAAAAACTCTCCAGAAAGTGGACATAGAGGGAATCTTCCTCAACATACTAAAGGACATATATGACAAACCCACAGCAAACATCATTCTCAATGGTGAAAATCTGAAAGCATTTCCTCTAAGATCAGGAACAAGACAAGGATGTCCACTCTCAGCACTATTCAACATAGTTTTGGAAGTCCTAGCCACGGGAATCAGAGAAGAAGAAGAAATAAAAGGAATACAAATTGGAAAAGAAGAAGTAAAACTGTCACTGTTCGCAGATGACATGTTACTCTACATACAGAATCCTCAAGATGCCACCAGAAAACTACAAGAGCTAATCAATGAATTTGGTAAAGTTGCAGGATACAAAATTAAAGCACAGAAATCTCTTGCATTCCTATACACTAATGATGAAAAATCTGAAAGAGAGTTTACAGAAACACTCCCATTTTCCACTGCAACAAAAAGAATAAAATACCTAGGAATAAACCTACCTAGGGAGACAAAAGACTTGTATGCAGAAAACAGACACTGATGAAAGAAATTAAAGATGATACCAGCAGATGGAGAGATATACCATGTTCTTGGATTGGAAGAATCAATATTGTGAAAACGACTATATTACCCAAAGCAATCTACAGATTCAATGCAATCCCTATCAAACTACCAATGGCATTTTTCCAGAACTAGAACAAAAAATCTTAAAATTTGTATGGAAACACAATAGACCCTGAATAGCCAAAGCAGTCTTGAGAGAAAAAACAGAGCTGGAGGAATCAGACTCCCTGACTTCAGACCATACTACAAAACTACAGTAATCAAGACAATATGGTACTGCCACAAAAACAGAAATATAGATCAATGGAAGAGGATAGAAACTTCAGAGATAAATCCATGCACCTATGGTTAACTAATCTATGACAAAAGAGGCAAGGATATACAATGGAGAAAAGACAGTCTCTTCAATAAGTTGTACTGGGAAAACTGGACAGCTACATGTAAAGGAATGAAATTAGAACACTCTCTAACACCAAACACAAAAATAAACTCAAAATGGATTAGAGACCTAAATGTAAGACCAGACACTGTAAAACTCTTAGAGGAAAACATAGGAAGAACACTCTTTGACATAAATCACAGAAAGATCTTTTTTGATCCACCTCCTAGAGTAATGGAAATAAAAACAAAAATAAACAAATGGGACCTAATTAAACTTCAAAGCTTTTGCACAGCAAAGGAAACTACAAACAAGATGAAAAGACAACCCTCAGAAAGGGAGAACATATTTGCAAACGAAGCAATGGACAAAGGATTAATCTCCAAAATATATAAACAGCTCATGCAGCTCAATATTTAAAAAACAAAGAACCCAATCCAAAAATGGGCAGAAGACCTAAATAGACATTTCTCCAAAGAAGACATACAGATGGCCAAGAAGCACACGAAAAGCTGCTCAACATCTGTAACTATTAGAGAAATGCAAATCAAAACTACAATGAGATACCATCTCACACCAGTTAGAATGGGCATCATCAGAAAATCTACAAACAACAAAAGCTGGAGAGGGTGTGGAGGAAAGGGAACCCTCTTGCACTGTTGGTGGGAATGTAAGTTGATACAGCCACTATGGAGAGTAGCATGGAGGTTCCTTAAAAATCTAAAAATAGAATTACCATATGACCCAGCAATCCCACTACTGAGCATATACCCAGAGAAAACCATAATTCAAAAAAACACATGCACCCCAATATTCATTGCAGCACTATTTACAATAGCCAGGTCATGGACACAACCTAAATGCCCATTAACAGACAAATGGATAAAGAAGATGTAGTACATGTATACAATGGAATATTACTCAGCCAGAAAAAGGCATGAAATTGGGTTATTTGTAGAGACGTGGATGGATCTAGAGACTGTCATACAGAGTGAAGTAAGTCAGAAAGAGAGAAACAAATATTGTATATTAATGCATATATGTGGAACCTAGAAAAATGGTACAGATGAACCGGTTTGCAGGGCAGAAATTGAGACACAGATGTAGAGAACAAACGTATGGACACCAAGGGCGGAAAGTGGCAGGGGGTGGGGGTGTGATGAATTGGGAGATTGGGATTGACATGTATACACTGATGTGGAAAAAATTGATGACTAATATGAACATGCTGTATAATAAAATAAATAAAATTCAAAAATTAAAAAAGAAAGGTAATGCTAATAAACCACTCTTAGCTGCCCCTATAACTAATGGTTTATGATGCCACTGTATTATCTGACATTCACCCAAAATCTCAGCACCCCACCATTGCTTGTCACCTATCTGTCCTCACTGTGAACTGACCCTTATTTTAAATTAACACTCTTGGATACGCAACCCCAGTCTGGGTCTTGTGCTTTTATTGTCTTTTCTTCCCTCAGACAGTGAAATGGCTTCTCACTCTAGCTGGCCTGATTTCCTCCAGCTTTGTGTTTCAGGACACAACTCTAGCGTATTAGCCAGCCCTGCCCTTAAGAGGGGTAGAGCAATTGAATTCATTTCACAACAGATAAACTGGCACTTTTCTCCTTGATCCCTATTTTCATTTTTAAAGATGTTTGTGTGCATGGGGTTGTGATTAATGAGAACAAAAATAGATAAGAGACTCGAGGTCATACATGTTTGGCTTACTACCATTTCGGCTGGACCAGAACTGTACTATAATTTGAACAATTAGAGAAGTTGAGATGTAGTATTTGTAGCTCACAAGTCACTCTTGTTGAAGATAATTGGAAAAAGCTGTGGATATTTATAATGGCAAGACAAGGTAAGGCAGATGGTGGAGAATGGATGGAAGCAGCAGCAAGGAAGACTTGGAAACGAAAAATGGCAGCTGTAGTGCAAATGAGCTTTAAAACTTCAGGGAGAGGAGGGAGACGCTGTCAAAGGAGCTTCAACGTAAAGTTGTCATGAGTGCAGTACTCCTACCTGTTAGGCAGGAGACTCAAAAACATATGTTCAACACAACTGAGGGGGTTACACAAAAGGTTGGTTGGTTGGTTTCTTAAGCATCCTTGCTTGCACTCAAGTTATGCCACTTCTGCCCCAGGGAGTGTGGTGAGACCGGGGAGAGGAGGTGTGGGACCTGGGAGACAAACTACAGAAGTAGGTGTGGGGAGAGTGGGCGACACAAGAAGAGAAGGACAAAATCAACACAACATTTCAGAGAGACTGAAGCATCCTTAACGGGAGAACACACACGAGGGCAGAGTCTGTCTGTTAACATATTATCAGCAAATAAAAGCCGACATCTTGTAAATAAAAATATTTTGCAATAGACATTCTGAAAAATTTTAGTGAGAAACAAAATTAGATAGTATTATTACTAATTTAACACGTGTAAAATACCACCGATATTATTTTAATTGTGTGTGAAGTATCAGTTATTTTACTTCAGAGAATATAAAACACATACAATGTATTTCATAGGTTTATTCTAAAGCTCTGTCCTCTAACACAGTTTTTCATAAGGTCTTAAGTTTTTTAACACCAAATAATTGTGCTATTGGGCATTTTGAGGACTTAACCTGCATGATTGAGAAGGACCACTATAATTTATAACTGAGAACTACAGTAATAAAACAAATTTGTAGATGTTCCTCATCTTAATAAATATCTTGCTCTATCTAGATCTTTATTCAACCCTCATTAATATTATACCGTTTTGAGTATTTTCTATGTGCAAACAAATTACCCCACTTAATCCTCACATTAACCATTAAAGGTAAGTATGCTTAATTTCACCTTATAGATGATGAAACTGAGATTCAAAGAGGTTTCTTAACTTGCTCAAGGTCACGAAGCTGGCAAATGCAGAGTTAGTGTTTGAACGCGTTTGTCTGACTCCAAAGCCCCATTATTTTCCATGACAATCCTTCTTAAAGATCCAGCCAAACTAGAGTGTCCGTTTCAAACAGGATCTTTGCTGAGAATAACCTGAGGAGCAGTTGTAAAATCATAAGATGCTTGATTTCTAGCCGTTTTTATCTCTCAAGAATCTAAGTTAAATAATTTCTAACAGCTGTCTGGAAGCAATTTACAAGTTAAATCATATGATCGAAAAGATAAGTCTGAATTAAATGGCAGAAGCATTCCGTTCATTGCCAGGTGTTCTGATTTAAGCTACATTTATAAAACCACAGCACAGATTTGTCCTAATACAATTTCCAGCATTGGCATTGGTTTCTTTCATGGTTTCACTTTCCTGGGGGGAGGGGAAAGAATGGACCTCTGCACGTTTTGAATACATCCCCAGGCAGATGTCAGAAGAGTAATAGGTAGGTATGAATATTTAAATTAGGGAAAAATTGATTAGAGATTGGCCAGTTTTAGAAAGCATAATTTGAATATGGGCTCTGGAAACAACTATATTTTGAAGTAATCGTCCATAATTTATCTTTTAAAATCTTTACCAAGGTGAGCAAACTATACTGTGGTATAAACAAGCACTGATATTGAAAACATGTCCCTTGAACACTATGAATCTTAGTTTCTCATCCCCAAAATGGGAATAGCGCACAGAGTTTTTTAAGAGAATCAGCTTAGACTGTATGTGAACGCATTCTGTGAACTGCAGTGAGCCGTGCAGTTGGAAGGTAATATCACAGACGTGAGCTCCAGTTCCCTCCAGTGCCCCCCTTTCCAGGGAGCCCACTGGGCTTGCCTTCACCAACAGCTCCAGACACCCTTGAATATGGTTAGGCAGTTTGTTCCCAATTTTCTCTCTCTCTGTAGTTGTTTTGAAGTCTACAAACTGCAATGTAATCCCTTTTCACTTTTAACAGAAGTCCATGTTCCTTCGTTTAAAGCAAGTGACTAAATTGTCTGAAATCAATGGCCACAATCCCTTGGAGCTGCTGGGCCAAACTTATTCCTCAAGGTTTCCTCTGCTCTACAGTTCTTCAATTATTTCCTTCCTTTTATGATTGCTTTACCAGCTTCTCTTATAGGGACTTTCTCATCATGCCAGTAATCCACCACCTTTCATAAATCCTGACGTGAAAGTGCTTGTGTCTTCGCATTTAAATGAGAGCCAACACACACACCTGGGCCCCTGCCCTTCAGCATCTTCCGGCTGTATTTGGACGCAGTTGAGGTAGCCATTTCTGAATCAGGGTGTCACCCCAGCCTTGCCTTTTAGGAAGACCCCACCTCCATATCCCAGGGCATCGAGCTGACACCTCGGCCAAGCCATGGTGCTTTACAGAATGATATTTTCAAACAGGATGGTGGTTTTCCATTCAGCTTATAGGCTTATTTGCCTTGAATTCATTATTTTATCTGGATAGCCCTGTTGACTTCAATCTAACCAACACCAGAAAAGATCTGCAGTTTAAAATAGTCACTCTTGACTGAAACAAAATGTGTAAGATCGGAGAAAGAGCAATGGCCACATCAGGAACTCTAACACTTACTATTCAGATTTGATAACGATGAAATTACTATAAAATTATCCTTGAACGAATTATAATGTTTCTTAATTTTAAGAGCAGTATTTAGAGCTTGAAATATGCCAGAAAGCTGGGAGATCCTGCCGTTTACATATCCAAATGGCTTCCAGTGGGGATAGATTGTATTTACTTTGTGTCTCACAGGTCTTCTCTCTTACTGTCTGTCATTATCACTTAGTGCCATGCAGAGATCTCATCATCTCTCTGCAGGATAGCTGCAGTGTTGTCTTAACTGGTCTTCCCAATGCTCCCCTTATCCAGTGTAATCCAGTTTCCACACATTCACCAGAACAATCTTTCCAGAGTCTGATCATATTACTTCACCTTTTCAGTTACCACTGATTGCTCAGTAGTGGTTTTTAATATTATCGTGCACAATTCCACATTCCCAATGCCTTCACGCAGTAAGATTTCATTTCTTGCTCATGTTGCCATTGAACTGGGTGTCCACTGGCTGGCCTTCCATTCAGCCATGTGGGGATCCAACCTATTCCAACAAGCAGTTCCTTGACTCTAAGTTTTCTGTGTATCTAGTTGGCTGGTGAGGAAAGAGAGAGGGTGAGTAAAATCTTACAGAAAGTTTTAGGAAGAGACCTGGAAGTGACATACATCACTTTCTGCATGCCGTTAGCCAGAACTCTGTTGCGGGGTCTGCCTAACTGCACGGGATGCTAGGAAACGCCTTCAGCTCTCTGCCCACGAAGGACAGGGACAATTGGGGTAATTTCTAGTCAGAGCAGCATTTACAAAATATAAACTCAGCCAAGTCTCACGTCTGCAAGTTCATACTCAGTGGCTTTAGGATACAACAGCAGCTGAGCTGAGTTTTAAAAGTTCCATAGGTGACTGTCTCACAAACATCAATTTGGGGACCATTCATATAATGCAGAATCCTCTCTGGCACTAAGGACCCTCTCTGACTCTTCCATGCCCAGAGGGTTCTGATCATCCATCCATGTTGAACTACTTACTACTTTCCTAATGAGCCACCGTACCGCTCAACTCTGCTATTGTCACAGTGTCTCCTGTTTGGAATCCCCTTTTCCACCATGACACCTAGGATTAACTCAACTATCATCTCTTTTAAGTCTTTCTTCCCCTTCCAAAGTGAAAATTACTGCCCGTCCATAGTATTCCTACATGACCTACCTTTTATCTATCAAAGCGTCTTTAACATTCTCTTCCTTTTTAGGTTTGCATGTCTGTACCTCCTGTTCAATTATAAACTCCTTGATCTTGCATATAATGATAACGTGAGGTAAAATTTGATTGAATAATTATGTAGTGAAGCAATGTGCTTAGAACTGACTCATTTGTGTAGCATAATATTCTCAAATTCTCTGATCCCCTTGATGATAAATATTGTAGGGGAGTGAACTCTGCCAAACAAACCCTTTCAGTTAGGTAGGAGGCAGAGTCATTATTTACATTTGATCTGGGGAGTGAGGGTACTCTAGAGAAACAGAACCAATAGAATATAGAGATATAGATGTAAGCGCTACAGATATGTACATACAGATATGAAGATTTATCATGAGGAATTGGTTCAAAAGATAATAGAGGCAAAGAAGTCCCACAGCTGCTCTCTGCAAGCTGGAGACCCAGGAAAGTGGTGATGTAATTCAGTGTGAGTCTGAAGGCCTGAGAACCAACGGAGCTGATGCTACAAATCTCAGTCTGAGGACAGGAGATGATGAAATGAGACATTCCAGCTCAATCAGTAAAGCAAGGAAGGAGGGACAGATTCCTCCTTCCTCTGCCCTTCCATTCTCTTCAGGCCATCAGTGGATTGGATGATACCGAACCACGCTGGGGAAGGCAATCTACTGAGTCCACCAACTCAAGGGCTTATACCCTCTGGATACACTGCTACAGACACACCCAGATACAATATTTAACCGGAGCATCCCAGGCCCCCTCAACTTGACACATAAAGTTAACCAAAATCTAATTGAAAGGGAGCGTCACAGTTGAGCCAAAAAATGTGTACAAACTCTTCCTCAAGTAAAGGAGGCTCAAGATAGGAGCTAAGAACCAAACCAGGACAAAGCATGAGCGAAGAGAAACAAATCAGAGCGGCAACTGGAAGTCTATGTTCTAATCCTGAGACAGAGGTTCTAGATCCTCACCTGACAGGTCAGCTGCTTCTACTACAAATTAGCATGGGTGAGGTTACAGTGATATTGGGTAGGCAGTGACATGATGACTGACTGTGTATCCTGAGACGCTGTCTCTTAGAAGAAAGGAAATACACTACTTCATTCTATGTAACTTTGTGAGCAGTTCATAGCTCTCTGCAGACCCAAAGCACTCAGGGAATCCAGGGGCAGGGCACCACAGAGTGAAGAGAGATGATGGAACAGTTCGCGGGATTTTACGTGTTGTTCTCTGGAAGCCAAAATTGGAAAAGAAACACAAGTCAGGAGCTCTGAAACTCAGATGAACTGTGATTATAGCAGTACTCCTATAACTTGTATCTCAGAATTCCTTAGAAGCCATTTACATATTGAAAACATCAATTATTCCTCCCATTTGAAATACGTAGTCCTTGTAATCAACTGCTTTGAGTCAATGTTCAGAATTATTCATGAAAGAGTTATATTTTAATGGCCTTTGGTGAGAACCAGCAGCGGCATCCATTAATTTGATTAGTTTTGTATGGGCTGGAAGAGAAAACTGGCACACAGCGCTAACTGAATCAATAGGGTGAGGTCTAAGTGTGAGTATCCCAGCCAGCCTCTCCAGCCTGAGATCCAGCAGAATGATGGCTGTGGTGGAGAGCAAAATGTCAGGGAGGAGATGCCTCATGTCCTCTCCTTCTGCCTCCTTGGCATTTTATCATCAGTCACCTCTTAGTTCCAGGCAGTGGATGTACGCTGTATCCTACTCCACTCCACCACCAGCCTCACTCCTTGATGTCTTTTCTAAAGGACAGAGCAGAGAAGTGTTTTTCTAAAACCCAAGGGCTTACATATGTGTCACAGCCCAACCTGAAAAAACAGGGTAATGAGTCTGCGCGTTGAGGAAAACAAGAGTCAGGGCCAAGGGTTTCATTTCCCTGCATGGTTCATCCATTTGAAAAGGCCGAGGAGCAGCTGTCCAAAAAGGCAGAAAATGCTCTGTATCCAAGGGATCCAGTGAGGGGGAGGGGTGGCAGCAGACACTGCTGAATCTGTCACGGTGTGGTCATGGTTCCAGAGTAATCTGTCCAGCTTGATGCAGGCAGCATTCCTGGGAGAGGTCCAAGGAGGGGCACAGGGATGGCCCAGAGCTGGAAGATGGACCAGTTTGCAATTTCTGGGGCACTTGGCTTATATTTAAGTGGTGTGGGATTCAGGGAAGGATACCAGTAGAGCTGGAAGGCAGACAAGAGACCAGGCTGTGTTTTAACCCTGCCCACCAGACACACCGAGTAGGAGGGGGAAAAGAAATATCTTAACGCCCACCGCACTCCAAACGGGAGCTGGCTTATGAGAACAGACCTCACTGCTAAGGATGGCTCTTCCGGGACACTGAGAAATGTTGGTAGGAGTCACACAGTGACTGAACAAAGCTGAATCCACAGATATAAGGACGTTCTTGTGAAATCAAAAACAAAAAACAAAAGCCAGAGAATAATGCCAGGCTGAGGCAGAAAAGATTGCATTAGCTTTTACAACAGGCTACCTTCAAAAAAACCCCAGAAGTAATGGTAGTGCTTCTTGTTAAGCCTGATTAAGTTATTATTTGTGTAATCGGGTACTTACCGTATATTTCTCTCTCTCTCTCTCTCTCTCTCTCTCTAGTTGTTTTTAAGGCTCACTCCTGTATCTCTAGCTCCTCTCTCAGGTGGGAGAGGTGGGTGGCGCAGATCATGCTTAGGCCTTCTTGACCAAGCTGAGGACTTTGCATGTTTTTCTCAAGATAATGGGAAACCTCTAAAGAATTTTACGTAGGAAATAATATCATTAGATATAGCATATTTTAAAAGATCACTCTGACAAAGAATGGATGTCAAGACCCCATCAGTACAATAAGATAATTAAATCAACCTAGCTTTGACTTTGCTGTCTTTAGGTCCCTTCTCCACAATTGGGCAAATTACTCATCTCCTGCTTGTGTGAGAATGACACACCAAACAGGCCTTGTTTTAACTAGGATTCTTAGTTTGTGAGTTCACTGTCTGCAACAGGGAAATGGTAACAAATGTGGGTTGGAGCATCCAGTTTAAAGACCCCAGAAGAGGCTCTTGTAACTTAGATCTTCATAAGGACTGAAAGATTACCTGCAAAGATTTCAGCTGATACAATGAAGTGAAATATATACTGTTCTTCAGAAAGTTAACCTAAGCCTAGAGACAGGAAAATAAAGAGGTAGATGTGTCTGGGTTTACATACACAGATAACATGCAAGTAGAAATGTAATCATTGTATCTCAGTTCTAGCTCTGGTCCACTCCTTAAAAAAAAAAAAAAAAAAAAAGCAACAGCAGCAAAAACACCAACAATGCCAATAAAAAGCCTCTTAATGACTTGTGATGAACATGGAGATGTGCTGCCCTACAAAGGACTTGCTGCCCAGCTGCAAGGGATGCTGTCAGCAGACACCTCTAACTGTCAGCTCCTCTGGTCAACCTCAGCTGCAGAACCACCCTGCCCAGGGCCATACCCTTCCTACAGCAACATAAATACATTATTTTCTATCTCAGTCAGAAAGGAGTTTCAGAAGCCATTTGCATTCACATGGATCAAACAAAATATTTACTTACAGTGCTACGCATGGAGAACTCACCTGCCCTTAATAAAAACATCATCCAAAGAAATCTGGATCATCTAGACGTCCTACAGAACTTCACACTGACTAATTTTATCAATGATATCATATCTATAGGACCAAATGAGCAAAAGATGGCTAGCATACAGAAGGTCTTGGTAAGAGATATGATGGGTCCTGAGACAATTCAGCGGACTGACACATTCATAAAATTTTCAGGGGTCCAGTGGTTGAGAACATACTGAGATATCCTCCTCAAAATTAGTGTATCTTGCATCTCCTACCACAAAAAAAGAAGGAAAAGAGAATTGAAGAAGAAGAAGAAGAGGAAGAAGGAGAAGAACACAGTGATGGAGGAGAAGGAAGAGAAGGAGAAGGAGAAGGAGAAGAAGAACACTGCCTAATGATGAGCTACATTTCACATATAGAAATATAGCCCCAGTTCACATACCAGGCAATGAGAAAGGCTTCTAGATTTAAGTGGATTTAAGCCTTGATCAGGAAAGGACTGAAGCAGGTTTAAGATGAGGGGCAAGCAACTCTGCCACTACTTGGACCATAAGATCTGCAGACCCTACAGTGTTGGTGGCATCAGTGATGAATAAAGAGGCTGAGTGGAGTTTGTGCCATGCCCCACTGAAAGAGTCACAACACAGACCCCCGGGTTTCTGGAGCAAGGCCATGCCATCTGCAGCAGAGAATTATATGTGTAAAACAACTCCTGACATGGTATTAGGCCGTGGTAGAGATGGGACACCATCTGATCATACAGCTCCATTGCTTATTGTCCAGTGATAGGTTGGGTAGGCCCAGCAACAGTTCGTTGTAAGATGAAAGTGATACATCTGGTGTCAAGCACAAGCAGGATGAAGGAGCACAAGTAAGGGGCATAAGAAGGTAGGCCAGACCCCACCCCTCCCTGCCATGGCATCTGCATATGAATTCCTCAAATTCATATACTGAAGCTTAATCCCCAATATGATGGCATTTGGAGGTGGGGACTCTGGGAGGCTATCAGATTTGGATGAGGTTTTGGGAGTAGAGACCCCATGGTGGGATATGTGCTTTTATAAGGAGATAAAGAGCCCAGAGTGGAATCTCTCTGACACGTGAGGATCTTACAAGAAGACAGCTGTCTATGAACCTGGAAGCCGGTCCTTACCAGACACCAAATCTGCTGGTACCTTGATCTCGGACTTCTCAGCCTCCAGAAATGTAAGAAATAAATGTCTGTTGTTTAAGCCATTCAGTCTATGATATTTTTGTTATAGCAGCCTGAACTGACTAAGACAGCATCCATATCTATCATAATAGCATACTTCTCTCATCTCTTGTATGGACATAGGACAGATCCCAAATGACCAACTAATAGGAAAAAACCCAAGCTTGGTTTATGGATGGCTTGACTTGGTATATGAGAGTCAGCTAAATATGAACAGCAAATCTAATATGGCTCATTCAGGGGTGACCTTGAAAGACATGGGAAAGAGAAATTCTTCCCAATGGGCAGTGCTGTGGTTGGTTTATCTGGTCACATACTTTGTGTGGAAGAAAAAAGTAACCCAAGGTTGGAATATATATGGACTTACAGGTTGTGGCATGAGGGCTGGCAGGCTAGTCAGGGGTTGTGGAGGCATATGAAAAGACATAAAGAGAGGGATCACAAAGTGTGAAGGTCTTTGTATCATATGTTAATGCTCACAAGAAAGCATTCACCATGAAAAAGGAATTAAACTACAAAATAGAAAAAATGACTCAACAGTTGATGTCAGCCTCTACCACTGGACACCCCAGGTGAAAAAAATATATATGACGTATTCTGCCTTTGCTTTCTAATCTTGCATTTGTGCATTTTGGGGAATTGCTGGGGCTGAGTCGTCACGGCAAAAAAATTAACAAGGGATAAACTAGAACAGCAAGCTGGATGGGCAGCCTCTACAGGAAGAAACCAGAGCTGCCCACTGAAAACCTATCATGTTGTGAGAGATGTTTTGTCTGTCATAATCCAGAGAGATTTTTCAGCAAAATCAGTTACTTTGTGCTCATTAAAACAGCAAAACAATATGTCAGCCTGACCCTCTCCACCATCTTTCTGTGAGCCTTGGGGCTGTCCAGAAGCGATGGGGAGACCTGCCTGTCCTGACAGCTGATTAGAATACTTCAGCGAGACGCTGCTATGAATAGGAATTCTTAAATAAGTGCAGTAAGCTCTTTCCTCATTCTGCCTGGGTACTCAAAGACTTTCTAAGGATATTGAGATGCTTTTTAAGAGAGTACGTTAATTAGGGAATATTGGATCAGATGTCTTCTTGCATCCAAAGAACATGTTTATTCCAGCATCTTGAGATCGAAAAGCAAAATATAGAAGACTGGCAAAGAAACAAAGACAGATACACAGATGCAGTCCTGTTTTTACTGCACTAAAATAATATCACCCTTATTGAGCAGATGCAGAAATATCCGATAATCCATAACAGGTGGGAATTCACTTATTCTAGAACCATAAAGGCTGATGTGGCAGGGGATGGATATTCATTACCAGGTGATTAGGCAAGCTGTCTCTGTAAGTACATCTTCCAGTGTGGGCATCAGAAGAAAAGACAAATAGTGCTCCCATGGGAGCCAAATCTGATATTGAATTGTCTCCCTAGGTAGAGGAGGGAGACCCCACCATGGCATGCTTTCTGAGGTTTTCTTCTCCAAGTAGTGTGTTATGGAGCTTTAATTTTGTTTTGCAGAACAAATTTCCACACCAAGATAGTGGTCACTACACTAAAACCAAGTAGATTAGCATAAGTATTTCGTACACCCCCAAAATCTCTAAACACAAAGCTTGTGTAAGCATGCATGCATGTGCGTGCACACACACACACACACACACACATACACTCACAAAGTGAACCATTTCAGCACCTGTGATGAGATGATGATTTGGATTTTCTGAGTATGCAATGTTTCATTGGAAAGATAGTAACAAATTAAATGTAATGATATTCCTTCATGAGCTGCTCCATGAAACCTGTCTGGTTGATGGGATTATTGGCCCCTTCATAGCAAAAAGCATGTCTTATAAAGCTTTCTATCTTAAATAGCATCTTCAATAAATACATATTGAATGGATGAATGAATAAATGAATGAATGAATGAATGAATAAATAAATAGATGAATGGAAGGATGGATGAATACTATGTATGTGGTGTGAGAGCTTTACATAATATATGATTTTATCCCTTTCATTTTCATAACTAATCTCTTAAAACTTGTTTGCCCAAATTATCCAGAATCCAGTAACACCTCCCTGAAGTGTTCTCACTTCAACTGTTAACCCCAGGTCACTCAGCCCATCTGCATTTGAGAGATATGCCAGGTCTTCTAGTCCATTATCATTACTGATCCTCATTGCCATATGTGGTTGCTGTTGGAAATTGGTCCCTTTTAGTCACAGGGGTTGATTCACACTGCTGAGATGACTCCCTTAAGAATTTATACCCTTTAAAAGGGATAGGATCAAGAGGAATCCCCCCCGCACCCCCGCTTTAAGTTCCCAAAATGAAGCGCTTTAGTTTATTTATCCTCAGTGTACGGCCATTTTTTTATACAGAGCACAATGCAATGGACAGGATGCTGGGTCCTGAGAGTCCTTTGGCTTCGGTATCATGATGCATTGAAAGCAGCCCTGCCCACAAAGCATTTTTAAACTTGGAGTTGAGCCTAGACCCTCCCTTCCTATATGGTGCACACTCCTTTGGGGCCCTTGATGTTCCTTCTTGCCAGATAACTAACTGAAAGCATGGGAATCCGTTATAGAGTTGCTGATAATATTAAACCTCAAGGAGGTGATGCAGGTCTCTCTTCCTCCCAGAAGGCTTCTGGGCCCCATATTTACTCTCCTCTACATACCAAGAGGGAATCCCCTTGTCCATGACCAATGCCCTACTCCTTCTTCCTCAAGGGAAATCAGCCTTACCTTTACGTAACTAAGAACTACTCAACAGCCTATGACCTAAACACAGAAGAGCTGCCACAGGGTAAATTGTTGGGTCTACTCAACAAAGGAAAAAACAACAGGGCCATGGCAAAGGACCACAGCTGCTACAACAGTTTTGAGTTCAGTCTCACCCAACACTGCACTGCAGTGAAGACAGTAACATGTGTTGAATCCCTTACTGTGAGCCAGGCCTTTTGTTAAGCACTTCACACTCATTAGCTCACTTGATCCCCACATAATCTCTGTGATAGACACAATCATTATCTCCTTTTTTACAGATTAAGAAACTGAGGCTAAGAGAAGTTCAGAAACATGGATAAAGTTGCAGAACTAGTATAGCCAGATTCAAATTTATGGACATATAAGTAATCTATAGATATATAGTTATGGTAGGGGAGCAAAGCTTGCTACCCTAAATTATCTCTTTGGCTTGCAGAGTATTTTGAGATGAAAACACTAGGAAGGCCCAAAAGACTCAGGGAAGAAACTTTGGCCTAACCCTTAACTGCCTGAAAGAATAGAGGGCCTGTCCCAGAATAGAGCTATCACCAGAGATATCTGCAAAGAATATAGGCTAGTTTTGGTGGAGGAAACTCTAGGCAGGGCCTAGAGATCAGAGTCTACTCTGTGTCCCATTGTCTCTGCCTGGCCCAGCAAACGTTTGCTTTTCCATCTCCTTGCGAATTGCCTCCCTCCACTTTGAGGTCTCAAACCACTACCCCTAACAAACATCCTCTTTTGTCTTTAGCTGAAGGTGGTATTTAAGGTGAGAGCTTTGGCCATTTTGGTGAGTTACTCAATTTTCCTGGGTCTCTCCCATGTACATATGTTATTAAACTTTTGTTTGATTTTCTCCTGTTAACCTGTCTCATGTCAATTTCATTCTATGATCAGCCAGAAGAACCTAGAAGGGTAGAGGAAAATTCCTTCCTCCCCAACAATATGTATAGCCCTGCTCTGTGCTTACACCCAGATTTCATACCAGTAGTATGATGGGAAGACAGCAGGAGGCATGGAGGGAGAGATCAAAGAGATTCTTCCAGCAGAGGTCAGCTCATTTTGTCTTTTTGCCTGTGCCGTTGTGGTCCCTTGCCACGGCCCTACAAACAGAATTTATTTTTCATGCCCTCCCTGTAACATCTTGTAACATTAAGGTGGGGAAGTCTCAGTATCACTGAATCAAATTGGATTACAAACATATTGTATGCTTCATTTTCTGCAGCATTCTGTGAGAATTAACACACAAAATTCCTACATGTTGGAATGTGTCATTTCTTTGTCCAGTTTTTGCTATGATATGATCTTTCTTTTTTACTCCTTTGGAAAACCAGTTTTCTCAAATGCAGATCCCAAGAAAAAATGCTAGTGGAAAACTGCTTTTAGCTTTTGCTGTATACTTCTATTGGCAGAGGATTTTACATGGTGCCAAAGAAAAGCAAAGAATAAGTAAATTTGAAAAGAGATTGTTTTTAATGATCAAACATCCACCTATTATGCACAGCTATATATTTTTTTAAATGTCAGGATTTACATAAGCAAATTATTTTTCCTTCCTTAAAATCATTCCTCTTCTTGTATTCCAGATCTTGCTGTTATAATACGTAAAATTTACTTCAAAGTTCTTCAACATAGGGTGATACAAATGTGTGCATGTTTGTGTAAACTATGTTCTAGGCAGTAAGTGGTCTTGAAGGAAATCTCATTTCTAGGGGCGTTAGTATGATGAATGCCAGAAATGAGCTCTCATTGGTGAAATTAATATTTAATTGATGAGGCTATTTTAATGATACTTCTCATTTTTGGATGAACGCAGAATAAGAACCTGGCAAATCCGGCGAATTGTACTCTTAGTTCACTCAAGACTTAATCCCTAGAGGACCCGTGGGGGTCCAGCCACTGGATCAGAAAATCCCTGTTTCCTGATAATTACTAGAAAAGTGACCACATTCTGCCTCTAAAGTATTGTTCAATCTGTCTCAGGTGAAACTTTCATGCAAGTTGCATTGTCACCTAAGAGCACAGAGAGATGGAATGTCAATAAGATTACAAGACAGTTTGTATGCACTGTTTCATGCCTATTTAGAAAATAATAAATGTCTAAGGGGGAGGCAGAATTTTGTCTAAGAACCTGCTTTCATTATGAAATGCTACCCTTAATGCATAATAGGTAATCTTCATCATCTCAGATTTTAGAGACTGTATTTATCTATGAAAGCATCTAAGAGGGGTGCATCACCCAATCAATTTAAGACTGTTTGCATTTGGTTATTGTTATCATTCATCTACTTACACAAGCCAGAAACCTCAGCATCAACTTTGATATTACTCAATTTTTAAAAAAATAAATTGAAACTAGCAGCAAATCTAAACCTTTCCAATATACTTCAAATACTTTCTCTACCTCCACGGCTACCATGCAGACTACCTATTTATCATCTATCACATGAATTACTGCCACCTGTCTTTCTTCTTGATCTGCCCTTTCACATTTCTACCATAATATTTCAGTGTCACCCATTGTTCAGAAACCTTCAATAATTCCCCTCCCTCTTTTCCTTTTATAAGAATAAAACAGAATTTCTTACATTGGAATTTAAGGACTGTCACCAGTTTACTTTCTGGTTTCATCTCCTCCTCCCAATTCTCGCACAGTTGCCACACACCCGCTGGTCATTGCCAAGGTCCTTGCTATTGCTCCTGGGGTTCCCTCTGCCTAGAACACACACCTTTCCTTCTTTACCTTTCAAAGCTTAAATGTAAATTTCACCTCCTCCACTAATCTTTCCTGATCCCCTTACTCAGAAGTGATCTTTCCTGCTTCTAGTACTACATGTATGTAAGTTTGATAAGCATCATAATTAGTCATTTTATTCTGACCCCCTACTAAATCTGAGTGTTTTAAAGACATGGATCACACCTTCATGTTCTTTATAGCACAGTAATAGTATATACCCACTTGATACCTTTGAATTGCATGCAGTGCATTCAAACTCAGTTTAACTTAGTGGTTTCTTAACTGTTTAATCTAAGAGCAGTGGCATTCAAATTTAAGTGAATATAAAAACTATGGTTGTGATGGTGGAACAGGAGGACGAGGGAATTATATTTTCAGATTCTACAGCCCAAACCCCAAGATCCTGACTCAGGATCTAGAACACGCACTTTTAAACTCATAGCCCAAGTAATTCTGAAGCAGATGATTCCAGGATCACATCCTGATATATGAGCGGGTGGCAGGGAATGAACTAGGAAATACTAATGTGGGTCCAGTGAGAAGGACTCACTGGCACTGAGAAAGGAAGCCTGGAGAGCTAGTTGGCAGAATGCCATTCTCTCTGGGTTCTCTGTCTCCATATTGCACCAATAAACCCAAATTGATGTTGTAGGATTTCACTGAAGAGTAAAGTGATCTGTGGCAACATTCTTTGTGTTGAATTACTCTTAAAGGCCACCTGCAGGCATACATCAGTGTTGACTATTTCCTTATTTTGAACAGAGCATACCGGAAGTTATTTAACAGACTTTGGTATTTAAGTCAGGAAGTGGCGTGGGGGCTGGGGGGTGGGGTTGGTAGAAGGAAAGTCTAATAGAATCCCATCATTGTAGGCTGAAACAATTTGTAACCAATCAGTAGTAGTTATTCTGTAATCATTAATCCAAGTGCTTAAGCTCAATTGTATTATAATAAATAAATGAAAAAATTAGCAGTTGATCATTTAAAAGGATAAGTAAAACAGTTCTGGTCTCAGCTGCAACATGTAAAGAACTTGGAGGTTCCCATCTTTACACCATGAAAAAGTTGAACTAACTGAAAATCAATGTTTCTTAGACTCGTCAGAGAAATTGAGGTCACAGGGGCGAACTGCTACCCTGAAAGTTGGAAAGACAGGTGAACGCAGAGAATCACAGCCAAACACAGCTGACATCAGCTTATCTGGATTAGAAGCTACTGGAGCCCAAAACTGATAAGAATACTTAAATGATAATTTTGATGAGTGGCTAGAGACTGAGTGCAGACTAGCTTGAGAGTAAGAACTGTTGGGGGCCCAGTCTTTGGGGGGCCCACACACTTCCTTGTAATCCCCAGGTTCTCATGCTGAACAGCCAAGAAAAAAATTCACCAATTTCTTGCAGGGAGAGGGCAAAATAAATCATTTTGAGAAATATCCATTCTTTATAACAAAAGCCCAATCTCTAAGAGAAACAATTTTGCCAGACCCTCATCCACCTGAGGGAAGAGCAATTATCCAACTCCAGTTCCTTCTAGCTCTCCCACCTCACCTATGGAGAGATAAAAGCAAGTTTAGAACCTCTGTAAAAGTCACATCCCAGGGACACAGACCCACTAAAAGACTGAGATTCAATCATAAAATTGTAGAACGTTTCTCATCCCCACCAAACCCTACCATCACATCAACAGGGCTTCAGTATAATAATAGTGGATAACAGCTGAAAGAGCTGCAAGATAGAAATTCTATTTAAGAAGCAGTTCTTTGGGAAACCCAAGATGAGAAGATATACAAACAAGGACATTAAAGGAAACTGAAGCCTCTGTCACCTACAACTACAATAAATATTAAACATGGCCCAAGTCCCAGTCAGATTAACATAAAACCTCACACTAGTTCCTATTATCCTATGCATATCCAGCTTTCAACAAAATATTACAAGGCATGTTATGAGGCAAGAATAAAACACAGTCTAAGGAGAAAAAGCAAGCATAATAACTAGATTCAGAGATGGCATAGATTTTAGAATTATCAGTTAGGGAATATACACACTATGATTAATATACCAAGGTCTCTAATGAAAAAGTAGACAACATAGAAGAACAGATATGTACTGTAAACAGAGAGATGAAAAATATAATAAAATAAACAGAAAATGCTAAAGATTAAAAACTGTAATTAAAATGAAGAATGCCTTGGTGGGCTTATCAATAGACTAAACACAGCCAAGGAAGTGGACTTGAAGAAGATATGTCACTAGAAACTTTCTAACTGAAATGCAAAGAGAGAAAAAAAAAGAATAAAAATTCAAGAACTAGAACATCTAGAACTGTGGGATAATTTCAAAAGGTATAACATTTCTGTAATTGAAATACCAGAAGGAGAAGAAAGAGAAAACAACACAGAAGAAGTATTAATATTTATAATGTCTGAGAATTTTCCAAAATCAGTAACAGACACTAAACTACAGGTAAAGGAAGTTTAGAGAATACCAAGCATGATTAATACTAAATAATCAATACATAGGCATGTCACATTCAAACGGCCGAAAAAACCAAAGAAAAAGAGAAAACTGTAAAATGAAGGCAGAGAAAAAAATTATGTCTTACCCAAAAAGGAGTAAGGATAGAAGTTACATTGGACTTCTTGTCAGAAACCATGCAAGCAAGAAGCTAGTGAAATATTTAAGAGCTGAAAGAAAAAAATCAACTTAGAATTCTCTACTCAGTAAAATTATCATTCAAAAAAGGAAACATAAAGACTATTGTAAACAAAATAAATTAATTAACTTTAAAAAAAAAGAAAAAAGCTTCATTAAGCTCTGAGACAGGCCTGGGCCTTCCGGGAACAGAGTATTTAAACAGCTTTTATTTAGAGAGAGTAACTTGATTTTCTGTTTTAGATATAAACAAATAAAAGAAAATCCCTACATTTCACTCACCTAGTAAAACCACCTCCCTTGTCTCCGTTGCTAAAATGACATTAATTTTTATTTTAGTAACAAAGGGCACAGGCATCACATTGCTTTTTTTGTAGTGATGAGATGTTGGGCAAGTAAGTTAACTTATTTGTGGCTTGGTTCCCTCATCTACAATAGGTACAATGATAACACCTACCTTACAGGGACTTTTGAGGATTTATAAGTCAATATAAGCAATGAGTGCAACCATTCTGATTATTATCCATGAGGAACGGAAATCAATCAATCTACCCAGAGTTGATTATGCAAATGAATTTTTAACTTATATGTATACTACTCAGACCAATTCATTTTGTCCCTCATTTTCCAGCAATTCTCTTTGTATTAGTGATGCCTAATTCTACATTTCTAAGATCTCGCTCCTTAACTTTAGATTTAAATATGTAAATACCTGCCAAATGTATACACTTAGTCACCAAAGACATTGTACATTTACTGTATCTAAGACTTTCCCACAGGCCTTCCTATTATATTGATAATTTACTTAAAATTTTACTTCATAAACAGTGTGGAGTATTTTTAAGTTTTAAACAATTATACAAGTTAATTTCATGCTACACCCCCAGGGGGGTTTAGTTAGTATTACAAGTACCCCAACAGAAATCAAGCTCCGAGGGTTTTTACTAAATATTTGAATTACCATTATCAAAATCTAAGACCCTCGAGTAAGTAATTAGCCTAAGTGCTATTAGAACCTTAAAAAAAATATATTAAAGATATGAATGTGTTCAAGAAAAATGACTGGCTATGTTCTACAGTCTTCATTTGCACAAACATGGAGTAAGAACACGACAAGAGCCTGAGGCTAACATGCCAGTGGTGGGGCAACCCCCCACTCCACACAGAACTTTGTAACCCAACCAGGCCAGAAGCCTGGCTGCCCCTTTTCTCAGAAAGTTCTGGAATCACTTCTCCTAAGCCTTTTCCGCAAGGTGCTTAGTCAGGTGGTTTGTGCAGAGTGTGGCACTGTTTTTGTGACTTCTGGCTAAGCACGTTTGGGCTTTTAGTAGAACTTGGCCTAAGACTGGCTTTCACAGTGGCACACCATCTAGTAGCAAGGTTGTGGGGAAGAGAAAGCTTAGACCCCACCTACCTCTGCTCCACCAGAGGCTACCATATTTACCAAATAAGCTGATGTCTTCTGATCTGCCAAATTGGCTTTAGAACAGTTTGCATCTATTTTTTATTTGTTAACTGGCCCTACAGTTCACCCAGATGCTCAAGTCTTGAAGGTAGAAGTTATCCTAGATTATTTGCTTTCCCTAACTTCACCCATTCAATCAGTCCACATACCTAGTCTCTACATCCATACGTTTCTTCAACCACATCCTTGATAAATGTGCCGTAATTCAGACCCTCCCTCTTATTCCTGGAACTCTAGAAACATTTTTTAACTCTTCCTCCCTCTCATCTTGCCATACCTTCTAACACACGCCCCATTGCAGCCACTCCAACATACTCAAAGTCTAACCGTTTTCCTTATTCCACTGCCTTACATCAGCTTTCCTGGTTGGCCTCTATAATCACCTGAGCCAATCCGAGTAATAAACATGTATTGCAATATATTGCAACTACGTTGTTACATGGTCTTCTGTCCCCTAGACTGAGGGTTTTGTGGTTTGGGGGGTTTTTTTGAAGGTAGGGGCAGTGTCACCCTTGTAGCGTAAGCCCTGAACACAGTATCCACTGTACTCTAGTTGCTCTTCAAAGTCTCATTTTCATCTACCAACCCCTTCTACCTCCCCTCTAAATCACATCCCCTTTCCTTTTCAAAGAGCATTCAGAGAAAGAAAAAAAAAAAAGGAAGATATTTATCAGCCTGAACATTTTCTGACATCAAACTGATACCGCTTTAACCAAAAATAACTAGACGTTTGTCACCTTTTCTAGTTGCCTTGATGATGCTGCGGTGAAAGAGGTACAGCTCCTCAGACCTGGCCCTGGACAGCTGGCAGGAGGAAATTGCTTACCAAGGCACAACAACTCATGCTTATGTTAAAATCTTCAGCTAATGTCGTTCAGGAAGAGAAGGTTTCTGATGAATTTCTGCTGCCCAATTCATGCACAGAGAAATAAAGAACAGCAGCCAGTGTAATTAGCAAGCAGATCTTCCAGCAACAGGATTTACACCTGGACATAAACATGTTCACTGAGGTTGGGATGAACATTTGCTAAGGTAAACGCTTTTTGAAAAATTGTAAAGCTAATGATCTTGCACTGACAGCATAACCTTGAGCTTATTGCCAAATAGAATGCCAAGTGTAAACACTTAATGAAAGAAAGCAAGGAATGATAATGGTCCTTCTTGTGACCCCCAGATAAGTGACACTTTGAGTGCTTTTGAGGTCAGTGGAAACACTTTCCTACTTGCTGGTAATTTTTTTTTGCCGTTTTATGTACTTTTTGATCTGACTTGATATGGCTGAGAAGCACTTCCTCAGTCAGTGCAAGATGCAATAATTGCTTTTCTTCCTCTGATATCTTATCCCCAGAAGTAGAAATAATCAGCCCTGAACTGCAGTAGAGGCCAGTTATTATTTTGAAATATTGGTGAAGGCCATAGGTAAGGCTATGGTTAAGGCTCATTCTGTGGATTAGGGACATTTCTGGATTTTATCATGTGTGAGAGTCAGGAACGGGAACCACGTGAAGGTAGTAGAACACACAATAAACTTCCTATCATTGGAGGTTCCAGTAACCAAATCTCTCTTAACCAGAAGAACAGCATAATGAAAGAAACACAGAGTATAGAATGAAAGGACTTGGGAATTAATTCTGTTGTCCAACCTCAAATAAGCTAGACAACTACTCTGAACTCCCAGTTGCCTTATCTCAAGAAAAGGTGGATGGTAATTTAGATATTATAAGATAGTTAGAGAATAAAATGAAATAATAATATATGTGAAGCTGACTTGTATGGTACCTGGAACAAAGAGGTCAATAAATATTACTGAGTAAGTGTGAAATAATAATAAGTATTCATCCATTCTTTAAATTAAATGATATCCATATTATAATATTTTTCTTTCTTTCTTTTTGCCTCTCCAACATCCCATTTCTTCCCCACATTGGGAACTGCCCATCTGCATATATGTGATGAAGTGCCCACTTTGATTATTACAGAAGCTGAAATAGGAGATATGCCCTCTACTTACTTCCAGAAAACCAGTAACAGGCACATCATCCTACTATATATTTATTTATCATATTTATCGTTACTGTCTGCACTTTCTTCAATACCATAAGCTTCATAAGGGAGAGCACTTTTATATATTTTGTTTGTGAGTATATCCCCAGCACATGGAATGCAACTTGACACGCAAAAAAGACCTCAGTGGATTTGATGCTTCTGTCTATAATATTGAGTTATGAACAAATAACGCAGAAATTAAGGGAGTTAAAATTTATTCAAGCTGGTGGAACATAGAAGTCAAGGTGTTTGGTGGAGGTACTCAACAGAGATTATGTCCGCAGAACCACTGCACTAGCAGAGGAAGAGTCATGCTAGAACCCACCTGCCTTTCAGCTTCCAAAGACCTCTGGGTTCCTGCCTGTTCTCAAATCCTGCTTTAGCAGACTCTCCCAAGTCTTGTGAGCTACTCAATATCCTTTCTATAAATCCATTTTTTCTTCAAGCAGATCTGGTTCCTGTTTCTTGAAGCTATGTGACTGATACGGAATTTATGCTTCTTTGGTGCCTACAGAAGAGTAGCTGCTAAGATCACAGTTAGTGGGAACATTATGACAGATGAAATCCCATTTTGATGGTGTCACATATGACTTGAACTGACCACCCATATGTTTAATCATCAACTAAACAACTGGGATGACAATTAGCTGCATTAGATTCATGCTCTTCCAGCTCTCATAATCTTGGATTCAACAATCACATAAACATCACTGAATACCTGCAAACAGTGCCTTGAATTAGAAATAATTCTTGACTTTAAAATGGTGACATATGTAGGCAAAGATTTTTTTAGGCCATAAATAGTACTAAGGAAAAAAGATATTTAAACTTCTGCTCTTTAAAAGATAATTTTAAGAAAATGAAAAGGCAAGCAACAATGGGAGAAAATATTTGCAATTTCTAATAAATGACTTCTATCCAGAATATATAAATACATAAGAAAATAAATTGATATAAGTATAAATAATATAGAAAGGACTCTTACAACTCAACAATAAGAAGACAAACAAACTAATTTTTTAAATGAGCAAAAGACTTGAATAGATATTTTTCAAAAGAAGATATAGGAACAGCAGTAAGCGCATGAAAAGATGGTCAACATCTTTAGTCATCAAAGAAATGAAAAATAAACTCTCATACGTTGGTAGTGGGAGTATAAATTATAAAACCACTTTCAAAAGCATGTTATCTATTTTATATAGATAAACAATGCTTATCATAAAATCCACCTCTTCTACCCTGAGGTATTTACACAAAATAAATAAAAACTTTTGTCCACAAAGGCATCCACATAAATCTTCACTGGAGCTGTATTCAAAATAGCCCAAACTAGGGGCTTCCCTGGTGGTGCAGTGGTTGAGAGTCCGCCTGCCGATGCAGGGGACACGGGTTCGTGCCCCGGTCCGGGAAGATCCCACATGCCGTGGAGCGGCTGGGCCCGTGAGCCATGGCCGCTGAGCCTGCGTGTCCGGAGCCTGTGTTCCGCAACGGGAGAGGCCACAACAGTGAGAGGCCTGCGTACCGCAAAAAACAAATAAATAAATAACCCAAACTGGAAGTGACCAAATGGTCTATCAGTGGGTGAATGAATAAACAAATTATAATATATCTATATAACTGAATACTACTCGGCAATAAAAAAGGAGAAACTACTGATACACACAACAGCATGAATGAATTTCAAATATTATGCTGAGTGAAATCAGCCAAATTCTAAAGAGTTTGTACTATATGATTTATTCTAGCCCTAGAATTGGCAAAATAAGCTCTAATGATACAAATTTGATTAGTCATTGCTTGATGCAGGAATCAGTGGGACAAGGGGGACTGACTGCAAAAGGCATGACAAATATCTCTGTGGTGATGGAAATTGTCTATATCTTGACTGAGTTAGTGGTTAGATGGGGTATACATTTGTCAAACTCCTCAAGCTATAAACTTACAATGTGTGTATTTTATTACATGTAATTTTTTTTACCTCAATAAAGCTGATAAAAAAAGATGGTTGATAATTTAAATATACAAAGCATGAGGCAGGATGTGGTAAGTGCTACCATAACAATAGAAAGTTAAATATCAAAGGAAGAAAGAAAAATTACTTTCACCTGGAGAAGTTAGACAAGGCCTAATGGAAGACACAGTGTTTGAGTGGAGGTTTCAGGTCTGGATGGCATTTCAATAGAAGAAGATGGAGGAAGAAGCACCAATAGAGTGTACAGGTGATGGCAAAGAATCAGGTATGACTGGGGTACATGTTGCATTTATTCATTAATTCAGCAATATTTTATTGATGGCCCGCTAGAACCGGACACTCTCACAGCAGACAATATGAAGTTCCTGCTTTCATGGATTTTACATTCTAATGTGGAGAGACATACGAAAAACAAATAAATTTATAATACATCAGCTGTGCAATATATAGCTGAGAAAAGGGAAAAGAGAATTTAGGGGTGGGGGATTGGGTCACTTTGTTAGATGAGGTAGTCAGCAAGGGCCTCTCTGAAAGGGTGACATTTGAGTAGAATCATGAATAAAGATCACTGCATATATCTGGAGGAAGCACATTTCAGAACAAAGGAAGAGTTAACGCCAAGACCTTGAAGATGGAGCATGACAGGTGCGTTCAGAGAACAGCAATGAACAAGGAAGGATGTAGTGACTCCAGGAGGAGATCAAGGGGGAGCTTGGCAAGAAATCTAGAGAGGGATGGGGATGGTAGGAGAGGGGCAGAGCTCACAGGGCTGTGCTTCTCATTAGTCTGCAATATGAACCACCTGGAGATCACATTAAATCTTCAGATTTTGATTCAGTTGGTCTAGGGATAGGGCCTGAGACTTTGCAATTCCAGCAAGCTCACAGGTGATGTGAGATTACTTTTAAATAAAAAGGATTAGGACCTTGGAGGATATTTTAAGGAGTAGTGTCATCTGCCAGGTGCATCTCGGGGGTCAAAGGCAGATTCAGGGAAAACAGGAGGCATTTGAAATACATTCAAGAGGTAATGGTGATTTGGACTAAGATAGCTGTGGAAGAGTAACAAGAAACAGTTGAGTTTTTGATATGTTTTTCAAATAGCTGAAAGGACTTTTACCAACAAATTAAATTTGTCATGTGAGAGTAAGAGAGAGGTCAAGGATGACTCCAAGGATTTGGTCCTAACAAATGAAATAGTATATGAATCTGTAGTTCAGGGAAAAGGGCCAAGGTTGAGATATAAATTTAGAAGCGGTGAGGGTAGAGATGTTACTTCATGCTATGAGATGAGAGGAGATCACCAGGTGAGTGTAGAGAGATATCCTAGCACTGAGCCTGGGCATACTCTAAAATTTAGAAGTCAGGAGGATTAGGTACAACTGGTAAAGGAGACTGAGTGTAAATGATACTGACCAGGGTTCTTGGCCTTCCCCAATCAATAGAAATTGACTAGAGGCCAGACAAGAAATTCAGGCAAGGCTTTATTGGGACCAGCTGCAGGAGGGAGAGAAGACAAGGAATAGGTTCCCTTGTTCGCTCTCTGAGGGAGGCGAGCTGGTTCCTTATGAGGGTAGGGGTGTGCCCAGGGGTTGGGCCAGAGGGATGGCTTAGGTGTTCTGCCCACCCCTTTGTGGTGTTGAGTGCAGGGGGCTTGCACAGTACCCTGCTTTTGCTCCCAACACCCAATTTTTGCTCCCAGCTCTTCAGAAAAGGCAGTTGGGTTTGTCTTTTTGTATCTTTTGGTCCAGAATTTGACCCAACTGCACATGCACGCAGTTATTTTTAGTCCCATACAGTTTCTTTGTCTTCTGTTCCTAGAGGAGAGGTGTGTCCAAGTGCCAACACTGCAGCTCTGCAGCAAAGCATCCCAGTCTGCAGGCCTGTCTCATAAATGGTCAGTGAGGTATGAGAATCAAGAGGGTGGTGTCCCAGAAGCTAAATCATGAGAATTTTTCAAGAAACATTGATCAGTGTGTCGAATCTGCCAATTAGTTGGGTAAGATGGAGACTGAGAATGGTCATCGGGTTTAGCAAGGTAGGGGCCATGAATGACCTTGACAAGAGCTATTTTGTTGGAATGGTGAGTTATAAAAGCTTGATTAAAGTGGGTTTTAGAAAGAATGAGAAAGGAGGAAGTGGAAACACTGATTTTCTGTGGTTCTTTAGTGAAGCTCTGGTATAAGGGAGAACAGAAAAATGAGACATAACTGGAAGAGAAATGAGGGTCATGAGAAGAATTGTTATGATGGGAATTATTACTTTATGCTGTATGTTGATAGGCAGGACTTAGTAGAGAAAGAAAGATAAGGGATAATTGCTGGATGAAGTTCTTGAAGAGATGAGAGAGTGAGGTATTTAGAGCACAGTTGGAAAGAGTGACCTCAGAGCCATGGTAAAAGGTGGGAGGGCAGAGTATATGGGTTTAGATCTAGTGAAGTAGGTAGGTATAGTGGGAGCTAGTGGAAGGCCTCATTGGTTCAGTGCTTTTTCTTTTTTCAATGAAAAAGAAAACAGCACCAGGTAAGAGGGGACAAAATGTGCTAGACTTCTGAAGAGAGAGGGTAAGTTGTGACATAGTTTTCTGAGAGGATGGGAAAAAGGCTAGGGAAATGTTATCAGATTGGCAGACAACAAAATTCAGTTTGAATTTAAGCAGAAAAAGTCAACATATTGACTTCTGTAAGATGTTATGGAAACATCTTATGGAAAAACTCGAACAAAGTTTTTGGCCAACCCAATGGTTTGTCTTTTCTCCAACCATGACATAAACTGTGAGTATAGATTGGGAACAGGCAGAGAGTTGGAGTTAAACAGACTTCTGCCAGACAGATATGTTGCAGGGAGAAAAAGGCACAAAAGATAAGAGTATACAAAAAGGAAAATTAAAGTGATAGAATATGGGATGTAAGCATATAAGGAAATATAGGATATAAAAAATTGAGAAATACTGTAAAGGTGATCATTTGATTATATGTCTGTGAATAGAGTCACAGAAGTTGTGTAATTTAGATAATAGAGTAAGCCAGTTAATATAATCAGAGAGAAAGAGTATTGAAATTTATATTACCAAGGTTGTTTAGTTTTCAGCACTAACATGTCCTAGAATTCCCTATGAAAGGGGAATGTGGCATAAGTACTGATAAAATGAGAATATTAAAGAAGAGATTAAGGTGCCCAGGGGCCAAGACATTGGAAGGATCATCCATGTGATCACTGAAATCACCAAGATTTAGGACTAGGTGGAGGAAACTCTTCCCAGTTTCAACAGTTGGTCATATATTTATGGCAAAGGCATCCTTGGAGATAATACAGGGAGCCAAGTGCTAAAATAGTCAAGCAATGAGGAAGAATGGGGTATAGAGGACTCCAAAAAAAAAATGTTGCAGGATGTCACCTGGGGTTTTTACAGATGTACAGAAGAAGAAATGGTCTAGAAATAACAGTAAAGAGCAAGAAGGACAAGAATTTCTCTTGTCTGAGAGGGAAATTATGATTTAAGAGGAAACCTTAGTTCAATCAGAACACGAAGGCCAAGAGAACATTCAAGGAAGAGGATGATGTGGAAGGGGTTGGTAATCTGCTAAGGATTTGGCCATGAGCATGAAGCAGACTAATGCAAGATGCGACTGAAAATGTAGCTAAGGACCAATCATGGAGAACCAGAAATAAGGGGGGTTTAAAAGAACTGTAAAGGAATACTAAATAAAATTCAGAGACAATTATAGAAAACTATCCTAGTAAAATACAAATTTCCCAAGTTTTTTTCCTTTTTTAAATTTTTTATTTTTTTAAATTTTTATTGGAGTATAGTTGATTTACAGTGTTGTATTAGTTTCTGTTGGTTAGAAGTCTAACATGGATTTCAAAGGCTTACAATCAAGGCATAAGCAGGGCTGTGTTCCTTTCCGGTGGCTCTAGGGAAGAATATATTTCCTTACATTTTCCAATTTCTATAGGACTCCCACATTCCTTGGCTTATGGGCCTTTACTTCTTCTTCAAAGCCAGTGAAGTTGCATATTTCTGACCATTCATCTGTAGTGAAACTTCCTACTGGCCATATCTTGGAAAGTTTCTATGGAAATGACTCATATGCTTAGATTGAGCCCACTCAGACAATCTAGAATAATTGTCCTATCTCAAGGTTCATAATTTAATCACATTTGCAAAGTCCCTCTTGCCATGTAACACAGCATATTCATAAGGATCAGGACATGGACATCTCTGGGGGGCCATTATTCTCCCCATCACACACCATAGAGGTGCTCTGGGCCACCCAGCTCTTAGGGATTGTCCTGATTGCAGGGTGTTCCTTCTTTCTAATTATCTTTATTTAGTATTCCTTTTGTGTGTTTCCAATCACTCTACTGTTAACTATTTAGATTTAACTATGCAAATGCAGAACTATTTGCTCATAACCAATGCCTCTCCTCTTACACTTCCCCTATCTTGAAGTTTCTATTCTGATTCATTTATAATGTCTATTATTCTTGAGTGGTTTTTCTCTGACAGGGTGGTATCATGGCATGTTCTTTGAATTGTGTATCCTCAAATTTTTCATCATAACTAGTGGAGAATATCATGCTCAGATATGAGATTTCTAGGCTGGAGTCCTCTCTTCTCATCAGTCTGTAAGGTTTTTTTCCCACTGTGTCTAGTTTTATTGCTGCTACTGAGAAGTCTGATACAAAATTGCTTTCCTTTTTAAGGGTTTTCATTGTTATTGGAAGCTTGTATGTTTTCCTCTTATTCTTAGAGTTCAGAAATTTTACCAGAATATGCCTAGGTATATGTTATTTTTTTTTTTTCAGCCATTCCTTCCTAGATCTCAGCAAGCCCTTCTAATCTCTAGATTCAAGTGATTCTTTTTTTTTTTTTTTTTTTGCGGTACGCAGGCCTCTCACTGTTGTGGCCTCTCCCATTGCGGAACACAGGCTCCGGACACGCAGGCTCAGTGGCCATGGCTCACGGGCCCAGCTGCTCCGCTGCATGTGGGATCTTCCGGGACCGGGGCACGAACCCGTGTCCCCTGCATCGGCAGGCGGACTCTCAACCACTGAGCCACCAGGGAAGCCCTCAAGTCATTCTTTAACTCAGATGAAATTAATTCCCTCTCCTCCTCCTCTTCCTTCTCTTCTTCTTCTTTAAATTATAACCTATGTTCCATATACTCCGTTACCTTCTTCTGGAATTCCCATATGTCTATGTTATGTTTATTAAATCTGTCCTCCAAGTCTTTTACATCTTCCCTGATGGTTTGCATACCTTTGTATTTTTTTCTGTATTTTGAAATATTTCTTCTACTTAGTTTCTCAAGCTTCAATTTTGGTTCTCAATAATGATAATTCTTTTTTTAAATTCATTTATTAAATATTTAAGTTGAAAATCAGTCCTTTGAGAGGCTATAATTGAATGTCTTTAAGGACACTTACTTTTCCTTAGAGGAGTTGCCACACATAGATATGTTTACAACAGGGGCTTAGAAAGAGCTTCTAGTCCTCCTTGAGCAGCAGCATTCCCTTGTGTGCTGGTGAGAGTACAGCAGTTTCTGTTGCTGTGGGCTAATTTGGAAAGTTGTCAATCCTGTATTGGGGTTCCAAGAAGAACACTGTGCTCTGTTGCCTCCCAAGCTATGAAGTCTACTAGTCTCTAATTTCAGGAGTAAAGAGGGTTCAGCCCACTGTGAAACTCTGCTGGCTTAGAAGGTGAGGCTACCAGCACATCCTTACAAGAACAATCAAGAAGAATGTTACCACTGTTGTTTTGTTTTATTCTTTTTGAATGTCTATGGATCTCTAAGGACCAAGATCAATCAGGATCCAAGAGCCACTTTTCTCTCTCTAAAATGGGAATAATATTCTTGAGAGAAATAAAATTATATGTATAAAATGCAAAAATAAAATTAAATGCAATGTGAAAAATATATGTAGTTGATAGATGAATATATTTCCGTATCTTCCTCTTCCTCCCAGATTAAATTTAAAAAACTCTTAATTATCTTCTAGTTTAAGCCAGACAATCTTATGTACATTTTCATATATATTTATTTTATTTCCACAAAAAGACCCATGAACAAATATATTCTTTAGAGATAAAAAAAATGTTGCTCTGAGCTTCTATAAAGTTTTTACAGAATTCAAACTCAGATCTTTGATTCCAGGTCCAAAGTGCTTTCCACTATTCCACAGCATTGCCCTTACAATGTAATATTATGTGCTCTGGCTTTAAAGAATGAGGGCTGTCCATTCTGAAAGCATTTATACATCTTTTGCAAGTCATAGCACCTCTTATTTAATGACATGAAATAAATTTATGCTTGAGTTTAGTTTATGAAAAAAGTTTCTCTGTTGACAAATTTAAATATTTTCTTCTGCCAGAACGTCAATGCTTAACTCCCCCATCTTCTCTCTCCCTTTTTTTTCCCCTCAATGCCAGGAAATTTAATTCAGCCAAATTAAGACCTAATTATGGTAATCAAATCATCTTGAGTAACTAATAACACTGGATCCCTTTACTTCCTAAATTTAAGGGATCTTCTCTTTCTAACATTTTTTTCTTGAAATCATAATCAAATAATTTTGAATAAATAAATTTTAAAAATCCACAATAAATAAAAATGAGTTGTAACTTTCTGCAATTTTGACAGATATTTTAAGTGGTTCTGGGTCCAAAACATTAGAGAACAGGTGGGTTAACTAAATAATTTTGGGGGCAATTTGGGGCATAGATGAGGAGTAAGACAAAGAGAAAAGTAAACTGCTCTCCTGAAAAAATTAAGGAAAAGTTATTAGGGTTGGAAGAAAGTGATTTTGGGAGGAAAAACAAGGGAGAGGAGACTGAATCAGAGAGAAAGGAGTATAATAAACACTGGGAGTGTAGAGCTCAGATACAAGAGATGACCAATGAAAATCCCTCAGGATATCTCATGCATATGTCTAGTCCAATAACCCTTGATGTAGAGCTCAGAAACTGACATGGGGGGTGCACTGGCCAGCTTACCTCCTTTACCTCTCCCTCAGCTCTTGTTGCTAGATTAATATCACTTGGCCTTTCACTAATGAAGCCGCATCAAGAGAGCTATAGCACAGCTACCAGCCACAGCATCCCCCTGGAATATGGAAACTCACACCTACTTGACACTGTGACCTGTTACTTCTCTTTTCTCCCTGAAAATACAGGCTGTTTTAACTTCTTGCCTGTTTTGTGCAGGTCTCAGCCTATCAATAACCAATGTCGTGATTGGACCAGTCCTTATGCTCTTTATTTTGATTATAACACATCTTTAGTAACAACCATCAGGAAACTTTGAAAAAATAAAAGTTTATTACTTACAGAATCTGGAAATTATAATAGCACACCTGGGACCACACAGTGAGGTAACAGGCAGGCCTGGGGTTCTGTTTTTATTAGGGGTGAGGATACAGGCCTAAGATTTCAAGGGCTCAATCTTTATTGGTGAATTTTAAACATAAGAGCAGGAATTTAAAGCTTAGGAAGAGAATTTTTAAAAGTGGCCCAAATGGTAAGCTATCAAAATCAACCAAGATCTCTAAAACAAAAGAACCTCAGTTGGGGAGGTAGCCTGGCTCTTCATACAGTTAGGTGGTTGTCAATGTGTTTATTTGAGATAGCTGTCTTTGAAATGGCTGCCTTTTTGAAATGGATACCTGGACAATCACAGCTTATGTCAAGAACTTGCATTACAAAAAAGAAAAACAACTGTCAGGGCTTACACAACACTGCTTAGCTTAAACTTCTCCAAACCTAGAGGAAGCAGCATGTTAACATATGGCCTCAACTTTAGATGATGGCTTGTTCAGCTCTCCCAAGAACTCTCTTATGGTGTTCTGTTGGGACAAACGTATCCTCATCACCCAGGATTCTGCAGTTCTGGTAATTTCCAACTAGGGAATAAAATGTATCTCTGTGTAGGCAGCCCCAAACTCACTTGAAAACTCTTCTAGTTCCCCTTCTTTGACTTGGAGTAAAAAGCAGGTGTAGTCCACAGGAAAGGAGAGCAAAAGTTCAATTATTCCCTCTGTAGGTTTATATCATTCTTCAATTCTTGTTTCAAATAGACTGTAATGTTTAATAAGAGTTCATGGTCACAGACTAGTTCTGCTCTCTTTAAGTATATTCAGCATGGATGTCTCAGCACCTATTATTAGACTTTGGGAGAAGTTATCACCAATTGTCTTCAAAAAGCCCAGATGTACAATTAGTTCTCTGAGAATAGACTCTGAGACTCTGAGATTTGCATGCAGGAGGTATATGGGGAATGTACTCCAGACCTACACCTATGAGGGGTGAGTGAAGTGGAATGGGGCACAGGAAGAAATTAAACTGTGAAGAAGTTGCAACAAAAATTTCAGCTAACCCTACAGAGAGCTCTAGAGCTGGAGAGCCCTTCAGAGTTGCCCCAGATTGGACCAAGGACTTGAACCCTGCATGAAGGGGACATAACTTTGGGGGATGGAGGAGAAGGAAGTGATAGGAGAATGAGTTACTAATCAATTCAATAACGTCCACAATCTTTTTGGTCTTTTATCTTTGACTCGCCTTTTTCAATGGCAATTTGCCATGTCATTCCACCCAAATTTAACTGCAAAAAATAAAATATACCATCCTAGGTGAATGCCCAACTGATTTCCTTAAGCCTTAGTGCCACAAATGGAAAAGTGCTCAAAAGGGACACCAAAGTCAGAGAAGAGGAGATTGGTTCAAGATGGCAGAGTAGAAGGTGGTGCACTCACCTCTTCTTCTGACAGCACTGAAATCACAACTAACTGCTGAATAACCATTGACAGAAACATGCTGGAACTCACCAAAAAGATATCCCACATCCAAAGACAAAGGAGAAGCCACAATAAGATGGTACAAGGGGTGCAATCACGATAAAATCAAATCCTGTAACTACCAGTGGGTGACCCACAAACTGGAGAATAATTATACCACAGAAGTCCACCCACTGGAGTGAAGGTAGCCCCACGTCAGGCTTCCCAGCCTGGGGGCCCAACAACAGGAGTAGAAATCCCCAGAGAATTTGACTTTGAAGGCCAGCGGGATTGGATTGCAGGACTTCCATGGGACTGGGGAAACAGAGACTACATTCTTAGATAGTACACACAAAGTCTTGTGTGCACCAGGACCTGGGGGAAAGGAGCAGTTACCCCATAGGAGACTGAGCCAGACCTACCTGCTAGTGTTGGAGGGTCTCCTGCAGAGGTGGGCAGTGGCTGTGGCTCAATGCAGGGAAAAAGGTACTGGCAGCAGCAGTTCTGGGACATACTCACTGGCATGAGCCCTCCCAGAGGCTGCCATTAGCCCCACCATACAGCCTGTAGGCTCCAGGGCTAGGTCACCTCAGACCAAACAACTAACAGGGAAGGAACACAGCCCCACCCATCAGCAGACAAGCAGATTAAAGTTTTACTGAGCACTGCCTTGCCCACCAGAGCAAGACCCAGTTCTATCTACCACCATTCCCTCCCATCAGGAAACTTGTGCAAGGCTCTTAGACAGCCTCATCCACCAGAGAGCAGAGATCAGAGGCAAGAAGAACTACAACCCTGCAGCAGAACAAAAACCACAATCACGGAAAGTTAGACAAAGTGAAATGGCAGAGGGCTATGTACCAGATGAAGGAACAAGATAAAACCCCAGGAAAACAACTAAATGAAGTGGAGATAGGCAACCTTCCAGAAAAAGGATTCAGAATAATGATAGTGAAAATGATCCAGGATCTTGGAAAAAGAATGGAGGCAAAGATTGAGAAAATGCAAGAAATGTTTAACAAAGACTTAGAAGAATTAGGAATAAACAAACAGAGATGAACAATACAATAACTGAAATGAAAAATATACTAAAAGGAATCAATAGCAGAATAACTGAGACAGAAGAACAGATAAGTTACCTGGAAGACAGAATGGTGGAATTCACTGCTGCAGAACAGAATAAAGAAAAAAGAATGAAAAGAAATGAAGACAACCTAAGAGACCTCTGGGACAACATTAAATGCTCCAACATTTGCATTATAGGGGTCCCAGAAGGAGAAGAGAGAGAGAAAGGACCCAAGAAAATATTTGAAGAGATAATATCTGAAAAATTCCCTAACATGGGAAAGGCAACAGTCAACCAAGCCCAGGAAGCACAGAGAGTCCCAGGCAGGATAAACCCAAGCAGGAACATGCCAAGACACATAGTAATAAGCTGACAAAAATTAAAGACAAAGAAAAAATATTAAAAGCAACATAGGAAATATGACAAATAACATACAAGGGAACTCCCATAAGGTTATCAGCTGGTTTCTCAGCAGAAACTCTTCAAGCCAGAAAGGAGTGACATGGTATATTTAAAGTGATAAAAGGGAAGAAGCTACAACCAAGAATACTCTACCTAACAAGGCTCTCATTCAGATTTGACAGAGAAATCAAAAGCTTTACAGACAAGCAAAAGCTAAGAGAATTCAGCACCACTAGGCCAGCTTTGCAACAAATGCTAAAGGAACTCCTCTAGGTGGGAAAGAGACTAGCAACTTAAAAAAACCTTGTACATATATAGACTGCTATATCAAAACATCATGGGAACAGCAAACCCCAAAATTACAATAGATACACAAACAAAAAGGAAAAAGCAAGCCAGACACAACACTAAAGATGGTCATCAAACCACAAGAGAAGAGAACAAAAGAGGAAGAGAAGAAAAAAGACCTACAAAAACAAACCTAAAACAATTAAGAAAATGGCAAATGAATGTACATATCAATAATTACCTTAAATGTAAATGGATTAAATGTGTCAACAAAAGAGACTGGTTGAATGGATACAGAAACAAGACCTGTATATATGCTGTCTACAAGAGATCCACTTCAGATCTAGGGACACATACAGACCGAAAGTGAGGGGATGGAAGAAGATATTCCATGCAAATGGGAATTAAAAGAAAGCTGGAGTAGCAATATTCATATCAGACAAAACAGACTTCAAAATAAAGACTATTATAAGAGACAAAGAAGGAAACTACATAATGATCAAGGGATCAATCCAAGAAGAAGACATAACAATTATAAATATCTATGCACCTAACATAGGATCACCTCAACATATAAGGCAAATACTAACAGCAATAAAGTGAGAAATTGACAGTAACACAATAATAGTGGGGGATTTTAACACCTCACTTTCATCGATGGATAGAGCATCCATATAGAAAATCAATAAGGAAACGCAGGCCTTCAATGACACACTAGATCAGATAGATTTAACTGATATTTATAGAGCATTCCATACCAAAGCAGCAGAATATACATTCTTCCCAAGTGCACACAAAACATTCTCCAGGATTGACTACATGCTGGACCACAAGGCAAGCCCTGCTAAATTTAAGAAAACTGAAATCATATCAAGCATCTTTTCCGATCACAATGCTATGAGATTAGAAATAAACTACAAGAAAAAACTATAAAAACACAAACACGTGGAGCCTAAACAACCAATGGATAACTGAAGAAATCAAAGAGGAAATTAAAAAATACCTAGAGACAAATAAAATGAAAGCACAATGATCCAAAACCTATGGGATGCAGCAAAAGCAGTTCTAAGAGGGAAGTTTATAGCAATAAAATATTACCTCAGGAAACAAGAAAAATCACAAAAAAACAACCTAACCTTACACCTAAAGCAACTAGAGAAAGAAGAATAAACAAACCTAAAGTTAGTAGGAGGAAAGAATTCATAAAGATCACAGCAGAAATAAATGAAATAGAAACAAAGAAAACAATAGCAAATATGAATGAAACTAAAAGCTAGTTCTTTTAAAGGATAAACAAGACTCATCAAGAAAAAAAGGCAGACTCATCAAGAAAAAAAGGGAGAGGACTCAAATCAATAAAATTATAAATGAAAAAGGAGAAGTTACAACAGACACCACAGAAATACAAAGGATCATAAGAGACCACTACAAAAAACTGTATGCCAATAAAATAGGCAACCTGGAAGAAATGGACAAATTTTTAGAGAGGTACAGTCTCCCAAGACTGAACAAGGAAGAAATAGAAGACATGAACAGGCCAATCACAAGCAGTGAAATTGAAACTGTGATTAAAAAACTCCCATCAAACAAAAGTCCAGGACCTGATGGCTTCATGGGTGAATTCTATCAAACGTTTAGAAAAGAGCTAACACCTATCCTTCTCAAACTGTTCCAAAAAATGGCAGAGGAAGGAAAACTCCCAAACTCATTCTATGAGGCCACCATCACCCTGATACCAAAACCTGACAAAGATACCACAAAGAAAGAAACTACAGGCCAATATCACTGATGAACATAGATGCAAAAATCCTCGACAAAATACTAATGATCCAAACCAAACAATACCTTAAAAGGATCATACACCATGATCAAGTGGGATTTATCCCAGAGATGCAAGGATTTTTCAATATCTGCAAACCAGTGTGATACACCACATCAACAAATTGAAGAATAAAAACCATATGATCATCTCAATAGATGCAGAAAAAGCCTTTGACAAAATTCAACACCCATCTATGATAACTCTCCAGAAAGTGAGCATAGAGAGAATATACCTTAACATAATAAAGGTCATATATGACAAACCTATGGCTAACATTATACTCAATGGTGAAAATCTGAAAGCATTTCCTTTAAGATCAGAAACAAGACAAGGATTTCCACTCTTGCCACTTTTATTCAACATAGTTTGGCAATCAGAGAAGAAAAAGAAATAAAAAGAATCCAAATTGGAAAAGAAGTTAAACTGCCACTGTTTGCATATGACATGATATATTACATAGAAAATCCTAAAGACACTACCGGAAAACTATTAGAGCTCATCAATGAATTTTGTAAAGTTGCAGGTTACAAAATTAACACACAGAAATCTGTTGCATTTCTAAACACTAACAATGAAAGTGCAGAAAGAGAAACTCAAGAAACAATCCCATTTGCCATCACATCAAAAAGAATAAAATACCTAGGAATAAATCTACTTAAGGAGACAAAAGACCTGTACTCTGAAAACTATAAGACACTGATGAAAGAAATCGAAGAAGGCACGAACAGATGGAAAGATATACCATGTTTGTGGATTGGAAGACTCAATATTGTCAAAATGACTATACCAACCAAGGCAATCTACAGATTCAATACAATCCCTATCAAATTATCAATGGCATTTTTCACAGAACTAGAACAAAAAAATCTTAAAATTTGTATGGAGACACAAAAGACCCCAAATAGCCAAAACAACCTTGAGTAAGAAAAACGGCTCTGGAGGAATCAGGCTCCCTGACTTCAAACTATACTCTAAAGCTATAGTCATCTAAACAGTATGGTACTGGCCTAAAAATAGAAATATTGATCAATGGAACAGGATACAAAATCCAGAAATAAACCCACTCACCTATGGTCAATTTATCTACAACAAAGGAGGCAAGACCACACAATGGTGGAAAGACAGTCTCTTCAACAAATGGTGCTGGGAAAACTGGACAGCTACATGTAAAGAAAATGAAATTAGATCATTCTTTAACATCATACACAAAAATAAGCTCAAAAATGGATTAAAGACCTAAATGTGAGACCAGGCACTATAAAAAACTCATAGAGGAAAACATAGGAAGAACACTGTCTAACATAAATTGCAGCAATATCTTTTTTGATTTCTCTCCCAGAATAATGGAAATAAAAACATAAATACACAAAAGGGACCCAATTAAACTCAAAAGCTTTTGCACAGCAAAGGAAATCATAAACAAAACAAAAAGACAATCCACAGATTGGGAGAAAATATTTGCAAATGATGTGACCAACAAGAGATTAGTCTCCAAAATTTACATACAACTGATGAGGCTTAATATCATCAAAACAAACAATCCAATCAAAAAAATGGGCAGAAGACCTAAATAGACATTTCTCCAAACAAGACATGCAGATGGCCAAGAAGCACATGAAAAGAAGTTTAACATCACTAATTATTAGAGACATGCAAATAAAAACTACAGTGAGGTATCACCTCACACCAGTCAGAATGGCTACCAACAAAAATCCACAAACACTAAATGTTGAAGAGGGTATGGAGAGAAAGGAACCCTCCTATGCTGTTCGTGGGAATGTAAACTGACACAGCCACTATGGAGAACAGTATGGAGGTTCCTTAAAAAACTAAAAGCAGAGCTACCATATGACCTTTCAATCCCACTCCTGGACATATACCCAGAGAAAACACAATTCAAAAAGACACATACACCACAAGGCTCATTGCAGCACTATTTACAGTCACCAGGACATGGACATTGAAGCGCTATTTACAGTCACCAGAACATGGAATGGATAAAGAAGATGTGGTACATATATACAATGGAATATCACTCAGCCATTAAAACGAATGAAATAATGCCATTTGCAGCAACATGGATGGACCAAGAGATTGTCATACTGAGTGAAGACAGAGAAAGAGAAATATTGTATGGTATCCCTTATATGCAGAATCTAAAAAGAAATACAAATGAACTTATTTACAAAACAGAAACAGACTCACAGACTTAGAAAACGAACTTATTGTTACCCAGGGGGAAGGGTGGGGAGAAGGGATAGTTAGGGAGTTTGGAATCAACATGATGTACACACTGCTATATTTAAAATGGATAACAAACAAGGACCTACTGTATAGCATAGGGAACTCTGCTCAATGTCATGTGGCAGCCTGGATGCGAGGGGAGTTTGGGGGAGAATGGAGACATGTATATGTATGGCTGGGTCACTTTGCTGTGTATCTGAAACTATCACAACAGTGTTAATCAGCTATACTCCAATATAAAATGAAAAGTTAAAAAAATAAAGCCTTTCATAATCAAAAAAAAAAAAAAGTCAGAGAAGACCATTAGTCAATGACCATGTCTTCCATATTAGTAGGAACATCATTCAATCTAACAGTCACAACCAAAGGGTACATTCCTATTGACCCATTGCAGAGGCTTTCAATTTATTACCTCTGCTTTCTCTAATTAGACCTTTGGAGACCTAAACAAATAATATAATCAATTAGAACTTAGAGTAGAAAGTCGCTCTCAAAGGGCAGTGTTGCATTTTCTGTCAAGATTTGCTCATTGCTCCCAGTTTAAAAATCTACACTCCATTTTCAGTGTCTGCATGGGCATAGACTACACCACAGAAATGAGCATTACTGAAACGTAAGTATTTTCCTCCATAGCACATCTAACATAGATTCACATTAAAAGTCAGTCTTACTCAAATGATTTCTGGTAATGGCACTTTATATTTAAATTGCATAAATGCTTTTAAATCTGGGACTTGCTATGTGGCTTTGGGCAAATCACTTTCCCCCTTGTCTCAGTTTATCTTAAAAGACATTACGGGAAAGAGAGAGGTGGGGAAATTAATACCTGTTCTGTGCAACAACCACATTTGTTCTGAGGATGAAATGTGTGAAAGCACACAAAACAAAACATAAAACCATTCAACAGTCTTATGTAGATGATTTGCTCAATGATACTATAGTATGATATAGGGGTTCTTAAACTGCATATACATTGCATTGGAATTACTTATAGTACTTATTTCAAATGAGATTCAACAGGCGCTATTGCAAGAGATTCTGATTCTGTAGTTCTGGGATGGAGCCCAGAAATCACCATTTATAACAACTACCCAGACAATTCAGATACCAGTGGTTCAGATCCACATGTGCAGAAATACTCAGAGTAGCATAATTATTGCACCCATATTTCCTTTTCCCACTCTGCTGGTTATTGGTATGTGGCCATGGACAATGGCACTCAATGGTCCTGAGCCTCAGTTTCATCACATGAACATCTGGAATTAAATGGATCTTACTTGAAAGAACTGCATTAAGAAATGCAAAGGATATTCTTTGTAAGATGCAAACCACTCTGTAATGATTATTAGTAGAATTTTATGTCCTTATTCCTGGAAAAAGGAGTTTAGCAGGAATGGGTAGAGATGTGGTTAAAGTGATATAGCTCTGGAAAGGTTAGGTGAGAAAAAGGCAGAAAAAGAACATAGGTGACATTCTTCTTGGAAAGGTAGGAGTGAGTAATGAAACAAAGAACTAAAATGTGGTTCTTCTCAAATCTGCTTACGTACAGCAGTATTCGTTTTAATGACATTCCAGACCAGGACTACTTCTACTACTTCTGTGTAGGAGTCATGATTTTTAATAAAAATGCATCCTACCATGATAAGCAGTATAAAATACAGTTTTTGCTCCAAGGCAATTTTCCACTAGTATGTTTTGCCTTAAGTTTAAAAGTAGCAAAAGCCATATACTCACCAGAATGTACATATGAATTCATTATGCTCAAGTGCACAAAAATGACTTCCAGCTCTGATTAAACCAACCCTCCATTATTCCTTTCTCAACAATCAGCAATATTAAGTAGGTTAAAATTACTACATTTGACAGGTATTTAAAATCAATAACACAATCATACTAACCTTGCACTTTTTGACATGTGGAAAGTGTTCAGATTTCTCTTTGTTCAGTCACTACCACACAGCTTTGCAGGTGATGAATAACTTTCTTCCAGTTATTTAGCCAGCCTTAACATTCATTGAGCACATTCAAGGATAGAAAGCTCTTGGAATTGAATTTGGCAGGAAAGGGTGGTTATTGATACACTCATAACATCCTCAGTAAGACCTTAAAGAGCCATAAGGTCTAACCTTGAGAAGTTCTGCAAAACTGTCAATTACTCCTTGTAAACTGTGCATCTAAATAGGAAAAACATGTATTTCACTGTCAGGAGGATGCAGAGCTTGACTGAATCTTTTCCTGGGCTTATTCATCTCACTGAGGTTAAAAATGGGCTGTTGACTTTTCTCACTCCATACAGTCTGTTGAGGAAAACTAGCAGAGGCACCTACCCAACAAAAAGCAAGCTAAGGTTATTATGCTATAAAAATGAGATGCTGGAAAAGTTTTGAAACATGTAGCACTAATTAGTGAGCACCACTCAGAATACAAAGCCAGTTACCATTATATGAAACATTTTAAAGTTTGTGTCCCAAATCTCATCTCAAGTTATTGTGTCATTAAATGCAATGCTGGACTAGCACGCTATTAATAGTACCTCCTTCTCTGCAAATAAATGACATCTTTGAAAACATATTCTTTCAGCAAAATCACTGAAGACAGTTGGATCATTTTAGGGGCACTGATGTATTACTCATTATCAGAAAAAAGTATCATGATGCAGAGAAAAAAATGAATTGGTTATAAAGCAAATTTTGGTTCTAAAATTGTCATATTAAAATTCAGTCATTATCTTTCTCTATACCCCAAACTGGAAACTAAGCCTTGTGTTTATTAAGGAGCAATTAAAACTGTGAGAGGACCCAATGCTTAGTGCAGTAAGTGGCACAGGGTAGGAAATCAATAAATAGTTCTGTACTGAAGAAATAAATTATATTTTGCTTTCGATTTGTCAGACTGTGATATTTATAGTAATAGATCTGCTGACAGCTTGCACAAACAGGTAAATATTAGTAATTGATGTTTTTAACAGTTCATAGTCAGTAGAATGGATCAAACAACTTCTAGAGGATAATGATGCCCAGTGTTCAAACTCCAGGAGAGAAATTACAGTGCGGAGTCCGTTTTTCTCATGACCAGTTCATTGGATTGCTCTCAAAATGTCCTTATCGTGTTATAAAGACCTTAAAACACTTGGAAACGTGCTTTATTGGGGACTACATGGTACATAAAAGTATCTTTACAAATGCTTTTTTCCAAAATCATTAGTTCTGCAAACACGTGTAGTTAACCCATTAATTGCCCCACCCTCTTTAGCCTTCTTAATCATGAATGAGACACTACAGTGAGGCGGGCTCTGGTTTCAGATTCCTGTGTTTAATCCTGGCTCTGCCCACTCATTAGCTGTGACACCTTATGATGTTCATTTCAGCTAACTGTGCCTCAATTCTACCATCTGTAAAGTGGGCCTAATGAAAGCACTGTTGTAAGGATCAATTAATTGCACTAGTTAATTAATAACATGTGAAACCCCTAAAAAGTAGAACAAAGTACGCACTTCATAAATATTAGTTATTATGGCTATTCATGGTTTATTTTAATGTGGAAATAATTTGTTTCTCACATGGATAGATATCATAAAAATGAAATAAATATGCAAAAGGCAAATCAAAATGTATTATGTGAATTTATGATCCATGACTTGATTTTGATCCATTCCATCTTTTGGTTTTCATTTTACCAGCCTCAAAGTCTCTGAGACTTATTTTGGATAAGAACTTATTTTGATGATGCGTTTATTATATTTCAGAATGATCAACCCATAGCTATTTGGGCATCTTTGTGGGATCATTTACGTTAACTGTTTACAAATTTTCTGAGTTTATAAAGAGTTGCTTTTGCTCTCCTGGGTCATAAGCTCGGAATTCCCTTCTGAGTTAATGTACATCCAAGAGCTCAGGAATCACCTTGATTCCTCCTCTCCCTTATCTTCCACATCTAATCCATAAATCCTGATAGTTCTGATTACTGATTCATCCACTTCCTTCTCTGTCCAGAGTCTCCATCCTATTCCAAGCCAAGATCCTCTCTTCCCCCTTTTTCTCTGGCTTCTATACTCTTTAGATATTCAGGGCTTTTGTATTTGCTGTTCTGTGTCCAGAATAACTTCTACTTGAACATCTTATAAGGTTGTCAATTGTTCTGCTTTGCTATGGGCTGAATTTTGTCTCCCTAAAATTCATATGTTGAAGCCCTAGTCCCCAGTGTGATGATATTTGGAGACAGGGCCTTTGGGAGGTAATTAGGTTTACATAAGGTCATGAGGGTGGGTCCCTTATGATTGGATTAGTGCCCTTATTAAGAAGATATAACAGAGAGTTTGCACGCTCTCTCTCTCTCTCCCCCTCTCCCTTTCTCCCCCTCTTCCCCCACCATGTGAGGCCATAGTAAAACATCAGCCACCTGCAAGCCAAGAAGAGAGCCCACACTGGAACCTGACCATGCTGGCATTCTGATCTCAGATTTCCAGACTCCAGAACTGTGAAGAAATAAATTTCTCTTGTTTAAGCCATCCAGTCTATGATATTTTGTCATGACAGCCCAAGATGACTGAAACAATTTCCTATACAGCATATATCACAATCTGGATTTATCTTGTTTATTTGTTTAGCTCCACAAAGGCCAGAGCTTTATTGTCTTATTCACTGCTCTACACAGCAGCTAGAACATTGACTGACACACACATCATAGATACTGAACAACAATCTTTGAATAAATGAGCAATGATGCACTGATGAGACATTTCTTCCAGATGTGATATTTTTTCCTTCAAGGATTATTTGAGGGGTGAAATACCAATGTTTTAGTGAAAATCCAGTTTATAGTTCACTGATTGAGTCACAGATTCTACTCCATTCCATTGCTAGGCAAAGAGAAATAAACCTCCGGCAGCTAGTTGCATACTCTTTTGTTAAAAATGTCCTAAAGTGTAGAATCTACATGTGACTCTCAATACTTTATGGCTAGGGTACTATGCTTATAGCAGGGAGGCCCAGTTTGCCAGTGTAAGTCTTTTTTATTTTTCTCTGGAATCCAGATTTGACTAAATACTTCTGAAAGACTAATGAGAATGAGTATGACATCAGTTTATTTGCTTTGGGAACTGAGAGTAACGTCCTTGGGGAAAAAATGTTAACCTAAGGGAATAGAGGACTGAGGTTCATACATTTGGACAAAGGAAAATGGGCTATTATTGAAAACAAAAGCTAACGACAAAAGGCAAGAGCCATTTTGGGCTGGACATAAAGTTTCTAACCCCGCTCCTAAGGGCAAAGGAAAGGAGAACATATCAAAATTCCAAAGACACCTTAAAGAGCTGTTTCACTAATGTGGAGACAGTGGAGGCACAAGGCAGCTCTTCTCTGTAGCCTATGATGAGTGCAGTTTGCAGGACAGTGAAGGGTGGACTTCCCATTTGTAATTTTTGTTGTAGCACAGTGTGAACCTAGGAGCTCCAACAGCAAAACAGAACAATGAACATCTGGAAAGGAGACACCACAGAGGAGGACATTCTGTCTTGGTGATTTCATTCATCTCTGGCCTCTACGGCAGCAATCATTGTGTCAATGCCAAACAGGACACGGCGGCTGAGAAATAGTCCCCAAAGACTCTTGGATCATTATGGGTTTAATTAAGGTGACCTGTTAAGAATGGAGAATTGATTCTATTGTTGGAATTCTAATTTTTAACTCCAGGCTATTGTACTAGATATTGCATTTCTGGTGTATAACATCAATCTTCACTGGGACTTTGGTCCTCAGTCTTGGAAATAAATGGCTGCTTAATAAATCAGCTCTGATATTCTATCTCACATGATGACTACTCTAAAAATATTCATATAGTGCTTTATAGTGTACAAAGCCAATCCGCCCAGCAACTCAATAATGAGAGTAAAGTTTGGGTTTTAGGGAAAGAATTCAGTGAATTCAAAGGGAAGAGCCATGAACTTCATTTTAATCCCTGGTTCTTCTTAATCAGACTGAGAAATTCAGTGCTTAAAGGCAAAATTTCTCACAGTGCTCAGCAAATGCAAATAATTTCACTCTCAGTTGTTTCTCCCCCTGTCCCAGGGCACAGTTCAGGACCTCAAAGGAACAGAGAGAATTCAATGAGATACACTAGCATCAATGGGACCCCCTTCTCCCCACTTCATTCAGGCCTGGAGCCCGAGCAACATTAAACAGGTCATTCTGAAGAATCAGCAGAAGAAAGCTGCAATTAGGTACAGAGGACTTCTGTGAAAAGGAACCTATGTTCAGGCTCAGGCTGTCTTATCCTGACTTTGTAGAAGTGACGTATTTGTAAAATATTAAAACAACCTGCCCTTGATGTTCATATATTACAAAACTGTACAAAATGTTTTTTTAAATTCTCACACTAAAAAAATTTTAAAATACACATTTTCACTAAATGAAAGGAGAGAAAATTTATATATATATATATATATATATATATATATATATATATATATATATATATATGTATACTCATATATATTTTGTCCAGGGAGGAGAAGTATCTAAGTCCATAGTTTTCTCCTTATTCTATTAGGATCTTCCATTTTACAGATGAGAAAATTAAAAATAAAAGAGATTTTATAACCAATAAGTGATAAAACCAGATCTTTATCTCCAGAATTATCATCCTCAGTTTGGGAGGGGGTCCATTTTGGAACTCCAAGCTAACTCCCAGTTATGTAGTTTTCCCTCACACTCTTCCCCAAAAGAATATGACTATTAGGCATTGAGTTGCTCTCTTCTGAAATTGCCATTAATCTTTTTTTTTTTTGAACTCAATATCAGAGCACCAACTGCCCTTTCAGTTCTACTAGTCCATCAATGTGTTCTTATTTCTATAGCAAGGATTTCATCTTTAGTCCAATCTATGTGTAGCTGACATTCTGGTAAGTCTAGAACACTTTGGCATGGCACTGACTGAAGTCTCTTTTCACAGGGTCTGAGAGGCCTCCTGGAAATATGTTCGTATAAAGGGAAGAAGGAAGCAGGCATGACACACTTGTAACAAAGCCTTTGTCATTGAAAGAGAATGAGCATTTTGAGTACATAATGGCTGTCACTCAGATCCATCTCTATCCCGGATGCATGTCTAGAGAGAGAGAATATGATAACTAAAAACTGAAAGAGCAGCTTTACATAAAAGCTCTGAAAATGTTGGTGTACAGGCAGTGCTGCTTGGGGACCCCTCTGACAAATTATAACACAAGGGAAGAGAGGCGTTCCACCCCCTACCCATTTATCTACTGTGGACCTGAGTGCATTGGCAATGATGCCTGGGGGAGCAATGGCAGAGTTTTCTAGAAGATTATGGTGCCCAGAGGGATCTTTGGAACCTAATGGAGCAATAGCAGAGTCCCAAGGGGGCTTAACTGTATGTGAGAACACATTAGATAGCCCTTTGGATTTCTTAGAACTACTTGGGAGTGAATATTGCAGGAGCTGAATCTACAAGTGGGTGCAAGAGCCAATGAAATTTATTTATAATAATTATATGTTTTAATTATTATAAATAAGAAAGTATAACTTTATAAAGATTAACCTCATTCTCTACTCACAAGTTGGGGATGCCTTGGAAACAAAGATTAAGTTCTTCTCTATTTTAACTTCTGTCAGCTGAGCATGTAGAACTATGGAGAGTGGAATGGGGGAAGTACCTTGCCAGCTAAAGAATGTTACTTGCCATCCAGCTGTACAAGGATTGAGTCATTAACCACTGCAGTCACTGACCTTCAACACCGCCTGAAAGGAGTTCAGGGTAGAGATCAGGAATGAGGCACTCTGTGCTCTGGGAAAACTGGCAGAACAGGTCTTCAGATAGATATTTTCAGAAGAAATTTTTTTATGAACCTGGATTCTTGCATCTTCCCATACTTAGAAAAACATTAAAACCATTAACTAAGATGCCTGTTCCTCATGACTAGCAACAACCTTCTCCTGAAATGTGAGATTGGTTGCATGTACCCTCTTCACCAAAATCACCTATATACTGACATCCCCCCTTACCTCTTCTGAAGTTTCTCAGAGCTGTCTGAGAGGTGGTTGTCTCCCAGGCTATAGTCCTCAGTAATCACTGAATAAACTTGACTCACACCTGTTGGTGGAGCACAGGCTCCAGACGCGTAGGCTCAGCGGCCACGGCTCACGGGCCCAGCCGCTACGCGGCATGTGGGATCTTCCTGGACCGGGGCACGAACCTGTGTCCCCTGCATCGGCAGGTGGACTGTCAACCACTGCGCCACCAGGGAAGCCCAACTCACACTTTTTATGTTGTGTTTTTTTGTTTTTCTTTAGTCAACAACCTTTAATTAGGCAACACATTCCCAAGTCAAGACCTTTGGTCCTTCCCGGATAAAATCTGAAACTGGTCCCCATATATGGCAGGCAAGGGGAGTCCCAAGAAAAAGGCAGACCTTTCCAGATTGGTAGGTGGCAAGTTTAATAATCAAGGGAATTTACATACAAGACTTGTCCTGGGCAGCCACAAGATGAGTAGATCTCCACCCTCACCTGCCAGAATTTTAAAAGTTTATATAGAGGTCTTAATTGGGTTCAGTCACATATACCATCCAGATGGTTTCAACAACACCTTACTCTTTCAGGGCTGCGCCCTTGAAAGCAGCTCCCACTGTGGGAATGGTGGACAGAATGTACATTCCAACACCAAGGGAGGTGGTGAGGATCCCGATTGCCCTGCCCAGGTCCAGCTCTTGGGTCAACTGGTAGTCATGTCCTCTTGAGGACCTCCTTCTGCAGCCACAGTTTTCTAAGGTTTTTAATAAGAAAGTAATTGTAATATATGCAGTTGCTTACATCCACTGCTTGTCCATGCAATTCCAGGGTTCTATGACACCTGCCAGTTCCTGAAGCCATTTCTTCTACTAACGTTTTAGCCAATTGTAAAAATGAGAATTAAATGTAAATATAATAGTAAAGCAATAGGTAGGAGCCTGAGACTCAAAACATTCCATCTTCTAATCTATTACCAAGGAAATCAGCCAACATATTCCCCTTATGTAAGGGGAAATGAGTACTACTAGCATATTTATATACATTATGTGATTGTGTTATATATATTTTAGCCTGCATGAACATGTTTAAATGTATTTTTACTTTCATGTACGTGCACATACATTTTAATATATTTTTAAAATCATATCCCTATTTTCTGTATCAGCTCTTCAACAATGACTGTATTTGCCTCTTCAGAAATATTTCCATGGAATGTTATTGTCAGGTTTTTGGGACTTTGTTTTTAATGGATAAACCATTTTTGTCCTAGGTTAATGGAGGACATGCTATCCCACTGATTATTTTTCAAATTCATAAATCTATCCAGTTAGGAAACTTTAACATTGTCAGAAAGGTTAGAGGAAGAGGTGTAGAGATCATGTGCTTGTTAAAGAAAATAGCTTTAGATATTTTTTAAATGAAAAAAATGCTTAGTTCTGGGCATTTATACAAGTACAAATATGAAATTATAATGGGCAAGGTGATGTGGTTCAACATAGGTGCATTCACCAAATTACAAGTTAAAGTTACATTTAGATGGTGTCACCCTTTTGTTTAGTTTCAGGGAAAAAGCATTTTAAGGACCCAGGTCTTCTTATAGGAGACATAAAATGTAGTTTTGACCTAGGGCTGAAAATGTACATTAGAACAAATATGTTCTAACTTTACAGGTAAAATTAGAGGGTGAAAACCATTTAAAATATTTTGAGTTTTTCTGATTGGGTTTCAGGGGATTCTGTGTTTGGAAACTGGAATTGGTGGAGGGTCTAAGTTTAACTAACATGGAGAGATGCTGGTGTTCTCTTAGCCTCTGAAGATAGAAGAAAGAGCAATGAAGTGAGAGGAAAAGAGAATATTTGCAGGCCGACCAGACTCTGCCATGTGTGCAGGTGGCATAATCATGAAACATTTAATAGATATTTTACTCTGTAATTTTATGGCATATAAAGTTGGTTAATATTGACAAGCATGTTGTAATAGTAGCAATTCCATTACTTAGTAACCATTGATCTTGAGTTGGATCCTTTGCTTTTCTGAAACTTAGGTTCCCATCTGTAAAATGAAAAAAATCATTATCTCTAAGTATTATTAAATTGTGGGGATTAAAGGAGAATATGTGTAAGTTTTATATGAGTATAAAATATCTTTGATAAAAACTACGTTTAACAAACACTTGATCAGTGTGTCCCCACACACAGATAAACAGAAAGGCTCAGGACCTTCCTACAAAGTAGCAGTGAGGAAGGGAAGTAGAGAGAAAGAGAGGAAGGAAGGAAGAAAGAAAGAAAGAAAGAAAGAAAGAAAGAAAGGAAGAAAAATGAAAGAAAGAGCGAGCCCAGAGACAGTGACAGAGACATCAATGATTTTTGGAGAGGGGATCTTACACATTGGAAGCAAAAGAGTCCTGGAGCGACACCCCACCATGTATGGCAGGTGGCAGGCAGGACATGGCAGGTTGGCTCACTGGTTACCAGAGAAACCAGCAGAGGAGCACGCACCTTACTACCCCCTTGATAAACTATCATAGTGGAGACATTCTGATCTAAAGATTAGAACAATCACTAGCTGGGCGGGGGGCAAGTAGGCACTTACTGATTAGGCTCTATGATTAAGATATGGAATCTAGAAAAATGGTACAGATGAACCTATTTACAGGGCAGGAATAGAAATGCAGACATGGAGAATGGACGTGTGGACACAGTGGGGGGGTGGGGGGAAGGGGGAGATGAATTGGGAGATTGGGATTGACATATATGCACTACCATGTGTAAAACAGATAGCTAGTGGAAACCTGCTGTATAGCGCAGGGGTCTCAGCTTGGTGCTCCATGGTGACCTAGATGAGTGGGATGGGGAGGGCGTGGGAAGGAGACCCAAGAGGGAGGGGATATATGTATACATATAGCTGATTCACTTCATTGTACAGCAGAAACTAACACAACATTGTAAAGCAACTATACCCCAATTAAAAAAAAAAAAAGATGGAAGGTCTGTCATGTGAGTAGTGTATAGGTGAGGCAGGGGCTTTTTGAGCAGAGGATGTACGAAGAGCAAGAGAACAGCTATCTTGGGTGGCCTGATCATAGCGGAAGGAAGGAGGGAAGGAAGGGAAGGGAAAGAAGAAATCAGCCAATCTAGTTGATGACATATTTCCTCTTAAAAAAGAAAAAAAGAACCAGATTTAAGCTGAATTTAGTCAAACTGGTTCTTGTAAATAGACCCAATGCCATCCATTGATGAGCTCCTATTTGAAAGACTAAACTAAATAAAACATAAGAAAATTCTATTAATTACTCACCATAAGTTTAGAATTTTTTCAGACAAGCAGAGAAAAAAGCTAGTTTATTCTCTGTGAATATACCTTTCTATGAAAATTAATAATAAATATAAATAAGGTTACAGGTGGAAAGGAGTTTAAGCCTCTTCAGAATAAACTTTTCGAGGTGTCCTCAGGCCCTTTAGCTACACGTAATTACAATCATTTTGATCTGTTCAAAAATAGGTCCCAAAGGGCTGCTGGTAAGCAATGCTTTTTTGACTACTTCCAATTATTGTATTAATTAAAATTTAATTGGACAACCAAGCTCAATTTCAATTAATTAATTAATTAACTACCTAATATAATAGCAAACCAATTGCATTAATTTTACAATGAATCAGATTAGCTTCCTCAGGAAACATGAATTACTGTGGTGTTAATGGTGTTAACGCAGCTGCATTTACGTTCACATTTTAGCCCTTTAATTCTCAAATCTTTCACATTTGTAATCCTCCCACTTCTTATTTTCTAACTCTGTCAAATCACAACACTGGAGTTTGTCTTTAGTTTCCACATCCAAGCTCAAAGCAGGTTTGTTCAACCAGCTTATTCATAAATATTTGAACTTCACCAAGATGTGTCATTTTGGTTGAATTATTTACAATAGAGAGAGAGACGAGACACATTGTGACTTCTAGGTCATAGTCCTGGTTTTAAGACACAAGAAGAACTAATAGGAGGAGCTTGCTTAATTTCCATGGCATTTTGCTAGTATATTTAACTTTCTAATTCTCTTTCATACTTAGGAAGTGTGCTTGGCCTAACAGTTGCTTTCTTCCCAGGAATTCCTGGAAAAAGTCTAAGGTGTAAGCAAAAGTAGTGATGTTGAACAATTTCAGTTCTCTCTTGGCTTTAATTAAAGCTTCTGATCTATTAAAATGTCAGGAACAGGGCTTCCCTGGTGCCGCAGTGGTTGAGAGTCCGCCTGCCGATGCAGGGGACACGGGTTTGTGCCCTGGTCTGGGAAGATCCCACATGCCGTGGAGCAGCTGGGCCCGGGAGCCATGGTCGTTAAGCCTGCACGTCCGGAGCCTGTGCTCTGCAACGGGAGAGGCCACAACAGTGAGAGGTCCATGTACCGCAAAAAAAAAAAAAAAATGTCAGGAACAGTGCTATGTCTTATCTGTGGCCTCATTACAGACATGCACTCATCCATCAGAGCAGAAGTCGCATTATGATATTTTGCTTTGGTCGCAGTGAAAAGGGAGGTGAAGTAGGAAAAAGGGATTCTCACCCAGGGAGTAGTCCCTCAACACAAAGAAAAAACAGTGGAGTGGAAGCTGGGGCTCAGTGTGACCTTGTAGACTAGCTTCCTTGCCCATCCCCATCCCAAACAGCACAGCAGGAAACTCTCCTCCTGCTCCTACTGCCAACTCTTTCTCGCTCCCTCCCCCTAGTCACTGCTCCCAGCACATGGTAACTTCTTGTTGCCATGAGGTGTTAATTTCAGGACCCACTGCAAATATGTCTGGACAGTAGAACAAAGAAAACACTCTTGAATGAGTGTTGGAAAGTTTTGGAATGTTCTTAGAGTAATAGTACATTAAGTGGTTGCTGGGAGGACAGGAACCATGGCTTTCTTTTTCAATTCTTCTTCCCATTCTCAGAATCCTTATCACACCTGACACATTTTGGAGTTCTGATAAATGCTGGATGAATTAATGGACAAATAATCTTAAAGTCACCACAGAAAGAAGCCTTGTCCATGGAGTCTGGCCATAATTCTTCCATTTCTTTTCACCTGTTCACATATCCTGTTGTTTTGATAAGTGGATTCTATGTGGAAACTAAGTTATCACAATGTTAATTCTTACTCACATTTTATCATACCCAAGATGAAAACAGATTCATAGGGAATTAAGACTGACTTGCATAGAAGTTTAAATCTATTGTTTCACTCTGAAGTTGAGGAGGCACTTGGCTGAACTCTGGAAGCATAGAATCTGATATTTCATTAACATTTCCTGGTAACTTCCAAAATGTTACCCAGTAGTCAGGCAACAATCCAAGATTCCTGCTATGGCTAATTTAAAATCTGCCAAAGTCAATGGTCATTCTTTTAAAGTTAGAAAAGAACACTGAGTCAGTTCAACATTGTGGTTTTCAAGATTCAGCATCCAGTAAATATGGACTAAGTAATTTGGATCAGCTCTGAGGACTGTCACTGAGAACAACTAGGAAAGATGGACACAAGATAAAAATCAGCTGCTTAAAGGTTCAGAGATAACAGACAGTGAGGGACATCAGGTCAGCATTGGCAAGAGAAAGAGACTCCTCCCGAATGGCTGGTTCTGCCCTGGGGACATTTGCTGATCCTGGTGAGACAGCTGAAGACTAAACAAAATTTTCAAAACCTTAAATGTCCACAGCTGGAGTTTGCTAAATCAGCTGTATCTTAGATTGGGACCCCAAAATGCTATACCTCAGGAGAAAAGGGGACCCAGAAGTAAACTAGCATTTCTCTGACTGAAGCCTAGTTTCAAAATGAAACCAAACAGGATACTGTGGGACCCTCCTGGGCACAAAATTCTTTCTGTGTCTCTCATTTCTTGTTTGTAGGAAATAGACTTCATTCAGCCTCCTTGCCCTTCCCTGATTTCCAAAGGGCAGATTCAAACATTTGTTAATCAAGGAAGGGAAGGAATGCAGAAACAAGGGAGGAGAAGTCGAAGAACAATAGTTCAGCCTTGGGGCAGTGTCCTGTTTCCTCCTCAGGGAATATCTTTGAGTTCTTCTGCAGGAACAAAGGGCCCCACCCAGGTGGAGGATGGTAATTTCAGGCTGAGCAGAATATTCCTGGAAAACCTGCCCTGTTACTTCACCACCAACCTATCAGAAGAAAGTCACACACTTTGCAGCCCTCACCCCAAATTTTGCCTATAAAAACTCTCTGCAAACCACCAAGGAGTTCACGGTTTTTGAGCACGAGCCACTCGTTCTCCTTGCTTGGCCTTACGAGAAACTTTTCTTTGCTCCAAAGTCCAATGTTTCGGCTTATTTGGCTTCACTGTGCATTAGGCACACGAACTTTTGTTCGGTAACAAAACCATCTATATCACTCAGAAAATCTCATTCTGAAATTGAAGTGAAAGGATCCCTGAATATTAATGCCTCCAGGTACCTGTAGAAGCAAATAAAAATTCTCCTGGAGGAATACATTGTTTTATACCTCAAAGTATTTCTGGAAGTATTTTTTCAAACCAAAGTCACACAGAGAATCAATGATACAACAAAACCCATGAGGAGATAAGACAACGTGACTGAGACCAGCAGAAGAGAATAAACAAAGGCGAATTCTGAAATTCCAGATAGCAAGTGGGAATTATCAGATACCTTGGAATTCAAAATCACTAAAGGTAATTTAAAATTAATTTAATTGCAACAAAGAGTTGTTGAGTACTCCTCTAGATAAAATCAGTAATGTAAATACCAATAAGGCATTGTTCCCACTTTCAGGGAATTTACAGTGTAGTCATAGAAAATATGTACAGGCAGACCTTGGAGATATTGTAGGTTCTGTTTCTGACTACCCCAACAAAGCAAACATCTAAATAAAGCCAGCCACATGACGTTTTGTTTTCCAAATATATATAAAAGTTATGTTTACACTATACTGTAGCCTATTGTGTACAATAGAATTATGCCTTAAAACTTCCATAACTTAATTTTAAAATATTTTATTGCAAAAAGTTGCTAATTATCATCTTAAAATGTAGGATTGCCACAGACCTGAAATTTGTAGAAAATGCAATATCTGTGAAGCAGTGCAATCAGTCAAAGCACAATAAAACGAGTTATGCCTATGTGTATATTTTTTCTTTTTATTTAGTATTTTTAAACATCTTTATTAGAGTATAATTGCTTTACAATGGTGTGTTAGTTTCTGCTTTATAACAAATTGAATCAGCTATACATATACATATATCCCCATATCTCTTTCCTCTTCCATCTCCCTCCCTCCCACTCATGCTCTCCCACCCCTCTAGGTGGTCACAAAACACTGAACTGTTCTCCCTGTGCTATGCAGCTTCTTCCCACTAGCTATCTATTTAACATATGGTAGAATATATAAGTCCATGCCACTCACTAACTTCGTCCAAGCTTACCCTTCCTCCTCCCTGTGTCCTCAAGTCTATTCTCTACATCTGCGTCTTCATTCCTGTCCTCACCCTAGGTTCTTCAGAACCTTTTTTTTTTTTTAGATGCCATATATATGTGTTAGCATACAGTATTTGTTTTTCCCTTTCTGATTTACTTCACTCTGTATAACAGACTCTAGGTCCATTCACCTCACTACAAACAACTCAACTTCATTTCTTTTTATGACTGAGTAATATTCCACTGTATATATGTGCCACATCTTCCTTATCCATTCATCTGCGGATGGACAATTAACGTTGCTTCCATGTCCTAGCTATTGTAAATAGAGCTGCAATGAACACTGTGGTACATGACCCTTTATGAATTATGGTTTCCTGTGGGTATATGCCCAGTAGTCGGATTGCTTGGTCATATGGTAGTTCTATTTTTAGTTTTTTGAGGAATCTCTATATTGTTCTCTATAGTGGCTGTATCAATTTACATTCCCACCAAAGGTGCAAGAGCGTTCTCTTTTCTTCACACCATCTCCAGCATTTATTGTTTATAGATTTTTTGATGATGGCAATTCTGATTGGTGTGAGGTGATACCTTGTTGTAGTTTTGATTTGCATATCTCTAATGATTAGTGATTTAGAACATTATTTCATGTGTTTGTTGGCAATTTGTATATCTTCCTTGGAGAAATGTCTACTTAGGTCTTCTGCCCATTTTTGAATTGGGTTGATTGTTTTTTTGATATTGAGCTGCATGAGCTGCTTATAAATTTTGGAGATTAATCCACTGTCATTTGCTTCATTTGCAAATATTTTCTCCCATTCTGAGGGTTCTCTTTTCATCTTGTTTATAGTTTCCTTTGTTATGCAAAAAGTTTTAAGTTTCATTAGGTCCCATTTGTTTTTGTTTTTATTTATTTATTTATTTATTTATTCTCTAGGAGGTGGGTCAAAAAGGATCTTGTTGTGATTTATGTCATAGAGTGTTCTGCCTAAGTTTTCCTCCAAGAGTTTCACAGTGTCTGGCCCTATATTTAGGTCTTTAATCCATTTTGAGTTTGTTTTTATATACGGTGTTAGGGAGTATTGCAATTTCATTCTTTTCCATGTAGCTGTCCAGTTTTCCCAGCACCACTTATTGAAGAGGCTGTCTTTCCTCCATTGTATATTCTTGCCTCCTTTATCAAGCATAAGGTGACCATATGTGTGTAGATTTATCTCTGGGCTTTCTATCCTGTTCCATTGATCTATATTTCTGTTTTTGTGCCAGTACCATATTGTCTTGATTACTGTAGATTTGTAGTATAGTCTGAAGTCTGGGAGTCTGATGCCTCCAGCTCCGTTTTTTTCCCTCAAGATTGCTTTGGCTATTCGGGATCTTTTGTGTTTCCATACAAAGTGTGAAATTTTTTGTTCTAGTTCTGTGAAAAATGCCATTGGTAGTATGATAGGGATTTCATTGAATCTGTAGATTGATTTGGGTAGTATAGTAATTTTCACAATGTTGATTCTTCCAATCTAAGAACATGGTATATCTCTCCATCTGTTTGTATAATATTTAATTTCTTCATCAGTGTCTTATAATTTTCTGCATATAAGTCTTTTGTCTCCTTAGGTAGGTTTATTCCTAGGTATTTGATTCTTTTAGTTGCAGTGGTAAATGAGAGTGTTTCCTTAATTTCTCTTTCAGATTTCTCATCATTACTGTATAGGAATGGAAAAGATTTCTGTGCATTAATTTTGTAACCTGCTACTTTACCAAATGCATTGATTAGCTCTAGTAGTTTTCTGGTGGCATTTTTAGGATTCTCTATGTATAGTATCATGTCATCTGCAAACAGTGACAGCTTTACTTCTTCTTTTCCAATTTGGATTCCTTTTATTTCTGTTTCTTCTCTGATTGCTGTGGCTGAAACTTCCAAAACTATGTTGAATAATAGTGGCGAGAGTGGGCAACCTTATCATCTTCCTGATCTTAGTGGAAACGGTTTCAGTTTTTCACCATGGAGGACGATGTTGGCTGTGGGTTTGTCATATATGGCCTGTATTATGTTGAGGTAAGTTCCCTCTATGCCTACTCTCTGGAGGGTTTTTATCATTAATTGGTGTTGGATTTTGTCAAAAGCTTTCTCTGCCTCAATTGAGATGATCCTATGGCTTTTCATCCTTCAGTTTGTTACTATGGTGTATCACATTGATTGATTTGCATATACTGAAGAATCCTTGCATTACTGGGATAAACCTCACTTGTTCATGATGTATTTAATGAGCTGTTTGATTCTGTTTGCTAGTATTTTGTTGAGGATTTTTGCATCTATGTTCATCAGTGATATTGGCCTGTAGTTTTCTTTCTTTGTGACATCTTTGTCTGGTTTTGGCATAAGGGTGACGGTGGCCTCATACAATGAGTTTGGGAGTGTTCCTCCCTCTACTATATTTTGGAAGAGTTTGAGAAGGATAGGTGTTAGCTCTTCTCTAAATGTTTGATAGAATTCACCTGTGAAGCCATCTGGTCCTGGGCTTTTGTTTGTTGGAAGATTTTTAATCATAGTTTCAATTTCAGCGCTTGTGAGTGGTCTGTTTATATTTTCTATTTCTTCCTGGTTCAGTCTTGGAAGGTTGTGCTTTTCAAAGAATTTACCCATTTCTTCCAGGTTGTCCATTTTATTGGCATAGAGTTCCTTGTAGTAGTCACTTAGGGTGCTTTGTGTTTCTGCAGTGTCAGTTGTTACTTCTCCTTTTTCATTTCTAATTCTATTGATTTATGTCTTCTCCCTTTTATTCTTGATGAGTCTGGCTAATGGTTTATCCATTTTGTTTATCTTCTCAAAGAACCAGCTTTTAGTTTTATTGATCTTTGCTATTGTTTCCTTCATTTCTTTTCCATTTATTTCTGATCTAATTTTTATGATTTCTTTCCTTCTGCTACTTTTGGCAGTTTTTTTTTGTTCTTCTTTCTCTAATTACTTTAAGTGTAAGGTTAGGTTGTTTATTTGAGATGTTTCTTGTTTTTTGAGATAGGATTGTATTGCTATAAACTTCCCTCTTAGAACTTCTTTTGCTGTAACCCATATGTTTTGGGTCATCATGTTTTCATTGTCATTTGTTTCTAGGTATATTTTGATTTCTTCAGTGATCTCTTGGTTATTAAGTAGTGTATTATTTAACCTCCATGTGTTTGTAGTTTTACAGATTTTTCCCTGTAATTGATATCTCATTTCATAGCGTTGTGGTCAGAAAAGATATGTGATATGATTTCAATTTTCTTAAATCTACCAAGGCTTGATATGTGACCCAAGATATGATCTATCCTGGAGAATGTTCCATGAACACTTGAGAAGAAAGTGTATTCTGTCATTTTTGGATGGAAGGTCCTATAAATATCAATTAAGTCCATCTTGTTTAATGTATCATTTATAGCTTGTGTTTCCTTATTTATTTTCACTTTAGATGTTCTGTCCATTGGTGAAAGTGGGGTATTAAAGTACCCTACTATGATTGTGTTATTGTCAATTTCCCCTTTTATGGCTGTTAGCATTTTCCTTATGCATTGAGGTGCTCATATGTTGGGTGCATAAATATTTACAATTATTATATCTTATTCTTGGATTGATCCCTTGATCATTATGTAGTGTCCTTCTTTGTCTCTTGTAAAAGTCTTTATTTTAAAACTATTTTGTCTGCTATGAGAATTGCTACTCCAGCTTTCTTTTGATTTCCATTTACATGGAATATCTTTTTCTATCCCCTCACTTTCACTCTGTATGTGTCCCTAGGTCTGAAGTGGGTCTCTTGTAGACAGCATATATATGGTTCTTGTTTTTGTATCCATTCAGCCAGTCTGTGTCTTTTGGTTGGAGCACTGAATCCATTTACATATAAGGTAAGTATCGGTATGTATGTTCTTATTACCATTTTCTTAATTGTTTTGGGTTTGTTATTGTAGGTCTTTTCCTTCTCTTGTGTTTCCTGCCTAGAGAAGTTCCTTCAGCATTTGTTGTAAAGCTGGTTTGGTGGTGCTGTATTCTCTTAGCTTTTGCTTTCTGTAAATTTTTAATTTCGCCATCGAATCTGAATGAGATCCTTGCTGGGTAGAGTAATATTGGTTGTAGATTTTTCCCTTTCATCACTTTAAATATGTCCTGAATCTCCCTTCTGGCTTGCAGAGTTTCTGCTGAAAGATCAGCTGTTAACATTATGGGGATTCCCTTGTATGCTATTTGTTATTTTTCCCTTGCTGCTTTTAATATTTTTTCTTTGTATTTAATTTTTGATAGTTTGATTAACATGTGTCTTGGTGTGTTTCTCCTTGGATTTATCCTGTATGGGACCCTCTGTGCTTCCTAGACTTGATTAATTATTTCATTTCCCATATTAGGCAAGTTTTCAACTATAATCTCTTCAAATATTTTCTCAGTCCCTTTCTTTTTCTCTTCTTCTTCTGCAACCCCTATAATTCAAATGTTGGTGAGTTTAATGTTGTCTCAGAGGTCTCTGAGACTGTCCTCAATTCTTTTCATTCTTGTTTCTTTATTCTACTCTGCAGTAGTTATTTCCATTATTTTATCTTCCAGGTCACTTATCCATTCTTTTGCCTCAGTTATTCTGCTATTCATTCTATCTATAGAATTTTTTTTTTTTTTTTTTGGTGGTACGTGAGCCTCTCACTGTTGTGGCCTCGCCCATTGCAGAGCACAGGCTCCAGATGCACAGGCTCAGTGGCCATGGCTCATGGGCCTAGCCACTCCATGGCATGTGGGATCTTCCTGGACTGGGGCACGAACCCGTGTCCCCTGCATCGGCAGGAGGACTCTCAACCACTGCGCCACCAGGGAAGCCCTATAGAATTTTTAATTTCATTTATTGTGTTGTTTATCACTGGTTTTTTGCTCTTTAGTTCTTCTAGGTCCTAGTTAATCATTTCTTTTATTTTCTCCACTCTATTTCCAAGATTTTGGATCATCTTTAGTATCATTACTCTGAATTCTTTTTCAGGTAGACTGCATATTTCCTCTTAATTTGTTTGGCCCAGTGGGCATTTACCTTGCTTCTTCATATGCTGTGTGTTTCTCTGTCTTCACATTTTGCTTAACTTATTCTGTTTGGGGTCTCCTTTTCACGGGCTGCAGGTTCATAGTTCCCATTGTTTTTGGTGTCTGCCCCCAGAGGCTAAGGTTGTTTCGGTGGGTTATGTAGGCTTCCTGGTTGAGGGGACTAGTGTGTTCTAGTGGTTGGGTCTGTATCTTGTCTTTCTGGTGGACAGTACCACGTCTGGTGGTGCACTTTGGGGTGTCTGTGACCTTATTATGATTTTAGTCAGACTCTCCACTAACTAGTGGGGTTGTGTTCCTGTCTTGCTAGTTGTTTGGCATAGTGTGTCCAGCACTGTAGCTTGCTTGTTGTTGAGTGGAGCTGGGGCTTATCATTAAGATGGAGATCTCTGGGAGAGCTTTCACCATTTGATATTATGTAGAGCCGGGAGGTTTCTTGTGGTCCAATGTCCTGAACTCAGCTCTCTCACCTCAGAGGCACAGGCCTGACACCCGGCTGGAGCACGAAGACACTGTCAGCCACACAGCTCATATGAAAATGGAGAAAAAAAGAAAGAAAGAAAGGAAAAAATAAAATAAATTTATTAAATAAAAAAATAATTATTAAAAATAAAACACTTTAAAAGTAATTAAGCAAGAACAAAGGATAGAAGAGAGCAACCAAACCAAAAACCAAATCTACCAATGATAACAAATGCTTAAAACTATAATAAAAAACAAACAAACAAAAAAGGACAGACAGAACCTTAGGACAAATGGTAAAAGCAAAGCTATACAGACAAAATCACACAAAGAAGCATACACATACACAATAACAAAAAGAGAAAAAAGAAAAAAATGTATATGTCATTGCTCCCAAAATCTACCACCTCAATTTTGGGGTGATTTGTTGTCTATTCAGGTATTCCACAGATGCAGGGTACATCAACTTGATTGTAATCTGCTGCTCCTGAGGCTGCTGGGAGCAATTTCCCTTTCTCTTCTTTGTTTGCACAGCTCCTTTGCTTCTCTGAAAGAGAGGCAAATACTGCTACATGGGTAAATGTTAGAAGCAGGGAGAAGTGACTGAGGTGATGGAGGAGGAGGCTTACCTGAGTCAGTAATAACTGGGCTGTGGAAGAAGTGTAGAATTTTACTAGCATTATCTTTCAGAATGACAACTTCAGTACACGTCTCCTTGATTGAAAACATTTAGCATCTTTGCATCCACTGTAAGATAAGGTCTGTGTAACAGGCTTATCCAATGGACTGAATCAGATGATACAACCGATTTGCAGCTCAGATGGAGAAACACATCCAGCCCAGTCTGAATTAATATTTCAGTTTAGCGCCCAATTCAAAGCTAGGGGATCCTGTAGCAGAGAAGGGGTGGGGAAGCATTGTCTCTTCTTTTGTTTTTCTCTAATTCCTCCTCTCATTCTGTTGCTTCTAGCTCTAGGATCTGGGCTGGTGAAAAGACTGAGAAAAACAAGGGGTGAAACCTTTTTAGTCACATAGGGATGTATGTAATTCTCTCTTCACCAACAGTGCCCTCCCAGTAGCAGCATCCAGATGTTGGCTGTCTTGTGGAACATTTTTGTGGGCTCCTCAGACGGATCTCCACACTACATAATTCACACAGTGGGTAAAGCATTTTCTCAGGAACCTGTTTTGGACCCTTCCATGCCCCCCACCCACCTGCCTGACAGCACTTGCCCTGGAAACTCATCACATGGTGTCTTATCCCTGAGGCACCCTCACCCTGGGAAGCAGCTCTCCCTTGGGTGAGCATCTATGAGGCACCTTTGAAACTGGGCACCTCAGATTGGGACTTGAACCCACGTGCCAGGACTCTAACCCAGCCAAAACCCTTACTGGGACTTGAACCCACGCAGCCAGGACTCGAACTCAGCCAAAACCCATGGTCTTCCAAGTGAGATCACACACCTGGTTTCAGGACTTAATGAAGCTCAAGTTCTTGATGTCTTATCACAGAAAGAATTCTGTGAGAGACAAAGTGATAGGTAAGAAGTGGATTTATTTAGAGAGAAACATACTCCACAAACAGAGTGTGGGCCATCTCAGAAGGTGAGAGCGGCACCGGGTATGGTGTTGTCAGTTTTTATAGGGGTGGGTAATTTCACAGGCTAATGAGTGGGAGGAATATTCTAGCTATTTCAGGAAGGTGCAGGGATTTCCAAGAATTGGGCCACCGCCCACCTTTTGATCCTTATGGTTGGCCTTGGAACTGTCATGGCACCTGTGGGTGTGTCATTTAGCTTGCTGATATGTTACAATGAGCAACTTGAGTATACCAAGTCTCAATGTCTAGTGGAAGTTGACTTGTCCGCCATCTTGGGCCCATGTGGCTCTAATCAGTTTATGTCATGCCATTCTTTCAAAGGTTGTGCCCTGCCTGTTTCCCTCCTGTTTCACCTTTGGCCACCCTGATGCCAGGTGAGAAAAGAGCCCTGACATTCTCCTTATTCCCAGCCTTGCTGCCTGAATGTGGACCTCTGCCCAACTTCTCATCCTCAGGGTTCTCTGGTCAGGAAATATATACATCCTCCAGGTCTATGTATGTTTCTCAATAATTCTCTCCCCTCTGGCAGCCCCAATGGGAAGAGCCTAAAAGTTTCTGTAGTTGAACAAGCATCAGCATAGGGATAAAATGCTGGCACCCTCAGCCTCTCTGAATGTCTCTCTCTCGTTCATTCTCTCTGTCTCTCTCTCTCTATCTCTCTCCATTTCTCCTAGTTTGGGGAGATGAAGAGAAGAAAGAAAATGCAAAATACTTTTCCTCTAAGCATAAGATTCACTGCCTCTATCAATCCTCTCTTCAACAAACTGAATTCTTATATAAGCTGGAAGAAGGGGTGGGGAAAAGAGGAGGAAGAGTGATTTGGACTCATCTTAATAAGATCTAATAAGGTGTCTGTTGCTCCTCTTCACAATGACCCTCAATTTGGGGGCTTTAGACAAATTTGGAGAGAAGAAGAATTGTATTCAATATTCAGCCACTTCTGATTTCCTAATTATGACTCAGAAGACACTCAAGATCTGATTCCCTGACTTCTACACTGCCAATGTCCTTGATTTCTGGTAACATCCCAAACATGATTTGTTCTTTCATGCCTCCCCCAGATTATTGCCACTTCTCGTGGAAATCTCTGTTGTTTCCCACTGGGTCAGCCTAATTTCTATTGACCTTTCCAGAGAAAAGCAAGGGTCCCTTCTGTGAAAACAGCCTTTGTTATACCATTGCCTCTTTATATATATCCATCATGTCAATATTAAATCAAAGAGTAATTATTGAAATCAACTAAAGTTTACCAGGAGATTAAAATCTCTGTCCTTCTGGAGTTTAGAATCTCATTATCATTAGTCTAAGAGCTCCAAGAGGGCAGAAGGCATATTTCAGTTACTGCATGTTCTCAGAGACAAACTAAACACCCTTAAGAATTGAATGGTAAGTGAATGAGTTAGTGAAATAGGTATTGTCAAAGGAAGAATACAGATATAAAGAAAACATAATGGGAACACAGAAGGGAGAGGGACTCCCACTACAAGCATCAGGAAAGCATTTTAGAGGAAGTGATATTTGTTCTAGACTTTGAAGGAAGGTACTATGGGTTGAACTGTATCCCCTAAAAATACATATGTTGAAGTTCTAACTCCCAATACCTCAGAATGTGTCCTTATATGGATATGTCACTGCAGATATAATTAGTTAAGATGAGATCATACTAGAGTAGGGTAGGCCCCTAATAGATATGATTGATTATATTTATATGATTATAAAAAGAGGAAATTTGGACACAGATATGCACACAGGGAGAACACCAGTAAAGATAAAGGCAGAGATCAGAGCAATATAGCAGAGGCCAAGGAACACCAAAGACTGACAATAAACCACCAGAAGCTAGGAGAGAAGGGCCTGGAACAGACACTTCCTTACAGCCTTTAGAAGAAACCAACCTTGAGGACACCTGATTTCAGGCATGTAGACTCCAAAACTGTGAGACAACAAATTTCTGTTGTTTGAGACACTGAGTTTGTGGTACTTGGTTACAGCAGCCTTAGCAAACTAACACAGAAGGAAAAGATTTAATCAGGCAAATAGGGAGATGCACAATACACCTGGAAAAAAATCTAAAGTGAGAAGAATGCTGAGTGTATCCTGTGACCAGCTGATATTCCTCAGGAGTGGAACAAATGTTGCATGAGCCAGGAGACAAATATGCAGTGGAAGTTAAGATTATATCAGGATTTGGGAGCCCAACTGCAGAAAACCTGGAATGTTATGCTGAAAAGCTTGGGGGCATGGAATTTTATGGGGAGTTTTTTGGTGGATTTTTGTTTTGTTGGGTTTTTTTTGTTTCTGTTTATTTTATGTAATAGGAACAATTCACACATTGTTAAGTTGAAGAGAATCTTATCAATCATAATTCAATCACTCATTTAATCAACAAGCACTTATTGAATGACTGCTATATTGTTCTAGGCACTGAGGATACAGTAGAAGGAGAGAGACAAAAAATACATAAAACAAACAGTTTTCTGAGGAACCTCCATATGTTTCTCCACAGTGGCTGCACCAACTTATATTCGAGAGAAAGACAAAGACCATATGATATCACTTATATGTGGAATCTGAAATATGACACAAATGAACCTACCTATGAAACAGAATCACAGACATAGAGAACAGACTGGTGGTTGCCAAGGGGAGGGGTCTGGGGGAGGGGTGGAGTGAGAGGTTGGGGTCAGCAGATGTAAGATTTTATATATAGAATGGACAGACAACAAGGTCCTCCTGTATAGCACAGAACTATATTCAATATCCTATGATAAACCATAAGAGAAAAGAATATTAAAAAAAAGAATGTATATATGTATGACTGAATCACTTTGCTGTACAGCAGTAATTAATACAACATTGTAAATCAACAATACTTCAATAAAAAATAAATGTCATATTGAGAAAACTGTTGTGGAAGGAAAAAGGATAATAAGTGGGGAAAGATAGATAAATATATGTCAAATAATGTTATCAAATGAAGAAAAATAAACCATGTTGGGGAGATAACGAGTTTGAGACAAAGGAAGGGGTGGGGGGAATGGGATTATTGAGGAAGGTGGTCAGGGAAGATGTCTCTGATAAGGGGCATTTGAGATCAGCAGGAAGTGGGGAGCAAGCTGGGCTGTATTTGGAAGGTTAGCAGCCCTGGCCCCAAGGGTGGGGGTGAGAGTGGGTGGTATGTGCCTTACAGTGTCTGGGGGAACAAGGAAGCCAGTGTAGCTGCCATGTGATGAGCAGAGGGGAAAGTCTTAAGAGATGGAAGTCAGAAGGTTTGGGAGGAAGTGAGTGATAACAGGATGTAATGATGAGAAATAATTAGAGCTTGCTAACTCTTGGTCCTTTTCTCTTGGGATTGCACATGAAAAGGTATGGCCATTCCAAACTGACCACTGTGAATTCAGTCAAGACTGGGTGTACACTTCCTGTCCTGGAATGGCCAAGGAAATATGCTGATACATTATATGCCACCGCACGATTGTTACACCCCCAAAGACACAGTGAACACAGTGAAGACACAGTGAACAAAAGCAATTTCAACATTGTTGGATGTATGGATAGCACTTCTGAATGTAAGTGTCGGATTTTCACCCCAGAAGAATGGTGAATTGTTGAAAAGCACTCAGCTTGATTCTTTTTTCCCTGCAACACATCCTTTCTCATAGCATTTAAAGCATAGGAGCCAGGAAACTTTGCCAAATGTTATGTACAGGAAATGTTCTCAACATCTTAAGAGTCAAGTCACCAATAGAGGTGATTGAATATTTACATAATTAGAAAGCATGGTCAGAATTTAAATAAATCATTATAGGCACTGTCTCCACCGAAAGCCCTAAAGCTCCCACCCAGCTCCAAATTAATGCAAAGGGAAGAATGGCACTGAATACACACCAAACCCCAGCTGTAATCATTACTCAGACCTCAGTCAATAATCTGGCCAATTTTAAATTAGACAGAAACCATACTTTGCAGGTATCCATGCCTATCATTTGATTAACGTTTACAAACAAGAATGAGTACTCACAGCTCTCTGGTGCGGCATGAAATATTTTATTTCCCTCTCTTTGATGGCAGAGAAATTTGCAAGAATAACTTTAAAGATTTTTTTTTTCATGATTACCCAAAAATCTTGGATAAAGCAGAAAATTGAACTTGGTCTGATGCTCTAGTTGGGAGAACAATACTCATTTCCAACTTCCCGGAGGTTTGAAATCTATCCATGGTGGTGACAAATCTTATCTAAATTGCCATTTTTCAGAAGCTTGCTGCCAATGTGGTAGGGGAAAGCTGTTCCCCTCCCTACTCTCACCCGTATATAAATAGAACGTACTCTCATTAGGACTTCATTTTAGATTCATTGGAAAAGACATGAGTTTCACTTCTGAAGTTTCTATCTTATCAGGTATAAAGAATATCCATGGGAAATTAGAAGACATTTTTGTAAAAAAAAGAAACTAAATAATGCTTCAGTCTAGGTGTCATTAACATCAGCTTCTCTTTTTGTTTTCATGTATTCTCTTGAATAGGTAAAGCAAACTATCTAAAACTCTTTATGACCACCATTCTCTCTTCTATGTAGAAGGCAGGATTCATCTGTTTGAAAGAGAAAGATGGCCACTGGAAAGAATCTTAGAGTTTATCTAGTTTAACCCCTTCACTGTAAGAACCATTGCCCAAGGGGCTAAATAACTTGCCTTAGGTGACATGATAAAAAGAATTGCCCTGATATTAAATACAATTCTGAGATACGGATTTGAAGTCTTCTGTTCAAAATGAAATATTTAAGCTCTTAGGGACTGAACTAAATTTCAAAACTCCCAATCCTGACTAGCTACAGCATCACGGTTTCAATGAAGTAGGATAATGACGCCCCAAGAGATCGTGTTTGAAATGTTTTGGCATGTATTTAATAAAAGTTAACGATTATTATCAAGATATCGTTTTTGGCTGCCCACACATATTAGACAGCTCTTATATGTCTCTATGTTTATGATATAAAGATCCTCCAAAGCAAAGTGCCATGACAAGAACAATTTCTTAGTTATAAAGCCACATGGAGATTTAAGGACACAGAAAATATAAGGTAAGAACGCAACCCCATCATCTTCTACGGACATTAACACAAGAGCATCTGCCATCTCAGACATCCTTTGCTTGCCTATTTTAAGGATACCTGAGATTCTGGCTCAGAGTATGTTGCCAGGAGCTTCCCGGGGACAGAGGCAACTCAAAGTAGCCAACCATGTGCCCGCTCCCTAAGGACACTGGGTGGAACTCAAGGTTTTGGCCTGAGTCTGAGCTGGAGACAAGGTACAACCTGATTTATGTAAACACTAACAGTACTATATCCTATTCTTCCATTCCTGCCCAATTATTTCAGGTGTGGGATCCCTGGCTAAAGAAGGAGGAAGAAAGAAGAAAAGGAGGACTATTTCTAGGTCTGGACATCCTTCCTTTTCACTCCTTGGATTCCGGGTGGTTGTCCCTTTTATCGTCATATCACACATCATGAAGGATGTTAAGTAATCATTGATTTAAAGTTTACAGCTGAGCAAGGCTATTAGTTCCATAAGAATAAGAACCATGTCTGTTTGGTTTATTGCTTTCTCTCAGTGTCTAGTGTGGTCCCTGCCATATAGCAGCCCCCCAGGATTTGCTGTTGGACGAGTGATGCATGCATGCATTCCCTCTGCTGATAATGTATGGGGTGGCTTCAGGTCCTCTCTTTGTAAATAAGGAATGAAGGAAGAAAGTGGGTTGGAGGAGGAAAGTGAACTAATATTTATTGATTATCCCTTATGTTCTATGCATTTTCATATGTTGCTTCAGGAAAGCCCTACCTTGCAAACAGTGGGCAAGAAAATGCAGACCAGCTGCTCGTCTAACAGCCTGGTAAATGTGATAGGAATGGTAGAAGCAAAAGTATACAAGGCTTAGGATACTAAGTGTCACAAAGAGAGTTACAAATAAAGGCAAAGCCAAAGTATGAAAAAATGAATTAAAAGTCACTAATTCAAATGCAGGGTGATAGAAACCCAGGTTTTTACTTCACATCCAGTGCCAGAATTGCCACAAGTTTAAAGTGCAATAGTATCATATCTCCATGGGGTCTATTAGGGCATCACACATCCTTGATTCTTGCATCTAAGAGTAGCTTTAAATCTATTTCTTAAATTATGATTTAACAAAAGAAACATGTAGAAGATTAAACTGTAAAAACCTGGAAGTTCCTGTGAGACTCTTACTTCATGCAGCTTTCTGTGGAAAGCATCTTGGTTGGAGGAGGAGTCTGATTTCTACATTCTCTCCTGAGCCTTCAGTAAGAGTGCATCTATTTGGAAGGGATGCAGACACAGGGCTCACACTGCCTTCAAAGGGCTGCCATGCTGAGCCAACTCAATAGGATAAAAAGAAAATAGTTGAGATAAGCTGTACCTTCCCAGATAGCATTCATAGCGCTTCCATGTAAAAATTGCAGGGCAGAAATCGAAGGGAAACATAGGGGCATTCAGAAAACAGATGGCAGAATAATCATTCTACTTAATTACCACAGTGCCTGATGTAAACTAGGACCAACTGATTCCAGCATCTTCCTTTTCCTATTTCCCTCCTTTATATTCCCACCTGAATATAAAACCAGCTCATGGCTCTCAGTTGAAGATGTAGCCTCACATTCCCTGCAGAAGTGACAGACCAGTTGAAATTCTTTGATAGCAAAAGTTATATCCAGAATAAGACCAGGAAACAAAACTAAGGTTTTTTTAAAAAATTAATTAATTAATTAATTTTTGGCTGTGTTGGGTTTTCATTGATGTGCACGGACTTTCTCTAGTTGCGGCGAGCAGGGACTACTCTTTGTTGCGGTGCGTGGGCTTCTCAATGCGGTGGCTTCTCTTGTTGTGGAGCACTGGCTCCAGGCGCATGGGCTTCCGTAGTTGTGGTGCGTGGGCTCAGTAGTTGTGACTCGTGGGCTCTAGAGCACAGGCTGAGTACTTGTGGCACATGGGCTTAGTTGCTCCGCGGCATGTGGGATCTTCCCGGACCAGGGCTCGAACCCGTGTCCCCTGCATTGGCAGGTGGATTCTTAAGCCCTGTGCCACCAGGGAAGTCCCAACACTAAGTTATTTGTAGTGTAACTTTTTAATTGTGTATATTATTCCTTATCTACTTGCCCAGAGAGAATAGAGATTTGGACTAGTCAAAAAATGCTTTTGATGTTCATTGTATATTTATGTGTCTATAGGAGAATGAGGGATTAAATAATTACTTAGTTATCCAAGCAGTGTATTCTTAAAACCATGTATTCTGGGGTGTGTGTGGGGGGGGGGGATATGGGTGTGTGCAAATAGAGATTGGGAATGTTAGAGAGTGAGGGAATTTCTATTTTTTATGCAGATGGTCAGAGAAGTCCACAGTGATAAGGTGATATTTGAGCAGAGATATGAAGAATATGAAGGAAGTAGCCACCAGGCTATGAGAAGGAATAGGAGAGAACTGAAGTCCAGCAGAGGTAACAGTACATGAAAATAAGGTAGGCCATGCTTAGCACGTCTGAGAAACAACAGGGAGGCCACCGTGGCGAGCCAGAGTGGAATGATAAAGGGGGGAATGGTAAGAGGGTAAGAGATGATGTCATAAAAGCAGTAGGGAAGGAAAGATCACAAAAAGTCTTATTGTCTATGGTCAGGAGTCTGACTCTTATTCCAAGTGATTCCATTAGAGGATTTGGAATGGAAGAGTGACAAGACATGACTTACATGTTTAAGTTATTACCCTGGTTACCCTATGGAAAATAGACAAAAATGGGACAAGAGCTGAAGTTGGGAGACCAAAAATGTAGGTTATTGCGATACTCTAGGCAAGGGGCAGAGGTAGCTTAAACCAGGGTTATAATGTGTTGTGGCCTCTCCACGGGATGCACCCCTGTCCAAAACTGAGCTCAGATGTCAGACATTATTACCACGCAATCCCCCATCCCCGCCAACATGCATTAAGAGGGAGCATGGAAAGGTTTATTATTTATATAACAAGGTTTTGTGGAGAGAACTGGGCAGACCTCCCAAGATGGTCCAAAAATGGCTGAGAGAGCAGGAAGACTACACTGCCTGGGGGTTTAGGGTGGTCAGGGAGCGGGGCTGGAGTGAGGGTTCCCATGAGTGGTTTGACTCTCTCCTGGGGCCAAAGGAGGGAGAGCACCTGGGGCAGAAGGGGAAGAGGGAGGGGTAAGCAGTCAAACATCCAAAAATGGAGTCAGATTCTTTATTACATAATGGGAGAGATGATAAGAGGTGATCAGATTCTGGAGCTCTTTTAAAGACAGAGGTATAATATTTATACTTGGAATGGAAATTGAAATGCAAGGGAAAGAGAGAAGTTAAGGATGATTCCCTCCCTCACTATATCTTGGCAAATAAAAAATTTTAAAGACAAAAAAAATTGGTAAGAAAGTTCTTTTATTTAATCATGTTTTTCCCCCCACTTCTATTAATACATTGAAGGTTTTATTTAAAAAAAAAAAAAGAAACATGATGTCCTTTACTTTTCTTTAATCCTCTCCAACCTCCTCAACCATTTTCCCTGAAAACTAGGACAGTGCTCTGCAAGTAGGCATGTTCAAAGAATACTTATGGATTGAAAATATTTACTGTAATATATTATTAGGGTATTATGTTGACTTAAAACTACATGCTACCTTGTTTATCATTCAAGTCAAACACTGATGTTAAGTGAAAATTTCTTAAATATCCTAAATTATAAAACTGGGATTTTGTATCATTATTTATCACAGATCTATTTAAGTATCTGGGGTATAAAGAACTTTTTACTTACAACTTTTATGTTAAAAGTGACCTTTTATTACTTTATAGTTAATTAAGAAGACAGCTGTGTTATAATAAAAGTGTCCTAAAATAGAAACCTAAATTTCTGGGTTATATTCCCATTGTTGTCATAAACTAAGAAAGTATGTGATCTTATCTGTGTACATCAGTTCTCTTTTCTGAGTCTCAGCAGGAGACTGAGGAAGCAGGATTCAATAATTCCCATGATTCTTCAGTGATGCTACGTAAGTGCTGATATCAAGTTTAAAAGTTTCAAGGACATTTGAACAATGTATGGATTCTCACAACTACTTGTAACAAAACCCTTTACCTTTGTCTTGTCAAATACAAGTGAAATGGTTTTATGGTTAGACAAACTGAGAGAAGCTATGTAGCGCCCATGTGAGGAAAATTTGTAAGAATTACTTTAAAATAAGATTTTTTTAATGAAAAAATGTCTATTGTTGAAAATAAGAAAAATACTAAACAGTGTAAAGAATATTTAATGAAAATTAACAGAATTGACTGTATACTGCATTCCTGATCTCTAGAGATTTAGAAAGAATAAGGTCAGTAGAACCCATTTGTTATTAAAATTTAACTTTCAAATACTTTGTGTACCTATAGTCCATCGTTTTATTGATAGGTCACTCATTTGAAATTAAAGAGATTGTAAAAACTTAAAACAAATGCAAATTATCTAAAATCACCTTGACCCTGGATTATTAATATTAAATGTAAAAATATTGATATAACACTGTCAAAATTATTACTATATGTTATGTATCCCGTCAAAAGAAAAGAAATTTTTGTATGTAATTAAAAAAAATAAAGTTAAAAAGAAGGCTAAAAGGAATATAAACCTATAACTCAATTCCTTTTTTTTGACAACTAAAGAACCACTTTCATAATTGATATAATCTGATTTAGAAAAAAGTTCTATCTCACAAATAGTACAGCCCAGTCCCACTGTAATTTAAATGTTGCCAGTCACTTTTTGCTGTTTCCGGTCCTCTGTTCTATGAGAAGAATCTCAACCTTCATTTTGCTCAAAACCTGCCATATTTGGTAATTATTCTGATAATTCAGTTTCCAATTCAAGTAATATCATGACTTGCATTTTAGTTGGTTTTTGTGACTCTGTCCATGGTACCACAGACAGTTTTTGATGGGAAAGGCAGTGGCCACTCATCTTTGTATGCCTAGAACTTTGCATAATGCTTGGTCCATGAAAGGAGTCCAACAAATATTTGCTATATTAAACCAATGGATAAGTTCAAACAGTGATTGGAAGCTGAATCATAAAAATAAAATCTAATCTTTTGTTCTGATATGGGCTAAGTGATTTAGAAAGGCTAATTGAGTTGTACAAGAGCAACTTCAATATTCACTGGAACAGAAGATATTTTTGCCAAAGAGAAAAGATTGGGAAATTTATCAGCATATCTGAGGACAGAGATGCATTCTGTCTCGTGGAAAGAAGAAAGAATCAAAGAGGGCTGGAAGCCAAATTAGACAGGTGAAAATGTATCAGGCCTTTACAAAGGCTAGAAGGGAGTTTGTTCTTAGGGAATTAGATAGTTTATATTTTCCTCTTGTTTAATTTTATCTTAGAATCATAGGTAATTTTTTAAATGCCAATATAGCTCACCTGTGCAGAAAGTTATTAAGTTTTTTTTTGTTTTTTGTTTTTTTTCCATTGGTGGATCATGGTTTTAAAGAGTGAATACGGCATGATAATGGGAGTGAGGGAACCCTAGCAGAAAGATACAAGTCATGGAACTAGATGAAATATTATTTGGGGATTCTTGTCCCAAAGCTCCCCTCTATTCAAACCTTGGGAATTCCATGTTTGATGATAAAGATCAGCAAGTGGGACTGATATAAATGAATAAAATAAAATGTTCCTCAGCAGAGTTTATATCAACTTGTATAACCTACTTCTCATAGCTCTTACACCTCAATGTCCACCACCAATCATCAGCCATACCATTTCTTAGGGCAATCTTGACCTTAGGCAAGAGGGATGTATGTACTAGTCCAGTGTTCTGGGGCTTAATTTTAAGCCACTTAATGGCAACTTGACTCTAAATGTGAGTGCTGATTTTGATAACTTAGATTTTGTTCTTATTACTAAGACCAAGCTATCACATCAACACCCACTTCATTGTAAGGGGTTTAGAAAACCAAAACCATGCAAAGGTAGGCATGGCATTCCAACAGAAGGTAGCAGAGTCGTTTCCAGGACATATCTTGATGGACTGGCAGTGACCAATACTAGCTCAGAGCAACATTTGAAACATGACATAGGGTTACAGAGTGGCCAGCCAGTGAGCAATGCAAAGAGGTGAAAATCATAGTATTCAGAGATTTAGGCTGGTAAGTAAAATTCCAGACTATGTAGGTCCAATGCTTGTTTCTAGACCCTGCATATTCTTTTTTTTTTTTTAGCCCTAATATACCATTCAAGCCTTGAGGCAAGACAAGTCTCTGGAAGTTTTACCTTGATAAGAAGTAATAACTCCTTTAGACAGTGCTATATTAATTCATCATTCAACAAATATTTACTGACTATTCATCAGTTCATAAAATTCTTTATGTAATTAGTAGGTAACAGTGCTGTCAGGCACTATTCTAGGTGTTAGGATTGTAATATTGAACAAAAAAAAAACAAGCAGAAATTTCTGCCCTTATGAAGTTTATATTCAGATGGTCTTCTTCCCTCATCTATCAAATTTGCTGCTCTTCTAGAAAGGGTCTGTGGTCTCAGCCTAAGGGTGGACCCCACCTGGAGAAGCAGTGGTAAAAAGGCTTACTATGATCCTTGATCCTTTGTGTTGGGAAGGGAGGTGGAGTAGGGAATCAGTGGGCAATCATACTTGCTGTCCAAATATCAACCCAGGATCTCAGTGGCATCTTGATGCCATTAATGAATTTTCTTACAAACACATTCCTATACAATGAGAAAAGAATAGGTTTCTAAGAGACAGAAACAATGGTACTGGTCTAGAACCCACTGTGGTATAATGTTAACATTGATGTCATATTCTTTATTGGTCACAGTTTAGTTGAAGAAACAGAAACAACTCTGGGTATTTTAAGCAGGAACTGACATGATGCAGAGAATTAGATGCTTACAGAATAGTTAGAAGTTATATAAAAAGGTACTTTCCTGTTTGGGCCTCCAGGAATATTCTAGAACAATAGGTCATCACTGGAACTATGCCAGGAAAAAGGGACACCGCTACTACCTCTGAAACCGCCACTGTTCAACACACAGAAAACTGGACAACAGATACTGAAATATTACCTGAGAAAGCTCATGACCACAACCATGCCTGAGAGAAGAAATAGCCAAAAAGGGGAAGAAAGGTAGCTTCCACCTTGCTTTCCACCTTCCAAATTTTCTGCAACTGCACTCTAACTAGTGGAATTAATTTGCAGCCAGAACTCTAGCTGCAAGAGAGTCTAAGCAGGCAGAATGGAGGCTGAGTGAGCCCCATTCAAAATATGTGGCATCCACTTTAACCTCCAAGGTGAATATGTGAAAGTACAGAGTCTTAGGCCTTCATTTGACCTAATGAATCTGTTTCTGGGTACAAAAACGGACGTGTTAACAAACACTTACCCCAAGGGATTCTCATGCTTAGGAACATTTGGGAAAAAATTAATTAGAATGATTAGAACGAGATCTGGGATACACAGTCATATTAAACAACCAGAAAATATTTTTTAAATATGTGATTTTAAAAGAAATATTGAGCCATGCTTATATAATTTAATTTTATGGACCTGACTCTACTCTGAATCAGAAAGTGAAATGCTTATCATCTCAGGTAGTTTTTCACTTCACAATGCGAAATGGAAAAAAAAAAATTTCTCTCCTCAGTGTTTTGCTCTCTCTAGTTCTTCATGCAACTGGGACAAATATTGACAATTTGGTGGCTGCATTTTCTTACAGAAGTTCGCCTAGTGCTCTCTCTGGGGGTATTTCAAAGTAGTGTCCTATTCAGACCTCAAAATTTACTCTTTTCTAGTTTGCAAGCAAGGAACAGTTTAGCGTTATTCCAAGGAATGAGAAATTGCTCATTTAGGAAAGCAAAAACGCATGTTCTTTCTTCATCTAGGGGAAGATTTCCATTGAATAAATGATTGCATCTGGCTTCTAAAGATTGATTGATTTAAATGCATTAAATTGCTCAACTCAAAAATAAGTGGGAATTTATAATTCAAAGAGAAACTTCAAATCAACCTTGCATATAACCTTCCTCACAGTGCCTTGAACAATGTTGGCTGAATTAATGAAAGTTGAATTCCCTGTGCTGATTTACTTTGCTAAGATAATGCATCTGCAGCTTTTCCCCAAAGTGACTTAGTACTTCCTGGAAATTCTCATGGTTTTTGAGGTTTCCATAAATGTGAATTTCAATCATGTAATTAAAAGGTTGTTTTAGTCATGGTAAGTAACACTGGCTGTTGTAACAAACAACCCACAAGTCTTGGCGGCTTAAGACAATGAAGGTTAATTTCTTATTCAGTGATCCAACTGACTGTTGAGTGATCAGCCCTCCATCTAGTGATTAGTATTGTAGTCTGCTGGTATCTAATAGCTCTACCTCTCCTAAATCAGAGTCAAAAAACATTTTGTGTAAAGGGCCAGATAGTATATTAGGCTTTGCCAGTCAGGAGGCAAAATCAAAGATATTATGTAGGTGCTTACTGAACAAGAGAGAAAACAAATTTCAGCAAATATTATTTTGATGAAATTCAAAATATGATAACTGAGTATAGTTATTTGTAATACAAGCCTACCAATGAGAAAAATTGAATTATTTTGTTGGGGGATACAATTTTGCTTAATTGAGGTTTAATTACTTTCCCTATGGTCAAAATGACTACAAGTGTTCATCAGTTAATACTAGTCTGTATTGAATTTTTTTATTTCATCTTTTCACCTGGATAAGTTCTGCCAATACTGATATCAATCCATGAGTGTATGATTTTAATTGACTATATTCATCTCTTGAAAGGTAGTTTCAGGATTCTATAAGATTCTTCTCTTGTCTTTTAACCTATCATTACATTGTAGACTAATCACTTCTGATTGAAGATTAGAAGGAAGCTCCTCAATTGAACAATTATATGGATTATGAAATATGAAAATTTTTGTACTTGCATCGAGATGCCAAAAATACTGCTGTTACAGTAGTCTGAGCTGGGAAAGCATATCACTGCAAATTTGTGTGGGAATGGAGATTTGGGTTTTTGTTTTAAATTTACAGCACAGAAAGTGTATAAAGCAGCTTGAGGTTACCTGTGGCTCAAACAAAATTAGGTTGTTATGGAAATGACTACAGTGTATGTGTTTCACATGTAAGTGCTATTTTGCCTTGAAATTCTAGGTTGAATTCAGTATGCATTATCAATTCTGTGCAAAAAGATGATTTCCAAAGTCATTCAGTATTTGATGATAGTGGCTGAGCACAGCTTTCCTTGTTCAGAAAATTTTTAATTTTGAGTCTGTTTATTTTGACAATAAATTAACACTGCTAAACCATCAAAGTACTGTGTAGTAGGGCAGGGTAAGAAATCCAGCTTCTATTTCTGACAAAAATTCATGGAACTGGAGATGGATAAATCCATGAAAGCAAATGAAATATACTGTTGACACTTCTGTTTCAATAACACATGATAGATTCAAATATTTTCCGCAGAGTCTTTGCTCATAACTAAGACAATTAAAAACCATAGGCTAGGGGCTTCCCTGGTGGCGCAGTGGTTGAGAGTCCAACTGCCGATGCAGGGGACGCGGGTTCGTGCCATGGTCCGGGAAGATCCCACGTGCCGTGGAGCGGCTGGGCCCGTGAGCCGTGGACGCTGGGCCTGCGCATCCGGAGCCTGTGCTCCACAACAGGAGAGGCCAAAAAACATAGGCTTTAAATACCTTATTTTTTCACAAACTTTGTGAATTTGTCCAACAGAACATTTTTCTGTTCCACACATATTTTTACCATCATCGGTTGTAATACATCTTAGCAGATTCCACTTTAGGTCGTACTGAATTAATGTTTTCTTCAACTTCTCTGAAAAGGTACTCACCTGTAGTTGTTCCACTCAGATGATTAAGTAACTTAAAACTTGGCATCCAATAAACAACTGAGTGGTATAGGTAACATTTACTCATCAAGAACCAAAACAAACCACTCAAAATCATCTACGTTATGATTAATGTTTTTGTCAACTCTCCATGTTGTTTCCAATATCCTTAACTTTTTGAGCAACTGTTCTCATCAAAAGGGTAATAGTTTTGAATTATTTTTTCTGGATGCATTTCTTCAGCTTCAATCAAACACAATTTAATTAACTCACCAGAAGTAAAGAGCTTTCTTGCTTGGCTAAAAAATGAGTCACTGGAAAATGTATTTAGGTTGCAGCCTTATTTTTTTCTTTACTTTTGTGAAGAAATTCTACTGTGATAAGATATTTTGTTTTAAATTTTCTAATTTTTCTGGACATTGTTTTCCTGTCAGTTGGGAATATTTCAATATGTGCTCTGTTTGGTAATATCAAGACTTATTGTATTAGTTTCTTATTGCTGTTATAACACCACAAACTTACTGACTTAACACAAATTTATTATCTTACAGTTCTAGGTTAAAAATCCAAAGGGAGTCTAACTGGCTAAAATTAAAATATTGGGGAGTCTGTGATTTTTCTGGAGGATCTATGGGACAATCCAAATCTTGCTTTTTCACAGTCTCTAGAGGATTCCTAAATTCCTTGGCACATGGCCCCAGCCAGCAATTACATCACTCCAACATCTGCTTCCATCATCCCATTTCCTCCTCTGACTGACTGTCCCATTTCTCCCTTTGTAAAAACGATGTTCATTGTGATTACATTAGAACCACTAGGGTAATAATGGTCTCAATGCCTTTCTGGAATGATGAGATTCTGAACCAGACAGCCAGAGCTGCTGTTAAGGGATTTTAAATTGTGTGCTTTTAACACTGCAGTGAAATAACTTAAGATATTCTTTGTGTTCTTAGTATGAGGGGCTACTATATGTCATGTTGGCATAAATTGTTTTGTTAAAGGGAAGGTGTTTCTAATGGTGTTTCAGTGTTTGTATTGATACAAAGTAAGTTATTACTTTGCTCTGGGTGTTTTGGCCACTGAGAAAATACTGTATTGCAAAGGAAACAATCTTATTTCTTAAGACAACAAACTTATATTTTAAAAAGTTCTTCACTTCTGTTCATTGATTTCTAATTGACTTCATGCTTTATGCTGGGAATTGAGAAGTTGTTTGAAGTAGGATAGGTAAACATCAGCATATAATATAAAATTCATTCAGGTCAGCTGTAGTGTTTAAATTACACATTTTAAATCCCTTTTTACAGACACTAAAGTAAAAAATATGTCTTTCTGGGTTGTAAACATGTGATAATAACAATATTGTACAGTCAATGTTAAATAAAACCCAAAAGTGGAATGTGCAGAAAATAGGATTTGGTTAATTTGTGGCATCATTTTTATGTTTGTCTTTTTTTGAAAACAAGATTCCTAGAATAGGTTGGTACATTCTGAAAAAGATTTACAGCATTCCATTTTGCTTATAGTGTTGTATCACAAGGGACTCCCCCAGGGACCATGACTTGCCGGTGTGTGTATATATTTACAAAAACAAAAGAAAAAGTTACCCATTGGGATACAAGGTAGCTGTCACAACTAAAGACTGTGTGGCTTTTTGAGGTGCAATTCCCTGATTTACAAAATTATTTACAATGGGTCTTACTGTTTTTGTGACAGGATTTATTCAGACTGCTGTGCTCTTCATTTGATGTGCCAAAATGTTATTAATCTAAATATTTGTAAATAAAGTCTTGTATCTAGATTAAATTTTAAAATCTCTATCTCAAGATCCATTAAATTAGTTGCACCTGCATAGTTCCTTTTTTTCCTTAATATTTTTACTTTATGTATATACAGTTCCTTTTGACATGTAAAATAACATATTCACAGGTTCCAGGAATTAGGATATGGACATCTGGGGGGCGGTGGTATTATTTTGCTTACCACAGCTAAAAGGTCATTGTATAAAAAAACAATGCTTTGCCACCTAATTTGTTAACAAAATAATCCACACTCCAGTATGCCTCAAACATGCACCATATGAAGTCCACTTTTTTCTTCCTTTCTTGTTTTCACCTGATGAATATGCACTGATAGTAAAAGGATAAAATAAAATAAAATGTTACAGTACAGTGATACGGATGGCAGTCAAAATGTGGTCAAGTTATAACTGCATCATTGCAATGTAGAATGCACTGAGTCAGCAGGGGGCAGCAGTGAGGGCACCACACATGGTCTCTGCTGTAGCTATTCAACCCTGCCACTTAATGTGAAAGCGGCCAGAAACAATATAGAAATGAATGTGAATGTGTTCCAATAAAACTTTACATTGCAAATTAAATTTTATATAATTATATATATATAATTTTGAATGTTGTGGAATATTCTTATTCTTATTTTTAAAGGTAATTTAAAAATGTAAAGCCATTTTTGCTCATGGTTGTACAAGAACAGGCAGTGAGGACCACAGGGGGTATGTTTCCAAAATGGCAGTAGTGATGGATATCCCAAGTGGCACCAACAACAGCATGGGAAAGCAGCACACTGAAGTGAAAAAATGAAATGCAGTAGCCCTCTGGGCCTGGGATATTGTGGCTCATAACTGTGCCATCTGCAGGAACCACATTATGGATCTTTCCATAGGATGCTGAGCTAACCAGGCATCTGCTACTTCTGAAGAGTGCACCATTGCATGGGGAGTCTGTGACCATGCTTTTCACTTCCACTGCTTCTCCTGCTGGCTCAGAACATGGCAGGTGTGTCTGTTGGACAACAGATAGTGGGAATTCCAAAAGTATGTGCACTAGAAAAAAAGAATTCTTCCATCAAGCTCAGCTGTTCTGTTATTCATTTAATGACTTGCCCTCTTGTTCCTTAATTATAAATTAGATAGACCCGTGTCCTTTATGCTTTGTCTTTCCAGTTTGCTATTCCTGCAGCCATATCGTATTGATATTCTGTGTCAAATGAAATCCAGGTGGATTCTAGAACAGATGCTGTCTGTTGTATAGATGTGAAAAAAGTGAACATAAATAAAGAATCCCCTCTTCCCAGGTTGGAAAGCCAGCTTTTGCAAGAGAGATGTTTGTTCATTAGAGACAGAGCAGAATTGTCCTGTGAGCACATCGCTTGGTCACGAGGAAGCCTGCTTACTGATGGCAATCTTGGGAAAGTTGCCTCTCTGCTCCAAGCTTTCCTCCTCTATCAAGTAGCTTCTAAGGATTAAACGGCATCAGGTGGATACAGAAAGAGTCTTTGTAAACTGTAAAGACACTGTACAAATGTGAACTTTCTGTATGACATGTTGCTTTCTCTTCTTAGTTTGGAAAAGTAAACTTAAAAAAACCTAATATGTAATCTTGGCTGGCTCAGAGCAATTTTTGAACTTAAATTGAAAATTGATATTTAAAATTGAGTTAATGGGAGAATTCAAGTTTCCTTCCCTACTACCACCCTTTGCAATTGGTTTAAAATGTCTTTTTTTTTTTTTTTTGGCAGCGCATACGCCATGTGGGATCTTAGTTCCCTGACTAGGGATTGAACCTGTGCCCCCTGCATTGGAAGTGCTAAGTCTTAACCACTGGACCACCAGCGAAGTCCCTGTTTAAAATATCTTGGTCTAATACTGATTCAATAGCCATATAGTCTCTAACTGAGAAACAGTATAGTTTACTGCAGTGGTTCTCAAAGTATGGTCTGAGGACTCCTGGGGGTACCTGAAACCCTTTCAGAAATTTCATGAAGTTCCTTTTCCAACTGCATGACCATGAGGCCAGCTTTTCTTTATATGCTTCAACCAAAGAAACATGTTGAATGAAGAAGCTGACATGGGAATCCAGCTGTCTTCTATTGTCAGATATAAAAGAGATTTGCAAAAATGCTGCTCTTCTAATGATTTTTTTTTGAAAAAGTTACTTTTAATAAAAATATGCAAAAAAAATAGGCAGTGAGCCATATTTGGCCATATTTGGCCTATGGGCTGTAGTTTTCTACCTACTTCTAGGGCCTTGGAGCCCTCCACTGCAGGAGGCTGTGTGGACTATGCCTAGAGTTAGACTACTTCACTTCTGCCCACCTTCCATTACTTAGAACTCAATTACCTGATCATACCTAACTGCATAGGAGGCTGGGAAATATAGTTTTTCTATGTGTCCAAGAAAAGGGAATATGTGTATTGCTGAACATTAGCATTTTCACCATTGCCTGCTCTTTCCGATAACCAAATTTTCATTCTCTCCCCTTTTCTCACATATAGATTACACTCATTTCCAGGATCTCAGATAATGCATGTCCTCTACAATCTATCAGATACAGTTTCTCATAGTCCTGTGACTATGCACTTAGTATCCATCCCTGATATCCACCATAAAGAATAGTTCCGGTTGGAAAGGGTAAAACAGGGAGACACAGCCGTTACTGGTCAGAGGTAATCCAGTTGGACAAACCCAGAGAGCAGGGGGAGATCTTTGACTCTTCTCTGAATCAGCTCTCTGGAAGAAACTCTTTTGCACATTGTGCTCTGTGGCCCCCTGACTCTACCCTTTGGGAGCTTCCTCCTTATCTATTATCCTCCTTGCACATCAGAAGTGGGCTGTGCCTTCCTGAGGCTGCAGAGTTTTGTCAGCCCACTGTTTGCCCGATGATTATTTTATGCTCCCTGAGACCACCCATGTGGTTTTATGTGATATGCAATTTCTTCATGAGCAAAGCTTCAGGTCTGTTTGCTTGCAATCAGTACTATGTGCCTGTAACCATACCCAAAGATGCTTCCCAGACGTTGGTCTCTAATCAGCTTGATTTTATTGCCTGATCCCTCCAATTGTTTTTTCCTAATTTAATGGTGGCTAAAAGTGGTTATTAATGTGTGTGATCTTTGCTGCAAGACTTAAGTCACTTTGAGCAGCAGAAGTTTTTTAGTTACTCCAAGCCTTTCTCAATCACATCACTTACAGTTTAGGATCTAGAAACAAAGATATTTCCAACACTTTGATGGCCCACATTTTTAGATTTTTTTCTATTCCCTCTCATTTCTGCTTATAAAGTGACCAAATTTTTCCGGAGCTCATTTCATTTCTTTCTTGTGCCAGATGTGGACAACACTAGTTTGTATGCACTAACATTGTTTTCTAACCTCTTTCCCTAGAGTTTCAATTCAGTAAGCACAAGATCTGCCTACCAAATTATTGCTGGCAACAGATTTTTGCAAACGTCTTTCCCATAACACAATGCTTTCCTGATTTTCAATCTGCTGACTACCTTCCTACTGATAAACCATAGTCTCCAATTTCCACTGGAAAATTTAAGTATTATTTAGGCTAAGTGCAGTAGCAAACAACATTAAAATCTCAACAGCTTAAAGCAATGCAATTTTTTTTCTCATTCATATCATGAAACAATTTGGTGTTCACTGGGCAGCTTTCTAGGCAGTCATTCAGACTCTAGTCCTTGGGAGGGGATTTGAAAGAGCTATATAAGGTTTCAAACCTAATGAAATAGGAGTTTAGGTATAAGAGAGGAACTTGTACATCTTAGGAAAAAGTAAACCAAAACTTAGGTCCAGATAAGGAGCAAGACTCATTAGCTGTCAAGTGCCAGAGAATTGGGCTAAAGCTCTTAAAATATCTCCTCGGATTCTCCTAGGATTGATCAAGAAACTCCAATCAGCAGGGAGCCATATATTGGCCTCAGCTGTAGGATCTAGAAGGAGACAGGAAAGGAGACCAGAGAGCTGTTACATCTCCCTCCAAGGGGCACCCTAGCATGGCTTGTGAGTTGACCAGGACCTGGGCAGAGCTCCTGCTTTTAAAGTGGGAGTCGTCACTCTTTCCTTGTATTTCTCATCATTTGCATTGTAACCGTGGAAGTTGGTTTAAAGCTTAGGAGTACCTTTCAATTTCTTTTGTTTTGTTTGGGAACTCACAAAGTTATTTATATCAGGATTAGCTGTGTATTCAGTCCTATGGTGAACCTTCTTTGAGTTTCTTTCTTTTCCCAGTTAAAGCCACTAATCTCAGTGACTATAATATAACATACAAATAAGTAAAGAATGTAATCTTCTTGACAACTTTGCACGTTAGATATTATTGTCGATAGGACAATAATGTTAGGATAGATATCCATTTTTTAGAAAGTGAGCTTCACCATGATTAAGTCAGGAAATGACAGGGCAGGGATGTGAACTCAGGTCCAACACATTCTTGGTTTTTAATGACTTTCAGAATATTTAAGGGAATTTTGCTGCTCCTCCAATAACCCCAAGATGCAGATATCTTTGAGGACATAGACTAAAAAAGAGGTGCCTGTAAGTGCTGGCACGTCCTTGAGTTGGGGTAATGGCTTGGGATCCTGTATTGATCCTGCTAGATAGTAAATGGACCACTTCAGAGGGCAGTGGGTAGGACTTGCCCTGAGTAGGCGATATTTTCTTAGCGCTTATGTTAAGGATATTTAGCCTTCATTTGCTTCAAATGGAGGAACATTCTGATGCTATTTCTAGGGATCTCAAGAAATCTAAATCTATCTCTCTTACAGTTTTGGTAGTTAGAAATCAGGTTGCTCTGCAATCTTTCCTAAACTTTTCTGAACTGAGGAACTGAAGCCTTTCTCTGCAGGGCTTTGGCTAAATTAGCAGCCCTCATGGGACAGCCGTCTGGTACATCTGCCTCATATCCAGAGGAGCCAGGACAAGACTGGGCTTCCCAGAGCCCTGGTGAGCTAGATTCTGCAGCCGCCTCTAGGCTCTGAGAGAAAAATTCTGTGTTTGAATAATAATAAATGTAACGGGCTCAGGAAGAGAAATGTAGAAAGTATGACTTATATTTGCTAACAGGGAAAGACTGACTCATTTGAGGATCTGAATAAATGAATATCTCTTGGGAAGAAAATTTAACAGAATAATTGGTAGCAAACTAGTGGCTTTAGGTTGCTGTTAGTGGCTTTTTGTAAAGGAGGTAAGAGTGAGATTCTTCTACCAGCCTCTTTGGCACCTGAGAATAATAATAAGTATTAAGAAAAATATACTTACTGCATACTTATATTAAGTACTGGGCTAGATACTTATGAATATTCATTAAATCCTCCCAAAAGCTCTACAATGTAGGCAGTATTGTTAACTCCATTTTGTAGGTGAGCAGACTTAGGCTGTCAGGCCTAGGGAAGATATCTGAGTCTGCCTCCCTGGGTTCCACTTACCTCCCTGGGTAACTGCACTTAGCCCAAAATTAGGGAAAATAAACTCACTTGCCTCTGCATGTCAAATAGGGAAAGAAAATCCTGGGTGCTGGGTTTGGTTGGCTCTGTCCCTTATGCCTGATGAACTCTGAGAATCAGTTTCTAGAGCCCTGAGGTCTTCACAGGTGCAGCAGTAAGACATTTATAGGTCTTTGGAAAGGCAGAAGCCTTTCTGTGGACATAGATCCTCAGCTTTCATTGATTTAGGGTGAAAAGGTAGAGAGTTTGGGGCTAAGGGAAGAGGGAGGCAAGTTTCATTGAGGTGGGTTATGTGTGGATTCAGCAAATGTGATGCCTTCACTTTGGCTTTAATAAAATGCTTTTGGGATTTTGATCATGAATTTTCTCTATGTTTACATATAAGAAAGAGAACAACTGTTTGGGGCAACAAATTTCTGAATACCCAATGGGTTACATATATTGCTGTTGAAGTTTCCCCTGGTTCATATAGCATAGGGTAAAGGTTGACAAACTATGGGCTACTGACCAAAAATGGTCGCTCATTCACTTATATATTATGCTCTCCAACACATGCTTTACCTTGATATATTAGCTCTACAATAGCAGAGTTGAGCAGTTGCAACAGAGAATGTGTACCTCAACTATTTACTCTCTGGCCGTTAAACGAGGCTTTGGCCTCAAACTCACTTTTAGTCAACTCTCTGGACTCTATGTGAGCTGGAACTTCTTTCATTCTTCCTTAGTCTAAGACCTGAAGCTATAGGCAGAATCTGGTCCAAGATGGAGAAAAGAGCCTCCCGAATTCACATTCTCCCATGGACATACTAAATCTATGGCATAATAGTAGACACATAGATCAATGGAAACAAAATAGAGAGCCTACAAAGAAACCCACGGAAGTATGGTCAATTGATACGACAAGGGAGCCAAGAATGAACCATGGGGAAATGATAGTGTGTTTAATAAATGATTTTGGAAAACCTGACAGCCACATGCAAAAGAATGAAACAGGACCACCATCTTATATCATACACAAAAAGCAACTCAAAATGGACTAAAGTCTTATATTTAAGACCTGAAACTATAAAACTCGGAGAAAAAGAAAACTGTAAAACTCCTGAAACTGTAAAACTCCTAGAAAAACAAAAGGGGATAAGCTATGACCTTGGTTTTGGCAATGATTTTTTTGGACTTGAAACCAACAGCAAAGACAGTAAAAGGAAAAATAAATAAGTAAGACTACATCAAGCTAAAAAGCATCTGCACAGCAAAGAAACTAATCAACATAATGAAAAGGCAACCTGTGGAATGGGAGGAAATATTTGCACATCATATATATAATAAGGGGTTCATATCCAAAATATATGAACTCACACAACTCAATAGCAAACAACAGAAACATTCTGATTTAAAAAATGAGCAGATGGATGAATGGAAAAAGAAGATGTGGCACATATATACAATGGAATATTACTCAGCCATAAAAAGAGACGAAATTGAGCTATTTGTAATGAGGTGGATAGACCTAGAGTCTGTCATACAGAGTGAAGTAAGTCAGAAAGAGAGAGACAAATACCGTATGCTAACACATATATATGGAATTAAAAAAAAAATGTCATGAAAAACCTAGGGGTGAAACAGGAATAAAGACACAGACTTACTAGAGAATGGACTTGAGGCTATGGGGAGGGGGAAGGGTAAACTGTGACAAAGCGATAAAGAGGCATGGACATATATACACTACCAAACGTACGGCAGTTAGCTAGTGGGAAGCAGCCGCATAGCACAGGGAGATCAGCTCGGTGCTTTGTGACCGCCTGGAGGGGTGGGATAGGGAGGGTGGGAGGGAGGGAGACGCAAGCGGGAAGAGATATGGGAATATATGTGTATATATAACTGATTCATTTTGTTGTGAAGCTGAAACTAACATACAATTGTAAAGCAATTATACTCCAATAAAGATGTTAAAAAAAAAAAAAAAAGAGCAGATGATCTGTATAGACATTTTCCCAAAGAAGGTATACAGATGTCCAACAGGTATACTAAAAGGTGCTCAATCTCACTAATAATCAGGGAATTGCAAATCAATTTTACAATGAGATATTACCTCACACCCGTTAGAATAGCTATCATCAGAAAGACAAGAGATAACACGTTTGGGCAAGAATGTGGAGAAAATGAAAGTCTTGTGCACTGTTGGGAATGTAAATAGGTACCATCACTATGGAAAATAGTATAGAGTTTCCTCAAAAACTTAGAAGTAGAGCAACCATATGGTCCAGAAATCTGACTTCTGGGTATATAGCTGAAGGAAATGAAATCAGGATCTTAAAGAGATATCTGCATTCCCATGTTCACTGCAGCATTATTCACAATAGCCAAGATATAGAAACAATCTTCATGTCTGTCAACAGATGAATGAATAGAGATCTTGTGTGTGTGTGTGTGTGTGTGTATAATATTCCAATACATATTGGAATATTATTCAACCATGAAAAAGAAGGAAATCCTGCAGTTTGTGACAACATGGATGGACCTAGAGGGCAGTATGCTAAGTGAAACAAGCCAGACAGAGAAAAACATGTACTGCATTGTATCACTTATATATGGAATCTAAAATAAAAAATCAAACTCATCAAAACATAGAGTAGGAAAGTGGTTGCCAGGGGTTAGGGACAGAGGAAATAGGGAGAGGCTGGTAAAAAGGTAAAAACTTTCAGCTATAAGATGAATAAGGTCTGAGTATCTAATGTAGAACATGGTGACTATAGTTGATAACACTGTACTGTATAATTGAAATTTGCTAACAGAGTAAAATTTAAATGTACACACTCTCTCTCTACATATATATGTAATGAATGTAATGTGTTAATTAACTAGATGGTAGAAATCCTTTCACAATGTATACAAATTGAAATTCATCATGATATACTCTTTAAATATATTACAATTTTTTTGTGGATTATACCTCAATAAAGCTGAAAAAAAATCTAAAGCATAAAAGTATTGATAGTCTATTCTGTGCTAGCCATGGGCCAAATATGCCAATGCAATAACTATCTTTATTGTTAATCATCATTTAATGAAGTGTTTTACTGGTGTCCCACTCTATGTAGAGTGAGAATTTCACCAAGGTGATACGACTCTGTTTCTATTGGCTTTGCTTCACAGTTAAAATGATTCAAATTACTGGGGCTTCCCTGGTGGCGCAGTGGTTGAGAGTCCGCCTGCCGATGCAGGGGACACGGGTTCATGCCCCGGTCTGGGAAGATCCCACATGCCGCGGAGTGACTGGGCCCGTGAGCCATGGCCGTTCAGCCTGCGCGTTTCGGAGCCTGTGCTCCTCAACGGGAGAGGCCACAACAGTGAGAGGCCCGCGTACCGCAAAAAAAAAAAAAAAAAAAAGATTCAAATTACTGAAATAAAATCAAGTTGTTTTCTTCAGAACAAGGCAAAGCTATCTTCCTTTGGAATATATTTTAGAGATGATGAAATGATGCACAAAGACCCGCACTGATAAATGTATTTACTATAGACGAAAAGCCCAAATTACTAGGAAAATTCAATTTGAAGTAGAAAATACATGCTACTAGATTCTTTATGGAATAGTGAAATACCATCGAATAGAACACGATTTTATACAGCACTGAATATGCTCTAAGAAAGATGATTTCATAAACACACTTGGGAGAATATAATTTGAATATAAATGTTCTCTTATTTAGCATTTTAAAGTTTTTATGAATTTCAAATATATCAGAAGAGCTCAGTTGGTGAATTGGGAGAAAAAAATTTTTTTCTTCTCTGTAAAATAAAGCTCAGTTAAGGAGTCCTTATTTATAGTCTCAGGTCCTAAACCAAGTGTGTCCCTAGTTGGAGATATTTCTCTTGGAATATGGTGTTTAGTTCTAGGCATGACACATACACGGGCACATGAACAACAGGAAAACATCTAGAAGAGAACGACTGAGATATTTTTTCTCAAGACAGATGAAAGGAATTAGAGGAATTTAATAGTGGAAGAAGAGGGTTCCAGAAGAATATCTGAAGATGAGTTAACATGTCCCAGCAAATAGAGCTAGGACCAACATGACATACATTAAGTTGAAATTTAAGAAAACTCATTTCAGTTGATGTTCAGAAGAACTCAAATAGTTCTTGGATGTTTTCTAGAGGAGGTGCTTTCCCATGTATGGAATATATGTAGGGAACTATTTGGAGATGTAATAATATTAATTTTGAACAAATATAAGAGGTTATAAAAGTAACCATCAGTGATACATATTAAAATTCTTTATACTAAAAATGAAAAGAAATAAACTATAAAAAGTAACAATATTTTGAGAAAAACTGGCAAAAATTTGTGGAAGGATTTCCAACAATTATACATGAATATTTTTTTACTGTTTATCTCATGTATAATTGATCAAAGGACTAGAGATATATGAGCAAAGGACATATGTAGAAAATGGCAATGCCTACATAAGTTTAACCTCACAGTTATTTAAAGACATTAAAATTAAAACAGTAATGTACCATTTTACACCTATAAAAAACTACAATGGAGAGCAAAAATTAAATTGATAATATCCAATGGCAACAAGGTTGTTTTAAAAGTAATTGCAGGGCTTCCCTGGTGGCACAGTGGTTAAGAATCCACCTGTCAATGCAGGGGACACGGGTTTGAGTCCTGGTCAGGGAAGATCCCACATGCTGCGGAGCAACTAAGCCCATGCACCACAACTACTGAGCCTGCGCTCTAGAGCCCACGAGCCACAACTACTGAAGCTCGTGTGCCACAACTACTGAAGCCTGCACGCCTGGAGCCTGTGCTCCACAACGAGAAGCCATCGCAATGAGAAGCCCTTGGCAACTAGAGAAAGCCTGTGCACAGCCACAGAAGACCCAATGCAGCCAAAAAATAAATAAATAATAAATAAATAAATAAATAAAATACATCTATCAAAAAATAAAAAGTAATTGCATACATTGCCAGTGGAATGTTCTTTGATACAGCCTTTGGACAAGCAATAAAACATGTTAAATCAAGATAAGGGTATGGGATTAAGAGGTGCAAACTACTATGTATAAAATAAATAAGCTACAAGGATATATTGTACAACACAGGGAATATAGCCAATATGTATAATAAAAATAAATGTAATATAAACTTTAAAAATTATGACTCACTATGTTGTATACCTGAAACTTATATAATATTGTACATCAACTATACCTCAGCTAAACTACATTATTCAAACAGTTCACAACTTGCTTCATTAAATCTACTGTTGATAATATAGTCTAAAAAATAACTTACACCATATGAATTGCAGCAGCACCTATAATAGTGAAAAAGTTAGAAGGAAATAAACTATATTTCTAACACCAATGAAATATTTACTAGTCCTTAAAATTTTATAAACTTATAATAATATAAACATTGTTTACAATAAAATATTATGCAAAATGTAGAAATAAAAATGATACTGTGATTGCAACAATGTAAAATATGTAAGCATTTGACAAAGAGCAAAGAAAACCAGTACCAAAGGTGGTGAGATCATGTGATCATTTTTTTCTTTTATTACCTGCCTTTAACTAGTATTGTATTTATTTAAAAACATAATTAGGAATGGAAACCTTGTAGGCATTATGGTGTATATTTGTTTAAAGCCTTGCTTCCACAAATCTAGGTACTTCCATACGTGCATGTAAAAACTAACTGGCTTAGTTTTGGGTATAGAAATATAAATGAAAACACATCTAGTCGGGACTTCCCTGGCAGTCCATTGGTTAAGACTCCTAGCTTCCACTGCAGGAGGCAGAGGTTCCAGGAACTAAGATCCCACATGCCATGCAGCATGGACAAAAAAACCCCAAAAAACAAAAAAAACCCCACATTTAGTCAATTTGTAAATTCATTTACCTGAATGTCAGCAATAGATAGCATTATTTTAAAATATCTGAAATATACAGAATAAAACGATAAACAGATATTACCAACACAGTTACACATCCTGTGCACCTGGCACCCCTCTTCCACCTCTCAGAGACAGCCACTATCCTAATTTGATATTTATCATTCCCATGCATTTTGATATGCATTTTATGCATATTTGTACTTGCATAAACATAACACAAAGTTTTGCGCATTTAAAAATTTTATGTAAATACTGTAAAAAATGTTCCTTTTTTGCATCTTGTTTTTTACTCAACATGTTTCTGAGATTCATCCATGTTGCTGTATGTATTCATTTGCATCCTCTAGAGTAGTCTGTAATATAAACATACCACATTTTGTTTATTGCTGATCCCACTGATTGATGAATATATACAAATATATGGATGTAGATTGAGTATGTGTGTGTATACACACACGCACAGGCACATACTATTTCTCACTCTCCTCATAAAAGCAAATAAAATATACTTTAGGGAGATTTAATATGAAATCCCAAATCTATATATGGGAGAAATATGTAGAAAAAACTTCAAATTAATACCTTCTTGGAGACTAAATTGCTAGTTACCATAGTAAATAATGCCCCCCCAAAATAAACTTAGGACTTCCCTGGTGGCGCAGTGGTTAAGAATCTGCCTGCCAATACAGATGACACAGGTTCGATTCCTGGTATGGGAAGATCACACATGCCACCGAGCAACTAAGCCCATGCGCCACAACTACTCAGCCTGTGTTCTAGAGCCCCACAAATACTGAGTCTGTGTGCCACAACTACTGAAGCCCACGCACCTAGAGTCCATGCTCCGCAACAAGAAAGGCCACTGCAATGAGAAGCCCGCACACCACAACGAAGAGTAGCCCCTGCTCGCCGCAACTACAGAAAGCCCGCAAGCAGCAACGAAGACCCAACGCAGCCCAAAAAAAATTTTTATAAAGTAAAATAAACTTTACGCTCTGCTGAAATTTTAAATTAAATATAAAAAGGCTGCAGAAAAAATCGTTTATGATAAAACCAGGGAATATTGAGATACTTGAATTCACACATTTAATAAATATTACACATGCCAAAGTATTAAGACATTTATAAATTATCCTTTAGCTCAGCTCCTGTTAGGTTGTTCCCATAACAATGGGGAAGGGGTAGTTAAAATGCCACTTTACCATTTCTGTAGCTTGTGGGAGTCATATCCTGTTCCTTTCCTTTTTTTTTTTTTCTTTAAAGAAGTCTCTAAACTAAAAGTGAATTTAATAATATATTTCCTTTTTCACCCTAGCACAAAACATATGACTAGGGCAATATTGGATTAACTACTCTATTGGGCATCAGTAAGTTAATTTTTTTCCTCCTGAGATTCTAGTGTATCAAAAATTTTAACATGTAATATCATAATGCCTTCTAAGACTGGGATTCTTTAAATTTTTATATCAAATTGTGAAGGACCAATTCTTGAAGATATTTCCAACCCTCACATACTACCCTACTTATGTATATCAAAGTCCTGACAGGAAACAGATGTCACACTCGAGCTGGCTAATTAAAGACAGTTTAACAAAGGGACGATTTATAAAGATGCAATAGGAGATAGGGAAAACAAAAAGAAATCGATCAGGTACCTGAAAGGACAAAGCAGCCAGAGTTGTTATTATCTCTAAGCCAGAAGAAGCAAATAGAAGTTATCAAAAACTGGAGGGGGTAGCTTAACAGAGAGGGTCACCTGTCAGGAGATGTCACCTTCAGTAAGTGACACAGCTAATCATGGTAGTGACCTGGCAGGAAAGGAGCCAGCAGAATAAATATCCAAACGTCCTCTTTCTGATATCCTGCCGGTGGTCACCACTGGTCAAACCGAATCAGAATCCAGAGGACAAGAGAACCTACTAATACAACGTATACAGGTCAGCCCCCAGGATATGAGGCAGGGTAAAAGATGACTGAGAGGATCCAGAGAGGCAGAACAAAGGTATCCATCACCCACCTCCCCGCCACTTCGGCATGAAATGGAGTGAAAATCACCTTTCAGTTTGGGAATAGCATGGTGGGGGTTTCTCATCAGCGGAACTAGAAAGCAGTTTGTATACTGAGGCATCTGTGGGGGAAAAGGAACACATTATGCAGACACTTGGACATGTTATAAGGTAAGAGAAATATTTATTTAATTTTACACAAGAACGAGCTTATACTTAACAAATTCAACCAAATAATATTAAGTGCAGTAAAACAATGAAATAAGGATGACATCTCTTGTTAGAAAATATTAAGTAACCATGCCTGTGCGTTATTTTTATCATGACAATAACTCGTTTCAGATTTCTTCTCAGAGTGTATACTGTACATATAACATGTTATAGCTTCTTTGCTTTGCTTCGGAAAACAGAATTCGTTCACTGCCTTACATTTTATTTTTTGCAGTGAAGAACTGAACTGATTTGTGAAGATTCTGATCTAGAGGAAAATTTTCTGCACCAGTGAAGCTAGAGGCTTCCGAAGCTCCCGTAAGCTCAGGCTTTACATCCAGAGGTCGTGATGTCATGGTGTGTATTTCACACGCATTCTTCTACATGCCAACATCAGACGCAGTTCAGGTGGAATTCTGGTCTAGTTTTGCCCCAAGAAGTTTCCTTTTGTGATTTTCTCAAGCTCCACAAATTTCATAATGGAAAGTTTACTCAGCTATTAACAATGCTGCACTTAGCTGCCCACAAATCATCCGCTTCAATTTTTTTTTTTTTTGGTCTTTTTAATGAAAGAACATTCTTTAAACAGAAATTTCCAGTGAGACAGTTAACTTCACAGTTCCTGAAGGCACTGTGGATCCACTGAGCAACAGATGTGGCCATTCTAGAGAAGAGAGGGGAAAAAAAGCATGGTATTACTTTTTAAGCCATTAGTCAATACGCATCGATTGGTACACATAACATAACTGAATGGTTTATTTGTTATTTATGTGCCCCTGAAAGTTCAATGGCTCAATCACTTTTCATGCCTCTACTGTTGCAGAACAAACTATGGCCAGTTATTTGCGGCAAATCATAAGCCAACTTTATTTACCCCATGGCACTCTCTTAGCTCACATTTGTTGTTTGGTTTGCCCATTCACAAAATAAGCATTGACTAAATTGAGCCCGAGATATGCTGATGAATGAATAAAGCAGATATGGTCACTACCCTCATAGGACAAGGCTTATAGTTTTGTGGGGGGGAATTAATAAGCAAATGTACAATCAAAAATTGTGAAAAGTGCTAGAAAAGAAACAAACTAGGTGATGTCATGAGATTAATAAATGTCTGGCTACTTAGACTGGGTGGCCAGAGTAGACTTCTCTGTAGAAGTGATGTTTAAACCAAGACCTCAAGACAGATCTGTGAAAAGGTAGGCCAAGAGCCAGGGAACAGAATGAATAAAAGGCTTTCAAGTGAAAAGAGTTTTGCGTAGTTAAGAAACCTAAAAAGGTTTGGTCTGGGTGAGAATTTTAAGTTGGTGAAGAAAACAGTGTAGAGATGAGGCAGGAAAAATAGTCAAGGAAGAGCCAGATATGCATAATTAGGTTTTTTGTTTTTTTTTTTTTGCGGTACACGGGCCTCTCACTGTTGTGGCCTTTCCCATTGCAGAGCACAGGATCCGGACACGCAGGCTCAGTGGCCATGGCTCACGGGCCCAGCCACTCCGCGGCATGTGGAATCTTCCCGGACCGGGGCACGAACCCGTGTCCTCTGCATCGGCAGGCGGACTCTCAACCACTGCGCCACCAGGGAAGCCCCCATAATTAGTTTTTATAACAAAGTACCAAAAGAGTATGGTGTATTACAGAGAGGAAAAAAATCTGTATCTTGTTCGTTTGAATCCTTGCGCTCTTTCTTCCACTGGCTAGCTAATAATGAAAATGTTAGTATTGTTACCACAATCATAAGATGATAATACCCTTCTACTTTTTGAGTGCGTACTCTGTGTCAGATACTTTGCCAGGCACTTTAAATACATTATCTAATTTCAACCTCAGAGCATTCCCAGTAGGATCACTATTAATAGTCATGTTTTTTTAGGTTCAGAAACTGAAGATCAGAAAGCTTAAATATCATGGCCCAAATCACAAAGCTAATATAATGGTACAGCTGGGATTAAAATTCAGGTTAGCCTGACTCTAAAACTCATCTTCTATTAGATATATTCTCTCAGATAATTGACTTTAGATGATTGAAAATGTATCAGACCTTAATATGATAAAACCAAAAGGGTCTGTTCATGTAAGATAAAACTTAAGAAAGGACTTTGGTACTTTAGCCTTTGTTGAAGCTTACCAAATGAGGGAAAAGCCAGTCTATATCCAAGAAGACTGTTATCAATTTAACTTAATCCTCTTTCTTTTTAAATTGTTATTAAGCAGAGTTCTTATTCTGACAGCAAACGAAGGTGACATCCATCTCTTGGATCTCTAGCTGCATTTTAAAGCTTTGTCATTACGCTCAGAGGCAGAGGTTTTCTGGCCATAACCTGGTCACATGATCTTTCCCAATCCATTGACCCAATGAAGGGAGGGGTGTACCAGTTCCTGAGAATATCAGTTTCTCAAATTGTATGGATTTTGAGCAGAAAGAGAGTTAGGGAATGTTTGGAGTATGAGTATGTTTTAGGAAGAGAAGGTATATTTTGCAAGTCTTCCAGTAGTGTTTTTCTCATTCCATATCAATTCTGCTATAGCAACATAAATGCTCCACAGAGCATGTCATTGGAAGCTCCCCAATTAGGGAAACATAGCTCATACAAGAAATATTGATAAAATATTCCACTGGGGTTCCTGTTTCAGTAATGGCAGAGTTACTTTTAAGACTATCGACTGACTATCCCTCCTATGGATAACTATAAAGTTTGGAAAAAATATAAAAACTATTTAAAGCAATGGAGAGTGACTAAAAGCAGGTAGACACTGGAGGAGTTTCAATCTTTAAAAGAAGGAAGATGTACTGTTTGAGATTCATTTTTAATTGGCATTTTCCCTTAGGGCACTCCTAGTCTGTGATGCTTAGGATAAGTATAACTTAAGCAGAAAGCCACAATCTGATAGGGCCCACGTGTCAGAGGACAACATTTAGGGCTCTGTTGGGCTGCCAGGGTGGCTGGAAATTCAGGAGGAAATGTCTAGAAAGGAGGGAGTGAATCAGCATGTCAACTCCCCTCAAATCTGTGGCGGGTCTTTGAATTGCAGAGGAGACTCTAAAGAGACAATCAGAGAGTCACAGCTTGAAGTTTGAAAGATTTGAGCAGATATTTCAGATGCTGCTCACTGTGGGTTTAAAATCTATGTCCTGCCAAGTTAGAAGGGACAGATAAAAAATTCAGGCTTTCCATTGAAAGCCCAAAAGGGCCATGATTAGGAAGAAAATGATGTCTCAAGATTAAGAGATTCACCCGAAAACTAAGGGTACACCTGGAATAGACCCACCTAACCAATGTAAAGCCCAGCCTTTCCAACTGCAAGATGACTGGCCAGTAATTTGCAATCTGCTAGAACAAAAATAGTCTTCAGAAGAAGCTAACAGAATGTAGGGTCTATACTATGTATTATCCACAATATCCAGTAAACCATAAATATTACTAGACATGTGAAGAAAAGCAGAAAAAAGTGACTCCTCACCAAGAGAAAAACTAGTGAATAGAAATGACTCAAAGTTAATCCAGATGGTAAAGACTAGAAAGTAGCTATTACTAATACGTACAAAGATGTAAAAAAAAGATGGTCATAATGAATGATAAAACATGGTAAGTTACAGCAGAGAAATGAAACTATAAATAGAATTAAATAAAAATTCTGGGGCTTCCCTGGTGGCGCAGTGGTTGAGAGTCCGCCTGCCGACGCAGGGGACACAGGTTCGTGCCCTGGTCCGGGAAGATCCCACATGCCGCGGAACGGCTGGGCCCGTGAGCCATGGCCACTGGGCCTGTGCGTCCGGAGCCTGTGCTCCGCAACAGGAGAGGCCGCAGCAGTGAGAGGCCCGCGTACCGCAAAAAAAAAAAAAGAAAAAATTCTGGAACTGAAAAGTGCAATATTCGAAATGAAAAATTCATTGGATGGGTTTAACAGCAGATTAGAGATGGCAGAAGAAATAGTCAATAAATTAAAAAAATAGAAATTATCCAATCTTTAAAAAAAAGAGAATGTGATCGAAATAAAAATAGAACCTCAGTGACCTTCAGGATAATATTAAACCATATAACACATGTGTAATTAGAGTCGCAGAAGAATAGGAGGGAAATAATGTGGCAGACCAAATATCTGAAGAAACAATGGCCAAATTTTTCTCAAATTTGGTGAAAAAAATCTACTTAGATACTCAAAAAGCCCAGCAAATACCAAAGAGGACAAAAAAAAAAAAAAATACTTAAGTGCATCATAGTCAAAACTCTAAAAACCAAAGATAAAGAAAGAATCATGAAAGGAGACAGAGGAGAAAAAAAAGACATATTACATATAAGGGAACAAAAGTACAAATGATAGCTGAATCTTTATCAGAAATAGTAGAAACTAGAAAACAGTAGAGTACCACTTTTAAGTGCTGGGACAAATCTGTCAATCCCGAATTCTGTATTTAGTTGAATATCCTTCAAAAATAAAGACATTTTCAAATAAATGTAAGTTGAGAGAATTTGTGGCCAGTATATCTGCAATATGGAAAATGCTAAAGGAAGTTATTCAAGATAAAGGGAAATAACACTAGATGGAGATTAACATGTGTGAGAAGAAATGAAGAGCACAAGAAATGGTAAATATGAGGATAAATATAAATATGAAATAAATATAAAATTAAAATATAGCATTTTTCTTCTATTAATTTGCTTCAAAGATATTTGACTTATTAAAGCAAAAATATTGATAGTAATACAGATTTTTAGTTTATAGTATACATAGTTATAAATATATGATTATTATAGTGCAAAGGTTAGGGGAATGGGATTATATTATTCCAAAGTTCTTACATTTTATATGAATTAGTATAATATTAAATCTTATTATACTGTAATAAATGAATGATATATGTTACAACTCCTATACCAACAACTAAAACAATCATAAAGAGTTATAGTTAAGAATTCAAAAGAACAAGTAAAATTGAATAACATTAAAAATATTAACAAATAAAAAGAAGGAAGGAATAGATGATTAAGAATACAAAAAATAGATGGAACAAGTAGAAAACAAATGGCAAAATGGTGGGCCAAAATCCACCAACATCAAAAACAATATTAAATGGACTAACACTTCAATTAAAAGCCAGAGATTGTCACACTGGATAAAAAAGTAAGAACTATTTATACATTATCTATAAAAAATGCACTTTAAATATAAAACCATAGATAGGTTGAAAGTGGATGAATCAAAACAATATACTGTGTGGCTACAAAAGTACCAGACAATGGACTTCCCTGGTGGTGCAGTGGATAAGGCTCCATGATCCCAATGCAGTGGGCCTGGGTTTGATCCCTGGTGAAGGAACTAGATCCCACATGCATGCTGCAACTAAGAGTTTGCATGCCACAACTAAGGAGGCTGCCTGCCACAACTAAGGAGCCCATGTGTTGCAACTAATGAGCTGGCAAGCCGCAATTAAGGAGCCCGCCGACTGCAACTAAGACCCGGTTCAACTAAATAAATGAATGAATATTAAAAAAAAACCAAAGTACCAGTCAAAATTGACATCAAGTCTAGAAGCCTTGCTAGAGATAAGGAGGGACATTACATAATGATAAACTGGTCAATTCACCATTAGATATAAAAGAATACATACTGTGCGATCCATTTATATGAAATTTTTAAATAGGAAAATAAATTTGCTATACTGAAATAAAATTGAGGTTTCCTATGAGAAGTAGATATTATCTGGAAGGGGACAAAAGGGTACTTGCTAGATTGCTGGAAATATTCTGTATTTTGATTCACCAAACTTATAAAATTATATACAAAATAACTATGCATTTCACCTTAACAAACATTACCTTGATAAAAACTAGAATAAAAAGTGACCCACTGAAACTCAGTCAGGTTGCTATGAATAGTAATCACCTACTGTCATAACTAATTATAACATCTATTTTTATGTAGTAACACAGTAAGTTTCCTTAACACCTTGTTATTTTTGGCTATATTTACTGGCAAAGAAGTCATCATCACTCTTTGCATGGTAAACTCTATAACATTAAGATTAGAAGACAGCTGACTTTTAGCTTTCAGTAAAATGTTTATATATGACATATATAATATATATTTTACTCTTATTGATATTTAATATATTTATTATTTACTTATCAATCACTATATGGTATTAATATATTAATATGTTTATAAACTACACATACTATAGATATAATAAATATATGTAATTACATATTCATATATAATATGTGGCTATAAATAATCTATATAAAAATTAATAATTTAAAATCCCACTATTATGAATATTTTAGTATGTCCTAATAGAATTCACTTCATATTCCTTTATTTTCAACCTTCTTGTAATAAAAGTGCATATGTAATCACACATAGTATTTTTATCTTGATTTTTATTATAAGCATTGTTAGTACATGAATAATTGAATAATGCAATCATATAATTACATATTATATAATTATGATATGTTATATGTTACAGAGTTACCATAATTTATTTAACCCATTTTTCATTTGTTGGATATTTTGATTTCTTCCTTGATTCTGCATGGCAATTAATGTTGAGGTTAATATTACGATGCATATAGTTTGCTCCATATTTTAGATTATTTCTTTAGGTTGGATTCTCAGACCCAGGATTAGTGGGATCTTCTGGACATTTTTGTGGGGACAGGGAGTGGGCAAGGAGATGTATGTCTGGTTCCTGACATGTATTTTTCAATGTCACTAACATTGCATAAGAATTACAATTCCAGTACACCTCTGTCAGCATTGGAAATTATGGTGAAATATTTTTTTACCGTAGTGTGTGAAAATAATAATTAAGTTAGTTTATATTTAAGTGTCAATAATTTAAAACACTGATTTCCTCTTTTTTTTGCAGTATTACATGACAGTCTATGTCTATTTTTTTATTTTTTTAACATCTTTATTGGAGTATAATTGCTTTACAAAGGTGTGTTAGTTTCTGCTTTATAACAAAGTGAATCAGTTATACATATACATATGTTCCCATATCTCTTCCCTTTTGCATCTCCCTCCCTCCCACCCTCCCTATCCCACCCCTCTAGGTGGTCACAAACCACCTAGCTAATCTCCCTGTGCTATGCAGCAACGTCCCACTAGCTATCTATTTTACGTTTGGTAGTGTATATATGGCCATGACACTCTCTCACTTTGTCACAGCTTACCCTTCCTGCTCCCCATATCCTCAGGTCCATGCTCTAGTAGGACTGTGTCTTTATTCCCGTCTGACCCCTAGGTTCTTCACGACTTTTTTTTCTTAGATTCCATATATATGTGTTAGCATACGGTATTTGTTTTTCTCTTTCTGAGTTACTTCACTCTGTATGACAGACTCTAGGTCCATCCACCTCACTACAAATAACTCAATTTTGTTTCTTTTTATGGCTGAGTAATATTCCATTGTATATATGTGCCACATCTTCTTTATCCATTCATCTGTTGATGGACACTTAAGCTGCTTCCATGTCCTGGCTATTGTAAATAGAGCTGCAATGAACATTTTGGTACATGACTCTTTTTGAATTATGGTTTTCTCAGGGTATATGCCCAGTAGTGGGATTGCTGGGTCGTATGGGAGTTCTATTTGTAGTTTTTTAAGGAACCTCCATACTGTTCTCCATAGTGGCTGTATCAATCTACATTCCCAACAACAGTGCAAAAGTGTTCCCTTTCCTACACACCCTCTCCAGCATTTATTGTTTCTAGATTTTTTCATGATGGCCATTCTGACCGGTGTGAAATGATATCTCATTGTAGTTTTGATTTGCATTTCTATAATGATTAATGATATTGAGCATTCTTTTATGTGTTTGTTGGCAATCTGTATATCTTCTTTGGAGAAATGTCTATTTAAGTCTTCTGCCCATTTTTGGATTGGGATATTTGTCTTTTTGATATTGAGCTGCATGAGATGCTTGTAAATTTTCGAGATTAAACCTTTGTCAGTTGCTTCATTTGCAAATATTTTCTCCCATTCTGAGGGTTGTCTTTTGGTCCTGTTTATGGTTTCCTTTGCTGTGCAAAAGCTTTTAGGATTCATTAGGTCCCATTTGTTTATTTTTGTTTTTATTTCTATTTCTCTAGGAAGTGGGTCAAAAAGGATCTTGCTGTGATTTATGTCAGAGTGTTCTGCCTATGTTTTCCTCTAAGAGTTTGATTGTGTCTGGCCTTACATTTAGGTCTTTAATCCATTTTGAGTTTATTTTTGTGTATGGTGTTAGGGAGTGTTCTAATTTCATACTTTTACATGTAGCTGTCCAGTTTTCCCAGCACCACTTATTGAAGAGGTTGTCTTTTCTCCACTGTATATTCTTGCCTCCTTTATCAAAGATAAGGTAACCATATGTGCGTGGATTTGTCTCTGAGCTTCCTATCCTGTTCCATTGATCTATATTTCTGTTTTTGTGCCAGTACCATACTGTCTTGATTACTGTTGCTTTGTAGTATAGCCTGAAGTCAGGGAGCCTGATAACTCCAGCTCCATTTTTTGTTCTCAAGATTGCTTTGGCTATTCAGGGTCTTTTGTTTTTCCATACAGATTGTGAAATTTTTTGTTCTAGTTCTGTGAAAAATGCCAGTGGTAGTTAGATAGGGATTGCATTGAATCTGTAGATTGCTTTGGGTAGTAGAGTCATTTTCACAATGTTGATTCTTCCAATCCAAGAACATGGTATATCTCTCCATCTATTTGTATCATCTTTAATTTCTTTCATCAGTGTCTTATAATTTTCTGCATACAGGTCTTTTGTCTCCTTAGGTAGGCTTATACCTAGATATTTTATTCTTTTTGTTGCAATGGTAAATGGGAGTGTTTTCTTAATTTCACTTTCAGATTTTTCATCAATAGTGTATAAGAATGCCAGAGATTTCTGTGCATTAATTTTGCATCCTGCTACAAATTCATTGATTAGCTCTAGCAGCTTTCTGGTAGCATCTTTAGGATTCTCTATGTATAGTATCATGTCACCTGCAAACAGTGACAGCTTTACTTCTTCTTTTCCGATTTGGATTCCTTTTATTTCTTTTTCTTCTCTGATTGCTATGGCTAAAACTTCCAAACTATGTTGAATAATAGTGGTGAGAGTGAGCAACCTTGTCTTGTTCCTGATCTTAGTGGAAATGGTTTCAGTTTTTCACCATTGAGGATGATCTTGGCTGTGGGTTTGTCGTATATGGCCTTTATTATGTTGAGGAAAGTTCCCTCTATGCCTACTTTCTGGAGGGTTTTTATCATAAATGGGTGTTGAATTTTGTTGAAAGCTTTCTCTGCATCTATTGAGATGATCATATGGTTTTTATTCTTCAATTTGTTAATATGGTGTATCACATTGATTGATTTGCATATATTGAAGAATCCTTGCATTACTGGGATAAATCCCACTTGATCATGGTGCATGATCCTTTTAATGTGCTGTTGGATTCTGTTTGCTAGTATTTTGTTGAGGATTTTTGCATCTATGTTCATCAGTGATACTGGCCTGTAGTTTTCTTTCTTTGTGACATCTTTGTCTGGTTTTGGTATCAGGATAATGGTGGCCTCGTAGAATGAGTGTGGGAGTGTTCCTCCCTCTGCTATATTTTGGAAGAATTTGAGAAGGATAGATGTTAGCTCTTCTGTAAATGTTTGATAGAATTCACCTGTGAAGCCATCTGGTCCTGGGCTTTTGTTTGTTGGAAGATTTTTAATCTGAGTTTCAATTTCAGTGCTGTGATTGGTCTGTTTATATTTTCTATTTCTTCCTGGTTCAGTCTCAGTAGGTTGTGCATTTCTATGAATTTGTCCATTTCTTCCAGGTTGTCCATTTTATTGGCATAGAGTTGCTTGTAGTAATCTCTCATGCCCCTTTTATTCCTGCAGTGTTAGTTGTTACTTCTTCTTTTTCATTTCTAATTCTATTGATTTGAGTTTTCTCCCTCTTTTTCTTGATGAGTCTGGCTAATGGTTTATCAATTCTGTTTATCTTCTCACAGAACCAGCTTTTAGTTTTATTGATCTTTGCTATCATTTCCTTCATTTCTTTTTCATTTATTTCTGATCTGATCTTTATGATTTCTTTCCTTCTGCTAACTTTGGGGTTTTTTTTGTTCCTCTTTATCTAATTTCTTTAGGTATAAGGTTAGGTTGTTTATTTGAGATGTTTCCTGTTTCTTAAGGTAGGATTGTATTGCTATGAACTTCCCTCTTACAACTACTTTTGCTGCATCCCATAGGTTTTGGGTCGTTGTGTCTCCATAGTCATTTGTTTCTAGATATTTTTTGATTTCCTCTTTGGTTTATTCAGTGATCACTTCGTTATTAAGTAGTGTATTGTTTAGCTTCTATGTGTTTGTATTTTTTATAGATCTTTTCCTGTAATTGAAATCTAGTCTTACAGCGTTGTGGTCGGAAAAGATACTTGATACGATTTCAATTTTTTTAATATTACCAAGGCTAGATTTGTGACCCAAGATACGATGTATCCTGGAGAATGTTCCATGAGCACTTGAGAAAAATGTGTATTCTGTTGTTTTTGGATGGAGTGTCTCATAAATATCAATTAAGTCCACCTTGTTTAATGTATCATTTAAAGCTTGTGTTTCCTTATTTACTTTCATTTTGGATGATCTGTCCATTGGTGAAAGTGGGGTGTTAAAGTCCCCTACTATGATTGTGTTACTGTTGATTTCCTCTTTATGGCTCTTAGTATTTGCCTTATGTATTGAGGTGCTCCTACATTGCGTGCATAAATATTTACAATTGTTATACCTTTTTCTTGGATCGATCCCTTGATCATTATGTAGTGTCCTTCTTTGTCTCTTGTAATAGTCTTTATCTTAAAGTCTATTTTGTCTGATATGAGAATTGCTACTCCAGCTTTCTTCTGATTTCCATTTGCATGGAATATGTTTTTCCATCCCCTCACTTTCAGTCTGTATGTGTCCCTAGGTCTGAAGTGGGTCTCTTGTAGACAGCATATATACGGTTCTTGTTTTTGTATTCATTCAGCCCGTCTGTGTCTTTTGGTTGGAGCATTTAATCCATTTACATTGAACATAATTATCGATATGTATGTCCCTATTCCCATTTTCTTAATTGTTTCGGGTGTGTTATGGTAGGTCTTTTCCTTCTCTTGTGTTTCCTGCCTAGAGAAGTTCCTTTAGCATTTGTTGTAAAGATGATTTGGTGGTTCTGAACTCTCTCAGCTTTTGCTTGTCTGTAATGGTTTTAATTTCGCCATCAAATCTGAATGAGATCCTTGCTGGGTACAGAAATCTTGGTTGTAGATTTTTCTCCATCACTTTAAATATGTCCTGCCACTCCTTTCTGACTTGCAGAGTTTCTGCTGAAAGATCAGCTGTTAACCTTATGGGGATTCCCTTGTGTGTTATTTGTTGTTTTTCCCTTGCTGCTTTTAATATGTTTTCTTTGTATTTAATTTTTGACAGTTTGATTATTATGTGTCTTGGCATGTTTCTCCTTGGATTATCCTGTATGGGACTCTCTATGCTTCCTGGACTTGCTTAACTATTTCCTTTCCCATATTAGGGATGTTTTCAACTATAATCTCTTCAAATATTTTCTCAGACCCTTTGTTTTTCACTTTTTCTTCTGGGACCCCTATAATTCGAATGTTGGTGTGTTTAATGTTGTCCCAGAGGTCTCTGAGACTGTCCTCATTTCTTTTCATTCTTTTTTCTTTATTCTGCTCTGCAGTAGTTACTTCCACTATTTTATCTCCAGGTCACTTATTCGTTCTTCTGCCTCAGTTATTCTGATATTGATCCCTTCTAGAGTATTTTAAATTTCATTTATTGTGTTGTTCATCGTTGCTTGTTTCCTCTTTCGTTCTTCTAGATCCTTGTTAAATGTTTCTTGCATTTTCTCTATTTTATTTCCAAGATTTTGGATCTTTACTATCATTATTCTGAATTCTTTTTCAGGTAGACTGCCTATTTCCTCTTCATTTTTTAGGTCTGGTGCATTTTTATCTTGCTCCTTCATCTGCTGTGTGTTTTTCTGTCTTCTCATTTTGCTTATCTCACTGTGTTTGGGGTCTCCTTTTTGCAGGCTGCAGGTTTGTAGTTCCCGTTGTTTTTGATGTCTGTCTCCAGTGGCTAAAGTTGGTTCAGTGGGTTGTGTAGGCTTCCAGGTGGAGGGGACTAGTGCCTGTATTCTGGTGGATGAGGCTGGATCTTGTCTCTCTAGTGGGCAGGTCCACATCTGGTGGTGTGTTTTGGGGTGTCTGTGGACTTATTATGATTTTAGGCAGCCTCTCTGCTAATGGGTGGGATTGTGTTCCTGTCTTGCTAGTTGTTTGGCATAGGGTGTCCAGCACTGTAGCTTGCTGGTCGTTGAGTGAAGCTGGGTGCTGGTGTTGAGATGGAGATCTCTGGGAGATTTTTGCCGTGTGATATTATATGGAGCTGGGAGGTCTCTTGTGGACCACTGTCTTGAAGTTGGCTCTCCCACCTCAGAGGCACAGCCCTGACATCTGGCTGGAGCACCAAAAGCCTGTCCTCCACACGGCTCAGAATAAAAGGGAGAAAAAATAGAAAGAAAGAAAGAAAAAGGATAAAATAAAATAAAGTAAGATAAAATAAAATAAAGTTATTAAAATAAAAAATATTAAGAAAAAAATTTTAAAACTTAAAAAAAAAAAAATGGACAGACAGAACCCTAGGACAAATGGTTAAAGCAAAGCTATACAGAGAAAATCTCACACAGAAACGTACACATACACACTCACAAAAAGAGGAAAAAGGGAAAAGGTAGTCTATCTTGCTCTCAAAGTCCACCTCCTCAATTTGGAATGATTCTTTGTCTATTCAGGTATTCTACAGATGCAGGGTACATCAAGTTGATTGTGGAGATTTAATCCACTGTTCCTGAGGCTGCTGGGAGAGATTTTCCTTTCTCTTCTTTGTTCGCACAGCTCCCAGGGTTCAGCTTTGGATATGGCCCCGCCTCTGCGGTTAGGTCGCCTGAGGGTGTCTGTTCTTTGCTCAGACAGGACCGGGTTAAAGGAGCAGCTGCTTCGGGGGCTCTGGCTCACTCAGCCTGGGAGGGAGGAGGGGTATGGATGCGGGGCGAGCCCGGCGGCAGAGGCCTGCGTGATGTTACAACAGCCTGAGGCGTGCCATGCGTTCTCCCGGAGAAGTTGTCCCTGGATCTCGGGACCCTGGCAGTGGCGGGCTGCACAGGCTCCCCGGAAGGGAGGTGTGGAGAGTGACCTGTGCTCACACACAGGCTTCTTGGTGGCTGCAGCAGCAGCCTTAGCGTCTCATGCCTGTCTCTGGGGTCCGCGCTGTTAGCCACGGCTCGCGCCTGTCTCTGGAGCTCCTTTAAGCAGCACTCTTAATCCCCTCTCCTTGCGCACCAGGAAACAAAGAGGCAAGAAAAAGTTTCTTGCCTCTTCTGCAGGTCCAGGCTTGTTTCCAGAATCCCTCCCGGCTAGCTGTGGTGCACTAACCCCTTCAGGTTGTGTTCACGCCGCCAGTCCTCTCCCTGCGATCGGACCGAAGCCTGAGCCTCAGCTCCCAGCCCCCACCCACCCCGGCGGGTGAGCAGACAAGCCTCTTGGGCTGGTGAGTGCTGGTCGCACTGATCCTCTGTGCGGGAATCTCTCTGCTTTGCCCTCTGCACCCCTGTTGCTGTGCTCTCCTCCACGGCTCTGAAGCTTCCCCCCTCTGCCACCCACAGTCTCCGCCCACGAAGGGGCTTCCTAGTGTGTGGAAACCTTTCCTCCTTCACGGCTCCCTCCCACTGGTGCAGGTCCCGTCCCTATTCTTTTGTCTCTGTTTTTTCTTTTGCTGTACCCAGGTACGTTGGGAGTTTCTTGCCTTTTGGGAGGTCTGAAGGTCTTCTGCCAGCGTTCAGTGGGTGTTCTGTAGGAGTTGTTCCACATGTAGATGTATTTCTGAAGTATTTGTGGGGAGGAAGGTGATCTCCGCCTCTTACTCTTCCACCATCTTCTCAAATCCTATTGATTTCCTCTTTTTTGATAGCTGTATTCTTTAGTGAATTCTTTATTCATCCTTTGTTGATTTATTTATGGGGAAATAAGTATTTTTAAATGAATTTTCGTATATTTTTAATCTAATAAAGAAATCATGTCTGTTGAAAATATCTTTTAGTGTCTAGTTGTGATCTATTTTGCTAATTTTGTTTATCTATAGAAGCTCTAAATTTTCTTTGAGGTAGATTTTATCACTTTTAAATTAGAAAAGGCATATTCCTTCAAGAATTTTGATAAATATTTATTTATCTTTGCTTTGATTTATTTTTAATATTTATCACTTTTTCCACATGGAATTTGTTTTGATACATAATATAATAGTATATACAACTTACATCCTTCAAACTGCTGTCCAGTCATTCCAGTATTTATAGAATAATCCTTTCTTCCTGTTTTGATTTGCAAAGCTCTCCTGATCACATATTAAAGTATTCATTATAATATTGTTTATTAATGGGGTATTTCTTTCCATAGATAAATTTAGTTATCTATTCTAATTTTAGCACAGATGTCCACTTTCCAAACTTTAAGTTTATGGTTTCTAATAGATGAAGGCAACATTTAGAAAGTTAGGAGCTTCATCTACATAAAACTATTTTTTTCCATACCTCAATTATCTCAGTATTATACCTAGTCTCCCCAGGAGTTAAAAGTGGCCCTCCGGTTTCCAATTTCCCAAGTGTCCCACTCAGTGATAATTTATTAAAGGGAATGACTCTCTAATACCTCCTCCCTCTTTATTTCTCAACTGGGTACATCCCTCTTTATTGTCTGGAGCTCAAAACATAATTGCCTGAAAACTCTCTGACCCATCATAAGGGTGTGTAGTCTCTATTAGATTTAGGAAAGACAAAATTAGTAATTCTTTTTTGATGCAAGAATTCAACTTCCGAGTGGAGGAAACATTTTTTTTTAACCTAAGCAAATTACATTTGAAGAGATCTTTAAAAAGGGAAGGGAAACTCATAACTCTATTTCTCCCAGCTAACTCTTAATTCCTCAGAAAGTAAAACTGGTTCATGCGTTGTACAGCCTCTTAGCACAGTGCAACTTTCCTTTAGAGCATCCATCAGAGTTTGTAATGTTGTCTTTACCTGTTTCATGACTTAATTAATGTTTCTATACTCCACTACCTACAATAATAATAGTCAACATTTATTGAGCGCTTACTCTGAATGCATATGAAATGTGCCGGAAACTTTGTATGGATCTTCTCACTTAATTCTTACAGCAACTTTCTCAAGTAGGTACTATGATTATTCCTAGGTAAGTATTATTAGTATTCCCATTTTTAGATGAGAAAGATGGAGCCACAGAGAGACTAATAAATATCCCTTGAGGTGACATTGCTAGTGAGGTTGACCAGGCTTTCAATCCAGGTAGACTGATTCCAGATGCCACATTCTTCACCTCTAGGCCAGCGCTTTCCAATACAATATTCTGCGATGATAGGAAGGTTCTCTATATATGCTATCTAATATGACAGCCACTAGCATGTGTGAGCATTTGAAATGTAGCTAGTGTGACTGAGGATTGGATTTTTAACTTAATTTCAATGAATTTAAATAGCCATGTGTGGTTACTGGCTACTGTACTGGACAGCAGAGCTCTAGAAGCTGCTGGGCAAAAATTTCCTGGAATGATTGTACCCATTTTTGCTTATCATTCTACCCTGGTTCTGGCACAATACCCCACATAATTTGTATTTATTGACTAAAACAAATAACTCAGAAGTGGTAGGATGGGGAGATGATAAGCGGAAACGGGGCTCTGAAAGCACCAAATTGTAAAGGATGCTCACCTCCAATGAAATCTCTCACGCTTGTTTGGCATAAGTTTCATTTTTAAAATAGCACAAAATAAACATAATAAGATGAGTATTAGGGATTCATTTGGTAACACTGAGGATATTCTTATAACTCATAGTTAATAAGAAGGGAAGAGGGAAATGGCATCAAATAGTAACCTCTGAGAATCGGCACTTATCTGACAAGAAATGAATTTAATGTCAAAATATACTTTCTGGACTATATTTCTACCATGAGCCAAAAAATCCTAGTAGTTGTTTGTAAGGTGGTGAATGACAAGCTCATTCACACTCTTTTCCCCAGAAAACACTCTAATGTTTTTCTGCCTATTACTGAACGCATCTTTCTTTTGTTGGAAGTATCTGTCTGAGCTATATCTGGTGTTTTACATTCTATCACCCGGTATATGTATTTGTTGTCATTGCTCAGAACAATAATCTAACAGATTAAGAGTGTAAAGAGACTCGACTCTATTTGGTAATTAAATGTCAGAAAGTATTTCCCTACTGGTCATGAATGCTGAAGTTTCTAGATAATGCACCATTAAATGTACTCAAATGTACTCATATCGAATGTATATAGAGAGGGTGGGAGGGAGGCTCAAGAGGGAGGGGATATGGGGACATATGTACGCATGTGGCTGATTCACTTTGGTGTACAACAGAAAGTAACACAGTATTGTGAAGCAATTATACTCCAGTAAAGATCTATTTAAAAAAATGTATATTAAAGCAGCACTGCATATACATTATTAGTAACTTTTAGTAGTAAAAGTAACTTCCAAATGTGCTAATGCACTTTTAGAAAACTGCATTAAATGTTCCCCGAAAAGCTGTGCTTGATTGACAAATTGCATTAATTGAAAGAGCTAGAAATTTTGGTTTGAAATAGATAATAGCATCTCAAAACTTAAAGCATTTCACATTTCTTTGTCCTGTTACATCAAGCCACTCTAGTAAGAAATTTGTACTACATGAATCTGAATGAAATTGCTCTATTGAAAAAAAAAATTTAAATGGAAATGCTCACTTAAAGAACCAGAGCAGTTATAGATATTTGGCTGTGCTATGGTGGGAAAAATCTGACATCTTTGCTTTATTCTTGTTAAGCTTTCCAGATTATTTACTTAGTTCTAGTGTTGATTCTAATGCTTTCAACGTTGTCACCATCTGTGAATTCTATATACTCTGTCTACATTACCAGTATTTCTATTCTCAGTGAAGTAAAAGGCACAATGCTCTATTTTCCTATGAGAATAAAAAGAAAAATCTTTATAATGATTTTTTCTCCAGCCGTAGGAATAAAATATGGTAAACAACAGATCTTAAATTTTTCAAATCAATGTAACTCACCACCACAAACCAAGAAATATGCCCATTTTTGCCATATTGATTTTCACTTTGGAAAACGTAATATGTTCACTTTGCTGATATATCTTATCTCATAAAAGGACTAGATAAAAATCAATAAAATAATATTGTCTTCTATCATGAAAGAAACATGAAGTTTGGTGTTGTACTATTTTTTTTTAAGATGTGTACAGTTAGATGCTTTAGGGCAATTTACGTAGGTTCTTTCTGTTCTGGTGATATTAGTAACCCATCATTCTGGTTTCTGACCAAGCACCTGCTTCTCCCTGAATATGCATTAGAGGATGCACAGGACAGTGAGCCTTGGCACTAATAAAGCTGAGTGGCCCTGCTCCCATCTCTGTTTGAACAGTAAATAGGAGAGAAGATGCTTCCCATTGGCCAGGTTAAGCACATTAGTGTCTGTGAATCCTGGGTGCAGCTGGCCAAGTGCTCCCCACTTGAATATAATGAATGGGCTTTACCTTGCACTGGCAGAGAGTACACTCAGTGCCATGTTTGATCCAAGAGGACCCAGTGAAGCGAACCACATTCATCTCGTCCAGGCAAGTTTTGGTGATGTCATTACGGATGGTGTCGGCCTGGCAAGGGTCGGTGACACAGTGCGGGCAGCACTCATTCTCTAGGAGGACGCTGAATTCACACTCCACCTCTGGGCAAGGCAGGGGCCAACAGTCAACTTCCCCTTGCTATAAGGAAAGCAGATGAACAAGGGCAAAGGGAGGGGGAGGGAGGGCGTGGAGGGAGGTGAGGAGGGAGAGAGCAGTATTTACCGAATACTCAATTTATTGATGGACAATTATACTCAGACCTTCACAGCTATGAATCTTGCAGGGAATCCACAAAATCCCTATCAGAGAGATGAGACCTATACTGCAGATGGATTATAAAACAGTCTTCAGGGGTTAAACAAGAACAACAATAAAGGAAAGCAAAAACTCTTTCTCTTAAAACAAACAAATTTGCATGCCCTTCTCTTTCCCATGACAAAGGAGAATTGTTTACTACAGAAGAGGTTTTTAGTTTCTGCCTATGAGATGCTTTTCTCATTTTTACGATTTTTTCCCCCACCTTCTCATTTATTCCCTTCTGCAAAAACAAAGTTTTGTCCACTGACAAGAAAGTAAACTGAAATATGAAGGAAATTTGACAGTTTTTCTTTGTTCATTTATACGTTCCTCAGTGTAGGGACTTTGGAAAAAACAAAACGAAACTAGGAGCTGATTTCAGTCTTTTTTATTCCACATGAGAAAATTGTGTGAATTGGATCTTTTTAAAATTTAGTTCCCACCTGTTTCCTATTTTTTTCATAATTCTGAGTCTCAGGGTCTTGGAGATGAAAGCAGCCTTCAGGTACAGAAACTGACCTTGCTCTTTCAATTGATTTTGGGGTTGAAAGTATAAAAAGGAAGCAACAAAAAAGCATTGCCTTAAAAATATCTTCACACAAATAGAAAGGAAACTAGTCCTAACTTTAAAAGCAGCATCTGTGAAACTTTCTTTTATAAAGACATATAGACCAATTTTCCTTTTTATTTACACCACTAGAAAGAAACAAGAAATTTGGTTAAATGAAAAAATGATTGGTATTTTCCTTATCAAGTCTTCATTTTCTTTATCAAGTCTTCATTTTCTTTTTAACCTATTGTTTCCAGTAGAAGTTTCATAATTATATACATTCGATTCTAAGATTCTAGTATCTATTGCATATCCATATTATGTGTAAAACAGGGTGCCCACCAGAACAGCATTGACAGTAACAATCTTTAGAAAGAAAAAAAAGTGTTTTTTTGTTTTTGTTTTCTAACATCTAAGCATAATTGATAGAAATGGATTAACAAAAGGTCTACTGGAAAAAGTGATTTTTTTTGAATGCCATTATTCTGTTCATAACTGTCTCTAAGTAAACCTAAGCTGAGAAGCCAGGAGAGCCTTTTCTTCTTTTGAGCTCTGGAGATAGTCCTGAAAGCCTGACATGACATGGTGTACCACATCTACCCCCAGATATTCCTGCTCAGGCCCTGAATGCATAACCATCACCTTATCATCCTAACCAGGTTCACTTTTTGTAACTCCCAACACTATGGCCAGGTACCAAATATCGGTGCAGGGGGGCAGGGCAAGGTTGTTTTACGATTTCAATTCTGGGTTTAAACGTTTCCCTGAATTTCACGTAGCTGAACTTACCAAGCAGCGGCACTGTTGGCAATTCTGGACCCAGGTGTCACCACTGTTGTACAAGGTTTCCCCATTTTGGTGGAGGCACTGACTGCTCAGCCTTGGGTCACATTCGGGGCAGCAGAAAAGATCAACCGTGGGATTCTCACAGTCACAGACCATCCGTCGACACATTACAAATCCATTCTGTATGACAAGGGGAAAAAAGCAGTTACCAAAAACCTCCACTTCTGAATATACTAACATCATATGTATGTGTGTATCTGTGTGTGTGTACATGTGTATATACACACACATATATACATTTTATATATATTACATGCTATATCTATAATCTCAGATGTTGATCTGGAAGTTGAGCTAACTCACACTGTTTACCCAATATAACTGATTTTCTTTAAAATTCCATTTTGTAGCTAACACCCAGAAATTACTTAAGCTGGAGAACTTCCAATTTTCTTTCCACACATTACTCTTTAAATGACTTGACTGGAAAGAAAATTTTCAGAACTAACCAGTTAAAATGATAACCACTGCACGGCTCTTATGTGTAAATAAATTGTGTATGTATATATAAATATACATTTACTTGTTTATTAATATAGTAATTTGAATACTAACTAAATTTTGTTTTGTGTGAGGGCTTATATGTTTATATTTGGTAGCTAGTCAACAAGTTTTACATATTATTAAGTTTCTAGAATATTTTAACCTTATGATTTGTACAAGCTGTTATCAATTTCTTTAATAGTTGAGTCCTTGGTATTATTCATTTAACTGTAATTCAAATGTCTATTATCAACTGGGTATATATAATAGAACACCTCTCTAAAACTGAAATATAACCCAAATAGATATTTTTCACTTACAGGCCATAGCATATTCATTATGGTTTCATTTATGCATTCATTCAAATATGATATTGTGACTATAGAAACATTAGCATAGTTAGAAACAAAATTTTACCATATGAATAAATACATTGTGGTACTTCCATACAATGGAATACTATTCAGTAATAAAAAGGAATGGTTACTGATACGTGTAATGAATATAAAGGAATGTCAAAACATAATGCTGAGAGAAAGGAGTCAGACACAAAAGAGTATGGACAGTCTTCCCTTGGTATCGTGGATACCAAAATCCGTGGATGCTCAAGTCCCTTATATTAAATGGCATAGTATTTGCACATAACCTATGCACACCCTCCCGTTTACTTTAAATTATCTCTAGATTACTTATAACATCTAATACAATGTAAATATTATGTAAACAGTTGCCGGTGTGGGGGAAATTAAAGTTTTGCTCTTTTGGAACTTTCTGGAATTTTTTTTCGCAAATATTTTTAATCCACAGTTGGTTGAATCCATGGATGGAGACCCTGCAGATACAGAAGGCCAACTGTGTTATATGATTCCATTTATATGAGGCTCTAGAAAATACAAATCTAATCTATAGAAACTAGAAGCAGTGTTTGTTTGAGGCTAGGGCTATGGGACTAAGAAAGGACTGAGGCAACATTTTGGGTAGGTAAAAATGTTCTGTTATATTAATTGAGTGATGGTTAAATGGACTATGCATTTGTCTAAGTTCATCAAGCTGTACACTTGAAATATATGCAAATTACACCTCGATAAAAATGGTTACAATGTTTTGTTTATACTAACCTGACACGAGCACACAGAGCACCTGTCATTTTCCAACACCCAAATCTGACCATTGTGCTTAACTTTTCCATCATGGATGCAGTCCCCTGTGCAATTCTTTCCATGAGGACATCGGCAATCATATCCACCATCCAAGTTAAAGCAAATGGTATCATTGGCACAGCTGTGCCTCCCGGTCCCACACTCGTCAATATCTACAGCCAAGAAAAGGCAGCAGGCAATGTGCTTAGAATATGCTCCGTTTCAAACAACTGCAGTAAGGTAAGTTGTCTCCTGACATAAAGCATTCAACTGGAAATTAATTTTCATCTTACTGGCATGCATTTCCTATTAATGCTGACTAAAGCAATGATAATGATCTAGGGATTTCACACAAAAATATTATCATGCTTAGTTTCAAACACCAAATAACCTTGGCTAGATTTTTAACTTTTATATCTCTGTAAATACCATTAGGCTTTATGAAACATTTATATTTTTTTGAAAGTTACAAATAGGACTCAATGTTTCAAACACAAACAGTTTGGCAGTGGAAATTCTAAAAGTGCCTATTTTTTTTAAATTGAGGAAATCATCCTCAGTGTTAAAATGGTGCTTACAGAAAATCCTTTCTTAGTGGGAAATGAAATGTCATGGAAGACCTGAGGCATTTTTATTCAGTTTCAAGCCCTGTTCTCACAGCTGTGTCACCCATATGTAAGCTCTTTCCAGTGTACTGCCCAGGTGTTCTTCCCTTAACAGTCCAGGCATTTTCACACTGTCCTTACACCCTGCCTCTCACCCAATGGAAGGGCAAGTGACCATAAGCAATTACCATCTCTCGCACAAAGAATCCCCCAGTTCTTAACTTTCCCATTTCAGATAGTTTCATCTCCTGCCTCAGTTGGCAGCTTCCCATTCTTCACCTGACCTCACCTATTCCATGGCAATCACAATCAAAGCATTTTCATACAGATGAAAAGCAAACATATGTTGACCCCCAGATCAGGTCCATATGAAGATATGGGATTCATTTTATTTATCCACACCATTTAAAGGTCACAAGCCAAAATACATTTCAGGGATATTGTACGAGTGGCAGTAAGGAGTTATTTCCTTTTTCATCTGAGTAAAGGTCAAGAAATAAAGAATTAACTCACAGCAGGAAAAGTGGGTTAGAGAGAAGGTGGAATATATAGTTTTTAACTAGAAGAACCGTACACTGATTTCCCTTCAAAATTAGACAGTATAGTAACTATCTTCCTTAAATGGTTTGATTTCAACATTGTTGGGGACATGCACTGGCCAAGATTATACTTTAGCCACATTTAAATTCTTAAATACTTAAATTCTGTCATATATGTTTTCCTGAAAATAAGTTACATGATTACTTCTCTCTACGTACTTTGATTTTTATTAGTTCCCATATCAATAAAACCAATGAACTGAGATGACAGCTGAAAAGGTTTCTATTATAACTACAGTAAACTTTATTATAGCTTGATTTGTCAAGGATAATACTGCTTATAATTAAAAACTATGATCAAAAAAATAACTCTTAGCCAGCATGAGGATATATTAAAATTTTAAAAAATACATTTATATATATATATGTATGCATACATGTATATCAGATCAGAAAAAAATTTTCTCTTGGTAATAGAAATGAATTTTATAAAACACGTCTATATTTGGTCTAATCCAAATAATAAGGTATCTCTGATGAGTTGATATTTGTCTCCCATTAATTATTTTTGTAATTACCAATTATGGTAAGCAAGGAAAATATTAACCATAGTTGTTTGGTCTCTTTGATCACAATCTTTACAAATACCTCTTACTACCCTTTTAATATCCACTATATTTGTATATATATATTTTATATATTTAACCCTTTAAATATCCACTAATATAAGGACACTATTCTGTTAATGGCAATGGCTGGATTTTTACAATCATTTCATTTTGCCTTACATTTAAAATAAAAGCTCTGCTAACAGGTTTCTTTGTTTGTTTGGTTAAAGGCAGACAGTGTCCTTGGATTTGATGCAGAAGACAAAGAAAAGAAGATATATAGGTACAAAGAACATATGTAACCTTAAATAAAGTACATTAACAATGAAGAAATAGAATAAAAAGTTGCTTACGACAATGGTTGGCATGTACTTGTCATGCCTGGAGAAATATATAGGCAAAAACATCATAATGGACTATTACCTTTTGCTATCCTATGAGATTTGAACTAATTTGAACTTAACTTTCCTGCTTGTTATCTATACTGGGTTTCCCAGGGCAGAAACTATTCTCAATTGAATGATAGTATAGAATTTTGGAATTCATTTTTACATATAGTTTTATCAAAATATAAGATTCCTGCATTATATACATAATATATACATAAAGAGTATATATTCTACTTTGAAAAACCTACTATAGTATACAGAAATTCCAACTTTAAAAATACTGAGACAGCAGAAGCAAGAAGAACTAAAATCCTGCCGCCTGTGGAACAAAAACCACATTCACAGAAAGATAGACAAGATGAAAAGGCAGAGGGCTATGTACCAGATGAAGGAACAAGATAAAAACCAAGAAAAACAACTAAATGAAGTGGAGAAAAGCAACCTCCCAAAAACAGAATTCAGAATAATGATAGGAAAGATGATCCAGTACCTCGGAAAAAGAATGGACGCAAAGATAGAGAAGATGCAAGAAATGTCTAACAAAGACCTACAAGAATTAAAGAACAAACAAACAGAGATGAACAATAACAATAACTGAAAAGAAAAATACACTAGAAGGAATCAATAGCAGAATAACTGAGTCAAAGGAACGGAAAAGTGACCTGGAAGACAGAATGGTGGAATTCACTGCTGTGGAACAGAATAAAGAGAAAAGAATGAAAAGAAATGAAGACAGCCTAAGAGACCTCTGGGACAACATTAAATACAACAACATTCGCATTATAGGGGTCCCAGAAGGAGAAGAGAGAGAGAAAGGAACAGAGAAAATATTTGAAGAGATTATACTCAAAAACTTCCCTAACATGGGAAAGGAAATAGCCACCCAAGTCCAGGAAGTGTAGAGAGTCCCATACAGGATAAACCCAAGGAGAAAAATGCCAAGACACATAGTAATCAAATTGGCAAAAATTAAAGACAAAGGAAAATTATTGAAAGCAGCAAGGAAAAAACGACAAATAACATACAAGGGAACTCCCATAAGGTTAACAGCTGATTTCTCAGCAGAAACTCTACAAGCCAGAAGGGAGTGGCACGATGTATTTAAACTGATGAAAGGGAAGAACCTACAGCCAAGATTACACTACCCAGCAAGGCTCTCATTCAGATTTGATGGAGAAATCAAATGCTTTACAGACAAGCAAAAGCTAAGAGATTCAGCACCACCAAACCAGCCCTACAACAAATGCTAAAGGAACTTCTCTAAGTGGGAAACACAAGGGAAGAAAAGGACCTACAAAAACAAACCCAAAACAATTAAGAAAATGGTAATAGGAACATACATATCGATAATTGCCTTAAATGTGAATAGATTAAATGCTCCAACTAAAACACACAGGCTCACTGAATGGATACAAAAACAAGATGTACATATATGCTGTGTACAAGAGACCCACTTCAGACCTAGGGACACATACAGACTGAAATTGAGGGAATGGAAAAAGATATTCCATGCAAATGGAAATCAAAAGAAAGCTGGAGTAGCAATACTCATGTCACATAAAATAGACTTTAAAATAAGGAATGTTACAAGAGACAAGGAAGGACACTGCATAATGATCAAGGGATCGATCCAAGAAGAAGATATAACAATTGTAAATACATATGCACCCGACATAGGAGCACCTCAATACATAAGGCAACTGCTAACAGCTATATAAGAGGAAATCGACAGTAACACAGTAATAGTGGGGGACTTTAACACCTCACTTACACCAATGGACAGATCATCCAAACAGAAAATTAATAAGGAAACACAAGCTTTAAATGACACAGTAGACCAGATAGATTTAACTGATATTTATAGGACATTCCATCCAAAAACAGCAGATTACACTTTCTTCTCAAGTGCGCACGGAACATTCTCCAGGATAGATCACATCTTGGGTTACAAATCAAGCCTCAGTAAACTTAAGAAAATTGAAATCATATCAAGCATCTTTTTTGACCACAACGCTATGAGGTTAGAAATCAGTTACAGGGGAAAAAACATAAAAAACAGACCTCCCGAGGGCGCTTCCCGCCTGGCAGGAGGAGGAGCGGCTGCAGGGAGCTGAGCGGTGGTGCGGTGGCTGGACCCCCTCGTAACCCCGCCCACCCACCGCTGGCTCGGGAGAAACCAGCGTGATCTTCCTCCTGGGGAGCGGCCTCCCCCAAGTCTGCCCAGCCGGTGCCTCCGGCAATCTCCGCAAAAATGCACCCGTGTTAGACCGGCTGTCATCTAGAAACGCCCCAGGGTGCCCGACGAACAATCACGAACTCTCCTGCGTATTTAGGCAGAAGTAGGACGCAAAGGATCGGGTTCCCGTTTTGCTGCCTAATGCGGAGGCTCCAGTTTCCGCGGCTGCTTCTCTCGGGTGTTAACTGCCACGCTGTCGTCAGCTCCTTATGGCGACCTAGCCTTGAAGGAAGTGCCAGCCTTTCGCATCTTTACAGTAACAAGTTAAACCCCGAGCAGGGCTATTGTGAAAGAGAAGTTAGATTAGCCTCGTCTCTCGACTTTTGGACGCTCTCCTCTGAAAACCTTATAGCTGTGTTGCCAATTGATCCTGTTAAAGAAAATGATGTGCGTAAAGTGAAAAACTGTGTTTTTTCAATTGCCTTCCCCACTCCTTTCAAATCAAGAGTACATCTTGTAGCAGTTTCAAAGCAAGTGCTAGAAGATATTTTGGACCTTGATTTATCTGTCTCAGAAACAGATGATTTTATCCAGCTTGTAAGTGAAGAAAAGATAGTACTTGGATCCATTCCACTGGCTCACAGATATGGGGGCCACCAGTTTGGGATATGGACAGATCAGCTCGGCGATGGAAGAGCCCATCTTATTGGAATTTACATGAACAGGCAGGGTGAAAAGTGGGAGCTCCAATTAAAAGGCTCAGGAAAAACCCCGTACTCCCAAAACGGCGATGGCAGAGCTGTGCTTCGTTCCTCCATGAGAGAATTTTTGTGTAGTGAGGCTATGTACTATCTCAGAATTCCCACTAGCAGAGCTGCAAGTCTGGTTGTAAGTGATGATGCAGTATGGAGAGATCAATTCTACAATGGAAACGTTGTGAAAGAACGAGGTGCAGTAGTGCTGCGTGTTGCAAAATCATGGTTTAGAATTGGATCGTTAGAAATTTTGGCTCATTATGGTGAATTGGATTTACTAAGGATGTTACTAGACTTCATCATACAGGAACGCTTCCCCTCAGTAGATGTCAAGGAACCTAACAGATATTTGGATTTTCTTTTTTCTACTGTGGTGTCTGAGACAGCACAGCTTATTGCCTTGTGGATGTCTGTTGGTTTTGCACATGGTGTTTGTAATACTGATAACTTCAGTTTGTTATCCATTACAATTGACTATGGTCCATTTGATTTTATGGAGGCCTATAATCCAGATTTTGTACCAAACACATCTGATGATGAAAGAAGATAAAAATAGGATATCAGGCTAATATTGGACTGTTTAATTTAAACAAGTTGTTACAAGCTCTAACCCCATTACTGGATCCTAGGCAAAAGCAACTTGCTGCTCAGGGTATCCCATTCTTTACGATACAAGATTTAGAGAATTGTTCAAAGCCAAATTGGGATTACTTGGAAAAAGCAAGGGTGATGATGATTTAATTGCATTTCTCTTACATCTCATGGAAAAGACAGAAGCTGACTTTACAATGACATTTCGGCAGCTCAGTGAGATCCCTCAAAGCCAGTTACAGGAGCTCAGAATTCCTCAGCAATTCTGGGCACTGAAAATGATCTCAAAGCACAAACTCTTTCCTGCCTGGGTGTCCCAGTACCTTTGGAGACTGAAGAGTAACATGAATGATTCAGATTCTGAAAGAAGAAAAAGAATGACAACTTTTAATCCTAGATATGTGCTGAAGAACTGGATGGCAGAATCCGCAGTGCAAAAAGCAGAAAGGAAAGATTTTTCAGAGGTCCATCTCCTCCAGCAAGTTCTTCACCGTCCTTTCCAGAAGCATTCTGCAGCTGAGACAGCAGGCTATTCCTCACCTACTCCTTCCTGGGCCAAAGATCTCAGGGTTAGCTGCTCATCTTAATTGGGGGAAAATCAATTAAGGGAGACTTCTATCACCGAACCCAGCATAGAATAATCTATTTGACAAATTCTTAATGACCACCTACATTTTCTTGACAATCCTGCATTTCATAATAATGGTTATATATAAAAATATTTTTGAACCAAATAAAGTGGACCTATTCTCTAGAAAAAAAAACATAAAAAACAAATACATGGAGGCTAAACAATACATTACTAAATAACCAAGAAATCACTGAAGAAATCAAAGAGGAAATCAAAAAATACCCAGAGACAAATGACAATGAAAACACGACAATCCAAAAGCTATGGGAAGCAGCCAAAGCAGTTCTAAGAGGGAAGTTTACAGCAATACAATCCTATCTCAAGAAACAACAAACAGCTCAAACAAACAATCTAATCTTACACCTAAAGGAAGTAGAGAAAGAAGAACAAACAAAACATTTCTCCAAAGAAGACATACACATGGCCAAGAAGAACATGAAAAGCTGCTCAACATCACTAATCATTAGAGAAATGCAAATCAAAACTACAATGAGGTATCACCTCACACCAGTTAGAATGGGCATCATCAGAAAATCTACCAACAAATGGTGGAGAGGGTGTGGAGAAAAGGGAACCCTCTTGTGCTGTTGGTGGGAAGGTAAATTGATACACTCCTATGCAGAACAGTATGAAGGTTCCTTAAAAAATTAAAAATAGAATTATCATATGACTCAGCAATCCCACTACTGGGCATATACCCAGAGAAAACCATTATTCAAAAAGACACATGCACCCCAATGTTCATTGCAGCACTATTTACAATAGCCAGGTCATGGAAGCAACCTAAATGCCCACTGACAGACGAATGGATAAAGAAGATGTGGTACATATATACAATGGAATATTACTCAGCCAGAAAAAAGAATGAAGGTAAGAAAATGGCAGCTTCCAGGAGGGCTCAGATTGGTGAGTACTCTCCAGAACTGCCGCTGGCCATGTATTTGTCCCTGCAGTGAGCCACAGCTGCCCCCCACTTCTGCAGGAGACCCTCCAATACTAGCAGAAGAAGAGAGGGAGGATGAATAGAAGAATATAACAAGTTGGCAAGTTCTGGAATGCCATGCAGATGACAGGCTCTTGGTGCTCCAGCCAGGCATCAGGGTTGTGCCTCTGAGGTGAGAGAGCCAAGTTCAGGACACTGGTCCACAGGACACCACCCAGCTCCATGTAATATCAAATGGCAAAAATCTCCCAGAGATGTCCATCTCAACGCCAAGACCCAGCTCCATGCAACGACCAGCAAGCTACAGTGCTGCACACCCTATGCCAAACAACTAGCAAGACAGGAACACAACCCCACCCATTAGCAGGGAGGCTGCCTAAAATCATAGTAAGGTCACAGATACCCTAAAACACACCACCAGACATGGACCTGCCCACCACAAAGACAAGATCCAACCTCATCCACCAGAACACAGGCACTTGTCCCCTCCACCTGGAAGCCTACACAACCCACTGAACCAACCTTAGCCACTGGGGACAGACACCAAAAACAACAGGAACTACGAACATGCAGCATGCGAAAAGGAGACCCCAAACACAGTAACTTAAGCAAAAACAGAAGACAAAAACACACACAGCAGATGAAGAAGCAAGGCATAAAGCCATCAGACCTAAAAAATGAAGAGGAAATAGGCACTCTACCTGAAAAAGAATTCAGAATAATGATACTAAAGATAATCCAAAATCTTGGAAATAGAATGGAGAAAATACAAGAAACATTTAACAAGGACATAGAAGAACTAAAGAGCGAACAAACACTGATGAACAACACAATAAATGAAATTAAAAACTCTCCAGAAGGGATCAGTAGCAGAATAATTGAGGCAGAGGAACGGATAGGTGACCTGGAAGATAAGATAGTGGAAATAACTACTGCAGAGCACAATAAAGAAAAAAGAATAAAAAAAATTGAGGACAGTTTCAGAGACCTCTGGGACAACATTAAACACACCAACATTTGAACTATAGGGGTCCCAAAAGAAGAAGAGAAAAACAAAGGGTCTGAGAAAATATTTGAAGAGGTTATAGTTGAAAATTTCCTAATATGGGAAAGGAAATAGTTAATCAAGTCCAGGAAGCACAGAGAGTCCCATACAGGATAAATCCAAGCAGAAACACACCAAGACACATATAAATCAAACTATCAAAAATTAAATACAAAGAAAACATATTAAAAGCAGCAAGGGAAAACCAACAAATAACATACAAGGGAATCCCCATAAGGTTAACAGCTGATCTTTCAGCAGAAACTCTGCAATCCAGAAGGGAGTGCCATGACATATTTAAAGTGATGAAGGAGAAAAATCTACAACAAAGATTACTCTACCCAGCAAGGATCTCATTCAGATTTGAGGGAGAAATTAAAGTCTTTACAGACAAGCAAAAGCTAACAGAATTCAGCACCACCAAATCAGCTTTACAACAAATGCTAAAGGAACTTCTCTAGGCAGGAAACACAAGAGAAGGAAAAGACCTACAATAACAAACGCAAAACAATTAATAAAATGGGAATAGGAACATACATGTCCATAATTACCTTAAACGTGAAAGGATTAAATGCTCCAACCAGAAGACACAGACGGGCTGAATGGATACAAAAACAGAACCCGTACATATGCTGTCTACAAGAGACCCACTTCAGACCTAGGGACACATACAGACTGAAAGTGACAATATGGAAAAAGATATTCCATGCAAATGGTAATCAAAAGAAAACTGGAATAGCAATTCTCATATCAGACAAAATAGACTTTAAAACAAAGACAATTACAACAGACAAAGAAAGACACTACATAATGATCAAGGGATCGATCCAAGAGGAACATATCACAATTGTAAATATTTTTGCACCCAACATAGAAGCACGTCAATACATAAGGCAAATACTAAGAGCCATAAAAGGGGAAATCGATAGTAACACAATCATAGTAGGGGACTTTAACACCCCACTTTCACCAATGGACAGATCATCCATAATGCAAATAAATAAGGAAACACAAGCTTTAATGATACAATAAACAAGATGGACTTAATTGATATTTATGGGACATTCCATCCAAAAACAACAGAATACACATTCTTCTCAAGTACTCACGGAACATTCCCCAGGATAGATCATATCCTGGTTCACAAATCAAGCCTTGGTAAACTTAAGAAATTTGAAACTGTATCAAGTATCTTTTCCGACTACAACACCATGAGAATAGATATGACTCACAGGGAAAAATCTGTAAAAAAATACAAACACATGGATGCTGAACAATACACTACTTAATAACCAAGAGATCACTGAAGAAATCAAAGAGGAAATAAAAAATACCTAGAAACAAATGACAATGAAAACACGATGACCCGAAACCTACGGGATGCAGCCAAAGCAGTTCAAAGAGAGAAGTTTATAGCAATACAATCCTACCTGAAGAAACAGGAAACATCTCAAATAAACAACCTAAACTTACACCTAAAGCAATTAGAGAAAGAAGAACAAAAAACCCCCAAAGATAGCAGAAGGAAAGAAATCATAAAGATCAGATCAGAAATAAATGAAAAAGATATGAAGGAAACAATAGCAAAGATCAATAAAACTAAAAGCTGGTTCCTTGAGAAGGGAAACAAAATTGATAAACCATTAGTCAGACTCATCAAGAAAAAAAGGGAGAACACTCAAATCAATAGAATTAGAAATGAAAAAGGAGAAGTAACAACTGACACTGCAAAAATACAAAAGATCATGAGAGATTACTAAAGGAACTGTAGGCCGATAAAATGGACAACGTGGAACAAATGGACAAATTCTTAGAAATGCACAATCTGCAGAGACTGAATCAGGAAGAAATAGAAAATATGAACAGACCAATCACAAGCACTGAAATTGAAACTGTGACTAAAAATCTTCCAACAAACAAAAGCCCAGGACAAGATGGCTTCACAGGTGAATTCTTTCAAACATTTAGAGAAGCGCTAACACCTATCCTTCCCGAATTCTTCCAAAATATAGCAGAGGGAGGAACACTCCCAAACCCATGCTGTGAGGCCACCATTATCCTGATACCAAAACCAGACAAAGATGTCACAAAGAAAGAAAACTACAGGCCAATATCACTGATGAACATAGATGCAAAAATCCTCAACAAAATATTAGCAAACAGAATCCAACAGCACATGAAAAGGATCATGCACCATGATCAAGTGGGGTTTATCCCAGAAATGCAAGGATTCTTCAGTATACGCAAATCAACCAATATGATACACCATATTAATAAACTGAAGGAGAAAAACCATACAATCATCTCAATCAATGCAGAGAAAGCTTTCAACAAAATTCAACACCCATTTATGATAAAAACCCTCCAGGAAGTAGGCATAGAGGGAACTTTCCTCAACATAATAAAGGCCATATATGACAAACCCACAGCCAAGATCATCCTCAATGGTGAAAAACTGAAACCATTTCCACTAAGATCAGGAACAAGACAAGGTTGCTCACTCTCACCACTATTATTCAACAGAGTTTTGGAAGTTTTAGCCACAGCAATCAGAGAAGAAAAAGAAATAAAAGGAATCCAAATCGGAAAAGAAGAAGTAAAGCTGTCACTGTTTGCAGATGACATGATACTATACATAGAGAATCCTAAAGATGCTACCAGAAAACTACTAGAGCTAATCAATGAATTGGGTAAAGTAGCAGGATACAAAATTAATGCACAGAAATCTCTAGCATTCTTAAACACTAATGATGAAAAATCTGAAAGTGAAATTAAGAAAACAATCCCATTTACAACTGCAACAAAAAGAATAAAATGTCTGGGAATAAACCTACCTAAGGAGACAAAAGACCTGTATGCAGAAAACTATAAGACATTGATGAAAGAAACTAAAGATGATACAAATAGATGGAGAGATATACCATGTTCTTGGATTGGAAGAATCAACATTGTGAAAATGACTCTACTGCCCAAAGCAACCTACCGATTCAATGCAATCCCTACCAATTAAACTACCAATGGCATTTTTCACAGAGCTAGAACAAAAAATTTCACAATTTGTATGGAAACACAAAAAGACTCCGAATAGCCAAAGCAATCTGGAGAAAAAAAACAGAGCTGGAGGAATCTGGCTCCCTGAATTCAGACTATACTACAAAGCTATACTAATCAATACAGTATGGTACTGGCACAAAGTCAGAACAGGATAGAAAGCCCAGAGATAAACCCAGGCACATATGGTCACCTTATCTTTGATAAAGGAGGCAAGAATATACAGTGGAGAAAAGACAGCCTCTTCAATAAGTGGTGCTTGGAGAACTGGACAGCTACATGTAAAGAATGAAATTATCACACTTCCTAACACCATACACAAAAATAAACTCAAAATGGATTAGAGACCTAAATGTAAGGCCAGACACTATCTAAGTCTTAGAGGAAAACATAGGCAGAACACTCTATGACATAAATCACAGCAAGATCCTTTTTGACCCACCGTCTTGAGAAATGGAAATAAAAACAAACAAACAAAAAAAACAAATGGGACCTAATGAAACTTAAAAGTTTTTGCACAGCAAAGGAAACCATAATCAATACCAAAAGACAACCCTCAGAATGGGAGAAAATATTTGCAAATGAAGCAACTGACAAAGGATTAATCTCGAAAATTTACAAGCAGCTCATGCAGCTCAATATCAAAAAGACAAACAACCCAATCCAAAAATGGGCAGAAGACCTAAGTAGATATTTCTCCAATGAAGATATACAGATTACCAACAAACACATGAAGGAATGCTCAACATCATTAATGATTACAGAAATGCAAATGAAAACTACAATGAGATATCATCTCACACCGGTCAGAATGGCCATCATCAAAAAATCTACCAACAACAAATGCTGGAGAGGGTGTGGAGAAAAGGGAACCCTCTTGCACTGTTGGTGGAATGTAAATTGATACAGCGACTATGGAAAACAGTATGGATGTTCCTTAAAAAATAAAAATAGAAGTATCATACCACCCAGCAATATCACTACTGGGCATATTCACTGAGAAAACCATAATTCAAAGAGTCATGTACCAAAATGTTCATTGCAGCTCTATTTACAATAGCCAGGACATGGAAGCAACCCAAGTGTCCATCGACAGATGAATGGATAAAGAAGACGTGGCACATATATACAATGGAATATTACTCAGCCATAAAAACAAACGAAATTGAGTTATTTATAGTGAGGTGGATGGACCTAGAGTCTGTCATACAGAGTGAAATAAGTCAGAAAGAGGAAAACAAATACTGTATGCTAACACAAATATATATTGAATCTTAAAAAAAGAAAGAAAATGTCATGAAGAACCTAGGGGCAAGACGGGAATAAAGACACAGACCCACTAGAGAATGGACTTGAGGATATGGGGAGGGGGAAGGGTATGCTGGGACAAAGTGAGAGAGTGGCATGGACATATATACACTACCAAACGTAAAATAGATAGCTAGTGGGAAGCAACTGCATAACACAGGGAGATCAGCTCAGTGCTTTTTGACCAGCTAGAGGGGTCAGATAAGGAGGGTGGGAGGGAGGGAGATGGAGAGGGAAGAGATATGGGGACATATGTATATGTATAACTGATTCACTTTTTTATAAAGCAGAAACTGACATACCATTGTAAAGCAATTATATTACAATAAAGATGTTAAAAAGAAAAAAAAGGAACGGATTTGGGTCATTTGTAAAGACGTGGATGCATCTAGAGACTGTCATACAGAGTGAAGTTTGTCAGAAAGAGAAAAACAGATATTGCATATTAACACATATGTTTGGAGCCTAGAAAATGGTACAGATGAACCTGTTTTTCGGGCATAAATTGAGACACAGAGGTAGAGAATAAACGTATGGACACCAAGGGGGGATAGCGGAGGTGGGGCGTGGTGACAGTGTGAAGAATTGGGAGATTGTGATTGACATGTATACACTGCTGGGTATAAAATGGATGACTAATAAGAACCTGCTGTAGAAAAAATAAATTAAAAAAAAAGAGGAAAGCAAAAGTACCAAGAGACAACTGACAATGAAAACACGATGATCCATAACCTATGGGATGCCACAAAAGCAGTTCTGAGAGGGAAGTTTATAGCAATACAATCCTACCTGAAGAAACAACAAACATCTCAAATAAACAATCTATACTTACACGTAAAGGAACTAGAGAAAGAAGAACAAACAAAACACAAACTTAGTAGAAGGAAAGAAATCATGAAGATCAGACAAGAAATAAATGAAATAGAAATAAACAATAGCAAAGATCAATAAAACTAAAAGTTGGTTCTTTGAGAAGATAAACAAAATTGATAAACCATTAGCCAGACTCATCAAGAAAAAGAGGGAGAGGACTCAAATCAATAAAATTAGAAATGAAAAAGGAGAAGTTACATCAGACACCACAGAAATACAAAGCATCCTAAGAGACTACTACAAGCAACTCTATGCCAATAAAATGGACAATCTGGAAGAAATGGACAAATTCTTAGAAAGGTATAACCTTCCAAGACTGAACCAGGAAGAAATAGAAAATATGAACAGACCAATCATAATAATGAAATTGAAACTGTGATTAAGAATCTTCCCACAAAGAAAAGTCCAGGACAGGATGGCTTCACAGGTGAATTCTATCAAACATTTAGAGAAGAGCTAAGACCCATCATTCTCAAACTCTTCCAAAAATTGCATTCTCAAACTCTTCCAAAAACTGCAGAGGAAAGAACACTCCCAAACTCATTCTATAGAAATATAGGCCACCATCACCCTGATACCCAAACCAGACAAAGTTACTACAAGAAAAGAAAATTACAGACCAATATCACTGTTGAATATAGATGCAAAAATCCTCAACAAAATACTAGCAAACAGAATCCAACAACACATTAAAAGGATCATAAACCATGATCAAGTGGGATTTATCCCAGGGATGCAAGGATCCTTCAATATACACAAATCAATCAATGTGGTATACTGTATTAACAAATTGAAGAATAAAATCCATATGATCATTTCAATAAATGCAGGAAAAGTTTCTGACAAAATTCAACACCCATTTATGATAAAAACTCTCCAGAAAGTGGGCATAGAGGGAACCTACCTCAACATAATAAAGGCCATATATGACAAGCCCACAGCAAACATTATTCTCAAAGCTGAAAAACTGAAAGCATTTCCTCTAAGATGAGGAACAAGACTAGGATATCCACTCACACCACTATTCAACATAGTTTTGGAAATCCTAGCCATGGCAATCAGAGAAGAAAAAGAAATAAAAGGAATACAAATTGGAAAAGAAGAAGTAAAGGCGTCACTCTTTGCAGATGAGATGATACTATACATACAGAATCCTAAAGATGCCACCAGAAAACTACTAGAGCTAATCAATGAATTTGGTAAAGTTGAAGGATACAAAATTAATGCACAGAAATCTCTTGCATTCCTATACACTAATGATGAAAAATCTGAAAGAGAAATTAAGGAAACACTCCTATTTACCATCGCAACCAAAAGAATAAAATACCTAGGAATAAACCTACCTAGGCAGAAAAAAGACCTGTATGCATAAAATTATAAGACACTGATGAAAGAAATTAAAGATGATATAAACAGACAGAGAAATATACCATGTTCTTGGATTGGAGGAATCAATATTTTGAAAATGACCGTACTTCCGAAAGCAATCTACAGATTCAACGCAATCCCTATCAAATTACCAATGGCATTTTTTACACAACTATAACAAAAAAAATCTTAACATTTGTATGGAGACACAGAAGACCCTGAATAGCCGAAGCAGTCTTGAGGGAAAAAAATGGAGCTGGAGGAATCAGACTCCCTGACTTCAGACTATACTACAGAGCTACAGTAATCAAGACAATATGGTACTGGCACAAAAACAGAAATATAGATCAATGGAACAGGATAGAAAGCCCAGAGATAAACCCACGCACTTATGGTCAACTAATCTATGACAAAGGAGGCAAGGATATACAATGGAGAAAAGACAGTCTCTTCAATACGTGGTGCTGGGAAAACTGGACAGCTACACATAAAAGAAGGAAATTAGAACACTCCCTAACACCATATGCAAAAGTAAACTCAAAATGGATTAGAGAACTAAATGTAAGACCGGACACTATAAAACTCTTAGAGGAAAACAGGAAGAACACTCTTCGACATAAATCACAGCAAGATCTTTTTTCATCCACCTCCTAGAGTAATGGAAATAAAAACAAAAATAAACAAATGGGACCTAATGAAACTTAAAATCTTTTGCAAAGCAAAGGACACTACAAACAAGACGAAAAGACAACCCTCAGAATGGGAGAACATATTTGCAAAGGAAGCAACGGACAAAGGGTTAATCTTCAAAATATATAAACAGCTCATGCAGCTCAATATTAAAAAAACAACCCAATCCGAGAATGGGCAGAAGACCTAAATAGACATTTCTCCAAAGAAGACATACAGATGGCCAAGAAGCACATGAAAAGCTGCTCAACATCACTAATTATTAGAGAAATGCAAATCAAAACTACAATGAGGTATCACCTCATACTAGTTAGAATGGGCATCATCAGAAAATCTACAAACAACAAATGCTGGAGAGGGTGTGGAGAAAAGGGAACCCTCTTGTACTGTTGGTGGGAATGTAAATTGATACAGCCACTATTGGGAACAGTATGGAGGTTCCTTATAAAACTAAAAACAGAATTACCATATGACCCAGCATCCCACTATTGGGCATATACCCAGAGAAAACCATAATTCAAAAAGACACATGCACCCCCCCCACAAAGTGTTCACTGCAACTCTATTTACAATAGCCAGGACATGGAAGCAACCTAAATGCCCATTGACAGATAAATGGACAAAGAAGTTGTGGTACATATATACCATCGAAGATTACTGAGCCATAAAAAGGAATGAAATTGGGTCACTTGTAGAGACGTGGATGGATCTAGAGTCTGTCATACAGAGTGAAGTAAGTCAGAAAGAGAGAAACAAATATCATATATTAATGCATATATGTGGAAGCTAGAAAAATGGTACAGATGAACCAGTGTGCAGGGCAGACACAGATATAGAGAAGAAACGTATGGATACCAAGTGGGAAAGTGGCAGGTGGGGGTGGGGGGGATGAACTGGGAGATTGGGATTGATATATATACACTAATATGTATAAAATGGATAACTAATAACCTGCTGTATAAAAAAATAAGTAAAATAAAAATTTAAAAAAATACTGGTAAGTGCTTTAGTGAGTGATTGGAGAAATAATGTTGCTGAAGCCAGTGGTCAAGTCTCAGTTCCCATCGAACTTGAGCTAGCAGCAGCTTTTGACACAGGTCCTTCCCTCTCCCTGATAAATTTCCTTTACTTGCTTCCTATCACACTGGTAGCTCTTTTTGGGTCTTTCTTCTGCCCACAAACACATTCTCCAGGTGTGGCAGTTACATTATGAATAAGATTTAGCCAAGCAAAGAGGAGGTAAAGACTGGTCTAGTCAGAGGTAAGGGTGTGTTTGACTCCCAATGTTCAGAGCCATCAAGACGTGTTAGAGGATCAGAAGTATTGGTATGACTTGAATATCTAGGGAGAGCAGAGTGGGTAGACAGGCAGCTGAAGAGGTTCTCCAGGATCAGTTAAAAGTCATGTTGTAAGAAATTTGAACCTTATCTTAAAGACAATAAAATGTCATTTTAGGGAATTACAAAAAAAAAAAATCATAATCAGATATGCATTTTTGAAAGGGTCCTTTGGCTTCACTGTGGGAAAGGGATTTAAATGGATTAGAAATTGAAGCTAGGAGACTGATTAATAGACTGTTCAGTATTCCAGGAAAGTGATGGTCATATAATAAAAGGAAACACTTATATAGTGGTTGGTATGTATCAAATTCTAAGTACTTTCATATAATGACTTATTTCATATAATGACTCACAACAACCATGAAAGGTACCATCATTATCTCCATTGTATAGATCAGGAAATTAAGGCCTAGACATGTTGAATAACTTTCTCAGGGTCACACAGCTAGTAAGGTATACAGCCCAGATGGGAACCCAAGCTGTCAGGCTCCAAGTCTGTGCTCTTAGGCATAATGCTGTATTGAGTAGTAGCAGTGGGGATGCATAGAAACAAACAACAAAGCTAAAATCTTCCAAGATAGAAAGAACAAAGATAAAGGAACTTCTTAGTGATTTGTTGGCTTCAAAGACTAGGGAGAGAGAAGGGTCATGAATGATTAGATTTCCTGCTTGGAAAATTTGGTTGATGATATTTATACAAAGAAGAGCAAGATTTTGCTGGGGAGTGGAAGTAGGTGGCAGGGATGAGCAAAGACATGAGTTAGTTTGACATGTTGAAATACACTTTCCTCTGGGCTTCCAGGTAGAGCTGTCCAGCTGGATATGGGGGTCTGGAATTCAGAAAATAGGACTGGGCCAAAATATATATTTGGTGGAGATACACTTTCATCATTCCCTTTCTCAAAAGTAGACTTTCAGACTCAAGTTCAAACTTATTAGAAAGGCATTTAAAGCTACTTCCTTTGCTGGAACTCTCTTTCCCTATCTCAATAAGCCAATAATCACATTATACTTAAGTCCTGAAACAATGCTAGATATTCAATCCTTTCTTGATCCCAACAGGAAATAATTTCTCTCTTTGTTTCATTATGGCTCTGAATTCATACTTTTCTTATGTATTCATCATTTTCAACTTTGCAGCTTTCTCCTCTATTGAAAAACTTACTACATTCTATCTTCTATGACAGTTGTTACTGTACATATTTTATCTTGACTACAAGCTGAGAGCAGTGATCATACCTCCTTTATATTTCTTCACAGCAGGGGCCTGGTAAAGTACCTCAAGGTACCTGTGCATAGATTCAGTAACCACTTCTTGAGTTGAAATAGATTCATTTCATTTTCATACTTTTCCTTGATTTAAGTTTAGAATTTATAGTATTTGGCTTGAACATAATACTCAAAAGATGTTACCCTATAAACATTTTTTGGGGGTCATACAAGTTCAAAAAATCCTCACCAAGCATAAAGATAATCCAGAAATAAAAGCTTTAAATAAAGGGAAATGTGGGCATGAAAATACAATATTCTTACCTGGAAAAAAGATACTGGGCTTTATTCTTAGAGAAAGACAAAATTTCAGGCACATTAGGAATGATGATATGGACAAGGAAAGTGGTACCCTTGTACATTATCTGGAGATTAAATGTCTACACCTCTGAGGTAAATGGATGAGCAAAACAGTTTACACTTTGTATGAATGCAGTTTATAAGCATGTATTTGTAGATTACACAGCCTAAAAAGTAGTGAAACAGTGCAAAGTTATTTATTCACATTTTCAAATATGAATATTATACTTCAGCATAATTGTAAACCCACTGCTGTGGCTTTGTCCACGTTGAAATGCTTCTTTTCTTTGTCCCCAGCACAGAAAAATGGAACCTGCTCAGATAGAATCACACTCTTAAAATTGCATCCTTCTAAATACTAATATAACAATTCTACAAATCACTGAAATTGCAGTAAATAGATAGTTGTTAAAAAGAAGCACTTTAGTTCTCTCTTGTTTTATACAACATAGGTGGGTTCTTTTAAAAGTATTCTTCAGAGCACACTGTCTTCTGAAAGAGTAGTAGATTTTTATGATAATCATTATAAATTATACTGGAAGATAATAATAGAATCATCTTTCTAGAATTGTGGTTCTTTTTTTAAAAAAATAAGATTTCCCATTCTTTCTGTACTTACGGAATTTCCTCAAAAAGCCTTTTCTGTGTAGGCATTTCATAGAATCCTTTACTTCCCTATATTCATCTTTATCATGTGTCATTTTCCTTGTTACCTTTGGACATTAATGAATGCACTAATTACGTTTTGTCATTTTTTTCCTGACCGTTACATCTTTACTGTATATCATACCATATGTCTGGTGGAAAAGGGAAGTACTTCTTTTTTCTCAGTTAAATAAGCAGAGTTATCGACAGAGAAAGAAGAGAAAGAAAGTGGTATCTAAGATTTGAGGAGACGGAAGAAGGTATGCAGGGGAAAGTAACTAAGGAAATAAAGTCGGAATACTGGGTGATGTCGATGGTCCTCAGAGCAGGTAGCTTACAAGATGGCCCCCAACGATCCTCACCATTTAATATTCACACGCTTGTGTAATCCTCTCCCCTTGGACTTACTGACTGGCTTCTAACAAATAGACTATGGGAGAAGTGATGAAATGTCACATCTGAGATTCAGTTATGGAAAGACTGTGGCTGCCATCTTGGGCACCTGCTTATTCTAGGGGAAGCCAGCCCCCAGCCGGAGTAGCTTATGTGTTAAGGAAACAAGGCCTGCCAATAGACACATGAGTGACCTTCATTCTCTCCACTCCCATCCCAGACAAGTCTTCAGGATGAGACCACATCCCTGGGCAACAACTTGATGGTAGTAACCTCTTTAGAAACCTTGAACCAGAGGCATTCAGTTAAGCTGTGCATAGATTCCTTACCCACAGAAGTTGTGAGATAACTTTTGTTGTTTTCAGTTTCTAAGTTTTGGGGGTAACTTTTAACGCATCAGTAGATAACTAATACAGCTCCCTTGAGACACGTGGTCATAAATTTAAAAGAGAGTGAAAGCAGTTGCAAATATAGAGTAAGATAGTCAGCAGAGGTATGTATTTTTTCTAGTTACATTCTGATGCACAGAAAAGGATACCAAGCAAAATTAAACACAGGTTAGCCCTAGAGCAGAAGAGGAAGGGATGGGGAAAAGGGGGAGATGAAATAAAGATGCATTTTCAGCTTTGCTCTATATATTTCTGTATGCTTTGAATTATTTATAATCAGCTTGTATTCATTCTTTATGTATGTAACTCAAAATAAAATAAAAGACAATCTTAAAAAGGTAGCACTGAAGACTTCTTCCTCATAATATACTATAGAAAACAGGCAAAATATTTTATCAGGGAAGGGCAAAATCACACGGTTTGATCGGCTTCTTGAATGGCATTCTCTACAGGGCTGGAAGTACGCATTCTGGAACATTCACAAGTGCCAGGTAGAGTCTTCAGACCACAGCTAAGTGTTTATTTGCAAATGCCAGGTTTTAGCCCCTGGTAAGGCAGTAGCGTTCCCGTTCTGCATAAAAATCCAGATGAACGTTCTGCTCAAGGTCCAGAGCTCTGCAGCTGCTGGCAAAGCACGCTGGGAGCCTTGGCATCTATCACCCATGTCTGTTTCACTTTTCTCTGTGTGAAAACCTCTTGAGGCCCAAGGGTAAAAGACATCTCATCATTTAAGCGTCAAGCACTGCTAAGTTAGATTCTCCAAGGCTTTCATCAACTGTGTCATTTTAGCCGCATCATTCTCTTAGGCTGTCACTCTATGAAGGTGTAAACACCAATGGAGAAAATAATGACTTCTTGAGGTTTGTTTCGTTTTCCAATCCTATGCCAAATCCTTTTAGTATGGGTGGTTTCCCTGACAATTATTCACTGTGCTTTACTTACTCTGCCTGCCTCCTAAATATTGTGCCCCTTAATAGAGGATATAAGGGAACAGAGTTGTCAATTCACTGAAAATAAGTCAAAATGAATGGTAAATAATTGACTATAATCTTTTCAAATTTCCACTCTTATTAGATTGACATCTTCTGTGAAGCAGGGACCATATCTTCTGTATCCAACATTCACTAAATATCTCTGACTTTGCCAGGTAAGTGATATGTTAGGAACAGCCCAGAGTAGCATGCATTATGTTTTCCTTGGCCATATATCATTGTATTATTTCCTCTACCCTCATTTTCCCTCTATCCTGCTTTCTTCATCTATTTTTTTTTTCCTAGTTCTTTTTTGGGTCATATTTTTACATGCTGCCATTTAAAAAATTTATCTGACATTATGGGTTTACTCATTCTAAAACACGCTTCAACAGTTAAAAGTGTCCACAGAAAATTGGTTTACTATTGCAAGTTTTAATTATCTAAAAATCAGTTATCATAATTAGCAAGCAAAAGTTAGATTTTAACATATTTCTAATCACTGTTGTATAAACACACAGCAAAAATCACCAATACCTTAAATATTAGCTCAATGTCTACTATTTACATCTTACTGCATTTTCCTCAATTTTAAGACTTTAAACTCTAGGTCTTCTCCTTGTACTGACCTTCACACGATTCTCCACTTGGTGAAAACATCCCATTGTCATGGTAGCCATCTCTGCACTCACAGTGGTACCATCCGGGAAGGTTGATGCAGTTAGCACGGCTGTCACACTGAACAAAGCCATCAGAGCACTCATCAATGTCTATTTGGGAAAGAAAACAGAAACGGGATGTTATACAATTGCTGCCTTTCTCTCGAAGAAACTAAAATATTCTGTTAGATGGCTACTAAAATATTTAGTGCCAGCAAATCCTTAAAACTGGGGACAACATAAAATCAAGAAAGTCTACTTTGTTGTTGAAAGCTATAGAGAAAGAATGTAGTGGTATTAGCAATAGGAGAAACAGCTAGACAGCTTCTATGTTGCAAAAGTCATCCAACTGTAGAAACTGGAAAGAAACCATCTGTGATAGTCATTAGTGCTGCTCGCCAAATATTTCCAGCTCTTTTTCTGGACACAAGCTAGGATTGCCGTGTGACTTCCTGAAGTCAATTAGGGAATGACATGTGTCACTTCCAGAGAGAGCCTTAAAGAGGCAGTGTGTGATTCACACATACCCTTCCCCCATCACAATGACCAGCGATTTCCAGAAGCTCTGAAGATCAGCCTGAGTCCTGAGTGAAGACGATATGGGGCACGTTCCTCCTCTAGTTGGGGTGGACATAGAGTATGAGCAAGAACCAACCTTTTTGCTTTAAGCCACTGAAATTTTAGGGTCTCTTATTACTAGCAACATAATCTCCAGTATATGGCAATAGCATTCATGCATCAACATGCTTCCAATTTTTGAGAATATATCCCATCTATGCCACCTTTTAATGTGTTTCACATATATCATTACTTCATTCAACCCTCAAAAAAAATCTTGCCATTTAGACAGCATATTGAACATATGAAAAAAAATGAGGCAAAAGGAAATTATGGGATTTAACCAAGGTCACCTAAGAGTTCATATTTGCCTAACTTTCTGGTGTGTGCTCCTTCATACAAGTAGACACAGGCTGAAATTGGCAAAATTGTCTAAACAAACAGAGAATGTATCTTGAGTTTCATATATTTCCTCCAGTGGCTTATTACTATTCTCAAATGTTGTGAGCCTTTTATTCTTCTTATTCAGTCTGCTGATTAATGGGAACATCTGATGTCCATCCAAGCCTCTTTAATCAGTCATAGAGGAAAAAGTAATTCCTAGAGTTGCTTTACACAGTGTCCCCTTCTTCTTAATACCTTCTGGGTTTCTGGGTGCTTTGGGGTTGCCTCAGGCCTTGCTAAGTGATCTGCTGGCACCGTACCATCACAGCTGCCAAAAATATCCATCTTGACAACCCTTTGCCATGACTGCAGATTCCACTCGCCAAGGTAGAATAGCCTTTTCTTATATGTTTTCCGCACCTGCATCATATTCCCTGCTGCAGTGACCAGCATGATAAGTCCCTCCTATTGATGGGAAGACCAGATACTTTTTAGAGTCCTTTCCTCCCAGACAATCCACTCCAGCTCAGCAGTACTACTGCCTTCTTAGTCTCATCTAACTTCAAATTCTTGGAAATATATATTTCTTTCATTTTCTTTTAAAATTTCCTCTTTTACTATGTTCAATTTTTAAAGAGACACATTTTTGAATAAGTAAGATTTTTAAAAGAAAAAAAAGTCATCACTCATATACTTCTTGATAAGCCCGGAGTTCCTTCAGTAAAACAAGGCACAAACCATTCTCTTAGATTAGGTAGTAAGCCAAAATAAATATTTTATATGATTGCAAAATTTTAACATTCTTTCTGAACTATGAGTGATTTGCCTCTGTGGTTGCTCTTCTGAAGAGTCAGTTTCTTACCGTTAGTAATTCCTATTGTCAAAATAATTGTTAGTGGCCAAGTCAGCTAACCATTGACTTCCTGACACATAGCTGATGTGAATTGCTTCCATTTAGTAAGGCCTCATACGTTTTATGAAACAGCCTATCTGTACTTCAGGGGCCTCCCTAACTGATGATTTATAAATGGGACTAAAATGCTATGCTCATTTCAGCTTTATATGGTCTTTTCTTCTAACCCAAAAGATGCAGGAAATTGGTTATGTCATTTCTTAAGTGCATGGACAAAAGAAAACAGGTTGGAATTTAAGCTTTAGAAATGAGTTTATTGGAAGAAGGTCAGGAGGGGGATGTTTAGAGCACCTCATTTTAGAATAATTTGGTCATTAGCGTTGGTGATTTGGAAGTAAATATTAATAGAACAGAGCTTTATCCACCGAAGCAACTTTCACATCTCTTATTTACCCTTTAATTTAGTTATTTTTTCTTGCTGTAACACAAGGGCTACCTCAGGTCACATGACACAGATATATCTTTCAATATTTACTCCTCACTCATTTTCTCTTGTCACTCTTTCTAATCACCAGGCCCACTCCTATACTGCTTCATCTCCACTTCTCTTTGTTTAGATTACAGCAACCTTCCTTGGTCTATATCCATTAAAGTTTAATAGAAATGTTACACAGTATATTAGTGCATATTCCCTGAAGACTGGGGATTGAAACATGTGCTGGCCATAATGTATTTTCCTATACAATCTGAGTATCATTATTTGACTACTAATACTAAGTAGTATTTTAGAGGATAGATATGCAAATATATATGTCACTCATTAATTTGTCATTCAATACTTATTGAATACCTGTTATATGCCAAGTATTAAGTGCTGGGGAAACAAGGATACATAAAGCAGAAGTAATTTCTGCCCTTACTGGGTTTACTATCTATCTAAAATGTGTTTTATTTTAAGAAAATTAAACTTATGAAAATCTGAATTTACAATCATGCAGGACAGTGTTTCCCCGCATGTTATATATCTGCCGCCACTGGTATGGTATTTAGGTGATAACAGGCAAATACTTTATTTTAATAGCTACATTTGTATATTTCTGAATTATTTCTATTTATAGCAAGTGATACTAATAGTACAGTAGTGAAATTGTATTTAAATTTAAAAAGTGAGAGGGATTACAGAAACAACAGTAAGTAGATATTGGTATAAACAGTATATAAATATGACAAAACTTATTAAGGTGGCATATGAATGACTGGAGTTTTGAAAACACTAAGATACAGTATGGAGCAATTATTCATATCTCAGAAGGATTTACTGAGTAGTTCATTAGGTAGTGAAATGTCTTAATTCATTTAAAATATGACTCAACTTATAAAATATAGTATAAGTATACATATGTCATGGTTCAAATTATATACTTGCTACCATTTAGGATAGCAAAGTAAAACTAGCCAGATAACATACACTGCTTTGTTTTACACTTTCATGTTCCTGCTAATTTTGATTTGTTTACGAAAACTTTTCTACTTTGGTGAAAGTCGGTAGAAAATGAGAGTGTGCTTGAATTGCCAAAGTATGCACTTTCCACCAGAAGGTATGTTTGTTTGGCTCATGGGTCTAATTAAAGTGAAAGATGAAACAAGCAGCCTCATCTGTAAGCTATCTGATGGTATGTATATCTTTAGTTACTCAGTAATCATTAATAAGTAAAGAATTGAAATCTGATCCACAATTTAAGAATTCAGTATATTTTATCTATACACAAATGTAGACATTACTATGAGTTAGAACATATAAATGCACACATACTGTGTGCAATTTCAGATATGCACATATTGTGCTTTACGTATCATATAATAACAGGAAGTAGTAAAAGAAAATCAGATGATTTATTTCTTTGGTACTTTCTTTAGGTCAGTTAAAACCAAACTTTATATTATCTAATTGAGTTAGAAACACAGAGAACAGCAGACCTGGGGTGGGGGGGGGGGAATGTTATTATTTTATTCCATATAAGAACTACCAAGTTTGAACAAATTACTTTCCAAACCGAATTAGAGTATTCAAAAAGGTTAGTACAGGATGTATAAGCTCATATGATTTAGTCTTAATTATAAGGACCTTAATTTTATACTCTGTAGGTACATTATATAAAAAACTAAAAATAAATTTTATGAAAAACTATGATTTCATTATATATTCTGTCTTAGAAAGGAACTAGTTCCTTAGGGACAATTAGAACTTTTTCACTAGCTACATTTAGAACAGTCAGCTAGTGATGATATTGAGATGCTGTCCCAGAGCACAGAGAATCTAAAATCCAAAAGATATTTAGCCATCCAACAGCAGTCACGAATAGCAGTCATACTCCAGAGATCAAAATCAGCTTAGAAAATGGAAGTGGAAGGCACTGTGGTGATAGATTTTCTAGAAAGTACATATGTTTTGAGGTAATCTTTAAAAACACACCAACAAGCAGAAAACAAGAAAGGAACATGTATGAATAAAAAAAAGCTCACATATGTCAGTATCTTGTTTTCTTTGCCTCCCTCAGGTGTGGTGACACAAGACTGCATGCCTCCTACAATGTCACAGACCACTGGCTTCAGAGGAGGCCAAACAAAAATGGCTTTTGACATCAGCATTTAATGGGTCACTTTGGAAAATGACAAATTATTTATTTGTAAAATTAAGTGTAGTTATAAAATGAGACACTTGAATGATAAACAAATACTTTCTCATGCATAGTAACAGTTATTTCTATCATAACAACATAACTAAGAATAATAAAAAGTGTGTAAATATCTAGAACCATCCATACCTAAAACAGACCCTAATCATTAGTTTAACCTGCTACCCTATTCAAAAGAAAAGAAAATACAATTATTTTTTTAAAATGAGCATGGTACTTTTAATGGCAAAGTCAAATCATGAGAGTACTGTGTTTCAAAGTGTTTATTATTAATAAAAACCTGACAATTTCTCATAAAAAAATAGTACTGGACTATTTATATCACTATCCTATTCACTGGTAGTTAAATTATATTGATAAACAGTAGGGAATTAAACATCCTCAAAACAATTAATCAACTCTTGATTACCCACATGTGGATTATTTGCTTTCTAGATTATCCACAGCATTTTTTTAAAAATCACAAGGTCATTTTCCCTCTGTCTTTTGTTGAGCTTCTGGGGAGTCTGCTTTCAACATTTAGATGTAAGTGCTCAATGAAAGCAAACTCTTTTGAGCATTACATTGTTTTTTACAACTATTCCAGACTTGGGTATAAAATATCCAAAATGTCATAAAAAGACTGATTTTCTCATGTGAACTTTTTGAAAGTAAAATGACAATATATGTAAATAAAATTTGAAAATCCTAAAATCCTCTTCACAAGTTGGATAATAACATTGGATTTAGTGAAAATTATTTTCACTACTTTATAGCTCATAATCAGGAAGTTGATGACAACTCTTTAAAAAAGCATAATATAATTTCTTCATCATGTTATTTAGTCCTCACAACAGCTGTGTGAGTTATTCTTATCCCTATGTCATAGACAAAGAAGTGGTGAGAGCAAAGGCATTGCCCAAGGTCACACCATGGACCAGAACTCTTTCAACTCCAAGTCCAGTGCTCTTTCTCTCACCACAGGCTGCCTCTGAAGACCAACACTTGGCCAACAAGAAACAGCCTATACTTTGAGATGTCTCAGTATATATCTTTTTTTTTTTAACATCTTTATTGGAGTATAATTGCTTTACAATGGTGTGTTAGTTTCTGCTTTATAACTAATCAGTATATATCTTAATGTGAGTGAATTTCAACTCTGTGGCTTGTCAGCTGTGTAACTTTGAGTTATCTTACTAAACTTCTCTGGGTTTTCTGTTTTTGAAATAGAAGTAATACTCTCTATTTCTTAATAGTTCGCTCTTAACTACTGCCATTAACTATACGTGGCATCACAGGAGGAGCAGTGCCTGGCTCAGAATAGCTACTCCTTATCTTTCTGCCCACCTTTCAAAAGTATCTTTGATTCTTTGGGTTTTCTGTCTATCAGTTTGAAATTTCTCACAAAAACTCCCAAACAAAACCAAAAATGGGGGGAGGGGAAGTCTGCATTGATTCTATAGATTGATTTGGGGAGAAGTGACATCTTTACATTATTGAATCTTTTCATCCACACACATGATGTACTTCCTCTTTCTCTAATAATTTTTTATAGCTTTTATGGTCTTTATCGATTTCTGAAAGGACGCCTTCTATATAGTTTGCCTGGGCTTATTTCTAAATGGTTTTTTTGTCTTCCTTTTTATTGAAACCAACATTATTTTTCTCCAGCTTTATTAAGGTATAGTTGACAAAATTGTAAGATATTTAAAGACTACAATATGATGATTTGATATATGTATAAATTGTGAAAGGATTCCCCCATTGCCCCATTAAGTTAATTAACACATCCATCACCTCACAGATTTACCTTTTTTTTTTTTCTTTTGGTAAGAACATTGAAGTTCTACTCTTTTAATAAATTTCTATTATACAATACAGTATAAGCAACTACAGTCATCATGTTATACATATTATCTCCTCAGACCTAAAACCAACTGTACTGAGGTAAAATTTATATACAAAAAACATCACCAACAATTTCATGAGTTTTGACACATAAACACTACCACAATCAAGCTATAAAACATTGCTTTCACCCCCAATTTTCCTTAATATCAAAAGTTTACAAATAATTTGTATAAATATGGGCAGTGACTATGCCTGTGTGTTTTTCTTTCTTTCTCTAACATCTAGCAAAGAACCAGACACATGGTTAGAGATTCATAAACATTTACTGAGTGAATGAATGATCTGTTTGTAATATCAGGTAACTAAGTGGCAAGCTCAGCATGCCAGCTTTTGGGTCCTGCTAGGTCAGGGGGAATTAAGGCAGGAGTGGCAGCTTGAAAGCATTCACTAAGATGCAATAACAAGACATGATAAGAAGACCCTTTCTCATCCTACTTCAAATATTTATGTCAAAAACTTGACTATAATATTAAATGGAGTAGAATTGGTATAGAAAATGTGTACATTATATATATATATATACATGAAATACAATGTAAATGTAATTATATATTTAATATATATAACATATATTAATTTTTTAACAAAGAGTACATCCAAACTTCTGATTAAAGATGAAAGATTAAAAACATTGTTAAATCTCTTCTTCCTCCCATCTTATAAGCATTACGTTAAAGGGACAAAGAAAAGTGTAAACAAAGATAAAATGTAAAACGCCACCAGTGGAGAAGAAAATTCAATGAATTTCTGGGTTAGTTAAAGGTCTACTGATGAACAATCAACCCAACCACCTCCTCCCACCTTGAGCAGACAGCTGAAAGAAAGCAATTACTCCCAAAGCCAGAATGGATGGTTCTTCTGTAAAGAAAATAAATAAATAAAATATCTGGAGGAAACTAAGTAGCTAATGTAGGAGTTATCCTTTGTAACAAAGTCCCCTGCATCTCAGTGTTTAGAGTTCAAAGTGTAAAAAGTGGCACCTTTTTAGCTCACCCAATGTAAGTCTGCCAGTCAACAAACCTTACCTTCATATCAAAGGTCAATGTTTAATTCACTCTTAAACATTAATGTGAGATCAAGGAGAAACAAATACTTGAGAAAAGACTATAACATTTAACAGAATAACCAAGATATACCACCATAAAAACTGACCCTGAAGGAAATAGAGATAATGCACAGAACAGGAGTTAAAATATTTCTAATTAATACTTTCTAATAGATTTGAAAGAATATTTCATTCATAAGAAAAGCACACAGTGCTATAAAAAGGAATATTCAGAGAATAAGAAGGAGCTCTTGGAAATTAAATATATGATAGCTGAAATTTTTCAAAAATGCAATATAATACTTGAAAGAACTTGAAAGTTGAAGTAGTCTTTCTAAAAGAGTAACATATAGAAAATAGAAGAAAAATATGATAGGAAAAAAATCAAACAGCTTTTGTACCAACCAACAATCAAAATGTACCAACTCAAATGGTACATACAGTTTATGATTAAAGACAAATTTCATACCAAGAAAAGAGAAAACTCAAAGTGCAGAAACTATCTTAAATAATAACAGTAATAATTGAAGAACTTTTCACAGGACTTTAGTCTTCAGATTAAAAGGCCCCATCAAATACTCCAAATAATGAATAATGAAATGATAGCCAATACTTACTGATGACTGACTATACGGCAGACACTGTTCTTTGCAATTTACCTATATTTACTCATGTAGTGCAGACAGCAGTCCCATGAGGTAGGAAATTTTATCACTCCCTCAATTTTAAAGAGAAAGAAACTTAGATACTGGGAGTTTAAGTTATTTTCTCAAGATTATTGAGGGGCAAAACTAGGATTTGAATCCGGATACTCTATATATAGAGGTCAAACCCTTACCCCATATACAACACTACCTCAAATGAATGAAACAGATTCACATCTAAATGCACATTGTGAAATTTCACAGTAAGTACAAAATATAAATCTTCCAGAAGGGAAATAACCCTTATGTGCAACCTAAAGGTTACACATAAAGGGATAAGAATCTGTCTAGCATCACATTTCTCACTGTTTGTTGTAAGAGAGTGAAGCAATGATTTTGACCCTAGAATTCTATACTTGGCAAAACTGTCAAATACCTGGAAAAGCTGGATAAAGATATTTTAAGATATATAATTTCTTAGAAAGTTTTTGTGCTATTTACTATTTTTAAAAGATGTTACTGATGATGTAATGCAATAAAATAAAGGACCAAATCCATGTAACGAAACACCTATCAGTAGTTCACCACTCTCTCCTAAAACTCTCCACGTTGCAAGGATATATCACTGTCTTAGTTCTTTCACCTCATTGCCCCTATATCTTGGTTTTCTTCTCGGGTCTTATCTTCTCAATCTCCAAAAGTTTGAGTTCCCTAGGGATCTATATTCAGATATTTTCTTTTCCATCTACTAACTTAATGATTTCATCTAATACTAGGGCTTTAAATACCCAAACTCCATCAATACACTGAAAACTACCTGTAGTGGGTCGAATACTGTTCCCAAAAACTTCATGTCCACTAAGAACTCAGAACATAACTCGATTTGGAAATAGGGAAGCAAGGAAAACTATGTATGGTAGATAAAACAAGAAATGAAGATGAACACATATACTGGTGAAGGCTAAAAAGGTAACTTACATAAGAAAAGGGAATATGGAAGGGTGGTGGTATAAGGAAGGTAAATCGTCATCTATCATAGAAAAAAGTCTACTGGTAACGTCTAAAATTGACCAGTTAAACAAAGCATGGTATAAACATATTAGAAGAATTGGAAAGTGGTCCCCCTGGAAAGTGGTCTCCCCTAGTACCTTGTCTCAACTGGACTTTCACAGAGAAATAAGTTCTAATGCCCTAAGGCATCCTGAGTAAATCATGAATGAACTTCTCTCCTGTGTATCTGGTATGGTACTAGTCACGTACCATCCTTGGGAGATCTGAGAAATTAGTTGCTCGGGTCATTTTCTGGTTTGTAGTTCAGGTGAGGAACCCCTTTTAGAAAAGCTGATAGAAGGTAAGCAGAAGTGAGTCAGGGGACTATTGCTTTTCATTCCAAGTTCTTCTGTTTTTGATTTTTTAAACGTGTCTAATTTCTTTCATATACATAAAAATATTTTTAGAAAACATTCAGAAGCTTCATTTTTAAAGTGTTGAGTATAATATGATAGCAACTGGCTAGCAGTGATATCTAGATGAAAAGAAAGATGAGCCAGAAGCTCTGGAAAAAGATATCAGGACCAGAAACATGCGGATAATATAATCAGAACTGATACTACAAGATGCTTCTGAAATTGGAACAGGGATGAAACTACTAAAGTGAGATAACAAAGAGCCAAGAAAGAGACAAGGACAGTCCTTGTGGGAAAATGGAGGGAAAGAAAAGGCAGAGGAACTGTAGGAGGAACCGTTAGCAGCAACGTGGGAAGATCACAAGTGTAACCACAGGAACCGAAAGGGAGAAGAGAACCTCGAGGGAGAAGAAAGGACTGTCAACAATGCCAACGACTTTTTCCAATGGCCTCTTGTTGTAAATTTAAGAATAAATACTTCTGGCTTAACAGAGAATTGAAACTCCCTCTGATGTGTGAGCAACAGGTTGAACAAAGCGCTTAATAAAATGGAATTCTGGAAACTCCTTAAAACCTAAAAATCTTTGCCATTACAATATCCCTTTTACAAGGTAGCTTAGCTTAATGTGTAGGATCTGAGACTTAGAATAGTTTTACTCATTCATTCAAGTACATATCAAATTCTCGCATAGAAAACACACTAGTCATTATGGTGGTGTACATGAGTTCACAGTCTAATAAAAACTGTAGCATCAGCACAAGTACCTCAGATATGAGGCCTGTAGGAATAGTACAGGTGAAGAAATATATGAATTCAGGAAAGAGACATGACCTCACTCTGAAACTCTGATCACTGACAACTAGGCCACTGGAGTAAAACACAGCTGAACAAAAACTTCCAGACTTATTCCTGCAAATACTAGAAAATTACTTAAAACGTTTATTCATTTATTACATTGTAATCAAGTACCTACTTTTAAAATCGGCATGCTTTTTTTGTACATTAGATGGTATTATGGTTAGGCTCCCAAGATAATATGAATGTGAAGCACCTGCTGGCTCTGTAATAATAAGTAGACTGGTTTTAATCAGGGTAAAAGCAGGAAACTCTTAATTCCTATGCTTCCCTGAGCCACTTTCTAATAGCAGGGATTAGATCGCCTACTTGATATTGAGATTATTTCCGGAAGGAGAAAAAAGAAGCTGATTTCCTCAAAGTATCCAGCAAGAATAAGATGGCTAAAGTGCCTGTGTGTAATAATTTAATGCAAGATTTCTAATTATTAATATAGCACTATAAAAGGCTTTTTGCATTTTGATGAGCTCACTTACTGGTTATTCAGGAAAACAAGCTTTGAATGGCACACGAGGAACGGTAAGATGACAGTCAAAATAGCTACTCTGTATTTATTTGTGAGCTAACTCACAAACTTATATCAGGAAAAATACTGCTTTGAGCAAAATGAGCTCACTGATGACAATAAAAAAAGAAATGGAATACTAGTTTCCATACATATCTGAATGAGAAGTCATCGGAAAGAGCTTTGAGTGAGTGCTAAGCAAGAAATGTACTGATGAATGGCCTCTGTTGGCTTTGAGCAAGCGTCAGATCTCTGACAGACTATCTACTTTCAGACCATTTTATTATAACCACTGCTTCCATCTCTGCTAAAACACCCATTAGCTTGATACAGGCTTCTCAGCCAGTAATGAAACATCACAGCTCTCCCACTTAGTTAATTGAAGGGGAAAAATACCAAAAAGAAAGCAATTGAGCAAACCAATAACTCCTTCCAATTAAAATTAAGTGAAACAGCCTACGGGTTTCTTAAAGACAGGTTTGCTCTTTTATGGTGCTCCCAAACCTCTTAACCACCCAGGCTGACGGTCACTGCTTGGTCCTGTCAATATGAGGTCACTTAATCAAACTTCTTCCAGACTGATCATATTTTTTGTTCACTTTAACAACCTATTTCTTCATGATCAATCAGATCAGTTGTGCAATTAGATTTGATCACTAAGGCAACACCAAATCACACATCAAAGGGTTTCCAGTCTTGAGTGCTTGAGCTAACAGATTCGGCCTAATTCTGTACTTGAGTAATGTATTTTAAAAAGGAAAAAAATCCTTTAGACAACATTTTTATGATTATCTGATATAAAGAAGGGACAAGGAGAGGGAAGATAACCGACAGTTGTCCGGCTACTAAGTGTCAGATATTTTATCTGGAAATAAAATACCATTACACTACTGCTTACATACACACACACCCAAACTTTTAAAAAAATATTCATATAGTGACTGGAGAAATGATATGAAGGTACCCAAAGGAAAAACAATCCCTATATGAGCAAAGCTGCCACAACTACTTGTAGTTTTCTATGGAAGCATGTGTGTTTCCCAGGAGTTCATCCCGCTGCTCAGAGGCAAGACCCATCCAAAGTGGTCTGGCAAGGTTTGTCCTTCTAGTGGGTTCAGTGCATCAGTCAACAACAGAAGCAACGGGAAGTCTAGTTTTATCTACACTATCTCAGCATTAAGCTGCTAGAGCAAAGATAACGATCTAAATGTACAGTGATGAGGGAGTGATTAAATAAATTACAGCACATTCATAAAATGGAATGCCATACAGCTTACTAACATGATGTTTCTTTTTTTGTTGTTAATAGGGGTATAGTTGCTTTACAATGTTGTGTTAAGTTTCTGCTGTACAGCGAAGTGAATCAACTATATGTATACAGATATCCCCTCTTTTTTGGATTTCCTTCCCATTTAGGTCACCACAGAGCACTGAGTAGAGTTCCCTGTGCTATACAGGAGGTTCTCATTAGTTATCTATTTTATACATAGTGGTGTACATTCTTCTAAAAATTATTAATGACATGTAAAAGCACTTATGATAAATATCATGTAAAAAAGCAGGATTAAAATTATGAAGAAAGTATTACTCCAGTATGTAAACATGTATTTCATTTTGAATAAGCAGTCATCTTCAGCTGGTGATATTATAGATTATTCTTATTTTGTGTATTTCTTCATTTTATAAATCGTCAGATTAGTATACATTGCTTTTATAATTTAAAAAGATTGTTATATAATATTGTATCTTATATAATTTTATACAGCAACTATACTTCAATACATATTTAAGAAATTAAATATACATTGCTTTTATAATTTAAAAAGATTTACAGAGGGGTTCCCTGGTGGCGCAGTGGTTGAGAGTCCGCCTGCCGATGCAGGGGACACGGGTTCGTGTCCCGGTCTGGGAAGATCCCACATGCCGTGGAGCAGCTGGGCCCGTGAGCCACGGCCGCTGAGCCTGCGCGTCCGGAGCCTGTGCTCCGCGACGGGAGAGGCCACAACAGTGACAGGCCCGCGTACCGCAAAAAAAAAAAAAAAAAAAAAAGATTTACAGAAAGGATATGGAGTTTATAAATAAAACCAGGATGGATTAGAAGAGTAGCTCCTATGCACCCTTGTAAACTAATGTCTCAAGAAGATGGTCAAGGCCATCTATTCTCATCTCCCATGTTACCCTTCCACAGATCCCATGGTCCAAGACTCATACTGGCCCTCCCCTTCCTTGCACATAAACTGGACTCTTCCATCTCCATGCGTTTGCCTACAAGTTTCCTTTTTCCTAGAATACACATTCTCTTCCTTGGACTCATCAAAATCCTATTTGCAAGGCTCTTCTCAGGTCTTATGTATCCAGGACACCACTGCAAAGTCTCGGGGTTCTAGTTCTCCTGCTGCACTTGTTGAGTTTACCACAGTTGGCTGAGAGCCATTAGACTTTTTTCCCTCCAGGTTTATAGAAATATAATTCGCATATAATACTGTGTAAGTTTAAGGTATACACCATGTAGATTTGGTACACTTATATGCTGCAAAATGATCACCACCATTGCTCAGCTAACATCTCCATCATGTCACATAATTACCATTTCTTTTTTTGTGGTGAGAACATGTAGGATTTACTCTCTTAGCAACTTTCAAGTATATAACACAGTACTGTTAACTATAATCAAAACTCTGTGCATTAGATCCCCAGAACTTATTCATCTTCTAGCTGGAAGTTTGTACGCTTTGACCAACATGTCCCCATTTCTCCCAACCCTCAGGCCCGCCCGGGTAACCACCATTCTACTCTCTGCCTCTGTGAGTTTGGCTTTTTTAGATTCTACATGTAAGTGACATCATACAGTACTGTCCTTTTCTGTCTGACTTATTTCACTTTGCATAATGCTCTCAAGGTCCATCCATTGTCACAAATGGCAGGATTTCCTTCTTTCTTATGACTGAATAATATTCCACTGTATATACACCACATCTTCTTTATCGATTCATCCATTGATGGACACAGGTTGTTTCTAAATGAGCCCTCGGAGGGTCTGAATTTTACATTACTCATCTTTGAGTCTTCTGTTTCTAAGGTACGTCTGGTGTACCTTGGGTCTCAGTAAATATCTGTTGAATTCTGATGAATTCATCCTTAACAAACAGGACTGAGTCCTGAGTAGGAGGCACCTGGATTGACATATGAGTGTTTGAAAGCATTTGAAAGACAATTAATGAAATGAACTTATTTAAGCAATTATATTTCTTCAAAGGAAATAATTCTGTAGTGAATTTTAGAGCACAACTTAAATGCTGCTCTTTTAAACTTTGGCTCACAGTGAGTAAACCAAAAACAAGAAGGATTTGGGACTTTAAAATCAAAGAAAAAAAATATCAGTGAGGCTGACTTAAAAGATTAAGCTGCCCAAGTTTTTTTTAACATGGTTTAAAGAATATCATATATACTGAGAACTGTCATTTTATTTTCAATTAACCAACACTTTATTTAAGATCTACACTAACAATAACTGCTCTGATATTTAAATTTGGGACTGTAAAGCCAAATAATAAATATTAAATTTGTTTACATTTTAACTGGAACTATTTCAAATATGATGAATAAAAAATAGCTGTAATTGCAAACTATAAAACTCAACAGTCTATGCTCCTAATTTCCTACGGCAGATCATTAAAAAACAGGAAAACCCTCTGTTAATTCACCTTTATTTATGCTCTGGTGGCATGTTCGCCCTGAACTATGAAGATAGCCTCTGGAATTCTTTCCACTCTAACATCTCTTGTGCTTAGAGAACAAAAGAAATTCACTTAACTAGAAAAGTGAAATTTATTAGACAGGCAGGGAAAAATTGATGAATTCTACCTCATTGGCTGTAAATTTTCCTACCCACATATTTAATCCCTTGTTATCTTGAAGAACATAGAGTCATAGTACCTACTAATAAGAGAAATTCCTGGGAAGAATACAAACAGTTATAGTATGCTTACTGTGGCAGATTGCTAGCATATCTCAGAAATCTGTTTCTTCTTCTCCCTTGGCACACAGCTAGACTACCTGAGTTTCAGCCAATGGAAGAGATGTAGCCAAGGCTTTTAGGAAACAGATGTGCTGCCCTCTACCCTCTTTCTTCCCCTTCTGCTGGCTGGATACAGTTAACGAGGTCCCCAGAAACAGGAAAGGAGGGGTGGGAGAGGAAGCAAAAGAGAGAAGGAGTCTGGTTCCCTAAACTTCCTACCAATAAGAAACACTTACTTTGGACAAAAGTTACTTGAGAAATAAACTTCTATTATGATTAAGTCATAATGTATCTGGACTCTTATTTGTTATTGCTAATAGCCCCCTAATTCAATACTATACCCTATATAAACTATCTGGAATCTATCCTTCTAGCTCACATGCATAGGAAATCTAAGTTATGTTTGTCATGTGCCCTGCTTTATGATTTATTTTCCCTTGAATATAGATATTATTTTTTCTAGAAGCATATGTAATATACATAAGACTTGTATGTCCACATTTGTATTAATTTAATTTATTCATTCATGCAACAGATTTGACTGAGAACCTACTATTTAGCAGACCTTGAGGATACAGGAGTAAAAAGGATATGGGACTTGACTTTGAGAAGCTCCTAAGGTAGTAAGAAAGCCAGATCTGTGCAGCAGGAGTATCACCTGATGTACTAATAGGTGTGCTTCCTGTTTACTCGGCTTTCCCTCTGTGCTATGAATGGCCTTCTCTCCTAAGGGTCCTTCCTCCCTCCTCCAGGACCCATCCCCAGCTCACACAGAGGACACTGAGCTACCTACTTTGTAAACAGCAGCAAAGGCTGGAAAATTCAAAGGTGGAAAGATTAGTTAAGGGTGTTTGGACAAATAGGAAAGGATTTAATGAGGAGATGATGCTAGGTCTGGGGGAGGATCCAGATGTCCATCTGAGGGTAGCACAGATAGGACCTGGTGCCCAATTTGGAGTGGAGAACCTCACAGTGACTGTGAGGTAAGTTTTGATTATTCATAAGACAAAGCACCCTTCTGTAACACTGTCTACAGGAATCCCTTCAAAATAAGTGAAATTACCCTGGACACACAAACTGGAGGTGCCCAGGGAAACACAGGTCATACATGTAAGCATCTCTGGGTATACTCTGAAGAGAATGATCCCAGAAAATGACTGGTCTGATTGCCAGTAATAGGGATTCACAGTGCACAGCCTTGGGATATTACTGCTAATACAGTATCGGCGGTGACATCTGGAATGCAGTTATGCAATTTAAAAAAAATTACCTTGAGATCACTTAGTTAGATTATCTAGGTACTTTTCTCACTGCATGTAATTTTGACAGCATTTTTAGATAGAGTAAACACAAAATTTTCCAAAAGATTAATGTTATCAGAGGATTAATTGGTAACTTTGACTTGCTTTCCATGTCTCTTACTGCTTCAATATTATGAAGTAGATGAATTATACCCCTTACAGCTTGTCCTTTTTAAAGATGATCCAGAAATTAAAGTCCTATAATTATATCCTAGAGGGGTTTCTAAAACGTCTCTACATATTTTCTTCAAAATAATAACTTTTTTCTGACTGATTGACCCAAACTCTCTCTCTACTCAGATTGACTGTGTTTCTGGCATTTCAAAGAAAACTTCGATTATAGGGTCTCTTGCAGTGAGGCTAATTATTCTAAAATTTTACATGTGATTATTGCCTTTTCCTAGTTAAAAAAAAGACTTCTACCCATAGTTATTATGATTACTACTCCTAGCTCTCTTCAGATTATACAGAATTCTCCACAAGGAAGACATTTACAAATTGATTTTTGGCATATGATGTTAAGACTATATGAAAACATGAAAAAAGAACAAAACTGAGCCACCTACATTGTACTTACATTGTGAAGAAACCATCCCAAATCCTTGAATTAATAATACTGCTCTTATCTCAGTGTCTTAAAGTTATTGCTGTGACTTTCAAATTTTATGGTGTCATAGGACAAGGATCCCAAATGTGCCACACGATATGACATAATTTGAGATTCTCATTGCTGAGCCTTCATTTGGTCAGCTTCTATTATCCACTCTATTTATCTCCCTATTTCAATTGGGCCACAGAGGGATGGTTAAAGGTGAACATTTCCTATAAATGAGTCTCTTCACCTCTATTTCCCAGGTTGATTCATGACCTAACATACCCTTTGACCCTAAGAAGGCAGATTTCTAAGAGAATAACTGCTAGTTTTAGACTGTTGTTTGGCTTCATATCCACAGCCAGGGAACCCTATTAAATATACTTGAGACTTGCTCCCTCAGCAAATATATAAAATGTTCTTCCTTCTTCTTAAAATAAAAAAAAAAATCTTTAAAAAATGAAGCAACAATTCAACTAAGTGTAAAGGATAAAAAATCCAAATATATAGTGATTTACATACACATTGGGAATACTTAAAATAAGTAGCTTGTTTTAGTCAGTAAATCATAAAGTGCAGGACAATGAATTGAACGCTGTGAGAAAAAAAGTGGTTAAGTGTTCCAAATTAATGAGAAGGCTGATTTCTATACACATACTAATGTACACACTCACACATTATTACACACACACACACACACACACACACACCCCCCCCAGAGCTGTGTTCTTCTGGAACCTAATGCCTATCTTAGCTAATTTACATATACTAGCTCCACCCAAATATGATTTGGCCATGTGCAAAATATTTTATGGCTTAATTAGATTCTAATATGGTAGAGGTACTAATGTAACAGGACAGACTTCAGATTACAGATATCATGTACTACATGTAGGAAATTACCTTATGTGGTAGTTGCTAAAGGCATGTTACTATATTATCATAGATAATTTTCAGGAAGGACTCCACACTTAAGCTATAAAATAATGTAACATTCTGATGATAGAAATTTTAGAAGAATTGCACATTTGAAAATTCTGAATTGAGCCATAGTATGTTAAAATATCACTCTTCATATGCCTCTCTCACCAGCCTGGATGCCCTGTCAACTAATAATAAAGATCAATAAATCAAATATAGAATAAAGAAATGGTAGAGTACACACTGTAGAATTCCATTTCCATAAAATTCTAGGAAATGTAAAGTAACTTACAGTGATAGAAAGAAAATCAGTAGCTCCCTGGGGAAGGGGGAGGCGTTACAAAAGGGCACATTTTTTGCAAAGGGAAATCTGGGGGGTGATGGATATGTTAACAATTTTGATTGGGATGATGGTTTCACAGGTGTATGCTGTATATCAAAACATCAACTTTCTACATGTGCAGTTTATTGTCTGTTGATTTTAACTTAATAAAACTATTAAAATATGTAATAAAAAGGAACATGTGTTCTCAGCTTGATGCACATATACGATAAAAATAATCAGAAATTGGTTTTTAACCTTTTACTGGTGCGTAACTGTCGATGACTAAACAACTTCCAAGTACTCAAGTGAACAAACTGTCCTTAGAAAAGGAGCCAAAATTAGTAATAAAAATAAGAAAATCAATTACAGAAACTGGGGGAAATAGAGAGGGGGAGTTGGTGTAAAGGGACACTGTTTGAGTTTGGGAACTCAGGTGTAGCAGTAATTAACAGGAACGCAGTATTTTAGCCTCACATTAAGAAACAGAAATTTTGCAAAGGCACAGGTTCAGGAAGGCTGGGAAGCTTCCTTTGCAGCATGGGGAAACCAGGTGACAGAGGAAGGAGCACCACAACCCTGAATACTCAGCTGAACTCAGCAGGTCTGTCTGCCTGGAAGTTCTTCCCAGATGGTGCTGAAAGCAACGATAACTGCATGGGGGTCTAGGGCAGCCCAATCAACACTGGTTGGGGTTCCCGGGAAGGGTTGGTGGGCAGCAGGCTGCTCACCCTGTTTGGAAATCAATGAATCTCATTGTGGGAAATAGAATCTTGAAAGGGCTAGAAGGGCAGGCCCAGTCTGAGATGGAATCTTTTTTCCCCCTGAGTACTTACAGCACTTGCTGGTTCGTCATATGTCTCCTAACATAAATGACTTGCTTTATAGCTATTTTGATGTGTGTCTTACCACCAACCACCCTCTATTTGAGCTCATATTCCTACAGTGGAAAGACTGTTTATGAATCTTTGATCCCTCATATTACTAACAATAAAACTGATTGAAGGAATAAAATTAATGTTAGTAGGCTTTCCTAAGGCTCATTAGCACTGTTTCTCAGCCGACACCATCATCGGCTTCAAAGACAGTGTGCTACAAATAGAGTCAGCTGCCTAGTTCACCTAAGTAAAGGATGGACATCAGAATCCCAGAATTAACGAACGATAAACCTCGGACTTGGTTTATTAATGGTTGCAGAGGCTGCTGTGACAGGAGGCCAAGAAATATGAACTCAATTCTCCAATTTAGAGAGTTTCTTGGGCTTCCCTGCTGTGTGATTCAACTTGACTGGGGTTCTGAGCAGTCTATCTAAGCAGGAGACAAGTTCAGCAGCAAATCTGCCTGAGGGTGGATAACATACTATTTATCTGTCATTGCCACTTCCCTTACTTTATCAGTGGGGGTATGATTGAGGAGAGGATGGCTAGGTACTAGCCACTGGGAATCTGGGGAGGTTAAGCCGTCAAGGCACACACACTTGAGATGCACACGTCCAAATGTGCATGCTGCTTTCAGGTCCACTGTGTCGAGCATAGCAGTCAGAAAGCACCAGTCTGCATTACTGAGAACTTACCAAAATAAGCTCTTGAGCTGCTTTGGTCTCCCTGATACGTGGAGGGGGAAGGGCACAGTCTCTAAGTTGATGATGTTAATCCAGCGTAGCTGGCATGATACAAGGGGAAATACGGTTTCTGTAGTTTCCTTTAGGGCTTTTATGTCCAATTCAATCAGACAGGTATTATGAGTCTAAGTTCCAAACACCATGTTGGGCACTGTGGATGCAGCAACAAAGAAGCTAGTCGTCCCCATTCCAGGCAAATAAGTGCCTTCCCAGAGGGGCTGGTCTGAAAGCCTAACCAGGATAGAAGGATGGGCAGAGCTTGCCCTTGGAGGTGGTGGGAGTATGTGAGACCAAAAATTATGAGAAACAGGTAGCAATGAAACAAACACTAAACTTGGCAGGCGGTATTACCAGTCATCAGCCCAAAAGGGTTAGAGGTAGAGGGTGAAGCCAGATGCCAGATCATTGAAACAGAGGAAGCAGAGGAAGTGGGAATCAACCTGGAGGAATTCTTCTACCTAAAGAAACAGATATTGGCTCTTTTATAGCAAGCTGGGGCCTCCTTCAGGATATGAGGAGATTTGTTAAGAGCCCTAATCCAGGCCAGATCCAGCTCTGCAGAAGCTAGATTATGGGTACAAATATGTTAAGAAATCACTAGAGATAAATTTGCAAAGGCTATACTAGAGGTATGTGCTCCACCAGAAAGGCTAGGCAAAGCAAGTGACTTTCAAACTAACTAGAAAGACAAGCTGATGAAGGAATTCCAAACAGAGAGATCAGCCTACTTATAGACATAGGAGGATGACAGAGTTCAGAGAAGAGAGTGGCTCAGTGTGGCAGGGGCATATTCATGTGAGGGGAAGTGGCAAGTGACAAGGTAGAGGATACAGGTTGGGGTCAGATGGTGAAGGGACTTGTTTGTTGGAGCTACAATTTTAGATACTATCCTGAAAGCAATGTGGAGACAAAGGAGCTTTTGAGTAGAGGGTGTTCACTCATGATTTGTCTCTTGAAGCTTTCTCAGCAGGCTTATGGTGACAAAAAGCAGATAATGAGCTCCCACAAACCCTCGCCCATTCTCCTAGGCAATATCTTGGTTACAGCTTTGAACCTGAGTACCTAATCACTCTCTGCTTTGGGGAGCTTATCCCTTGACTATCCCCTCTGCCTTGCCCCTTTTGGATTACAGATTATTTACCAAACAATAATCTGATTTTCACCCCAAGGGGCCACTGCTCCCACTAACTGCTAAAACAGTATGGTAAAAAGGAAACAAAAAGTACCAATATTCTTTGCCTGGTCCTAGCCTCTGGAATGTTATTAATCAAGGGTAGAGACAGGACAGTCACATGGCCAGATCTGTTTGGAGGTAGATTAGAAGGGGAAGACGGTAGGAAGAAAGCTAAATTAGAGGAAGGAAGACCAGTAGGGACAACAAACAGAGGTAATGAGAGTAGCAGCAGAGAGGATCAATGCAGAGATACTGAAGAGGTATAATCTACGAGACCAGGTGTCTCATTGCCTGTTGAGGGAAAGAGGGAGAGAATAACAGAAGATCACTTCACTGTTAGCCTTTAGGTGCTTATGAGACATCTAGGGAAAGATATCTAGTTGACCACTGGAAACACAAATCTAGGGTTCAAGAGAGGTTAGAAACAAAGCACAGACTGGGTATTGTTTGCTATATACTGTTGTAAATGAAGCCATAAAAATGAATGAGAAAAAGGGGTTGCCTAAAGGAGAGTATTTAAGATAGGAAATATGACTAAGGAAGAGGAATCAAAGGCAGAAGAACAGCCTCAAGCAGTAAGAGGTAGAAAGGTTTTCAAGAAAGAGAGAATTTTCAACAGTGTCAAACTTGTTAAATAGAATGAAAATGGAAGAGAGGTCTCTGGGTACAGCAATTCATAAGGGAGCAAGGGGGGTACAAATAGAAACCAGTTGAAAAGTAAATGGAAGATCAATAAAATAAAGAGTGTGTATACAGATTTCATTTTAAAACAGTTTGACTGTGAAAGACAGGAAAAGGGTATGTTGGTATTTTGAAAGCAAAGGAAAAGCAAGGATTCAAGGAAAGTTTTAAGATAATGAAACGAGTATATTTATAGGCTGAGGATATGAGACCAGCAAAAAAGGAAAGGCTGACCAGAGGGCAGACAGCAGAAGCAAGAAGAACTAAAATCCTGCAGCCTGTGGAACAAAAACTACATTCACAGAAAGATAGACAAGATGAAAAGGCAAGGGACTATGTACCAGATGAAGGAACAAGATAAAACCCCAGAAAAACAACTAAATGAAGTGGAGATAGGCAACCTTCCAGAAAAAGAATTCAGAATAATGGTAGGGAAGATGATCCACGACCTCGGAAAAAGAATGGAGGCAAAGATTGAGAAGATGCAAGAAATGTTTAACAAAGACCTAGAAGAATTAAAGAAGAAACAAACAGAGATGAACAATAAAATAACCGAAATGAAAACGACACTAGAAGGAATCAATAGCAGAATAACTGAGGCAGAAGAACGGATAAGTGACCTGGAAGACAAAATGGTGGAATTCACTGCTTTAGAAGAGAATAACAAAAAAAGAATGAAAAGAAATGAAGACAGCCTAAGAGACCTCTGGGACAACATTAAGCACAACATCATTCACATTACAGGGGTCCCAGAAGGAGAAGAGAGAGAGAAAGGACCAGAGAAAATATTTGAAGAGATTATAGTCGAAAACTTCCCTAACATGGGAAAGGAAATAGCCACCCAAGTCCAGGAAGCCCAGAGTTACATACAGGACAAACCCAAGGAGAAACATGATGAGACACATAGTAATCAAATTGGCAAAAATTAAAGGCAAAGAAAAATTACTGAAAGCAGCAAGGGAAAAATGACAAATAACATACAAGGGAACTCCCAAAGGTTAACAGCTGATTTCTCAGCAGAAACTCTGCAAGCCAGAAGGGAGTGGCATGATATACCTAACGTGATGAAAGGGAGAAACCTACAACCAAGATTACTCTACCCAGCAAGGATCTCACTCAGATTCAATGGAGAAATCAAAAGCTTTACAGACAAGCAAAAGTGAAGAGAATTCAGCACCACCAAACAAGCTCTACAACAAATGCTACAGGAACTTCTCTAAGTGGGAAACACAAAAGAAGAAAAGGATCTACAAAAACAAATCCAAAATAATTACGAAAATGGTCACAGGAACATACATATTGATAATTACCTTAAACGTGAATGGATTAAATGCTCCAACCAAAAGACACAGGCTTGCTGAATGGATACAAAAACAAGACCCATATATATGCTGTCTACAAGAGACGCAGTTCAGACCTAGGCACACATACAGAATGAAAGTGAGGGGATGGAAAAAGATATTCCATGCAAATGGAAATCAAAAGAAAGCTGGAGTAGCAATTCTCATATCAGAAAAAATAGACTTTAAAATAAAGAATGTTACAAGAGACAAGGAAGGACACTACATAATGATCAAGGGATCGATCCAAGAAGAAGATATAACAATTATAAATATATATGCACCCAACATAGGAGCACCTCAATACATAAGGCAACTGCTAACAGCTATAAAAGAGGAAACTGACAGTCACACAATAGTGGGGCACTTTAACACCTCCCTTACAACAATGAACAGATAATCCAAAATGAAAATATATAAGGAAACAGAAGCTTTAAATAACACAATAGACCAGATAGATTTAATTGATATTTATAGGACATTCCATCCAAAAACAGCAGATTACACTTTATTCTCAAGTGCACACCGAACTTGAGGATAGATCAGGATAGATCTATCTCCAGGATAGATCACATCTTGGGTCACAAATCAAGCCTCAGTAAATTTAAGAAAATTGAAATCATATCAAACATCTTTTCTGACCACAATGCTATGAGATTAGAAATGAATTACAGGGAAACAAACTTAAAAAACAAACACACATGGAGGATAAACAATATGTTCCTAAATAACCAAGAGATCACTGAAGAAATCAAAGAGGAAAACAAAAAATACCTAGAGACAAATGACAATGAAAACGACGATCCAAAACCTATGGGATGCAGCAAAAGCAGTTCTAAGAGGGAAGTTTATACCTATACAAGCTTACCTCAAGAAACAAGAAAAATCTCAGATAAACAATCTAACCTTCCACCTAAAGGAACCACAGAAAGAAGAACAAACAAAACCCAAAGTTAGCAGAAGAAAAGAAATCATAAAAATCAGAGCAGAAATAAATGAAATAGAAACAAAGAAAACAATAGCAAAGATCAATAAAACTAACAGCTCATTCTTTGAAAAGATAAACAAAATTGATAAAACATTAGCCAGACTCATCAAGAAAAAGAGGAAGAGGACTCAAATCAATAAAATTAGAAATGAAAAAGGAGAAGTTACAACAGACACCACAGAAATACGAAGCACTCTAAGAGAGTACTACAAGCAACTCTATGCTAATACAATGGACAATCTGGAAGAAATGGACAAATTCTTAAAAGGTACAACCTTCCAAGACTGAACCAGGAAGCAATAGAAAATATGAACAGACCAGTCACAAGTAATGAAATTGAAACTGTGATTAAAAATCTTCCACAAAACAATAATCCTTCACAGTTGAATTCTATCAAACATTTAGAGAAGAGCTAAGACCCATCATTCTCAAACTCTTCCAAAAAATTGCAGAGGAAAGAACACTCGCAAACTCATTCTATGAGGTCATCATCACCCTGATACCAAGACCAGACAAAATACTACAAAAACAGAAAATTACAGACCAATATCACTCATTAATATAGATGCAAAAATCCCCAACAAAGTATTAGAAAACAGAATCCAACAACACAGTCAAAGGATCATACACCATAATCAAGTGGGATTTACCCCAGGGATGCAAGGATTCTTCAATATACCCAAATCAATCAATGTGATACACCATAGTAACAAATTGAAGAATAAAACCCATATGATCATCTCAATAGATGCAGAAAAAGCTTTTGACAAAATTCAACACCCATTTATGATAAAAACTCTCCAGAAAGTAGGCATAGAGGGAACCTACCTCAACATAATAAAGGCCATATATGACAAACCCACAGCAAACATCATTCTCAATGGTGAAAAACTGAAAGCATTTCCTCTAAGATCAGGAACAAGACAAGGTTGCCCACTCTCACCACTATTACTCAACATAGTTTTGGAAGTCCGCGCCATGGCCATCAGAGAAGAAAAAGAATTAAAAGGAATACAAATTGGAAAAGAAGTAAAACTGTCACTGTTTGCAGATGACATGATACTATACATAGAGAATCCTAAAGATGCCAGCAGAAAACTACTAGAGCTAATCAATGAATCTGGTAAAGTTGCAGGATACAAAATTAATGCACAGAAATCTCTTGCATTCCTATACACTAATGATGAAAAATCTGAAAGAGAAATTAAGGAAACACTCCCATTTGCCACTGCAACAAAAAGAATAAAATACCTAGGAATAAACCTACCTAGGGAGACAAAAGACTTGTATGCAGAAAACTATAAGACACTGATGAAAGAAATTAAAGATGATACCAACAGATGGAGAGATATACCATATTCTTGGATTGGAAAAATCAGTATTGTGAAAATGACTCTACTACCCAAAGCAATCTACAGATTCAATGCAATCTCTATCAAATTACCAATGGCATTTTTTACAGAACTAGAACAAAAAATCTTAAAATTTGTATGCAGACACAAAAGATCGCAAATGGCCAAAGCAGTCTTGAGAGAAAAAAATGGAGCTGGAGGAATCAGACTCCCTGACTTCAGACTACACTACAAATCTACAGTAATCAAGACAATATGGTACTAGCACAAACACAGAAACATAGATCAATGGAACAAGATAGAAAGCCCAGAAATAAACCCATGCACCTATGGTCAACTAATCTATGACAAAGGAGGCAAGGAAATACAATGGAGAAAGGACAGTCTCTTCAATATGTGGTGCTGGGAAAACTGGACAGCTACATGTAAAGGATTGAAATTAGAACACTCCCTAACACCATAAACAAAAACAAACTCAAAATGGATTAGAGACCTAAATGTAAGACTGGACACTATAAAACTCTTAGAGGAAAACATACAAAGAACACTCTTTGACATAAATCACAGCAAGATCTTTTTCGATCCACCTCCTAGAGTAATGGAAATAAAAACAAAAAAAAACCCCAAATGGGACCTAATGAAACTTCAAAGCTTTTGCACAGCAAAGGAAACCATAAACAAGACAAAAAGACAACCCTCAGAAAGGGAGAAAATATTTCCCAACAAATCAATGGACAAAGGATTAATCTCCAAAATATATAAACAGCTCATGCAGCTCAATATTAAAAAAACAAACAACCCAATCCAAAAATGGGCAGAAGACCTAAAAAGACATTTCTCCAAAGAAGACATAAAGATGGTCAAGAAGCACATGAAAAGCTGCTCAACATCACTAATTATTAGAGAAATGCAAATCAAAACTGCAATGAGGTATCACCTCACACCAGTTAGAATGGGCATCATCAGAAAATCTACAAACAACAAATGCTGGAGAGGGTGTGGAGTAAATGGAACCCTCTTGCACTGTTGGTGGGAATGTAAATTGATACAGCCACTATGGAGAACAGTATGGTGGTTCCTTAAAAAACTAAAAATAGAATTACCTTATGATCCAGTAATCCCACTACTGGGCATATACCCAGAGAAAACCATAATTCAAAAAGACACATGCACCCCAATGTTCATTGCAGCACTATTTACAATAGCCAGGTCATGGAAGCAACCTAAATGCCCATCGACAGACGAATGGATAAAGAAGATGTGGTACATATATAAAATGGAATATTACTCAGCCATAAAAAGGAACGAAATTGGGTCATTTGTTGAGACGTGGATGGACCTAGAGTCTGTCATACAGAGTGAAGTAAGTCAGAAAGAGAACGAATATCGTATATTAATGCATGTATGTGGAACCTAGAAAAATGGTACAGATGAACTGGTTTGCAGGGCAGAAGTTGAGACACAGATGTAGAGAACAAATGGACAAACAAATGGACACCAAGGTGGACAGCCGTGGGCGGGTGGGGATGGTGGTATGATTAATTGGGCAATCGGGATTGACACGTATACACTGATGTGTATAAAATTGATGACTAATAAAAACCTGCTGTATAAAAAAATAAGTAAAATAAAATTAAAAAAAAGGAAGAGAACACAGAATGGATAACTGAGCTTTAATCCCATTTCACTACTTCTGCATGCATGAAAAATAGTTCATAAAACAAATTATTTTATTCTTCTCTGATGTTCAAGATAGAAGGTAAGAAATGGATCTTTAGGAGATGGAAGTTATAGGTGGAATTTTTTTCTTTCTTCTCCTGCTTCTGCTACCAGTAAAATTCTGAGTACTGAATTTGAAGCAGAGAACATCATTTTAAAAGTGTTTTATTATTTAAATATGCAAAAATATACTAATACTAATCCTAGTAAGTCATCATTCATCTTCAATTTTGGGAAAGGGTGACCCTGCTTAACTTGAAGCGTGAGTCTAATTAAGTAGTCTAATGATATATAGCATTCAATGATATATTTCCAAATAATTACAAGATAAGAAAACCCATTAGCTATTAAAAGTATGCTGACATAACTCAGTCTTCCTTACCGGTTTAGAAGGAACTTACAGTGCCCCAGGGCCATCATTATAAATATTAATTATCACTGAATATATAGAACTGTCAGTTCTACTGATACTTTCTAGTAGAAATGGTCTTTTCTATTTTCAGACTTGCTAAGTACATTGATAGATAGGTTGGAAGAAATAAAAGGTTTATGTCACAGACATTACAAATGTAGAAAACTGCCAGTTTGCTTCTGGTCCCTAAGATGCTATAATTATTTCCTGCTGAAAACTTCCTACCATGGTTATTAGTAATCCGATTTTAATAAATTTACTATAGGTCAAGCATAGAGCACATATTGCTGTATATTCCTAGGACAACTGTTTTGGGAAAAGTACATAAATGAGATGATAACACATTTCTGTGGTTTAATGAACTACTTTGTGATATCACATGATGGAACATTTCTGTTTTCATATTCATCCAGCTGGATCATTTCAGTAATAAAAAGATATGATACTTGACTTACTAATTCCAACTAAAAATCATCCCTAAAGTTGTTAGTATGTTAAGAAATACTCAAGTCAGAAGGCGAATGTTATTAATATATAGGAGTGAGGTGCACCTGCAGAAGTATTAGAATGCAAAAATATACGTTTGTGGCAAAAGGGCAGCAAAACAAGCTATATTCAGGAAATTCTTTATTGATGAAAAAGAACAGAGATATAATTTCCATTATCGAAGGAAAAGCTGAATGATCTAAATATTTTAACAGTTTTCGGGGCTGTTGCAGCTCCCAGTATTTATATAATGTTCTCAAGGAGTTGCAGCATTTTATTATGAAATCATGTGTGTGGAAGCACTTTGTTGGGTGGGGTCTCTACATATGCCAGGCACAGGCCTTGAGGGCATAAAGACAGCTGTGCCCTATTAGACTCGCACTCTAATAAACACACATATATGTATATGAATACATATAAACATACACATGAAATGCATATATGCATATGTATATAAATTATCTGTGAGGACTGTCAGAAGAACACACAACTTGTTAGTAATCTATTCATTATTTTAGATACAAGTGGAACATTTAAGCTGTATTATTTTGGTTTTCCCCAAAACTACACTGAGGTATCTTTTCAGAGTATGCTCTCACTTTTTCTTTCATCAGATGCCATAGTCTGCAAATAATACTCCTGGGCATTGTCCAGTGGATTTCAACAAAGGGACTATGGGGAATTATCAGTATTATCATCGATATCATCTATCTCAATCTATACTCATTCTGAAGTTCCATTCGAGAATGAAATACTAAAAACAGCTTTGCATCCCTTAAAGCAGTGGTTCTCAAAGTGTGGACCACTTGAGTCAGAATCCTCTGAGGATGCCAGAAAAAATGCAGATTTCTGATTTCTTCCCTAGACCTATGAAGTCAGAATCCCAGGTAATGGAGTCTGGTGATCCGAATTTTCCATTCAGTGCCCAGGTAATCTATGTATGCCTCAAAGTTAGAAATCCACCCACCCACAGAGCCAGGAATGTTCTCCCCTCCAGCATTCAGATCTGTGAAAGTACTCACTTCCGTTTGTTTTAGCCTTCAAGAGACTTAGTATCAAAATTGATCTTGAACTCTAAAAATAACATTTTTATCAACTCCAGCTAATTCATTAATCAAAAGTTGCACATTGTCTTATGTATCACTCAGAGAAAAATGCTGCCAATTAAACAATGATACACCATCAGTTATAAGATGCCTCCTGATTTTGTAAATGTTAAAATAGGAAATATGTGTAACTAAGAATTGATGAAAGACTGTTATCCCTAAATAACAGTGACAGGGCTGTCAAAATTTAAAGTTTTGAGGGATGAGCATAAGTTTGCTAGGAAGCTCTGTGTTGGAGAAGTGTACTTTCAGACAATAGGAAGAGCAGGTGCACAGATACAGGGACATGACATTCACAAGCCTGGTGTAGAGAGGGTTCTCAAATCAGTCTGCTTAAGTTCCAATATCTGCCTTGATATTTAGCCGTTGAGTGATACTGGAGCAACCTAATTTTAAACGTTTCATTCTTCTGTTTTCTTATTTGTAAAAGAGAATTTTAATCTGCTTCATAGGGGTGTAAGGCTTAATTATAGAATACAAACGGAGTGTTGAACACTTTGTCCAATACATAGAACACATTCTCAATTACAGTTTATTATTATTATTATTGCTATAGGGAATGGTCTAGTGGGGCAGGAATGGGAAGTGGGAGAAGCTGAAGCCAATGTGGTAAGTGGAGATAGTATTTTGATGACTGTATATTCCTAGGGAGTTTAGAATCCTGGAGTCACTGGAAGCAGGAGAGTGGCTGGTCTGATATGCATTTCAGAACAATTACTCTGTCAGTTTGGACAATGCATTTCAACAGAAGAACCACAGAAACAGGGAGAGCACTTAGGAGGCTCTGGCCATAGCTCAGGCAAGAGCTCATCAGAGTGATGGCAATGCGGATGGAGGTTGGGAAAGACTTCCTAGACAGACTCAGAAGCTATTGAAAAGGTAAAATTACATGACTTCTTGACTAATTTGATGTAGTGAGTGAGTGATTAGTGAGGCTATTTCCCAGGTTTTTTTAGTTTACATAATTATTTATTTATAGACAATAGATGCATATGTTAGAGATTTACAACAGCGTTTGTCCTTAAGAAAATTAAAAATGCAAATGAAAAACCTTAGATGTTAACATATAATTAGTATTCACAGATAACACTAAATAAAAAGAAGATAATGTCAGGGAAAAGAAATGGCATGGATGGTAGGTTAATATTATCAGGAATGGATGAAGTTGGTTAGGAAAAGAAAACGACACAGCAATCACAGAGTTCATATGCCCTTTTTGGCGTGTAGCCTAGTAGAGACTTCATGGACACACACAAAAATCTCATGAATAACAATAAGGACTATAATAACGTGACATATATCCACAGCTGGGGTGGAGGTGGCCTGTACCTGGAATCAGAAAATCTGAGTTCAAATCTTAGCATTGATCATTTAATATCTTGTGCTCTAAGGCAAATTAGATAATTTTGCTGATCCAGCTTCATAATCTGCTAAAACAGGGACAATTACACCTATTTGGTAGAATTTTTATAAAAGTTTTTTGAAAATTGTGAAGTGCTGTATTTACTATACTATATACATTTTGTCTGATAGGGAGTTTTACACTTTCAATGAGACATACAACTCTCTGTTTTAATGAGTCAGGTTAAAAAGTACTTAAATTATTTTTAGTTTTTAAAAAATTAACTCAATCTTCATTTCCCAATGCCATTTACTCTTTAGGAACTGTAATATCTTTCTACTCAGTTTTCAGATACATCAGCCAATGAGATGTAATGCTAATGGAATTCTTTTGTGAAAAAAATACGAGCTAATAGAAAGGGAATGCAAATACTTAACCTATTTTAGGGCAGATTCTGATTTTCAGTTGTCAGGATGTAAAAAAATTGTTCTTGAAATAAGAATCAGAGTTGAATGAACTCTGCACCTATAGTTGATTCAGAAGTTTTCTAAATAACCCTGGGGTAATGGAAAAGTGAAGAAGAGAGAAAACAGTATTAGAAGAAAGACCAAAATAAGGGAGAAAGGAAATGATGATCTTGGCTAGTACCTGAACATAGCCTAGAAATATAAAAGAAAAAATAGGCATTTTTTAAAAATTAAAGGCATTTTAAATGTCTTTTTAAAATTAAAAGGCATTTTAATTTACTTAAAGGCATTAATTGCAGGCATTTTAATTATGTGACATTTATTCATATTGCATTTATCCTAAGGTTTTCTTTTTCTTGATTTCCACATCATTACGTTCGGTACAGGAATATCTTTCCTGGGTCTAAATGGGCCTACCTAAGATACACAGAGTGGCCCATTTGCTCTGAGCTAGGCCCATCTTGATAGTGTATGAAATGCCTAGTGCCTGTTCCAGCCCTTTTTTACAGGAAAAAAATGTGTTTTTTAAGAGAGAAAAAAAAGTTATTTGGTGCCTGTTCTGTGCTCGGCCCTATACTGAGTGTTAGAAATACAACTGTGAATTATGTAGACATGGTCCTCATGAAGTTTATCAGTTTAATAGAGTGAGGGATGATCAAATAGGTACTTACAATGCTGGGTATTATGTGCTATGGTGTAAGAATCTTAGGATATGTGGAGCCACTTAAAAATAGTTCCCAGTTTGAACACTGGGGCCCCAGAAGGCTTCCCAGAGGAGGACATATCTAAGTTGAAGTAAAAAATACAAAGGAGTTAGACAGGAGAAGACAGATGGCAAAAGACAGAAACATATTAAGGCCAAGAAGCTAGAGAAAAACCTGGCTTCTGTGAGGACCACTTGGCTGGTGTGTGTGTTTGTGCTCATGAGCAAATGTATGTGTCTTGGGGGTAGAATGAGGGAAACAGCAAGACACAAGGCTGAAGAAGCAAGCGGAGGTCAGAGCGTGAAGGTGCTAAAAGGCCACATCAAACAGCTTGATCTTTATCGTAACATTATCCAGAAACCATTGAAAAGTTTTAGGCCAGGATCCAACATCATCAATAATGCTTTAGAAAGAGCATTCTGACAGCAGTGTGGAAAAGAGATTGGAGGGGCAGCAGGGGGCAGACAGGCACACATGTGAAGCAGGCACAGACACCAATTAGCCACTGTCACAATATTCCAGGAGAGAGTCTGACTCAATGAACTAGTCACAGGAATGGGGGGGGGGGCGGGGGCGGGGGGAAGAGAGTCAAGCAATACATCATCCTGAAGTGAAATCATATCAAGGCCCTTCAGGTGGCTAAAAGTGGACTAGATATAGGATGAATTAGAACAAGGAGCAAGAAAGAAAAGGACAAAGGCCATAGAAATGAGAAGGATGCCTAAATATGCCTACTATGTGCTCAGCACTATGTTCTGTGTATACTATGTTATCTAATTTAATTTTCACAATTATCTTGTAAGGTACCTGTCACTTTCCTTCACAGTTGAGGATTTTCCCACAATTTTACAGCCATTTAATAAGGGAAGGTGGCCAAGCTAGCAAAACGTATTTGAGAATTTTTAAATCGGAAAGGGACATCCAAGTACACACATAATGCACATAAGTAAACCTATAAAATCACACTGATCAAAAAATAATGATTTGAATACTAAATACTTACAGAAGTAAACAGGAAAGGTATTTATATCAGGCATAGTTGGCCTGAATGGCAAGACGGGAGTCATTAAAAGTTTTATGGATGAAAGGAAGGTTGAAAAGGAAAGGGATTTGATTTGATATATGATTGTAAACTAAGTGATTTGGTGGCAGGAAATGTAGCTCAGTATGTGTACTGAGCTACATTTGCTTGATAAACGCTTGGTAAAAGTGAAAGGCTCATACCTGTTACAATTTCATGAAAGACTACAACATAATCATATAATTAGGAACCAATCTTAAATAATTTGATTCTACATTGTGGCTTACTTTATAACAAAAACTACGTCTTAGTTTTCATGTAATTGTGTTATTCCCATATTTTCAATGCTTTAGTTCTATTCAGGCTGAATTTTGATTTGAGATTTGATATCATGGAAATGAAACACAATCGTGAGAGCATGGAAGCATAAAAGCCTTTGGAGCCCATTCATCTAGAATAAGGTATTATATTCTATACTTCCACAGTTCATCATATCATTGCTGTAATACTTAAAGGAGAATCACCTAGAAAAGAAATATAAACTGATTCTTAAAAGCTAGAACTTGAGGGATGTGTACATAATAATAGCAACGTTACTAGAAATTAATGTAATTGTTTTTGACACATAAACACAGATAGAATTCGCTTTTACAAGGTTGGATTGCCACACAGTCATTTGTAATTCTGAACTATAGTGCACGCATGTGCATGATTGTGTGTATGTGTGTGTGTACGTAAAGCACACTGTAATATAGCTAGCCTGTTAATTAGAAAGCAGTATCTACAATATGCCTACCGTGATGAACTCCTTTCTTTAGCTAAACTAATCACTGCCACATACACTGAAAATAATCTTAATTTGAATTTATAAACGGCTCTGTTTTAGACCTGGCTAAAGATTTTTAACATTATGTTTAGATTTCAGTTTGATATAATTTGAACATTATGTCCAAAGGCTTTTATGACTTGGGATCCAGAAATAATATGAAGCTACTGATACACTTATTAAGATACTAAAATTTTGATTTATGAAAATTTTTATGAGAAGACATTCATTGTATTCAGAGAAGCCTTTGATTATCACTCTATTAGGTAGCACTATATAACCCAAAAACATTTTTCTCCTTAAAAAGAACAAGGACTAAGAAATCAGTCACAGTTTCCAGCCAGGGATTTAAAGACCAATTTCAAGGCACTACAACAGGTTGAGTTAACACAGCAAAGTTCTTCCCTATAAATTTCCTACTGATAAGTTTCATGATAGAACAAGCCTCATCTGCAAAGCAGGTAGCATTTTTTTATCTGAGCAAAAGCATGATTGCATTTTTTAAAAGTACCCTGTCTATGGAAAACCAATTTAGTTCTATTAATGAAAAGGAAGCACAATGTGATCGAGAACGTAATATGGAATTATAGTTCATTAATTCTTCGAGTATGTAATTTTCCAGGCTCCTGATCCTCCAATGATTTCTGCACACCCCCATAGGTCCCACTGAATGTGAGCAAAAGGAAATTTAACTGTGTTGCTATATCACACGTGGCAATGGTGATGCTCACAATTAAGTAGAAACATTGTGAAAGGGATTTTTCCAGTGACTGCTTCGCCATATAGCCCTGTTAACATTTCTTTGTTGTCAAAAATTGATCAATCACAGGCCCACAGACAACTGGGATGGTAACAGTCTCCTATTAGGTGGCCAATACTATCAAAGGAGATGACTCTTGTGACAATCGAAGCTGATAATTCAGAACACGTAATTAGGCATGAGAATTAGTTGTATGTTTCCGTCTTTTTTTTAAAAAACTTGTACGCAATGTATTTTCCTATTGGTATCATTGCCATGAAGTATGTCAATGCCCATTAAAACTTAAACTAAAAAAATATGTATACTGAATGACAGAACACAACTGTAATTCTGAGGGCTGGCCCCAAAAGTTACATCCTGATTCTCTATCTTGTATAAGGACTGTCTCTTTAAAATGGTAATGCTCTATTTATCTCCCTGCCAAATTGTCCTTGGAACTTAAATTGCTTCATTCTCCCACATCTCAGACATTTCAAAATCGTTACCTGTAGCCCGTGAATATGGTGTCAATTAGTGAATGCCACTATATGCCATCTGAAGAACTGGACAGACATGTATTTTGTCCAAACCAAATGCAGCAAAATGTGTAGTACTGCCTTCTTGCCTCGTAAGGACAGCTAGCATTTCAAGCCAGCTGTGGAAGCTGCACTGACAATCCCACTGGGGTTCTTCACCCCCAAGGAATCAAGGTCACAACAACCCTATTGTGCTTTATTAATGGGCTCGAAGCACAGCATATACTTTATATCTTAAGAGAGAAAAGCCAGGTGGGATCTTACAAAGAGTATTCTGAAAACAGCTGAGTGAACAAAGGCAATTTTAGCAGCAAGAGGAAAATCCACCATGGAGGTCAGCCTTTAAATAGTCCTTACAATCGTGTCCCCTTTTTAGATGGTAGAGTAGTAAGTGGGGCAATCTTTAAAGAGTTTCAGCTATTCAGTCTCCCCTCTCTATATATTTTTATGCATAGTGGTGCCTTTTTGGCTTAGCCCAGGGTATATAGGTCTGTCACTCAGAATACACAATTCAGGCACAAGCAAACAACTAGCCTGCACTGATATACTGATATACTGTCTCTGATCTCAGATCAGCAATGGCTGAGTTTGAAGGATAAATGGTTAAATTTGAGAATGTTTATTAAGAACACAATCAGGTAATTATTTATTTTTTCACAGACTGTCCATTTCCTTCATTCTGAAGTAAAGCTATATAAGGGGAGGGATTTTATCTTGTTCATCAAAGGATCTCCAGTCTTCAGAAGAGTTCCTGCCACATGGTAAGCATTCAATAAATATTTACCAGATAAATGAATAAGTTAATTTTCCATATTTGGTAAATATCTTTATTAAAATACCAAAATGAGTTTTGAAGCATTTCAGCACAATACATGGAATATGAGTTCTTACCCTCAGACTTACAAATATTTTTGGGGGCCCCATGACTATAAGAAAAATAAACTGCACAAAAAGTTGATGACACAATGTCTTTTCTCTTGGCTCAGGTCTAAAACAGCTTCCAAGTTTTCAACTGTATTTTAGTAGTAACTTATGGCTCAGTATCAACCATAAAAATTTCATAGTTGGAGTATGTAGATTACAGCCACCCACATGAACAATAAACATAACAAGAAAAAGAGAAAGATGGGACTTCCCTGGTTGGCGCAGTGGTTAAGTATTCGCCTGCCAATGCAGGGGACACAGGTTCGAGCCCTGGTCTGGGAAGATCCCACGTGCCATGGGGCCTGTGCTCCACAACTACTGAGCCTGCACTCTAGAGCGCACGAGCTACAACTTCTGAGCCCGCATGCCACAACTACTGAAGCCCGCATGCCTAGAGCCCGTGCTCCACAAGAGAAGCCACTGCAATGAGAAGCCTGCGCACTGCAACAAAGAGTAGTCCCTGCTCGCCCCAACTAGAGAAAGCCCACATGCAGCAACGAAGACTCAACACAGCCAAAAATAAATAAATAAATAAATAAATAAATAACTTTATTTTTAAAAAAGGGAGAGAAAGAAAGGGAGACCATAACAAAAGCGTCAAGGACTTTTTAATATTACTAGTAAAACAGCACATAGCTCAAAACAGAAATAACTCTGGATAGGTCATGATTGCCATTTCGTATTTTCTTCCTCTCTTTAAAGAAATATTATTATTCCAAGCCCATCATTACATGTTTTATTTATATCTAATACTTTTAAGATCAAATGACTCAAATGTTTGCAATTTTTGATAATAATAATTTGATTTTCTTAAGAAATATAACAAACACAAAGCTCAGCTAATTAGAAAACACTAGGAATTTTTTTTTTAGAAAATATAGAAAGCTTTAATATTCATCTGTTTTAAGATATCTTTTGGACAACTATGTTTCAGTGTTGTTTGGTTTTGAGTCTGTTTATATACAGGTAAATGAAAGAGCTAGAGTAATATAAGGGTGATGGGAGATTTACTGTTTAGATGGTAGAATGGACAACAGCACAGATTTTAGCAGCAACCACAACAAAAATCACCACAAATAACTAACCAAGCAAAAGGGCACAGTGCAATGGCTTACCTAAAGAAACATTAAGTTTCTGCAGCCGACTGCAGCCATTGTGACATGACCAAATTCCTTTTCCCATCCCATTTCCAAGAAGCCATGTGAGAGAATAGACCAGATTCTGAGATTCTCAATAATACCCTCAGATCTGGCAAGAGGAAAACTAAGTGGCGGCTTCTCTCTTCTGTTTAGGGAGTGGGAGAAACAGCAGCAGGGGAAAACCAGGTTGAAATAGATGTGCAGGACAGGACTGATTCTCGAAGAGGAAAGTACCAAAGTGACGCATAGAATCAGGGGCTGACGCAAAGCCTGAGGGCGAATCTCTATAGAAATGGGACAGTTCTCTGACTTCATGGATTGAACGCTGACACCAAACATTTTATGAAATCCTAGAAGTGAAGGTGAAGCTCAGATATCACTCCCAGGGCCGAGCTCTCCCCTCAGCCTAACAGGCCCTCAAAGCCAGAGAAAATTATGGATAGAACTCAAAATACAGAGTCCTTAAACCACAACCAAGGCAGGCACAGCAAACAGTTCTCAGATGGCGTGGAAAGAAGTCAAATAGAAAATCTGGACCAAACTGTCCAAGTGTGAGTAAAATATGAGGAAAGGGAATTGAATCCAATGCACAAAAACTATGGAAAACACTCAAAACCATACAGCACAGAAAGAAAAAAATCAGCCTAGGAAAAAGCATAACCCTAAAAGAGAAGGAAAATTTCCACAGCACTTAATAGGAATATATTGATTTAAAAAAAGCTTTATAAAATGAGACAGTAGAAAAACAAAATAGAAAAGGAAAATTGCAAGCCTAAAGGAAATAAAATTGAAGACCAAAACAACATCTCTACCGACGTAATGCATATTAGAAACAGAAAGAATGAAACGTACATGGCTTAAAATAAAGTTTCCAACTTAAAAGAAAGCTTGTCATATTCATAGAAAATATAGTTGGAAGGAAAAAGAAGATTTAAGTCATTAGGATGAAGCTAATAGATATGGAAGACTGGCAAACATAATTCAGCTAAGGGTAACTGGGGTCTCTGAAATAGAGACCCTAATACATGCAAGAGGAAACCTGTTTAAAAATATTTAATATAGGTCTTCACAATGAAGAAAGATTTTAATTATACACAGGAAGACCACACCATTTTCTAGGAAATATGATACAGAATGTTCACACAGACACACTCTCCACTCAGATCTTTGCTTGGCCACCATCTTGGGAACCTTCCAGTCTTGGTTCAAGCACTACCCACTAAGAGAGTTCTCCCCTAAACATGCAATCCCTAGTACTTTACTTTTACGTAACCAGAGTTTTATTTGTTTCCTCATACTTTTACCATCTGAAAAATCTGTGCAAGTTATGGTTACAAAAAAACTTAAATTTCACAAACTTTGAAAATGTATAGAAGGACCTTCAAGATGACAGAGGAGTAAGACGTGGAGATTACCTTCCTTCCCACAAATACATCAAAAATACAACTACATGTAGAACAACTGCTACAGAACACCTACTGAACGCGGGCAGAAGACCTCAGATTTCCCAAAAGGCAAGAAACTCCCCACGTACCTGGGTAGGGCAAAAGAAAAAAACAGACACAAAAGAACAGGGATGGGACGTGCACCTCTAGCAGGGAGCTGTGAAGGAGGAAACGTTTCCACACACTAGGAAGCCCCTTTGCGGGCGGAGGTGGGGGTGGGGGTGGGGAAGCTTCGGAGCCGCGGAGAAGAGCGAATTCACAGGGGTGCGGAGGGCAAAGCAGAGGGATTTCCGCACAGAGGAACAGTGCTGACCGGCACTCACCAGCCCGAGAGGCTTGTCTGCTCACCCGCCGGAGCGGGCGGGGCTGGGAGCTGAGGATCGGGCTTCGGTCGGAGCGCAGGGAGAGGACTGGGGTTGGCTGCGTGTGAACACAGCCTGAAGGGGGCTAGTGTGCCACAGATAGCCAGGAGGGAGTCCGGCAAAAAGTCTGGACCTGCCTAAGAGGCAAGAGACCACTGTTTCGGGGTGGGGATTCAGAGCACCGCCAAAACGAGCTGCAGAGATGGGCGCGAGCTGTGGCTATCAGTGCAGACATTAGAGGACGGCATGAGATGCTAAGGTTGCTGCTGCAGCCACCAAGAAGCCTGTGCACAAACACAGATCACTATCCACACCTCCCCTCCTGGGAACCTGTGCAGCCCACCACTACCAGGGTCCCGTGATCCAGGGACAACTTCCCCGGGAGAACACACGGCTGTTGCAACGTCACGCCGGCCTCTGCCACCGCAGGCTCTCCCCGCATCCATACCCCTCCCTCCCCACGGCCTGAGTGAGCCAGAGCGCCCTAATCAGCTGCTACTTTAACCCCGTCCTGTCTGAGCGCGGAACAGGCACCCTCAGGCAACCTACACGCACAGGCGGAGCCAAATCCAAAGCTGAGCCCGGGGAGCGGTGCGAACAAAGAAGAGAAAGGGAAATCTCTCCCAGCAGCCTCAGGAGCAGCGGATTAAACCTCCACTATCAACTTGAAGTACCCTGCATCTGTAAAATACCTGAATAGACAACGAATCATCCCAAAATTGAGGCGGTGGACCTTGGGTGCAACTGTGGACTTGTGGCTTCCTTTCTGCATCTAATTTGTTTCTGGCTTTATGTTTATCTTAGTTTAGTATTTAGAGTTTATTATCATTGGTACATTTGTTTATTGATTTGGTGGCTCTCTTCCTTTTTTAAAATTTATATATATTTTTTCCTTTTTCTCTTTTTGTGACTGTGTAAGTGTATGCTTCTTTGTGTGATTTGGTCTGTAAGCTTTGCTTTTCCATTTGTCCTAAGGTTCTGTCAGTTATTATTATTTTTTTTAGTATACTTTATAGTGCTTGTTATCATTGGTGGATTTGTTTATTGGTTTGGTTGCTCTCTTCTTTCTTTTTTATTACTTATTAATTTTTTTATTTTTAATAATATATATTTTTATTTTTTATTTTAATTATTTTATTTTTTCATTCTTTTTTTTTAATCTCCCTTTTCTTCTGAGCCATGTGGCTGACAGGGTCTTGGTGCTTCAGCTGGGTGTCAGGCCTGTGCCTCTGAAGTGGGAAAGCCAACTTCAGGACATTTGTCCACCAGAGCCCTCCTGGCCCCACATAATATCAAATGGCTAACGCTCTCCCAGAGATCTCCATATCAACGCTAAGACCCAGCCCCACTCAACGACCAGCAAGCTACAGTGCTGGACATCCTATGCAGAACATCTAGCAAGACAGGAACACACCCCCACTCATTAGCAGAGAGGTTGCCTAAAATCATAATAAGTTCACAGACACCGCAAAACACACCACCAGACATGGTACTGCCCACCAGAAAGACAAGATCCAGCCTCATCCACCAGAACACAGACCCTAGTGCCCTCTACCAGGAAGCCTACACAACCCACTGACCCAACCTAACCCACTGGGGGCAGACATGAAAAACAATGGGCACTATGAATCTGCAGCCTGCAAAAAGGAGACCCCAAACCACAGTACGTTAAGCAAAATAAGAAGAGAAATACACAGCAGATGAAGGAGCAAGGTAAAAACTCACCAGACCTAACAAATGAAGAGGAAATAGGCAGTATACCTGAAAAAGAATTCAGAGCAATGATAGCAAAGATGATACAAAATCTTGGAAGTAGAATGGAGAAAATGACAGAAACGTTTAACAAGGACCTAGAAGAACTAAAGAGCAAACAAACAATGATGAACAACACAATAAATTAAATTAAAAATTCTATAGAAGGAATGAATAGCAGAATAACTGAGGCAAATGAATGGATAAGTGACCTGGAAGATAAAATAGTGGAAATAACTACCAGAGAGCAGAGTAAAGAAAAGAGAATGAAAAGAATGGAGGACAGTCTCAGAGGCCTCTGGGAAAACATTAAACACACCAGCATTCGAATTATAGGGGTCCCAGACAAAGAAGAGAGAAAGAAAGGGACGGAGAAAATATTTGAAGAGATTATAGTTGAAAATTTCCCTAATATGGGAAAGGAAATAGGCAATCAAGTCCAGGAAGTGCAGAGGGTCCCATACAGGATAAATCCAAGGAGAAACACTCCAAGACACATAATGATCAAACTACCAAAAATTAAACACAAAGAAAAAATATTAAAAGCTGCAAGGGAAAAGCAACAAATAGCATACAAGGAAATCCCCATAAGGTTAACAGCTGATTTCTCAGCAGAAACTCTGCAAGCCAGAAGGGTGTGGTAGGACATATTTAAAGTGATGAAAGGGAAAAATCTACAGCCAATATTACTCTACCAAGCAAGAAGCTCGTTCAGACTCAAAGGAGAAATTAAAACCTTTACAGAAAAACAAAAGCTAAGAGAATTCAGCACCACCAAACCAGCTCTACAACAAATGCTAAAGGAACTTCTCTAGGCAAGAAACACAAGAGAAGGAAAAGACCTACAATAACAAACCCAAAACAATTAAGAAAATGGCAATAGGAACATACATATCGATAACTACCTTAAATATAAATTGACTTAAATGCTCCAAACAAAAGACACAGACTGGCTGAATGGATACAAAAACAAGACCCGTATGTACGTTGTCTACGAGAGACCCACTTCAGACCTAGGGACACATACGGACTGAAAGTGAGGGGATGGAAAAAGATATTCCAAGCAAATGGAAATCAAAAGAAGCTGGAGTCACAATTCTCATATCAGACAAAATAGACTTTAAAATAAAGAATGTTACAAGAGACAAAGAAGGACACTACATAATGATTATGGGGTACCATCCAAGAAGAAGATATAACAATTGTAAAAATTTATGCACCCAACACAGGAGTATCTCAAAACATAACAGCCATAAAAGGGGAAATCAACAGTAACACAATAATAATAGGGGACTTTAACACCCCACTTTCATCAATGGACAGATCATCCAAAATGAAAATAAATAAGGAAATACAAGCTTTAAATGATACATTAAACAAGATGGACTTAATTGATATACATAGGACTTTACATCCAAAAACAACAGAATACACTTTCTTCTCAAGTGCTCACAGAACATTCTCCTGAAAGACCATATATTGGGTCACAAATCAAGCCTTGGTAAATTTAAGAAAATTGAAATCGTATCAATTATCTTTTCTGACCCCAACACTATGAGAGTATATATCAATTACTGGAAAAAAATCTGTAAAAACTACAAACACATGGAGGCTAAACAATACACTACTAAATAACCAACAGATGACTGAAGAAATAAAACAGGAAATAAAAAATACCTAGAAACAAATGACAATGAAAACACGATGACGCAAAAACTATGGGATGCAGCAAAGGCAGTCGTAAGAGGGAAGTATATAACAATAACATCCTACCTCAAGAAACAAGAAACATCTCAAACAAACAACCTAACCTTACACCTAAAGCAATTAGAGAAAGAACAAAAAACCCCCAAAGTTAGCAGAAGGAAAGAAATCATAAAAATTAGATCAGAAATAAATGGAAAAGAAACGAAGGAAATGATAGCAAAGATGAAAAGAACCTAAAAGTTGGTTTTTTGAGAGATAAACAAAATTGAAAAACCATTAGCCAGACTCATCAAGAAAAAAAGGGAGAAGACTCAAATCAATAGACTTAGAAATGAAAAAGAAGTAACAACTGACACTGCAGAAATACAAAGCATCCTAAGAGACTACTACAAGCAGCTATATGCCAATAAAATGGACAACCTGGAATAAATGGACAAATCATTAGAAAAGCACAACCTTCTGAGACTGAACCAGGAAGAAATAGAAAATATGAATAGACCAATCACAAGCAACGAAAATGAAACTGTGATTAAAAATCTTCCAGCAAACAAAAGCCCAGGACCAGATGGCTTCACAGACGTATTCGATCAAACATTCAGAGAAGAGCTAACACTTATCCATCTCAAACTCTTCCAAAATAAAGCAGAAGGAGGAACGCTCCCAAACTCATTCTACGAGGCCAACACCCAGGTACCAAAACCAGACAAAGATGTCACAAAAAAAGAAAACTACAGGCCAATATCACTGATGAATACAGATGAAAAAATCCTCAACAAAATACTAGAAAACAGAATCCAACAGCACATTAAAAGGATCATACACCATGATCAAGTGGGATTATCCCAGGAATGCAAGGATTCTTCAATATATGCAAATCAATCAATGTGATAAACCATATTAACAAGTTGAAGGAGAAAAACCATATGATCATCTCAATAGATGCAGGAAAAGCTTCTGACAAAATTCAACACTCATTTATGATAAAAATCCTCCAGAAAGGAGGCATAGAGGGAACTTACCTCAACTTAATAAAGGCTACATGTGACAAACCCACAGCCAACATCGCTCTCAATAGTGAAAAACTGAAACCGTTCCCACTAAGATCAGGAACAAAACAAGGTTGCCCACTCTCACCACTATTATTCAACATAGTTTTGGAAGTTTTAGCCACAGCAATCAGAGAAGAAAAAGAAATAAAAGGAATCCAAATCAGAAAAGAAGTAAAACTGTCACTGTCTGCAGATGACATGATACTATACATAGAGAATCCTAAAGACGCCACCAGAAATGAATTTGGTAAAGTAGCAGGCTACAAAATTAATGCACAGAAATCTCTTGTGTTCCTATACAGTAATAATGAAAAATCTGAAAGAGAAATTAAGGAAACACTGCCATTTACCATTGCAACAAAAAGAATAAAATACCTAGGAATAAACCTACCTAAGGAGACAAAAGACCTGTATGCAAAATTATAAGACACTGATGAAAGAAATTAAAGATGATACAAACAGATGGAGAGATATACCATGTTCTTGGATTGGAAGAATGAACATTGTGAAAATGACTCTACTACCAAAAGCAATCTACAGATTCAATGCAACCCCTATAAAACTACCAAAGGCATTTTTCATAGAACTAAAACAAGAAATTTCACAACTTGTATGGAAACACAAAAGACCCCAATTAGCCAAAGCAATCTTGAGAAAGAAAAACAGAGCTGGAGGAATCTGGCTTTTGGACTTCAGATTATATTACAAAGCTACAGTTATCAAGACAATATGGTACTGGCACAAAATCAGAACTATAGATCAATGAAACAGGATAGAAAGCCCAGAGATAAACCCATGCACATATGGTCACCTTATCTTTGATAAAGGAGGCAAGAATAAACAATGGAGAAGAGACAGTCTCTTCAATAAGTGGTGCTGGGAAAACTGGACAGCTACATGTAAAAGAATGAAATTAGAACACTCCGTAACATGATACAGAAAAGTAAACTCAAAATGGATTAAAGACCTACATGTAAGGCCAGACACTATCAAACTCTTAGAGGAAAACATAGGCAGTACACTCGACGATATAAATCACAGCAAGATCCTTTTTGACCCACCTCCTAGAGAAATGGAAATAAAATCAAAAATAACAAATGGGACCTAATGAAACTTCAAAGCTTTTGTACAGCCAAGGAAACCATAAACAAGACCAAAAGACAACCCTCAGAATGGGAGAAAATATTTGCAAATGAAGCAACTGACAAAGGATTAATCTCCAAAATTTATAAGCAGCTCATGTAGCTCAATAACAAAAAAACAAACAACCCAATCCAAAAATGGGCAGAAGACCTAAATAGACGTTTCTCCAGAGAAGATATACAGATTGCCAGGAAACACATTAAAGGATGCTCAATATCACTAATCATTAGAGAAATGAAGATCAAAACCTCAGTGAGGTATATCACCTCATACCAGTCAGAATGGCCATCATCAAAAAATCTAGAAACAATAAATGCTGGAGAAGGTGTGGAGAAAAGGGAACCCTCCTGCACTGTTGGTGGGAATGTAAATTGATACAGCCACTATGGAAAACAGTATGGAGGTTCTTTAAGAATTAAAAATAAAACTACCGTATGACCCAGCAATCCCACTACTGGGCATATTTCCTGAGAAAACCATAATTCAAAAACAGTCATGTACGACAATGTTCATTGCAGCTCTATTTACAATAGCCAGGACATGGAAGCAACCTCAGTGTCCATCGACAGATGAATGCATAAAGAAGATGTGGCACATATATACAATGGAATATTACTCCACCATAAAAAGACACGAAACTGAGTTATTAGTAGTGAGGTGGATGGACCTAGAGACTGTCATACAGAGTGAAGTAAGTCAGAAAGAGAAAAACAAATACCATATGTTAACACATAGATATGGAATCTAAAAAGGAAAAAAATGGTTCTGAAGAAACTAGGGGCAGGACAGGAATAAAGACACAGACGTAGAGAATGGACTTGAGGACAGGGGGAAGGGGTAGGGTACGCTGAGACGAAGTGAGAGAGTGGCATGGACATATATACACTACCAAATGTAAAATAGATAGCTAGTGGGAAGCAGCCGCATAGCACAGGGAGATCAGCTGTGTTCTTTGTGTGCAACTAGAGGGGTGGGATAGGGAGGGTGGGAGGGAAAGGCAAGGGGGAGGAGATATGGGGATATGTGTATACGCATGGTTAATTCACTTTGTTATATAGCAGAAACTAACACACCATTGTAAAGCAATTACACTCCAATAAAGATGTTATAAATAAATAAATTTATAAATACTCAAAGCTGCCGATGAGATCACTTAGTATATCTCCAAAGTATGGAATTATGCTAGTGAATTAAGTGGGCCCTTCATAACTGAGACAAAAGTGAAGGCTGTTAACTAGCTTGAAGGAAAAAAAAAAGAAATCTTCACCAACTCCTCAAAACCTCAGAAAATGTGATTGTTTTATTCCACCCAGGAACCCGGACTTAGTCAAGTGTAGGACTAGTTCTGTTCCCTTGGGATTATCATTTTAAAATTCCTCAGATGAATAGGTGCAAAGTCATTCATCCATCTTGGCTCACTTCCAAATGGCAAAAGCCTCATCTAGACTTTGAATATCTTCAGTGGCCATCTGCTGACCTTTCTGCTCATTTCCACACGAGCAAGGGTGGAATACCAAGCCCACGTCCCAAGTTCACTCCTCACGTCGGTCACATGACTGATTGCCGCTACACTGGAAAGTCATCAACTTGTCATGGCTTGAGTGGCTCACAGAAGCTCCTGACACCCCAGATGTCACCCTCCAATACTCCCAAGACAATAGCTAGACTAGCAGAGTAATCGGGTGTCAGGTAAATGCTTTCTTTCCGGTTTCAGGGAAGTTTGCTGAGGCCCACAAAAGCGGGAAAAGACATCATCACATCCAGCAGCGGGAGCCAGCCACCTCTCCATAGGGTTGATGGAGAAGCACCAATTCAAGAACCAGCAACTCTGCCCCCCAAACCACCCATGGAAGAGCCACATGAGAAATGGTTTTTGAAAGTGTTCTTTGGAAATCTCTATCATGTCATGGTCTAGTCAGCTTTTTAAATGGAATCATAAATTCCTGGCCACCTCCACGTCACCTGTGCCCTGAGAGTGACTCTGCAGAGACCGGAAAAGGGACAGCTGAGCGTGCGGTGAGGTTAGCAGCTATGTGTGGAGTGAGGGCTAGAGGGCTTGGTTACGCTGAACCGCAGCTGGGCGGTACAGATGCCAGCAGGCCAGGCTGGCAGCAGAAGGAGGACTGACCTGAACTCAGTAATCTAAGTGCACAAGTTACTTTAGCATTTCTACCCCTTAGTGAGAAGCACATGGTTCCTTGTAAGACAAATATATCTCCAGCAAAACAATTTTGGCCAAAGGAAGGCATTTATTCATTTAAAAAGTACACCCAGTCAATTATGCTGTGTGATTACATATGTAGAAGCAGCTGTGCAAATATATCTTGTCATACCTTTTTAAAATTTGTAAAGATTTTTGTTGAAATATAGTTGATTTACAATGTTTCAGGTGTACAGCAAGGTGCTTCAGTTATACATGTATATATCTATTCTTTTTCAGATTCTTTTCCATTGCTGTCTGTTACAAGATATTGAATACAGTTCCTCTTGTCATAACTTTGTATGGTGACAGAGGGTAACGAGACTTAAAGTGGTGATCACATGTAAAAATATTGAGTCACTATGCTGTACACCTGAAACGAATATAATACTGTAAGTCTACAATACTTCAATTTAAAAAAAGATTTTAATAAAAGAATAAAAATTAATACAAGTAAAGAAACAAAGAAAGTGTATAAAATAAAAATAAACAAAAATCTGGAGGCGGGGTAATAAGTTTATCTTTAACATCAAGGACTTTATCAATATTGTTTTACATTGAAAAATACAGTTTAAATATCTACAACAAACACTTATTTTTATAATCTTCCTCTTTTTTAACCTTAGAGAAAACTTTTAAAACATAACATATCTTGTAACAAAAACCAGTAAATATCTTGTATGCCACATTAAATGGAATTTGAAAAGATAAAGCAAAAAAGCCACTTAATCTTATTCGGTGACAATATAACTTTTTAAGAAATATTACAAATCTGATTGTCAGCATTTGTAAATGGGTGGGAAAATACCATTTGAATCAAGAGATACTAATACTTCAGAGATTTTGCAATGATGTTCCTTCTGCCAATATTCTTGCCCCATATATTTGCATGGCTGGCTCCCTCATCTCCTTTAGGTATTTATGATGATGCCACCGACTCAGTGAAGCCTTCCTCAGACATCTAAAATCGCAACCTCCAAATGGACCTACACTTGACACTCCTCCCAATCTGCTTTAATTTTCTCACTACGAAATATATATTATAGGATTCAAACTATACCATAGTCTAAATACAGGATAAGTTATAAGGCATATCTTGTTTGCTATGTAGTCTCGTCTAACATACTACATGCTTTATTTACATATCTTTTTCATGGTTTGCGTTCCCTCCCTACAACGTAAGCTCCACACAGGCAGGAATTGTCACCTATTTTTTTCGCTGTTGTATCCTCAGTGTTGATACGGTGCCTTGTACATAGTAGTCACTAAAGCAAATATTTAATAAACAAATAACTCAAGAAAATAAATAGAAATTAATGAGCACAACTGAGTATCATCTTATTAGCTAACATTCTAAATAACTTTTTACCTTACTTAAAACTTACGAGTTTTAAGTAAATAGGGATATCTGAATAATTGAAGTTTGAGGATTCACTCTCTTCTTCCTTTATTTAAAAAATAAATTTTATGTATTTATTTATTTATTTTTGGTTGCATTGGGTCTTCATTGCTGCGCATGGGCTTTCTCTAGTTGTGGCGAGCAGGGGCTACTCTTCATTACGGTGCACGGGCTTCTCATTGCGGTGGCTTCTCTTGCTGCGGAGCACGGGCTCTAGTCGCACGGGCTTCAGTAGTTGTGGCTCTCGGGCTCTAGAGCACAGGCTCAGTAGTTGTGGCACACAGGCTTAGTGGCTCTGCAGCGTGTGGGATCTTCCCAGACCAGGGCTCGAACCCATGTCCCCTGCATTGGCAGGTGGACTCTTAACCACTGAGCCACCAGGGAAGCCCAAGGATTCACTTTCAGTCAGGTATTTACAGGCCGATAATTCTACAAACTCCTAGCAGCTTTGGTTCTTAGAGCCTTGGAAGCATCTGGACTTCCTGATTAGCTGTATCTTTGCTACAAAGCACTGACATCTGCCTACATGTGGCATCAGAGAGATACGAAGTAGAAGAGTAATTTATAAGGAAATGTCACGAGATAAAGCCTCGGTCTGTGGTCCTGCCTTTTGGTCATCCCTTTGGCTCCAGTATCTTGGCTCACATCTTAGTAGAACTGCATTGTGCTTGCTTGATGCACTGGGACTGAAGAGGAAATGGAAACATGAACTTCCCTTGACAGAGCACCACAGGCATCCAGGCAAGTTCTCGATAATGCACATAAGGCACTCAGCATACTGCCTGCTACACAGTTAGAGCTCAATAGATTTTCATTTTCTCCATTATTAGCACATCTCTCTTGAGTAGCTGCCTAACTCTTCTTTGCACTCTTCCTTCCAATTTCTTCTCTGAGTAATTAAAACTCTGACCTCATTTAAAACATTGAATGGTTTTTCTTTGGTTGGAGGATAAAGACCAAAATATTAAGGACCCACAGCCCTCATAGTTTGGCCTCTTCCTTCCTCAAAAGCCTCATCTCACAGCAGGCTCTCCCTGGCCTCTGTGCTCCAGGCACGTTGACCTCCTTTCCATTCTTCAAATACGCCTCATTGCCCCCATCACAGGCGCTTTGTACATGCTGTTTCCTCTGCACGGAACACTCTTCTCCCCACTTCACTTACTGAACTTTTACCCTTTCTTTAGAGCTCAGTTCAGCCCACTCGCCTCAGTGGAGCATTTCTGGTATCCCTGAGTAAGTCATATCCTCCTGCCTCCCCCAGACATGATGTGGAAGCGGTCTGTGCAGCTGCGCAGTGCGGCAGCCTACACCCTCTGTAGGACTAAGTAGAGTCAGACCTCTGAATTATCAGAGGGTTGTTTGGTCAGACCTCTGTGCTCCTTAAACCAAGCACTCCTTGAGGGCAGGCAGTGAGCCTTTTCCATCATTACATCACAGTGCCTATCCTAACAACAAGTGTGGGTTGAATGACTACATCCTCACTGTCTCTCTCCCCATCACTATCATCATCATTTCTGGTAGATGCTTTTCTTCTGGTTACCCTGAGAGCCTGCCTTCTCTTAAAACCAGCTCCAGCTGAACGGGTGCACCTTTGATCATGCCATTTATATGAGTTACCCTATTTCCCTTGACCCTTAACATAGAAACTGACCTAATCAAAATGCATTTTTGAATTCGGCCCAGATCTCACCAACTGGAGGAAATTACTATTTTTTGAATCTTTTGATTTCTCCATGTGCTATAGTAATTTGTGTATTTTCAATTCCCTCTACTGAATTTTAAACTCCTTAGAGACAAGAGCTGGGCTGCACTTATTTTGAATACCCTGCAGTACCAAATATTTTCCCTTAAGTATAGATGTGTGAATTAAAGTATTATTTGAAGCCATAATTCTCCTTGATTCTACTACTTTATACTTGGTTCCTCTTCTCTAAACCTCTACTTTACCAGTATTTTTTTCTTTACTAACTTCCTTCAAGGAGCCACACCTTTCCTTTTATAAACATTGTAAACATAACATAGCAATCTAATTTTAAATATATAAAAATAGGATATATATTTAAATATATAAAAAATCAACAACAACAACAACAAAAACCCCATCTTCTCATACAGTATTTCAGGTATAGGTAAAAGAAAACAATATAAAGTTTCAATTTTGAAAATAAATTTAAAGTAAAAAAATTGATCAAGATAGAAAAAGGCCTAAGGATATGAAAAGACCCATTAAGAGAAATAAGAAAATTCCTTAAAAGAAATGAGAGTACTGCATAAGAAGGCTATTCTACTTTCTTCTAGATCTTGGTTTGATTCTATTCAAAATTCAGATACATGGGTCTATTTAATTAATATCTTGCTTACTTCCCAAAGGGTATATAACTAATTTAAAATGAAGGTAGCAAAAAACTCCCAAGAGAGAGTAAGAGGCACCAGGGGTCAGCAAGTGAGCCTCCTGGCAACAAAGTCACAACTGGAAAGATGGAGGGTTTTTAACATCCAGCAAAATGGTACATACAAGTTTTCCTAAAGAAACAAACTTTTCCCCTGGTTTGAATTCTAAGAGTAATTTATAAGCGAAATGTCTTAAGGTGATGGTCAATGTTTTATTATTGATTTGCAAAGAAACAGAAAAAGTTTTCAAATGCCTACTTTCTCTCTTTCCTAAGTTCAACCGTAACTTAGCAAAGACCTTTCTCAGAGGTGTTGCTTTGTTTGTTTGTACAGAGATGGGGCTCAGAAAACCAAGAGGAATGGATTTTGAGATTTGATTATGATTATCATGCTCTAAAGGTATCAGAGGTTTTAAACCAGCTTTTGTCAAGTGTTAGATCAAAATCACTCCCAATTTTAATTTTCTGATTAGTCCCTGAAATGCTATTATTTTGTTTAGTAATTAAAGAGAGAACATATTCCTTTAGATTCAAGTAAATGGATGACCAACTTGACAAGTTTTAGTAAAAAATCAGAAGTTTGAATTAGCTCACAGAGTTTACTCACTCTTGCAGGTGTACTATGGGGCTACTCATAGCTAAGACTTATTTTGTTTTCAAAAATTAATTTTGGACCTGCTAAAGTGCACGGGAAAGTATTCACCAGAGACCCTCAGTTACTGTGCCGAAAGGCATAAAAGTAACCATTTTATTCTGAAACAAGTGTAATACTTAGCACCCTGGCTGGCCTCATACCTGTCCATCAAGCACCTTCAAACAGCTGAAGTAAACTGATTTTGAGTGGAACCATATTCTGTCAGGTCCTATAAGATGTTAACTTGAAAATTTATATCCCCAGCAATTTAGATGCCTTACTACATAATATGGAATTCTTTAGTACCGCCTCCTTTAAATATGAGTTTAGTTTTAACACTGTTTAGTTTAACACAGTTAAATTGTTCTTTATCACAGCATTAAATCAACAGAGTAAGTTGTTTTTTAAGGCACATTTAGACTCAGAAGACAATACTTTATTTCCTGGTCCTGCCAATTTCTGGTTGTGGAAGACCAGAAAAAAAAAAATCCATTAACTCTTTAAGCCTAAATTACTTCACCTCTAGAATGGGGAGTCTCTGTCATAAAGATAGGGCTTTCTGAGAGAGTTAAAAGACATAATGTATTCCTTAGCTCTATGAAACTGTTAAGCCATATTCAAGTATTTATAACAACTTCATTTTCATGGAATAATTTTATAGGATTATTTAAGCTATCTGGAAGGCTTTTTGGAACCAAGAAATGAGTTCTTGGGATGGTTCTTGGAATGGTAATGATTGGTTTTAAAATGTGCTACAATGGTATGTGTTTAGAGAAGGAACCTGTCTAAAAGTCATTTTGAATGAATTTTGTACCCACTTCAAATTAAGGATAAATTTGAATTAGACATAACCTTCTTAACTGCATAATGTCATTCTTCTGTTACGGGTTCATCAGAACAGAGAATAGTTTTGTGAAGATCCACATTGATTTAAGGGAAAAACAGAGGAGGTATCTGTTGAGATTGAGTTGGGAGTAAGGGGCAGCCAACTCCCCTCACAGTCTTGCTTCACAGATGGGCAGCTCGGACAGAAATGCACCACAGAAATGGTACAAAGTCCTCTAAAGGGACAGACGTAGGACAGATGCCATTCCATGGACCTCAGATGCTCTCCTCCACATCTTCTTCTCCTCACAAAACATGCACCTACCCTTCAAAATAAACTGACCTCTGGTGTATCTTCTGAAGTTCCACAGAAACTGGTTCATCTTGAGAATGCAAAGTAGAGTCAACCTCATGGATTGTCTGCCAATACCCACAAGCCATTCCATGCTCAACTTTTAATATCTACAGTAATAAGATATGGACACTATGCATAATTAAATGTATAAATGATTTTTTAAAAATCTATTGTCCAATGACTGATACCATAGTGATCTCAGTGCATGAATTTATTATTATTCTCCAGAAATCACAAGAAAAACCAATTCACTCTTGAGCCAAAAGCAAATTTACTTCTCTAGGCCATTTTAGACCGCTTCCCATTTTTAAGATATAAATTCTTATCTGGACATATCCATATACTAATATTGGAAACAAAAATTAGAAGGCCTAGATTGGCTGCATTTCTGGAAAGTTGCTTTAAATTCCAAAAATCATTATAGGGAAACCTCAGGACGTTTTACTGTTTGTGACCTATATATTTCATCTCATCTCATCTAACAAATGCCCTATAAGTAAAAAGAGTTTGAGTTTGAGTTTTAAATTACTGCAATGTTTCTTAAGTCAGTATAGAAAACAGTATTATTGCAAAAATGGTCAATATGGTAAAACATTTATAGGTAAAGCTCATTTTGAGACAAATTTTTTAAAAGATTTAAACATTTGCATAGGACAATTTATATTTCAACTTCTGAGGGCTTTAGTCAATTATGTAAGTAACTCCATTTCTATTTTAGGTGATTTCCATATGCATATAATTTCAGGTTTCTCAGTGAATAAATAAAAATTTCTAGTAGTTCTAGACTAAAACCTATACTTAAAGCCACCAGTCTTTACTCACCAATGTATCACTAATGGACAGCTACTCTTGTGTTCTTAGGTTTTAATTAGAAGGAAAGTAGTTAGTACTCTTCATCTTATGACAATTTAATTTAAAAGCAAAAAGGCATTTCCACTTTACAATCTACATCGCCCACTTGATACACTGAAGGCAGAATAAACTAATGAAGGGTTATAACTTGAGTCATAACTGAGAAGTCATCTGTTCATTAAAGATATTATTGTAAGACACTCTTCTAAATATCAGGAACAATGTCTTTACAGTTGTTTAAACACTGACAATCAACCCACAGATTGAGGGAGATAATACCATGGAATGAGTCTTAGGAAAGTTACAAAGTAAGTTTTAATACTTAAAAAAAAGTATGTGTAAAACCTTTAATTTTCTTTGGTTGGAGGATAAAGACCAAAATATTATAAAGACCTTTAACTACATGTTTTTTTATAGACCGTTTGAAAGAATAAAATACACATTTTAAAAAAAAATTCAGAGTTCTTTTTGAAGTGAAAGTTAGGGTTCCTAAATGCCTTGGAGCCATTTTCCCTGTGAGATTGTAACAAGGTAATAACAGTCAATTGAAAAATATGATTGCAAATATGATTTAACTTGAACATAGAGGTCTTAGAAATATGTTGGAAGTTTTGAATTTGCGTGAAAGAAGAAGTAAAGTCAAATGAGGGCCTAAACATGTAAATATTGAAAAGAAAAGTATCCAATTATGGCTGGAATTTTAAAAATTCAATTCAACAAAAAAATTTAAGCTCATGCTACATAAACGCAATGCTAAAGCAGTCACTTTTGAGAAAGGGTGTGAAGAATGAATTACAAAACAATTGTATGCTACCATTTTTTCCAAATCTTTTCAAGGCTAGTTCCTCCTTTTCATTTTGGAACCAAGGAAGTTAAAGGTAAGGTCATTACTAGTAGGGGATAGGTGAAGGTTGATGAGACAGAAATGGGCATGAAGCAGTTATTCTGGAGGGTGGAAAAGGAACATTCTAGGGAATGGTAGCACTGCATTCCCTTTGGTCATTTGTGCTGGAGAGGAGGTGAACAATCAGGAAGCCTGGGGTAAGGAGAGGGGTTGTACAGTTTGATGGCATAAATTCAAAACTTAAATCCCCCTTCTTTAAAAAAGATTTTTCTAACCACTAATATTCATACTCTACCACATTAGTCTATTGATTTTCTTTATAGTATATCACATCACATATCATTTATTTATACATATGTTTGTCTGGATCCCCACCAAAATGGAAACCTTGGGAGAGCATGACCTTGTCATCCTGGTCACTACTATCTCCTGGGGGCCTAGGATAGTAACGAGCACATCTTAGGCATTGCTCGCTGAGTAAAACAAATGAATAAACGAATGAAACTACTGATTAGGCTTTTTCATTGTGTCATGAACTATGCTAATTGTTAATGAAAAGACAAAGATTTACAATATTATTAGTTTTCTTTAGGAAGTTCATACTATAGGAGGGTTTAGTTCTTGAAATAGATGAAAACACTAGGAAATATATGACATGTACCCTAAGTGTGATACAAACTGTTATAAGTGTTCAAAGGTACAAGTAGAGTGGTTTCTCTGTTTTGGCTCAGATGCCACTTGAAGGATGCCTTCCGCACTCACCCCCTAGACTAGGTCAGGTGCCCTGTTATATCTTTTCATAGCACCTTCAATTCTTATCACAAAGATACTTAAATAACTATATAATTGACTTTTAAATGTGTGTTTCCCCTCTGAAAATGTAAGCTCCATGAGGAGAGGAAGTCTCTACTTCTTCTAACACTGTCACCTCAGAGCCTATTCCCAGGTGACCAGTCGGAGTGACCGTCTTACAGGACAAATAGCCTAATGACAGAGCAAGATGTGACAAACGTCACACAAATGACAGAGATTTCATTAAGATGTGCTGATAAAGCAGGTACGCAATTCCAGATCCCGTGTTACACAACACTCTTTCAGCCAACAAATCTATCATGCTCTATAACCAGCTCTTTCAGTTTCACATGGAAAGTAGTGGCTTGAGTATTATTCCTATATTATATATCCGGGCCTTATTTATACAGTTGTTTTTTTGGGAAAGGTTAGGGGAAGGGATTATTTAATTCATGTTTCACCTCTTCCATTTTTAGCCAACATCTTGTTCTTAGAATTCATTTATTCATGGTCCCTTTTCTAATGATCTCAGTGGATGACACCTTTTCTGGTTTATTTTTCCTCTGCCTTACTGAAAAGCTAAGTAGCTATAAATCCTGTGGACAACTGCTGTTCCTCCTGCTACCAGGCAGTTAGTTAGGTGAAGGCAGATGACACATTGGATCATATTAACAAGGCAGCCAGAATCCATTAGCTCTTTGGTAAATTTTCCAGCACAGTGTGGACAGTGGATACACCTGCTATGGGCTTAGTCCTCTCACTGTTATCGCTTGTGTAACAGTGATTTCTGTGATCATCACAGTCTACTTTCTAGTGACCATTATTATGTCTTTGATACAGCTTATTGGGCTTTTGTGGCTTCATCTGTCCACACATTCTTGAAATCAAGTACAATTTTATTTGCTTATGTTATATTCCTTTTTAGTAAACACAGTTGCCAAGTTGAAAATATTCCTGTCATTCTCATAGACAATCGGTGGGACTATAACTTGGGCACATCCTTTCTGGAGGGGTGGGTGATACCTACCAAATTTTTCAATGTTCGTACAATTTGACTTTGCAGTTTTACTTCGAGGAAATAGTCCTAGAAAAATGCTGTCATGTTTGTACAGAAATGTGCATATGAGGATGTTCACTGCAACCATTTGAAATAGCAAAAAAAAAACAAAAAAAAGAAAGCAACCTAAATGTCTATTCATACGAGAAGAGTTAATTAAGCTATGATACATTTACACATACATAGTAAAATGCTCTGCAGTCTTCCGGAATGAGACAGAACTAAATGTACTCACTGAAAGACCTCCAACTTGTAGTAAGTAGAAATAACAAATCATGGGATAATAAGTACAATACTATCCCATTTGCACACCATGGGAGTGTGTATGTTCAGGTGTGTATAAACATACCAAACAGCTAATAGTTGTTCCCTCTAATGTAGGGTTTTTAACCTTAAGTCCAGTGCCACTTTGCTATGGGGCTCTGTCCTGTGCAGTGTAGCATGGTAGCAACATCCTTGGCCTTTAGTCACACGATACCAGTAGCATCCCCACCTCCCCAATTATGACTATGAAAAATGTCTTCAGACATTGCCATACATTCTGTAGGGGACAAAATCACCTCTGATTGAAACCACTGCTGTAGTGAGTGGGGTAGAAGCAATGGACTTTGAAGAGAGACTAGATAGATAGATAGATATACAGACTTGTTTATGTGTCATATATGTAAACTTTCTTAAAATGAGAATTTATTTTATTGCTGTTAATTGTTATAATGAATTATCATTCTCATAGGCTCTGCTAAGACTAGGATTACCTATGTACCCCTCTAATTCTAAAATTTCTCCCCCGTTTTGCGAAGATAGTTAAAGTAATTATATAGAATTTACCAAATAGCCTGATAAGAAATGCTACAGTTTAACTTGTCTTGCAAGTGTCTTAAGGCAATTTCTTCTCTTCTAAAATAGGGATAATGAAAATTATTTCACAGGGTTTCTATGTCATGTACAATACCAGACACATTAAAGTAGCTAATTTTCCCCCATTTTGTTCTATAGCATATTAGCAATTAAATTATTTAGATATAAGGGTTATGTTTTGAGGAGGTTGACATAGGCTTTATGAGAGCAAGGATGTTGCCCAGTTTCTTTCCCCACCATATTCCCAGTACCTAGACCAGTGCTCTGTACAAAGCAGGAGCTCAGTACATATATGTTAAGGGACTAAAAGTGTATCCACCTCACATGCAATACAAATAACAAGTATCTCTAATCTAAAACACTAGCTGTTGAGTGATGTATGGACTTGAACATTTTAAAATTACATACACAGTTACCTCTAATCAGAATGAAATGAAACTAAAATAATTATCATAATTATTACTGACAAACAATAGCAGCTTAAAAATAACAAGTTTAATAATCATTTAAACTCAGTAAGTGCATATTACATTACAAAATTATCACATGTATTATTTCATATACATTTGCATAGCTTGGTAAAGGAAACGGTTTGAAATAGCACTTTTCTTTTCATGACTAGTTATGCTGGGTGGGTACGAGTCATAGAATCAGAGTCAAAAAGAACTTCTGACGTCATGTAATCTAACCCTATGTGTCAAGTAAGTATCAGATTTTATTTTTAAGTAATTTCAATGTAGCAAAAGAGATGTGTTTACGTAATAACACTAGATTCTCTATAATCCATCAATTAGTTGGAAGAAATCTCAAGGAAAAATGTCCTGTCTGGGTCTAGTGTTTCTTGATTTTTATGGATCATATAATGAGCCCCCTTGGTGGTCACCAGTCTACTGCTAAATTAGTAAAACCTTCTGTTTCTAAACTGATGAACAATGTTTATGATTCTGTAAGAGTTGGTTTAAATCTGGAATCCATGTGTTTGACTGCTTGACCTAGATGAAGTGGAAAGGAAAACAGCTGGCACAACTGGTGGTGACTGATAAGCACCATAACTGAGTTAGTCTCATCGAGCCTCGTCACTCCTCGTGAGGCATCAGGAAAAAGCTCCCAAACCATGCTCCACCGCCGAAGCTGTGGGGATCTGTTAGCGCAAGTGCTTCTTTCCTGACCCTGTGCCCCAGGGGCCCCAAGACTGCCGAGATGAGCTCCCAGCCCCCTTAGGGGACCTCGCGGAGGGCACACTACCTTGAGGATCTTCCCTTTTCGATCACAGAACACCAGAGGTGACAATAAAAGAGTCAGTATGTTAGACCTGAAATTATGTAAAATGTGTTTCCTGGAATTAGAACCAGAAGAAAAGAATCTGAGCCTAAGTGACAGTCATCATTCATAAGCTTTCTTTTTTGTTTGTTTGTGTAGATGTTATATGACACAAAATTTTCAGTTTTAACCATTTTTAAGTCTACAGCTCAGTGGCATGAATTAAGTCCACAGTGTTGTGCCATTATCACCACTATTTCCAGAATGATTCATCACCCCAAACACAAACTCTGTACCCTTTAGGCAATAACTCCCTATTTCCCGCTCCCCTCACTCCCTGATAGCATCTAATCAGGTTTCTGTCTCTATGCTTTCACTCAGTTAATTTCAATAGAATTAGCTCACTTAATACTCATAACCACCATAAGGATACCTGGCTAACTCTTTCTTACAAAGGAGGAAGCTGAGATTAAGAAGGATGCAGTCACTCACTCAACTACCACACAGCCTTAAGTGGTGGACCCGGGAGAGTGAACTCCAGCATCCTGACTCCAAAGCTTACACTTTCTTTTTTTTTTTTTACATCTTTATTGGAGTATAATTGCTTTACAATGGTGTGTTAGTTTCTGCTTTACAACAAAGCGAATCAGTCATACATACACATATGTTCCTGTATCTCTTTCCTCTTGTGTCTCCCTCCCTCCCACCCTCCCTATCCCACCCCTCCAGGCGGTCACAAAGCACCGAGCTGATCTCCCTGTGCTATGCGGCTGCTTCCCATTAGCTATCTATTTTACGTTTGGTAGTGTATATATGTCCATGCCACTCTCTCGCTTTGTCACAGCTTACCCTTCCCCCTCCCCATATCCTCAAGTCCATTCTCTAGTAGGTCTGTGTCTTTATTCCTGTCTTACCCCTAGGTTCTTCATGACATTTTTTTTCTTAAATTCCATATATATGTGTTAGCATACGGTATTTGTCTTTCTCTTTCTGACTTACTTCACTCTGTATAACGGACTCTAGGTCCATCCACCTCATTACAAATAGCTCAATTTCATTTCTTTTTATGTCTGAGTAATATTCCATTGTATATATGTGCCACATCTTCTTTATCCATTCATACGATGATGGACACTTAGGTTGTTTCCATCTCCGGGCTATTGTAAATAGAGCTGCAATGAACATTTTGGTACATGACTCTTTTTGAATTATGGTTTTCTCAGGGCATATGCCCAGTAGTGGGATTGCTGGGTCATATGGTAGTTCTATTTGTAGTTTTTTAAGGAACCTCCATACTGTTCTCCATAGTGGCTGTACCAATTCACATTCCCACCAGCACTGCAAGAGTGTTCCCTTTTCTCCACACCCTCTCCAGCATTTATTGTTTCTAGATTTTTTGATGATGGCCATTCTGACTGGTGTGAGATGATATCTCATTGTAGTTTTGATTTGCATTTCTCTAATGATTAATGATGTTGAGCATTCTTTCATGTGTTTGTTGGCAGTCTGTATATCTTCTTTGGAGAAATGTCTATTTAGGTCTTCTGCCCATTTTTGGATTGGGTTGTTTGTTTTTTTGTTATTGAGCTGCATGAGCTGCTTATAAATTTTGGAGATTAATCCTTTGTCAGTTGCTTCATTTGCAAATATTTTCTCCCATTCTGAGGGTTGTCTTTTGGTCTTGTTTATGGTTTCCTTTGCTGGGCAAAAGCTTTGAAGTTTCATTAGGTCCCATTTGTTTGTTTTTGTTTTTATTTCCATTTCTCTAGGAGGTGGGTCAAAAAGGATCTTGCTGTGATTTATGTCATAGAGTGTTCTGCCTATGTTTTCCTCTAAGAGTTTTATTGTGTCTGGCCTTACATTTAGGTACACTTTTGACCGTGATGTTAGGCTGCCTACATTTTGGAACCTCTGAGTTTGTGTTCATTCCTCTCAGTCAGTTCAGTGAAAAACGAACCACTGGACACCAAAATACTCCTTTTATGACATTTAAATTCAAAGAGGAAGATGAACAAGTTTGCTCCAGGCAGTCTTTTCAAGTCCAGAGAAGCTCGACTTTTAAGCAATACTTGCTAAAAGAGTACTTCCATTAAGGTTCCTCTTAAGTACTATTCTTGATTTTGTTTGTAACAACAAAAGCAAACCCAAATTTCTTCAGAATGCCTGTTGATGCCCTCCTCACAGAAACTTTGCACAGACCTGTTCTTTTTCTGGAAATTGCCAACTGGCTCCAACCCACTACATACGTACCTTACCTGTTGCTCAAATGATTGGTGTCCACTTTCGGTCTCACCTTCTTCTTATACCCATTCCATCTGAGAAAGTATCCCTGTCTCCTTCTCTTCCTACTCCCCTCGTTGAGTCACATTAATGCCTACTCAACTCATAACTCATAGTTTAAAATATACTCGCCCCAATCCAATCCATAAGTACTGATTTATCCTTTTTGTGCATATGTCAGTAGCCAAATTCGTCAGAATCAGGTGACAGCTATTATTAGTAAGTCATTGATTAGGCTTGTAGTTGTTTCCCCTATCAACTAAGAACAACTGCTTTCTTTTTTTTTTTGCAGTACGCGGGCCTCTCACTGTTGTGGCCTCTCCCATTGTGGAGCACAGGCTCCGGACGCGCGGGCTCAGTGGCCATGGCTCACGGGCCCAGCCGCTCCACGGCATGTGGGATCTTCCCAGACAGGGGCACGAACCCGCGTCCCCTGCATCGGCAGGCGGACTCTCAACCACTGTGCCACCAGGGAAGCCCCAACTGCTTTCTTTTAACAGACGCCCCCAACTCCTTGTTACAGCCAACATCACCCATTAGGAAAGATGACACACTGCATTTTCAAGTCCCTGAACGACACAAGTATACATTTTCTATAATGCAGCCCAGGTTCATCACTTAAGGGATGTAAGCCATATAAGTAACATTCTGCTTAAGGTATTAAATGATTTCCCTTTTCAAAAGAATTTTTTAAAGTAGCATACTTATGAATTTCATAATAGTCATCTCCTTTATCTCAATAAAACAGAAATGTTTTTTAGTCATAAAAGCAAATCCATAAATTACTGGGTTGATTTCCATGAATCACTGAAACTCCCTAAAAGTTTAAGGTAATGTTCTTGTGTTTTAAGACTAATAACAGTACGAGGTAATTTGAGGGAAGTAAAATAAAATTGGCACTAACATGGTTGTTGAGAGGAGGGCAAGAATTCTTCTGGTTGGACAAATCAAGGAGCGTTTCACAAAATAGTGATACTTGGATGGTAAAATGAAGAAGAGGTGATGAGCGCATGTCTGGGGCCAGGTGTAACTAATTAGATCGAGAGCCTACCATATGCCTGCTATGGTGACCTTGGAAGCATTATTTAACCTCATTAAGCATTGGTTTTTAAAATGATCATGGAAATAATTACACATACCTCAGAGTATTGTTTTTATGATTAAGTAGAGTTAATCAATGTAAAGCAATTAGCACAATGTTTGGCATATGGTAAGTTTTCAATAATGACTAGCTGATGTGTCAGGAAATTTTAACAGGCAGTTCAAAATAATAATTGAAATAGTTTTTACATCATAGGACAGTGGCACATGTCATAACAGAGGAAAAAGTCTTGCTTTAGGAAAATATGGTGATGACCCCTTTGGGTATGAAAGGCACTGCTCCCTTCTTCCAGAGCATGGGGAGAGGAAAGGGGGTGGGGGGGCGGGGAGAGAGAGAGAGAGAGAGAGAGAGAGAGGGAGAGGGAGAGAGAGAGGGATTTAAAGGTTTAAATTGAGAGCTACAAAGAGAGGATAAGGGTCTCAGGAAAAAGAAGGATCTAGAGACAATAGAAGTATGATGCCAGGGCTTTAGAGTAGGAGATATCCTGCCTGGGAAGAATTACTCTGTAGGAATGAATCTGGGGACCAGAAGCCTTTATAATTCTGAGGGTCCCTTCAGAAAAAAGAGATTACCAAGGTATATATAACTATTGCTAATTTTACAAAAATATATGACCAGGTGAGCACATTGCTAGGGTTCTTCCTAAGACCTTGAAAGAAGGAAGCACGGTCAGATAAGTAGAGCTTAAGCTTTATTGGCTTAAGAGAAATCTGACTCTGACCCAGGCAAGAAACAGTCAAAGCATTTTCAGAAAAATGGGATCTCTATGTGATTTTGGTTTCTGGCCTTTGCTTTGTTCCTATTCAGACCTCAGCCTTTACGCTCAAAACTCTGGTTAAAATTCTACTACAGATTATTGGTGTTGCTTTAGGGGAATGAAGGAAATGAAAGGAGATGGGTGGTTTTTCAGGTGATTCCAATATGGAGGAAGGACAGCATTCAGAATCCAGGTAACACAAGGGAAGCGAGCTGCTGTGTAGTGCAAAATGTCCAAGTAGAAAGAGACAGTAGCCCCTTGAGGTGTGGGAGTTAAGCTGTGGAGGTGTCTGGACAGGAGGATTCCTTTTGAAGACATGAGGGTAGACGAGCTCCACAAAGGAGACAGTGTTAAGAAAGAGATCAAGTGTGTAATTTAATCTCCACATTCAGGAGATGAGAAGAAGGAAAAAAAACTGCAAACAAAGGCAGTCAGGCAGGAAAGGAGTGAGAGCTCACGTGTGTGAGGGCTGTCAAGTGGCGGTACAGTGCAGCATGTGCTGATGGGCTTTAGATTTAGGTCATCCTGTGTTTAACTCCAAGCTCCTCAATTGAATAGCTATGTCACCTTGGGCAATTCACTTACTTCTTCTCTATCGTTTCCCCCAAAATGTGAGTCACAATACCTACAACATAAGGTTGTAGGTGTGACAACAGTCTAGAGGTGTACAGCAGGTGTATGACAGTCTGAAGAAAATGTCATGTCAAGGAAACCAATAAAAGGGGTTGTCTGAAAGAATTTGGTGCAGGAAGGTAAAGAAACTTGAACACTTCAGAGACAGTGATTAAGAAGTTATATTCGATTTCCAAAAGAGACATTCCAGTAGTGGGGCAAAGTCTAAGGTAAATGAGCACAGCAAGTGTACAACAAACATCTCCCTTCTATTTGCCTTTAGGAATGTCAACTTGAAGGTAAAGATTTGATCTTAGATAATATGGTATTAATATTTATCAATAATTTCAACAAATTCTGATAATTCTCCCCATTCTGCTCCTACATAAGCTAAAATTAGTTGATTGACTCTAATCTAATTGATGTTAGACACTTACTAAATATTACCTCTCACTCAGTGTGGGGTGCAAAATTATCTGTGTAACAGAGATTCAGCACCCTTTGGTTTGTAATTAAGTTTTGTGACTTATGGAAAGAGTCCCCTTCCCAACATTCACTGAGTAAAGGTTTTGACATCCTGTAATATGAAACTTTTTTTTTCCAACATCTTTATTGGAGCATAATTGCTTTACAATGGTGTGTTAGTTTCTGCTTATAACAAAGTAAATCAGCTATACATATACATATATCCCCATATCCCCTCCCTCTTGCATCTCCCTCCCACCCTCCCTATCCCACCCCTCTAGGTGGTCACAAAGCACCGAGCTGATCTCCCTGTGCTATGTGGCTGCTTCCCACTAGCTATCTATTTTACATTTGGTAGTGTATATACGTCCATGCCACTCTTTCACTTTGTCCCAGCTTACCCTTCCCCCTCCCCGTGCCCTCAAGTCCATTCTCTACGTCTGCATCTTTATTCCTGTCCTGCCCCTAGGTTCTTCAGAACCATTTTTTTCTTTTTTAGATTCCATATATATGTGTTAGCATACGGTATTTGTCTTTCTCTTTCTGACTTACTTCACTCTGTATGACAGACTCTAGGTCCATCCACCTCACTACAAATAACTCAATTTCATTTCTTTTTATGGCTGAGTAATATTCCATTGTATATATGTGCCACATCTTCTTTACCCATTCATCTGTCGATGGACACTGAGGTTGTTTCCATGTCCTGGCTATTGTAAATAGAGCTGCAGTGAACACTGTGGTACATGACTGTTTTTGAATTATGGTTTTCTCAGGGTATATGCCCAGTAGTGGGATTGCTGGGTCATATGGTAAACTGATACAGCCACTATGGAGAAAAGTATGCAGGTTTCTTAAAAAACTAAAAATAGAACTACCATATGAAACTTACTTTTGATTCTTGGCTATTCAGGACTGTTTATAGGTCTCTGTGTTTTAATTAATTTCTTTTTGTTATAAATGGTCAAAACCAGGAAGATAGTAATGAATAAGTTGTCATGTTTACATAATCCATCGGGCTGACTGACTTTCAAGCAAAAAGAAATACAGTTGCAATTAACTGATTTTATTTTCCTTGAATTAAACGTTTTTAACAAGAATAATAAGTAGTGGGGCTTCTCTGGTGGTGCAGTGGTTGAGAGTCTCCCTGCCGATGCAGGGGGCACAGGTTCATGCCCCGGTCTGGGAAGATCCCACATGCTGTGGAGCGGCTGGGCCCGTGAGCCATGGCCACTGAGCCTGCGCGTCTGGAGCCTGTGCTCCAGCAACGGGAGAGGCCACAACAGTGAGAGGCCCACGTATCACAAAAAAAAAAAAAAAAAAAAAAAAAAGAATAATAAGTAGTAAAAATATTCTTGGCTCTATATAAAAAAGGAAAAAAGTAAGGTTCATTTTAAGACTGGGGTTGAGCCTTTTAAAATCTGAAGAAAAAAACATACTTGAGTGAGTGATTTATATTTTGAAGGTTTGTCAAAGCAAATGAAAACACCTCATCTAAGAAGGAGTGGAAAGAGTTCCACATCTTAAAAGACTATCAAAGAATTCCTTTAACTTGTTTTGTTAATAAGGCTTTTGATTAAACAAGAGGTGGAAGTTCACTCTTTTTCAGCCTTATAATTACCTTCAGACTGAACATTGAGAAAATTGGCAATAAAAAGCCTGTCTAACTGTTTAGATTGCACTTTTCACACATCTAATCAGCTGTTTGCTTGCCTTCCAGGCCCCACCAGTAGGTGTTTATCATGAAGCTTTCCCCTGTAAATTACAACTGCCAGGTTACAGCTCCAGAATTCACTCTTCTTGAGAGCAATTTCTTCTGGGGTTACCATATCAGACAAGATTAGTAGTTAGCAATCACGTAAAAGGTATACTATTATTGTTGTTTCCACCTGTTCTTTCCCTGTCATTTAGGTAAAATGCTCCCCTGTGCATTAGACAGAGATATAAACTCCCAAGAGCAAAAAAAACCCGACTTTTACTTTCTGCATCTTCATATGTGTGCCCAGGAACTTAATAACTGTTTAATTTAGATAATTTGGCACCTGTATTCCACAAAGTTTGTTGCCACTTTCAAAGGCATTTAATCATCTTTAAGGTGCAGTAGAGGTCACAGATTATTTTAATTTGATCAGCCCTGGGCATGATTCCTTATTTCCCTACTTTACTGGCTATACAGCCCAGAAAAAAATTACTTAATCTTTCTGAATCTTACTTTCCTCATCTGGTAATATTAACTTCTCTAGAGGGTTACTGTAGGGATTAGGGGTAAGGTCATAATAATAACTAACATGTACCAAGTCAAGGCTGTAACTGTTTGTATGTATTCACTACTGTAGCCTTCTCAACAATACAATAAAATAAGGATTATTATTATCATTCAATTTTAAAACAAAGAAACAGAAACATATAAAAATTCAGTAACTTGTCCCAGTCCACACAGTTAGTTAGTGGCACAGCCTGGATTTGTACCCAGAGAGCTATCTTCCAAACCCACTCTTAACTCTTAATCATCAGGCCATTGCCTTTTTATTATTTCAGGAAGTACCCTCAGACACGCAGTTTGAAGTAACTACTGTTATGAAAAATTGTAACAAGAAGAGTCCCAGATCATTCCAATAAACCAAGGGCAACTAGACCCATGTGAAGATCCTCTAGCCCTTAAGTGCTTCTAACGTTTGGTCATCTAGACTCTACCGGAACATGGAGGCTGGGCCATCCCACTTTCATATGATTCTTGAGATCAGCCTATTTCTTATTTGGAGCTCAAACTTGTCTTCTGGTAAATTTACTAGTTTTTCACATTACAGCTACACATAAAATCCTAAATTCACATACTAGTTTAGCTCTCCATGTATTTAAGGATAGTTTGTATGCTATCTTTCAAGTTCCTTATTTTTTTCATCTCTTGGTTAAACACCTATAGGGTTTATTCAACAATCCTCTTATACCTGCCAAGGCTTTCACCTCTCAGGTAACTTTTCCCTAGTCACACTCCCATTTGCCAATAACCTCTTAAAATCTGTTGGCCAAAGTGAATATGATATTCCACCATGGAATAAGTAATACAGAATTCAGGGAGACTATTATTTATATTATTTTGTGTACTCTGTTTCTCTTAACACAGACTAAGTATATATTTTCTTTCAGAGCTAGCACGTTGTACTTTTGCTCATACTTAACTTGGATCAGCAGTCAAGGAAACCATGAAACTGTTAAACTCTATCCCGTGCAATTGTTTTTTCTAACCCAAATTCAAGAGTGTATTTATATTTTATTAACATTCATTGAATGCCTACTATATGCAAAACATGATGCTGAGCCCTATGAGAAACACAGAATTGTAGGTTTCCTTTCTATTCTCAAGGAACCCATATACCAGTAGGAGGGAATAGGGAAAAGGGGGAGGACAGAAAGGACAACTAAAAAACAGAAGACAGTTGAAGGGTAGGGCAAAGGGTACAATGAATGTGGGCCCAGGATGTAAGAGCTCAGAATTAAGAATCTAAAAATGAAACTCTGGTAGAAGCAGTGTGTCCTTATTTGAAAGCTGAAAGTAGGACAACTACAGGAAGTGTTTTTAAATGTTTGTTAAGTGTCATAGGGTTATTTCGATCCTCTTGTTCCTACAATCTGAATAAATTTGAATCTTGGTCCTGTTTTTGCCATATTAGCTACCTTCCCCAATCTGTGTCATTTGCAAATTGGATTCATCTTCTTTAACTTGAGTGTACACCCATATATTTGATATTAAACTGTTCCTGTGCACCACATTTTAGTTTAAATCTAAAAATAAATTACCTAGAATATATTTTATTCTCTCAAAAACTAGGAGAGCTCTTAAGGAAGAGTCACTTATCAGCTGGATAAAGCTGACTATATGGGTCTGTTGTACCTAAGTGCCAGTGGCTTCTTCCAGAAAGTTTACACGAAGGAAGAAACAGAAACTAGCCACGGATATGAACCCTCCAGGGGGCATCAGGAATTGAGGGAAAAGAAAGAAGAAGCTGCATCCACAGCTCTGTTCCTAGCATATTCTATCAAGCTGTTCATATTACAATTGTTTCTTCCTGTGTTCCGCCCCATTTTCATTCTGCCACCATGAGTGTCACCTCACAGTCTCCAGATTTATTAGCAACCAGAGTTCAGAACTCGCAGGAGTCACTAAGCATCAATAAAATCACACTTATGTTTAAAATGAGTGGCTTTTTTTCCAATTTCGGTCATACTGAAAACTGCATCACTTAAAACCTTCTTTCTACAAACACATGACTTAAAAATAATTTTAAATTCATAAGTGAGCTCATTTTAAAAAATGGAAATTCCTATATGGCACAAGAAGAAGCTAAACACCAGATTTGGATTTTATGGCCCACATGGTGACAGCAGGATCCTTGAAGGGCTGCCCTTCAGCTTAAGTGTAGGATAGAAACACACATACACACATACACACAAATAAAACATTCACCAGCACAGGCGATTAGGAGAAGACACCATTTTGCCTGTACTTCAGTGGGGAGGAAGAAATGTTTGCTCTTACAGAGTTCTGAGGTTTAAAATTATACCATCTCTGTGGTATACCACTTGGCAAAGAAATTAACTCAAATATTGATTGCAATACTCCTGGTATACCTGCAGAAGCAAATTCAAAATGCCTCTGGAGAGAAAAGACCTCAGGTTTCACAGGTAAATCTTCAATGAAGATAAGATCAGACATTAAAAAGAAACAAACAAACAACCACATAAGGCAACACTGTATCATGGGCAAGAGTCAACAAACACAACAAAAGGCAGATTTAGATCCCCTAAACTTCAGAGGATTTAGACCCCCCTGAACTTCAGACAATACAGCAACGTGATAAAGATTATAATGTAATATAAGTGTTTTAAAGACATAAAAGAAGGAATCAAAACCACAAGAAATGAATAAGAACTAAGGGGAAAAAACAAAAGAACTAAATGATTTGAAAAATATAACTCCTAGGAATAAAAAAGATAGTTATTTAAAAAAAATTCAGCAGATAAGCTAACAAAGGATTAGACAAAGCTGAGGAGAGGAGATAACTGATAGACTGGGGGACAGATATGAAGAAATCACAAAGGTCACAGCACGAGAGATAAAGAGATGGAAAATACTAAAGAAAGTTGAAGAAACATAGAAAGATAATGGCCAACATACATCCAATAGGAAGTCCAAAAGGAAAGAATAGAGAATGAGAGAAGAAGCAATATTCAAGGACATAAAGATGGAGCGTTTTCCAAAACAGGTGAAAGAGATGACTCCTCAGAGTCAATCATCTAAATGAGCCCCAAACAAGTTAAATAAAAATACAGATATAATGCACTGAAACTGCAAACCCCAAGGAAAGGAGGATCTTCAAAGAAAAGATGTATTTTCAAATGAATGATTGATACAATTGAACTGACAGCAGACTTCTAAACACAAATCTCAGAGGCCAGGAAGGCAGTGGAATACTTCCCTCACAGTGCTTAGAGAAAACACCTGGAATTCTACACCTAGCTCACCTAAGACTGAAAATGGCATAAAGCCCATATTAGAGAAAGAGAGTTTGCCATTAATAGACTCACTCTAAGAGAGTACTAAGGTAGGTCCTTCAGGAAGAAAGAAACAAAACATAGAAGAAAGAAATGGAATGCAAGAAGCAAAGATAATTTGACTATAAATAAAATGTGTCCTAGATATGTTCTGAATTAGAGAAGACTGAGTCCCAGATAGCTATTCGTGTCTTTACCACTTTCTAAAGTCTCTCCAAGATATCAAGTTTGTACCTCCCCTATCATATTACTAATGAATAGAAATTCATCAGCTTATGTCTGTAAAAAAAAATTTAGACTATATGAAGGAGAAAGTGGCAGAACATTCCCAACCAAAGTATGGGGGTGCCCAAAGGAAAAGAAAGATCTTGTACCCAAGATGTGATTCTTATTAGCAACCCCAGAGTTACAAATTAAAAGTCTATTATTTGAGTGGTAGCATGCTCCTATAACACTGACTTTCCTATTGAATCATTCTGTCTAGTGAGAATATATCAATAGTATGATTTCCAAGGCATACTCTTTTTTTTTTTTTTTTGCGGTACGCGGGCCTCTCACTGTTGTGGCCTCTCCCATTGCGGGGCACAGGCTCCGGATGCGCAGGCTCAGCGGCCATGGCTCCCGGGCCCAGCTGCTCCGCGGCATGTGGGATCCTCCCGGACCGGGGCACGAACCTGCGTCCCCTGCATCGGCAGGCGGACTCTCAACCACTGCGCCACCAGGGAAGCCCTGTCCTTTTAAATTTTATTCCATGTACATAAATTGCTTTTTCAAATATTAAGTATTCAGTTAATTAATTTTAGAATAATATCAAAGAAAAATCTAAAAAGTGACTTTATTTGGTTTGCTTTGAATAAAAAGAAGAGGGGATATGAATACTAGGAACTCAAAGGTATAATACAATATAAGTTATATTCAAGGGTGATCCCTTGAAAAAATTAGCAATACTTTTAAAGCAAAAGTGAAGATCTTTTCCAAATTCCCAAATAATCCATTTGGCTTTTTTTTTTCTTTCTTTTTTGGAGACCTGCCTTCTAACAGTTTGAAACCTACGTTTTTCTCCCTTACATTAACTCCATGACGTGTCATCATTTCCAGTGCTAATTAGGTAGGCCTTAAAATAAAAGAGCCTGAAAAATTTCCCCATCAGAGTTGTTATCTATTATACATGACTGATACATGGAAAGAGTAAGATCTTTTTCCAATTAACCTGAAGGACTTGGAAGAATGACTTTGAGATTTAACACTGAGAACTTTTAACTACTTTTCGAATAGTACAAAGACAAATTTCCATAAAACATTAATTTTTAAAGATTTGCATTAGGACTAAAATAAAGCAATTATAAGTAAATGTAAAGAATGCAAATTCCTAAATTAAACATGTTAAACCATTACGGTGTAGTAAAGTTATACTTAAAGCAGGTTTATAAATACGTCAAGAAAACTAGAATTATTTCTAATTCCTAACCCTTATTTTATAACGTTTCAGGGTACATACCGCTAATTTAAGGACATCTAAAAGCTTCAAACAGCTCTGTATGAACATTTTACTTAAAATATGTAATATAGTCACATCAAATATCATTTTTTGAGTGCTTACCACATCAAAGACATGGTGCTGTGCACCTTGCTTATATTACTTCTTTTAATCTCCAGAACAACCCATGAGGTAGATATTATTATCTTCATTTTATACACATAAAAATTAAGGCATAAAAAAATGAAGTAACATAGAAAAGATCACACAGCTTGTCAACAGTAGAGCTAGACTCAGGCTGATGTCGCTCTGACCTCAATTTTTGTGTTCTTGAACACTCTGTTAAATGCTTCAAGGAGAACCAAGGTTTGGCATAACATTAAGCAATTAAAGGGTTATTTAAAAGAGGTCAAGGGGGCTTCCCTGGTGGCGCAGTGGTTGAGAGTCCGCCTGCCGATGCAGGGGACACGGGTTCGTGCCCCGGTCCGAGAAGATCCCACATGCCACGGAGCGGCTGGGCCCGCGAGCCATGGCCGCTGAGCCTGCGCGTCCGGAGCCTGTGCTCCGCAACGGGAGAAGCCACAACAGTGAGGGGCCCGTGTACCGCAAAAAAAAAAAAAAAAAAAAAGGTCAAGGATCACCAACATAAAGAGAAGACATGTCTTAAGTACCTAAGTTAACTCATATGTAGGTATGGTCAAAAAGCTTTTGGTGAGAGTTTTTGTTTTTAATTTGGTAACAGGAAAAAGTAACATTGGGATCTAAACACCTAATTCTTCCAAAGTTCATTACTATGCAGTCATTCATCAAATGTAATTTATTCACTTTCATGACTAGAGACCAAGTCTGAAGATCAGCAAATATGATTGGAGTCTCCATCTTAGGCAGAAAATGGCTTTTGTATGAGTTTGTATTTGTTTAGCTATAGCAAAATGAATTCAGAATAATATTAAAAAAAGATCACTGTTGTTGGTAAAGTGAAAGTATTTAAAGTTTTTCTTACTGTTTAAACTATGTTAGCTCAACAGTTTTACTCAAATTCTCCTCTTCTCCCACAAAAAGATATACATTTTGGTAATGGAATTTCACTGTGAGTCATTTTGGTTAAAAAAAAAAGGTATGTATGCTATGGAAGAAATGTTTTGAAATTTTCCTTTTGTTTCTGAATTTGTTTCAGTCTATGTAAAATGATATAAAATGATGTAAGCGTCTAAAAAATATGCCTTTTAGAAAAAGTTACATGATCATGAAATTAAATCAATATGTTCCTTTAATGATGAAAAATGCTAGTTAAACAATATCAGGAAATGTAATACAGTTCGACATTAATAATATATGCTAACTATGCATACTACTGGCAAAATAACTTTGTTACTATAAGCAAACTGAAGGATTTTTACTACCTATACTGTAACAGTAATAATACAAATTTTAAAACATCAATCAACCTCAACCAATTTGAAGTTATCTTGGACGTAAAGCAACATTCACAACATTCACAACATTCACATATGCCTCATGCTTCATTTTATCATCTTGAAACTACAGATATTAAAAAGCTACAAAAACACTTAGGAATGCAACTTAAATTTATATTCATTTAATTACTCACTGTAAATAATTAAAATCTCATCTCATGTTTTGATCTGTGGTCAAGAAAACCATTATTTTACACACACACATACACATACACACAAAGCCATTTATCACTAAAATGTTTGATTTCCTTTTCTTTGATATTGCAGCATATTTTTTTAGCTTTGCCATTTGATATCAACTTTTTCCCAGTTACAAGCATCTTAATTTGATTTAAGTCAGCAGTTACTTATAGGGGACTGTCAAATCTTTTAGAGTTATGCTGTAAATCATGACTGAAAGATTTACTTTCAGTATAATAAGACAGCTTTGCATATTAATTAGATCAGCAGACACATGTTTGTGGAGGTTCAGCAATTGTGCAATAAATATAGCATGGCAGTGATAGAGCTGTTAAACCTCAGCACATAGATTTCTAATACATTTTATTGAGTTTATCCAAGAAATAATCACCCTGCTAAACCCAAGTTAACCACATGATGGAATATTAGGATGTTTAATTAAAAATGAAGTTATGCTGTACAAGTGGGTAACCTTACACAGCAGCTAAAAAAGAAGGCCATGAAAAATTAATTTTACTCAATAAAAACATACACATAGCCCTTTTGTGACATTGGTAAATGGATTCAACCATTTCACTAAGATACACATGATTCAGAAATAGACTAAAGAAATTTGGGGGAGGGGGTTCAGAGGAGACCTTTTCAACTAAAGTAACAAGGGTTGGTAAATGTCATGCACATTAGTATTGTCTTTCAAAAAATCAGTAAATCCTTTTACGTCATCCTCAGAGATCCATTGTGAAGGCTCAACAGATGACCACTGGGGCCAGGAATTAATCTCCTCGGTAAGCTATCAGGCAGTATCCAACTCCAGCAGGCCACATTTATGCCATTCCTATACATGGGCAATCTAGGCAATCCTGATGCTTTCCCTACCTTGGGAGAGAAAAACTGCCACAGAAGTCACTGTTAAAGACAACAGGATTATCTGGTAGCTGAAGGGGTGGGCATAACAAAAACACGGACTTCATGAGTGATGACAGTAGGATGAATTCCTCTGAGCATATACCATGGCATAGGCAGAAAGGAAAGAAGGAATGGAGGAAGGAAGGAAGGAAGGGAGAGAGGGAGGGAGGGAGGGAGGGCGGGCGGAAGGGAGGGAAGGAGGGGGAAAAAGGAAACACTGGACTAAGAATCAGAAGATGAGTTCTAAATTGCAGATCTGTATCTATAATTAAACACCATATATAAGTAACTTCACCTCTCTGTGCCATAATTACCTCATCTGCCACGTGAAAGTGTAAGACCACATGACCCTGAAGCCCTCTTTAAACTAGTATTTTAAAATATCCAGCAAATATGGAAGCAACCACATCATCTCTTTCTTCCTCATTTACACCTTTGTTTATTTATTCAACAAATATTTGTGGAGCACCTAATAAAGTATAGCCCTTATATACTATGTCTCAAAGATTCAAAAGTGAACAAGTTATACCTTTACCCCCATAAAACTCCATGCCTGGTGTGGAAATGAAGAGAGGAGACAGATGGACAAGAAAGCGAAAGCTGGGTAGATTAGCAGGGGTCAAATCTTGAAGGTCATGGTAAGACACGTGACCTTTATCCCGAGGGCAATGGGAGGCACTGACGTTTTTTTTCTGTCTGGGGTGATACGATCAGATTTGGGCTTTTATAGTCTGCGGAGATTGCACTGGAGAGAGATGCCTGAGAGGCCTGAATACTGTAGCTGCAGCCAGACTTGAAAGAAAGGGACCCTAGTACCGAGAACAAAAAGGACTTGACTGGATGTGCAAGGGGTGTGAGGGGATGATTCCCTGAGTACTGGTGGGAGGGAGGGAGAGGGGGAGGAAGGGGGGGGCGAGGGCAGGAAGAAGGGGTAAAACTGGGTGGATACGGCTGCCGCTCACTGAAACAGGAAATAGAAGTGAAGATCCAGGTTTTGGAAACAGAAGAGGAAGAGGACATGAGGCAGGAGACATGGAGGCGATGAGCTCAGTTTGGGGTCTCTGGATTTAAGGTTCCCAAAGAAACATTGGACATTTGCGTTTGTATCACGTGCCACAGAATGAAATAGCAGTTAGTTCTCTTTATGACTCATTGAAGATTCTCTCTCTAGAGGTTCTTAACTATTTGGAAATCATATAACACATATGAAATCTTTAAGAGCCCGGGTTCTCCCTGCAGAAGAATGTACACGTGCACAGATACTCAGGGAATTCATGGACCCCAAAGCCCATCCATAGACCTACAGGGGTCCAGGAATTCCAAGGTGAGACTCCCTGCCAGGGGGATGAGGATAAATACGGCAGCGATCGAAAAAGGAAGTAACTCAGAGTTCCTTGTCCTGACGACATCAGGGAAATGTAGAAAATGTTTTGATTGCTTTGAGTAAATTGCACTAGCAATGACAGACAGCAGATATGGCAAAAGACTGGCCTGATGCTCACCAAACCAGTTTCATCTTCCTGGACATTCAGCTCAGCTACACTTTCTTAACCCCTTGAATCCATGTGGTTAGATCTTACCAACGGTATGTGACGGGAAGGGACACTTCTGACCTGAGGCAGTAACGCTAGGTGTGCATTTTCCGTGCTTTCTCTGTGGTCCTCTTCTCTAGCAGTTTTAGAGGTCATGTACTGGGTATGGCTTCTTCACTAAATGGCAATAGCCAGGGCCCCTAGTTTGAGGAACCCCAATCCCCCTCAACTCTCTCCTCAATACCGCATTCAACATAAACTGAGATGTGAATGAGCAATACACCTTTTATATTTACCACTGAAATTTTGGGACTTGATACAGAAGCTGAGGTTAGTTACCTTTATTAATAAAGTAAATATCAATAATAATAATAATACCCATCATATGTAAGGTCCAGAGGTTAATAAAATAATTTTATACTAACTGCTTTAGTTTTCTTTACAGTACCTTTTTTTTTTTTTTTCCGGTACGCGGGCTTCTCACTGTCGTGGCCTCTCCCGTTGCGGAGCACAGGCTCCGGACGCGCAGGCTCAGTGGCCATGGCTCACAGGCCCAGCCACTCTGCGGCATGTGGGATCTTCCCGGACCGGGTCACGAACCCGTGTCCCCTGCATCGGCAGGCGAACTCCCAACCACTGCACCACCAGGGAAGCCCTACAGTACCTATTGTTACCTGACATTTATCTTCCTGTTTATAGTCCCTCTGTTCCACTACACTATAATTTCCATGCAGACAGGGCCTCAGTTTTGTTCACTGCTATATCCTGTTTCTAGATCAGTGCTCAGCATATAACAGATCCTAATTAAACATCTGTTGAATAAATGGGTGAATAAATTATTTCAAATGAGTCTCTTCTCATCTGAAGGTATTTTTTTAAAGGGCACACCTTCTATTTATAACTACATCAACAAAAATGGTGATGTTGGGAGGTGAGGAATTGGGATCTAACCTGGAGCAATAATTGGGACAGATGCCTTAAGGCAAGTGTTGGTATTACATTTTCCCAGATAGGAGGCATTCTCTCTCCTCTGTCATTAGAGTGACTTCAGAAGAAACTTTGAAAAGCAATTATATAGATAAAAACCTGGATTTGAGAGTAGAAAGACCTTAGTATTCAGCTGCTAGCTCTCTGATGTTAGAAAAATTAAATCATGATGAACCCAATATTTTTGTTTATAAATGGATAATACCTCCAAGATAATACCTATCTTCGAGGAGATCTGTGAAGTGTAAGGTGACGTACACCGGATAAAAGAGACACAGAAGTTATGCACCTTGCCCAAGGCCACATAACAAGGGAAGAGTAAAACTAGATTTTAAACGTACATTTTTCTCAAAGCCCTTGGCATTTTGTGTTTGTCCTCTTACAGACTGAAAGATCAAGGATAACTACACAGAGAAAGCTAAATATTCTGTTGGGTTACTTTTAACTCCAGTTTTAAATTTTACATTGCTTAGATTAATCTTATGCCATTCCACACTTTCACAATCTCTCCATATAATTTTTTTTTAGTGGGGAAATGATACGCAGGATTGAGCATGACCATTATTCATCCCAGATTTTCTGGGACAGCCTTTATTTCAAAATTGCACACCACTGAAATTCCCTGAAAAAGCCACTATTTCAGTATCCAGACTTCGTACCAGAAACAGCATAAAATACTGTACTCAGGAAACATAGTTACCATAGGTCTGAATGTACACCTTGTTAGTGTACCTTGATGCGTGTGTGGGTACTACTGGAGATCATGGGATAGAAACATCGTAGAACCACTGCACTGGAAGTACCTGATTTTGATTTTCTAAATCCTATGATAGTTAATTATCAGAAATCTGTATTTTTTTATCAAGTTAACAAGCTCTATGGGTGATTCACATGCACGATGAGCTTTGGAACTCTTGATTTTGGAAATGATCTCCTTAAGAAAGAGGCCTACATATCAAAGACAGCCACTAGGCATTTTCTGTTAGAGACCTTTGTAACCAGTTAGTCACCGAAGTTTGAAAAGCACCGCTTAGAGGTACTTGTAGAAAGAAAGGATGTAGTGATCCTTTTGTGAGCATCCTTCTGTGCTCAGTGGCAGTACTTATTCAGTAAACTTTTCACTTCTCAAATGGACCAGAGCATTTTCTGTCTCACGTTCTGATCAGTGTATTTATTAAACCCGATGACTGCAGGTGGGATGGAGACAGGACATTCACTGCATCTACTGCACTGAGATTTATGGAAAGCAAGAGGAGGTGGTAACCACTAATCACTGGTGGCAGCAGCTTTCTCTTAGGGAGAATAATCAGACTTTGTGAGGTCATCTGCTGTTAGAACCCACTTAACCCAAAGAAACCAAAACTACTACTGATATGATTTTAATTAGGGGCTAATATTCAAGGCACTTTTTAAATTCTCAAGGTGTGTTTTCAATGGACAAAACATCTTACTTTCAGTCATAAGCTATATATAGACTACACATATATATATTTTTTAATATTTTTAAAAGTTTCTAGTATTAGTATCTATCAGAAAGAGTAAGTTCAGGACAGACTTGGATGAGGAATAATTAAGGGGTAGAAAACTTTAAACACTTTGTAAACAGACAACAATGAAAAAATATCAAATGGACCAGGTAAAAATTTATTAAAAATTCTCAAATGTGGAGGCAGGAAGTAGTGTGTCCCAGGAAGTGAGCTGGCCATAAGCTTGAATCCTATGCTTTAATATGGGCATATAGATTCTGGGAAAACTGGGCTCCAAATGAGTAAAGTGAATTATGCAGTCATAAAATCCTGGGTAATCCAACATATTTTTCTGAAAAAGTTCAATATACTTCTAGTTATAATAGTTGCAAAACCTCCTTAGAGTGACTTTGGGCAAACGCCCAGTGACGACGTCTCACTGAAACTTCCCACCTCCTGCCTCCTAAGCTTCTGTGTTAATAGCAAGTGCCATGCTTTGAAAGCCCACTTGAAACATTATTTTCCTCTCGGGTTCCTTTATACATGGGCGTAAAACTTCATCTTCTAGAAGATGGTATGATATTCTTACCCGTTTCACAGCTGGGCCCGGTGAAGCCTTGTGGGCAGGCACACACATTAGCGGCAATGCAAGCTCCTCCGTTCCTACAGCCATCTTTGCAAAACGCTGAAATAATTCAGATACATAATTTTAGCACTTTAGAAGGAAGTGGTTCAAGATACTCCAAACTAGCTTTTCTTTATTGCCTTTGATATAAATGCTATTATAATTTCATATTCAAATAATACTTTCCATATAGGTAAGAAACTTCAACACCATTTGTAGAATAGTACTCTTTCCAATGTTAAGTATTTCACCTGTAAAAGAAAATACTGAGCTCTCTTTTAACAAAAAACAGTAGCCTTACAAAACAGGAATCAGAAGTAGTATTGCACCTCATTGTAGCAATCCAGCTTGAAATTAAATCTAAAAAAAATGGCAGCTATCCTAGGCATCTTCTTAAGGAAGAAACCACCACCTAAAGAATAAGGTACGGAAATAAGAAATAATTGACTCCTATACGGCTCTGATCATTCTACACACTGTCCAAACTGTCAAAATACTAGAGAAGTGCCCCAACCTTCAAAAAGTTGTAAATCATTCCTGGTGATGAGTTAGCCAATAATGAGAATTTGATAAAGGAGTCTTCAAGAAGGGTCTTGAATCCCTCTGCCAAGGATAGGTCAGGATCCAGGATCAAGGGCAAAGGTACTGCATAGCCTGTTGTGTTAGAGTGGGTGTGTGAGTGAGGGGAGTTCTTCTGTGAGTAGAAAAAGAAGCCAAGCTCTGAGCCGCTGCAAGGGTGATCTTTTGAGATGCGCCGCCCTCAGAAAAGGTGAGAAAAACAAGATGGGCAGGATGGAGTACCCTCAGAAACTTCTGTTTCCACTTCCGCTTATTCTTTGACTCTGTAAGGCAAAGGCTGTTCCCTCAGCCTGGCAAGGCCTGTTGTGGATGAACTCTATCAGCCTGTTCCATGCCTGGGGCAAAAGCTTTTGCTCTAGTTTTCAGGCATGTGCTTCCTCTAATTAGTTAGGATGTACTTTCTCAGAGTGGGAAACTGTAGAAATCTGAGATTCTGCTACTGAGTTAAAGGAAGGGGCCCAAAGAGGCCATTTGGCTTCTTTGGTTCTAGGTCATAATCTGTCTTCATCCTAGGCAAAAACAATACCTAGTCACCAAGAACTTGCAAAGAGATTAGGAATTGAAGCCTCATGAAAAGAAAGGGTACACCCACCAGACCATGTGTATATCCTCCTTGGAGTAATTTGCAAGGTTGCAGCCTCTTGATAGAGAATAGGACTCAGTGATTCAGATCCTACAGCTAAACTACTTCTCTCTCAGCTTTTGATGTTCCCAGCAGAGACACACACAGGAACAGAGAGTCTTTAACTCAGGCAACCTATAGTCCTAATTTCCAGAAGAAATTTATAGACCCTGGAAAGTTCTCCTTCCTTCAAAGATAAGAATTATCTGTCTGCATCTTCTCATGGCTTCAAGAATTCTTTACGCTATAAACTTTATTTTTCACATTAATAAGGAGTGAGAGTCAAATGCAAATAAGAGTGAGAAGCTGTTGGGCTCCCAGATGAAATCTTAACTCTCTGAACATCCAGATGCTTTGGGGAAGTCCTAAGGTGCATTTATACCATCTATGGACTTGAAAGTCTAGCTTTCCTCAGGATCCATCCAGTTTCTGAGGAAATCTTTGTGGGATTTAGACTCCCATATGCGCAGGCCTTTACAATGCTCTAAACTACAGATTTCCATAGACTTTGACAGAGTAATCCTCTGGCCCCTCCCTATCTGCATCCACTGTATGACTGTAGACCAGGTCTGAAAGTCATGACCAAAGGACACGGCATTAGTAACAATTCCTTGTTATCTCCTGTCTCCCATATACATGTAACGAAGAAAATTAATTTTGGTAAACTCCAGGATAATGAACACAGTACATTTGAGGAATAGACCAGTTTTGAAGCTTAAAATGCCTGAATTAGACAAATGATAAATAAATCTATATGAGGTAATAAGGAATATGGGCTTTATCCTATGGAAGTTGGCGGAGTTTCCAGAATAGAACCTCCATTTTCCTTTCGAAGTGGGAGGGAAGCTCATCTGATGAAGGAAAATGAGGGCATGGATAAAAGAGTGAATTAATGGGATGGTGGTGGACTACAGCCGGAATACCCGCTGATGGAAATGAAAACCTGAGAATTATTGACTGGTAATGACAAACCAGGCAAAATGGGAAATGATAACACATAGAAACCTAAAATTCCCAGTTAATTAGTATTTAGCTCGAGAGAGAGAGCAGAGAAGAAGAGCTCTCAGACTGACCCCACATAGATATTTCACAGTGGATCATGGTAGTGAAACATGGGTTGATAGGGCTGCCGAAAAAAATACAGCTGTAATGTTTGGACTCAAAAAGAAATATCGGAACCTGGGAGGAGACTGGGAATCTGGATGAAAAGGACAGGTCAGAGAGATTAAAGATGAAAAACTGTGGAAAGAACAGAGTGGGCAAACTGGAAGCAGAAGGACGTGGGGTTAGATAATAAAAAGCTAAAGTTTAGATTTCTAGAGTGGAGTAGTTCTGTACAAAAATGCCCAGGACGTGATTATGGCTATGATTCCACTAGGGAGGAATAGAGGTGGAAACCACTGTGGTTGAGGTCATGGAGCATCAAATCAGAGTTGTTGAACAGTTTGGCCATTTAAACACTGACGTAATCCAAGAGGAAGCCCATGAGCTACACTTCAAAGTTCTCAATGTCTGTGGGATGTACCCAGAAGGCAGGTAACAGTGATGAGAAAGGGCGGAGGGAGGGAGAGACGGATTGCATTATCCCTAATGGAAGAGGTGCCAGCACTTAAATCTTTTACCTTTGCACGTAGTTCCATTCCCGGTATAGCCTGGCTTGCAAACGCAGTTGTGTCCTCCGACAGTGTTGAAGCATAAAGCATTTTCATCACAGTTGTGCTGATTTGTGACACACTCATCATGTTCTGAAATGAGGATACGTTTTTGTTACTCAAAGACAGATTTTCAAAACGACTGTGCTTTAAATTGCACCTTCATCTTTGTTATTGTATGCTATTTCTTTCCAACACAGACATACACAAATTACCTATTAAAGAAGAGCTTGTATTTTGAAGTACTGTATACTCCTCTTGAAGTACATACACAGTGCACACATCCACAAACCTTAAACACAAAAGGACTTGGATACAAGGCCCACCAATAGTAGCAAGGAATAGAAGGAGAGGAGAGGGAAGGATGGGGATTAATTCTCAGAAGTAGATCCCAGAGCCAGCTGTTTACAGTCTCAGCGGTTAATATTTGGGGAATTATCTCATGATATAAGTCTGCTACCTAACTTTTTCCTGTAGCATGGAAAGGGTGATAGGAAAGGATGTGTGACTGTATTGCTCCATGAATCCTGACCTGCAGGATAATGGACTTGAAGCCCTGTGGAATTAGATGCAGTTAGCATCTACATCCACACTTGCAGGCATAAAGATACACGTGCAAACTGCTGGGGGAATATCTGAGTTTCTTAGTAAGTTCCCTCTTTCTGCAAAGGAAGTACCACACTTTTATTAAAAAAGACTAAAACTTGCCTTTATAATATGTGCAAATGCAAACTCTGAGATATACAATCAATATACCTCCTTTAACTGTGTGTAACTTGACACTTTCAAAAGCACTGAATCATTTGATTCTCACAGCCCCGCTGTGAGAGAGGCAGAACCAATGTCATTATCACCATTTTAAAGATGTGTCAGTGGTGGCTCAGAGTGCTTCAGTAGCCTGACCAAGTTCATGGAAATATTAGGCAACTTCAGAATGCTAGCTCAGTGTTAGCAAAAATGTAAGTCTGAGGAATAAATACAGTAAATATGAGAAAGAAAACAGATCTAACATCGAAATCAAGATGAGTAGGAAATGAAATACAAGTGAGGAAATGCATACAAGTTAGTTCAGCCATCTAAAATCCCTACAGCCTCACTACTTATTACCCAGTCTCTTACATAAATAGTATTTAGGTCTAAAATTAAATATATATTTTAATACACTTACATTGATCGAGCCATTAATTCACTATGATATAAATAATCAAAGCAAGAAGAAATATTGCTTTTTCACTTTAGAACTTTTTGCATTCCAAACAATATGTATCTACGTATATATTATTCTAGACAACATAATAGTACTGTATCTGTACTTTTGGAAAAAAAATTGCCTTTGACATACGTAGCTGAGATTAGACTAAAATCACTTAACTATAATACTAAAATAGAATGCTCTTTGTTTTATTTTTAAAAAATAAAGATTAACATTTCATGATTCTATGTCCTGTGTTATGCAAGCACAAAGTTATGATAGTTTTAGCTATAGGCCCATAATAAAATCTATAAAGATTATTCCCAATTACCTTTCAGACAGATTTCAATCACTAAGGTTTTAGAATTACACAAATAGATATTCTCCAAATTCCTCGCTGAATTTCCCCAAATTGTATAAAATTCCACCTTTATTATCTAGAATCAGAATATTTCAGAGTTTTTAATAAATTCATGCATATTGATGATAGCTTAGGAAATGGCTGGATTACACATGGGTGTCCTATTGGGGATACCCTTGGACACTATTAAATATTGGAGGGACCAGAATGGGTAGCCCACCTACTTCTGGGTTCAGCTGCCTGAAGCAAAATAAAGCCACACTGTGAAGTTTGCAGCTGTTGCCAATTTTCTTCCCACTGCAATTCAAAGTGCTGCAGTTAATCTATAAATCTCTATACAGACAGCTGTGGGGCCCTTTAAAGACAGCTGCTGATTGATTTGATGTTGTTTTCATCCCGCCTTGGTTGCCCTCTTAATTAGACGGTACTGACTGGGTAGAGGAAGGGCCTAACAAGATTCAGTTTAGCAACCAGTATAATGTTTAACAAATGTTAACTAATTACACAACCTGGAATCTGGTTTATCCTTTACTCTCGGCGGCCACTGAAATGAATAAGTGGCTTCTAAGCAACTCACGGGTGAGGACGATTTTCAGGTTTTTAAATGCACTGGCGCGCACCTGTACATATATTGTTCCCTCTGGCTGCAGCGCCTGCCCCATGGATTCTCCTGGAAAACCCTTAATACTTTTAAAGATTACACTAAAATGGCATGTCTTCTGTGAAAACACCTTTCTCTCCCCCTCCCACAGAGCTGGGGCTTCTGTCTGTTTTCCCTAGCACCAGATACAAGGCTGTTTTACTATATTTTATCCTAAGTGTCTACTTCTCCTTGGTTCTCTATTTTCATGCCCCACCCGGGAGTGTGAATTTTTGGAGAAGAATTTTATATTTTTCTTTATATTTCATTTCAACATTCAAAGAAAGTGTCTTGAATAAATGACTGAAAGAATGAGTGACCAGGGACTTCCCTGGTGGTGCAGTGGTTAAGAATCTGCCTGCCAATGCAGGGGACACAGGTTCGAGCCCTGGTCCGGGAAGATCCCACATGCCGCGGAGCAACTAAGCCCGTGCGCCACAACTACTGAGCCTGCACTCTAGAGCCTTTGAGCCACAACTACTGAGGCCCGTGTGCCTAGAGCCCGTGCTCTGCAACAAAAGAAGCCACCGCATTGAGAAGCCCATGCATTGCAACGAAGAGTGGCCCCTGCTTGCCGCAACTAGAGAAAGCCCGCACGCACCAAAGAAGACCCAACGCAGCCAAAGGACGTACTTCCTGTACCGTTATCATTCAAGTCAATCCCAATTTGTTCAGTTGGAGACTAGACACCAAATGGAAAGCTACCGAAACCTAAGCTGTTTTTTACTGATTTTACTATGGTGGTGTTTTATTTGGTTTGGGATATTTCAAGTATTAATTAAGATAGCAGGACATATTCTGAAAACAGAAAGTATTAATTCTTTTATATTGTCACTTTAATTTTTTTCAAACTACTTAAAATAAAGTTGGTTATACTCACAATTATCAACTAAACTGTGATCTTAAGAAAAGCCTTTTAAAATGCCTGTACTGTAATCTCACAGAAGAACTAACTTTGACAGCCCTTTAAAAAAGAGAATGTGAATGAAGCAAGGAGCAAATATTCTATAAGGTCATCTCAATAAATAGTTAATTATTGCTGCTCCATATCGACTTTTGGTCAAATGTCAACTTCTTACTGTTTCCCTGACTGACATACCCCTAAGGACTCCACCACCGACCCACCAGTCAGCCTATCCATTTTTAATACTTCCTTCAACATTTTTAACATATAATACATAAAATTAAATAAAATAAGGAGGAAAATATTAAGACAGAATTTAAATCATTCAAACATTCCAGTGTTTGAGAAGAGCATGTCAGGATATAATTGTGAATGACTTCTAAGTTTTATTTCACATATATTGAAAAGGAGACACATCAGATCTGATGTGCAGAATATCCAATCCATAAGATCCAATGCTATCTTCATATCCTCAGATAAAATGTCACTGTTCATGTGACATGACAGTCCAAACAACAGCTGGGATTGAAACTGAATGCACCCCTTTCTTTTTCTTTTCTTTAAAAATATTAGCATATAATAATTTTAATCAAAATTTAAACACTTTTGTACCTATGAATTTTAAATTTAAATAAAATGGAAAAAAAGGAAAAAAGTTATAGAAAGAAAACATCACCCCTCAACAGTTCTAAACAAAAGTAGTATGGGTGTCAATTATTACAGTACCTTATATACAGAATAGATAATGTTACAGTGAGAGCTAGCAAAGATTTGTCCTGAGTGCCATATTTTGTATGCTCTGCCTCTTTACATACTATGTAAAACTGATTTCATACCAGTGACAAGGGTCAGTATAGTAAAATTCCTCTATGAAAATAAAGTAATAATATACACATTTGAATTTATCTAAACGCAGATGTTACATACAATAATACTTCAGTTTCACTGATTAACTCTTAACCTGTTTAAGCTAATGTATCTAAAATCATTTTAAGACTCAACACCCAACAGATCATCAGTCAGAATGACACAGAGTTGGATTCAAATTGGATTTTAAAATTGGTGTTCATATTGAGCTGTTTCCAGAATGAAGGTACCATCTAGAGACAAGACAGCCATCCTAAAATTCATACAGCTTTTCTCACTATGATCTCAGCACAGACATGCAATACACATAGCACATGTTCTATTCAAGAATTTCACTATGATACAAAAGGCAAATACTACAGAAAAGAGGAGTGAAAAGCAATTTAAATATATCTACATGTCAATTACATACAATTTTCTTCAATGTCTATTGTGTTTCAGGATCTTTTCAGGATTAAAAGTATGATTACAAATAGTAGCTATCCTCACAAAGCTTATAGTTTAGTTGGGGAGATAAGACAAAAACACAAGTGCCTTTAGCGCATGGCTTCATCATGAGAAATGCTGAAGCAAGGAAGTAATCTCTGTTTTAAAAGGTCATAGAGATCAAGGGAGGGAGTCATTCTAGTTGGGCCAGGTGGGAATGCAAGACTGACTTCATGGAGAGCAGAGCATTTGGCATGGATATTCTTTATGCATGTGTGGGCAAGAGGCGGGTTCCAAGCTGAAACAGCATTTACATACTTTGCTTCTTTTGTTTTTAGAATCTTGAGTCTCTTACAAATTTGACTGAACCTGAATGACTTGTAATAATCCCAGTTCTATTTCAGTGCTTGCATACCACATACTTTGTAATATACACTATCTCATTTAATCCTCATATTAATTAGGAAACATTATTTTTCAGAAAATTAAACTTGGCTTATAGAAGCTAAGCATCTCGCCTGAGATCACACAGCTTGGTAGGTGGTAGAGCTGTGAATCACAACATCTGACTCCAAAACCTAGGTTATCGATTGCTATGCAATAGGGCCTCCTGACATTTTATGCGTAGGTTTTCCCTGATCTATTTTTTTAACCTAGTGTTCTTTTCTGTAATTATCCAGAGGTTTTGAATGTTTACACATTACAAGTCTTCTAATGTTTCACAATTAGGAAGTTATCATCTCTTTATTGTATTTTCTAGTATCTTTTAACCTTATAGGAGCCTTATTAAAAATTATAGAACTCCTAGGGCAAAGCACTGAGGTAATTTCTGTTCATACTAAAATCCACATTTTCACACAGTTGAGAGACGTTTTCAAAAGAAAAGGAAGATATCAATATGGTCAAGTACAAACGCCTAAAAAACAAAGTAACCAGATCACAGAACTTGGACTCCAGCACTAATTCCCCCAGCTTAAAAATCTCTGGAAACTCAACCGTAATGTAGTTTGGCAACCAGATAACTCCAATGTCCAAGAGTCCTCTCCTCTGATACCAGTGGTCAGGCCCTAGTAACACTGTCCACTGCTTCTCGAGAATTCTGTTTTATATCCTCCAGCAATATACTAGATCCTTGGGTTGACACTTTTACACAGCAAATTCCACTCTTCTGGTAACAGAATGTAATATAGCTTCATAGCTGGCCCAATACCCTCAGAGAATCTTTCTTTTCCTCTGATAGATTTCTCCAGTCACAAGAATTATATTGTCTATGCTGCATCTTCTACTTTCCTTTCCAAATCTAGAAATGTTGGGAAAACAGCAGCTATCACAACATACAGGGGTAAGTTCCACAAAGAAAACTGTTTCACTTTCCCTGACCCAAGTGTTTCCTGGAATATAAATTTACAGTGAGCAAATTCTCTCTTAGAATGTAGCAGGATATGGCTCTAAACCTAGTGACAATCTACCTCAGGTCTTAACCTGGGAACAAGCTCCCTCAGGCTTAAGACTGAGTAAGTCTTGGAGCAAGGAAGCCAATGGAAGTGTAATAATCCTAGTTTATTGATAACACCATCAAACTGGATGCTTAGATGGGTGGTTTATCTCAAAAGTGAAGAGGTGCTTGGTTATTTTCCTCTTATATTTCCAGAGACCAGATTGCTTGCCTTAACATATCAATGAGGTTTGCAGCAGTTCATCCATGAGTTTCACTCACATGTGTCCCCACCAAAGTCAGTGTGTAGTTATGTGTACTGGCCTGTGAAGAGCTTCAGAACAAGACAGCCCATGGGTCTGCAAATGAGACCTCTTAATTTACTCTGAAAAGAATGATGACAATGGTGAGTCCCCGGATAATATACGCCATCTCTATTTCTCAAATGAAACAACTCTTTGGACTTAACCACAGTTCCTTAGTACATTCACAAGATAATTATTCTATGGCAGGTCTTTTCAAAGTGAGTACAAACTGAAAATAAAGAATGTTCTCTATTACAACTCAACGATTACTAGATAGTTTGGGGGTTTATTGGAAAGGACTGGAATTCCTTCCTTCCTTCTTACCCCTCCTTCCTGGTCTGGTATGTGAAGAACAATATTGTGCTCACTGCCACCAGCAAGACACATTCCTGAAATCAAAACATTTGTCCTCATGATTACTGCTTCGTAAGGATGATCGTTACAATTCATTAGCTTAAAATATCCTCCATCAGCTGTTCTGTACTAGGGCCCTAAGTAAATATGAAGACAAAGTAGAACTATGAGAAAATTATGTACTATTTTAATAAGCAATAGCAGGGAGGCAGTGTGATACATACGCTTTCCAGACAGGCTTTGAGATGCTATTTTATCCTAAGTTCTCAGTGGCCGTGTGAAAGTTAGCTGATCTTTCTAAGTTCAAAATGAAAAAATTAAGACCTATGTTAGGGAACTGTTACAAAGAATAAACTTCAGTGATGAATGTAAGCACCCTGGCAAATCATAGACACTCAACAACTATTAGTTACTTTCTCATCTTATTATCTACTTCAGTGGGAAAATTCATTTTGTCGTTATTAGCCAGACGATGTCCTCTATTTCAATTTGCAAAACCTAAATGTCTCACAGAATTTGCTCTCTTCATAATCTTCTCTGAAATCAAATACATTTTGGACATTTTTCTGGTTTCCAAAACTTCACTGAAATAACTTTCAATGGTTATATTAAGGAAAAAGAAACCTCTATCATGCTTACCCAAAGCTGTTCATTTTGTTTCTTATGGTTACCTTATTTACTCACTTTACATTACAGAGAAAAATCTATTTAGTACAATGTCATTTTAACAGAAATCTACTTTTACTTTTAACACTATTCAAGTAACTATAAGAAATTATACTTTAAACTTGCTCAATGTCTACAACAGCAGCAAACCCACTAAAACTCATTTTTAACACCCAAGCATTTCTTGTTCACTACTCAGGTTTCCTGTTCATTGACCACACCAATTCAATACTGACTCCTTGTTATTCTTCAGTTTGTTCAGCAACTCGGAATTTGTTCAGATTTCCTTCCTCCGACATGCTTGGTTTATTTTCTTCTAGTCTTTCCACTGTATGTTCAGCCTCCTTGCCTAAACCCTATTTGATCAAGAATCTTAACAACCAAAGCACACTCAAATTTCCTCTCTACCCTTACAGTAATTTCACAAAGTAATTCAAATTCTATTTTTATGGCAAAATCTTGCTTTGTCCTATTTGGTCTTTCAGGAAATAAGCTTTGTCTGAACACATTGTAGGGCAACAAAATACTTTTAACCATCAGTCAGATAGTTTTCATTTGTTCTTTCAACACACATTTATGAAACTTCTGCTGTGTGACTCTAGTGCTCCGGAAGAGGCAAAGATGCATCAAAATGGGATTTGTGACCTCAAGAAACTTTTGAACTATTACAGGATGGGTGATGTGAATAGATAACAACTGTGACATACTGCAGCCATTGTTTAGTGCTGTAAGAGAGAAAATACTAGTAATAATGACAATAGCTAATTTTTAAGTGCTTACTACATGCTATAAAGAACTGCACTAAGTGTTTTATATGCATTACCCCCTTCAGCCTCCACAAAAACCTTTTTAGGTCAGTACTATTATTACTCTTATTTTACAAATAGGAATAGAGAGCTTTCCCAGAGCAAGGACGCATCTTGCCCAAGATCACACAGCTAGGAAGTGACAAGGCCAAGAGCCTTCAATGTTTGAAAAAACTACAACCTATAAACAAAGATTTCAAAAGGCTTAAAGAGGAAGAGATGAAGATCGACTGAGTGGTATTCCCATAATCCTGGGAAAGTGTCCTATAACAAATAGGCCAAAAAAGTGAGTCTTAAAAGACAGGAAGGGTTTTAACAGGAAAAGGGTAAAGATGGGAACGAGTATTCCATATGGAGAGAGCATGCGTGCAAAAGACAAAAGCATGGGGTATGGTAGGGCTATTCAGCGTTTGAGCTGGCATAGGTGATGACTGACAGGGAACAGTAAGGAACAGTGTGAACAGGTCAGGAATACAGCGTGATTTTATCTGGTGGGCAACAAATAGCCACTTGCCCCTGTACAATAAAAGGTGGAATGATAAAATTAAAGTTGATTTTTAGGGAAATTAACTGTAATATGCAGATGAGGAGAGGCTAACTTTCCTTGACAAAGTAGGAGTCCCGTGTTAGCAAGCCAGCCTCCCTCTCTCTACTTAATCCTTCTTTCTTCCTTTTATTCTTCTCCTTTTGAATCAGAGTTAGATTATTGCTGAGAGTTGAGAAAAGAGTCTGTGCAACACTGGGAGGCGAAACAAAGGGATAAGGAAGAGGAAGGGGAGGAGGAGGGCAAGTGGAAATGGAAGAAAGCAAAAAGACGGAAACTGAGCGCTTATTATCCGCCCAGCACTGTGTTGGGTAATGCACCTGCACAGCATAAGGAAGCACTACAAGGACACAGGAAGAAGAGCTGAGAAGCTATCCCCCCAGATCATAAGATTCAAATCCCTTTAAGGCAGCAATCATGTCTTCCTCATTTTATACAGCCCAGTTCCTATGTTTTGTGGAATGAAACTGTGTTGAAAAGAAAGCCACTGGGGTAATATTAAGTAAATTATTGTTTCACTTATAAAATGATTCTAAGGTGGCATGAAAGCTTTCTTACTCTCTGCCCAAGAGTAGTTTACCTACTGGAAGAAGTTGTGCTGTTACTAGAAAAGAATAATTTTATATTTTCAATTAGTTAAAATTTATTTCTAATTGTTTGCTACATGCAAAGTTCTGTGAAAACAAGAGGTAGTAATAAGCCAGTGTTAAAAAAAAAAAAAAAAAAAAAAGAAAGTCTGCAATAGAATGGACCACAGTGATGGAGAAAGACGGACAGATTTAAACACAGAACTAATGCACCCCACAGTGAATCTATTTTTGAGTCAAAAGAAAGAAAGGTATTAAAAATAGCTCAGGTTTCAAATGTGGGTGACTGGGAAGATGGTGGTGACTTGAATAGAAATAAGAGGGCTTCTTTAGGGATTCTGTTATTCTTGTTTTAGTTTGGTTTGATTTGGTTTTTATGGAAAAGAAGAAAATAGAATTGAGAAGTTAAAATATAAAAGCAAAGATCATATTAGGAAATTGAATTTACTCTACTGACGGTGACAAGAAACCAAGCAAAAATTCCCCACCCCACATCTGTCAGATAACCACCTAGATGCTAAAGCCTTGGGTCTAATTCGTCAATCGCCCCCAACATCCAACAAAATGACTGGCACAAAATTGATCTACAGTGACTGTTTGTTAATGAGTGAATCAATCACCATAAAGTACGTCTCTAACATGTAAAACATTCAGAGATCTGCTAATGCAAACTGTTCAAGGTATGTATCCTGTAGTGACAAGTCTGTAGATCCCCTGCTTTCTCTTCCATTCTCCTCAGCAGCTTTGCTGCTTTCTTAAAATGCCTGCCCCATTCACATTCCCTCACTCTTGGCACATAACCTCCCAACAGCTTCACAGAAAACCACCAGGTCATCAGGAAAGAACATCCTCAGGTTTCCCACCCACAGCTGAATCTGTAGCTACGTGTACCAATAAGCCTTCCTTCCTCCCAAACCAGGAATCTGGGAGTCACCACAGACCTCTCTGCACTTCCTCCCACTCACTGCATCCAGGGACCAATTCATCCGGATTCTACTTCCTTGGCAATTCTCATCCCCATCCCCCATCTCCATATCCACTGCTCTGCAGTTGCCCATATTTGGGCACGAGATATCTCCTTTGGATTACTGCGCTAGTCTCATTATGACAACGCTGCCCCCAGTTTTGTACGTTTCCAAAGCATTACCAGAATGACTTTTCAAATAAAAACTGATATTGTCTATCTCTCCCCCATTCTCTTCTTCTCAATTTTTCTAGTGACATCCCATTGTTTTAACTACCCATCAAGGCACTCGTTAAGACTTTCATTATGACATTTTGCTCTTACCATACTGCATCATTTATAACTCCCCCATGGCAGCTACTTAGTAATGATGACATTAATTGATATTCTACTAAAGGCCAAGGATCATACCAGAATCCCTGTATATTTCACACATGCATCCTTGCTTTTTGCCCCAAAGGTCCTTCCCCACTTTCTTTGTCTACCTCTCCTACTCACCTCCCACTCAGATCAAACAATGATTCTTTCTTCAGAAAACCTTCCTTAAAACTCCATCAGTCTAATTTAGCTGAGCCCCTTAGGACCCATGGAGCCTTGTGCTTAACTCCATCACAGCATTTAAAAGCCACAATAGTAGTATTAAGAGTAAGGACTTTGGAGTCAGCATACCTCAGTTCAGATCTCAGCTCTGCCTTTTGCTAGCTGTCAAATCTTACCTTAATTACTATTTTTTTAACATCTTTATTAGGGTATAATTGCTTTGCAATGTTGTGTTTGTTTCTGCTTTATAACAAAGTGAATCCGCTACACATATACAATTATCCCCATATCTCCTCCCTTTTGCATCTCCCTCCTACCCTCCTTATCCCATCCCTCTAGGTGGTCACAAAATACCGAGCTGATCTCTCTGTCTGATTCCTACTAGCTATTTTACATTCGGTAGTGTATATAAGTCCATGCCACTCTCTCACTTCATCCCAGCTTACCCTTCCCCCTCCCCGTGTCCTCAAGTCCATTCTCTACGTCTGCATCTTTATTCCTGTCCTGCCTCTAGGTTCTTCAGAACCTTTTTTTTGGTCTTTTAGATTCCATATATATGTGTTAGCATATGGTATTTGTATTTCTCTTTCTGACTTACTTCACTCTGTATGACAGACTCTAGGTCAATCCACCTCATTACAAATACCTCAATTACGTTTCTTTTTATGGCTGAGTAATATTCCACTGTATATATGTGCCACATCTTCTTTATCCATTTATCTGTTGATGGACACTTAGGTTGCTTCCATGTCCTGACTATTGTAAATAGTGCTGCAATGAACATTGTGATACATGAGTCTTTTTGAATTATGGTTTTCTCAGGGTATATGCTCAGTAGTGGGATTGCTCGGTCGTATGGTAGTTCTATTTTTAGTTTTTTATGGAACCTCCATACTGTTCTCCATAGTGGCTGTATTAATTTACATTCCCACCAACAGTGCAAGAGGGTTGCCTTTTCTCCACACCCTCTCCAGCATTTATTGTTTCTAGATTTTCCAATGATGGCCATTCTGACCAGTGTGAGGTGATACCTCATTGTAGTTTTGATTTGCATTTCTCTAATGATTAGTGATGTTGAGTATCCTTTCCTGTGTTTGTTGGTAATATGTATATCTTCTTTAGATAAATGTCTATTTAGGTCTCCTGCCTATTTTTGGATTGAGTTGTTTGTTTTTTAGATATTGAGCTCCATGAGTTGCTTGTAATTTTGGAGATTAATCCTTTGTCACCTGCTTCATTTACAAATATTTTCTCCCATTCTGAGGGTTGTATTTTCGTCTTGTTTATGGTTTCCTTTGCTGTGCAAAAGCTTTTACGTTTCATTAGGTCCCATTCGTTTATTTTTATTTCCATTTCTCTAGGTGGTGGTTCAAAAAGGATCTTGCTGTGATTTATGTCATAGAGTGTTCTGCCTATGTTTTCCTCTAAGAGTTTGATAGTCTCTGGCCTGAAATTTAGGTCTTTAATCCATTTTGAGTTTATTTTTGTGTATGCTGTTAGGGAGTGTTCTAATTTCATTCTTTAACATGTAGCTGTCCAGTTCTCCCAGCACCACTTATTGAAGAGGCTGTGTTTTCTCCATTGTATATTCTTGCCTCCTTTATGGAAAATGAAGTGACCATATGTGCATGGGTTTATCTCTGGGCTTTCTATCCTGTTCCATTGATCTATATTTCTGTTTTTTGTCCCAGTACCAGTCCAGAAGCCTGATTCCTCCAGCTCTGTTTTTCTTTCTCAAGATTGCTTTGGCTAATTGAGGTCTTTTGTGTTTCCATACAAATTGTGAAATTTTTTGTTCTGGTTCTGTGAAAAATGCCATTGGTAGTTTGATAGGGATTGCACTGAATCTGTAGATTGCTTTGGGTAGTAGAGTCATTTTCACAATGTTGATTCTTCCAATCCAAGAACATGGCATATCTCTCTGTTTGTAACATCTTTAATTTCTTTCATGAGTGTCTTATAGTTTTGTGCATATAGGTCTTTCGACTCTTTAGGTAGGTTTATTCCTAGGTATTTTATTCTTTTTGTTGCAGTGGTAACTGGCAGTGTTTCCTTAATTTCTCTTTCAGATTTTTCAACATTAGTGTATAGGAATGAAAGAGATTTCTGTGCATTAATTTTGTATCCTGCTACTTTACCAAATTCCTTGATTAGCTCTAGTAGTTTTCTGGTGGCATCTTTAGGATTGTCTATGTATAGTATCATGTCATCTGCAAACAGTGACATCTTTACTTCTTCTTTTCCAATTCGGATTCATTTCATTTCTAATTCTGCTCTGATTTCTGTGGCTAAAGCTTCCAAAACTATGTTGAATAATACTGGTGAGAGTGGACAACCATGTCTTGTTCCTGATCTTAGAGAAATGGTTTCAATTTTTCACCACTGAGAATGATGTTGGCTGTGGGTTTGTCATATATGGCCTTTATTATATTTAGGTAAATTCCCTCTATGCCTACTTTCTGGAGGGTTTTTGTAATAAACGGGTGTTGAATTTTGTCAGAAGCTTTTTCTGCATCTACTGAGATGATCATATGGTTCTTTTTCAATTTGTTAATATGTGTGTCACATTGATTGATTTGCTTATATTGAAGAATCCTTGCGTTCCTGGGATAAACCACACTTGATCATGGTGCATGATCCTTTTAATATGCTGTTGGATTCTGTTTTCTAGTATTTTGTTGAGGATTTTTGCATCTATGTTCATCAGTGATATTGGCCTGTAGTTTTCTTTCTTTGTGACATCTTTGTCTGGTTTTGGTATCAGGGTGATGGTGGCCTCATAGAATGATTCGGGAGTGTTCCTCCCTCTGCTATATTTTGGAAGAGTTTGAGATGGATAGGTGTTACCTCTTCTCTAAATGTTTGATAGGATTAACCTGTGAAGCCATCTGGTTGTGGGCTTTGGTTGTTCAAAGATTTTAAATCACAGTCTCAATTTCAATGCTTGTGATTGGTCTACTTATATTTTCTATTTCTTCCTGGTTCAGTCTCGGAAGTTTGTGCTTTTCTAAGAATTTGTCCACTTCTTCCAGGTTGTCCATTTTATTGGCATGTAGTTGCTTGTAGTAATCTCTCATTATCCTTTGTATTTCTGCAGTGTCAGTTGTTACTTCTCCTTTTTCATTTCTAATTCTATTGATTTGAGTCTTCTTCATTTGTTTCTTGATGAGTCTGGCTAATGGTTTATCAATTTTGTTTATCTTCTCCAAGAAACAGCTTTTAGTTTTTTTTATCTTTGTTATTGTTTTCTTCATTTATTTTGGATCTGATCTTTATGATCTTTCCTTCTGCTAACTTTGGGATTTTTTTGTTCTTCTTTCTCAAATTGCTTTAGGTGTAAGGTTAGGTTGTTTATTTGAGATGTTTCTTGTTTCTTGAGGTAGGATTGTATTGCTTTAAGCTTCCCTCTTAGAACTGCTTTTGCTGCATCCTTGTCATGTTGTTGTCGTGTTTTCATTGTCATTTGTTTCTAAGTATTTTTTGATTTCCTGTTTGATTTCTTCAGTGATCTGTTGGTTATTTGCTAGTGTATTGTTTAGCCTCCATGTGTTTGTATTTTTTACAAATTTTTTACTATAACTGATATGTAGTCTCATAGCCTTGTGGTCTGAATAGATACTTGAAACGATTTCAATTTTCTTAAATTTACCGAGGCTTGATTTGTGACCCAATATACAGTCCATCCTGTAGAATGTTCCATGAGCACCTGAGAAGAAAGTGTATTCAGTTGTTTTGGATGGAATGTCCTGTAAATATCAATTAAGTCCATCCTGTTTAATGTATCATTTAAAGCTTGTGTTTCCTTATTTATTTTCATTTTGGATGATCTGTCCATTGGTGAAAGTGGGGTGTTAAAGTCCCCTACTACGCTTGTATTACTGTTGATTTCCCCTTATATGGATGTTAGCATTTTCCTTACGTATTGAGGTGCTCCTATGCTGGGTGCATAAGTATCTACAATTGTAATATCTTCTTCTTGGCTTGATCCCTTGATCACTATGTAGTGTTCTTCTTTGTCTCTTGTAACATTCTTTATTTTAAAGTCTATTTTGTGTGCTATGAGAACTGCTACTCCAGCTTTCTTTCGGTTTCCATTTGCATGGAATATTTTTTTCCATCCCCTCACTTTTAGTCTGTATGTGTCACTAGGTCTGAAGTGGGTCTCTCACAGACAGCATATATATAGCTCTTGTTTTTGTATCCATTCAGCCAGTCTATGTCTTTTGTTTGGAGCTTTTAATCCACTTACGTTTAAGGTATTTATCGATATGTATGTTCCTATTATGAGTTTCTTAATTGTTTTGGGTTTGTTATTGTAGGTCTTTTCCTTCTCTTTTGTTTCCAGCCTCGAGAAGTTCCTTTAGCATTTGTTGTAAAGCTGGTTTGGTGGTGCTGAACTCTTTAAGCCTCTTTTTGTCTGTAAAGGTTTTAATTTCTCCATCAAATCTGAATGAGATCCTTGCTGGGTAGAGTAATCTTGGTTGTAGATTTTTCCCTTTCATTACTTTAAATATGTCCTGCCTCTCCGTTCTGGCTTGCAAGGTTTCTGCTGAAAGATCAGCTGTTAACCTTATGGGGATTCCCTTGTATGTTTTTTATTGTTTTTCCCTTGCTGCTTTTAATATTTTGTCTCTGTATTTAACTTTTGATAGTTTGATTAGTATGTGTCTTGGCATGTTTCTCCTTGGATTTATCCTGTATGGGACTCTCTGTACTTCCTGGACTTGACTATTTCCTTTCCCATATTAGGGAAGTTTTCAACTATAATCTCTTCAAATATTTTCTCAGTCCATTTCTTTTTCTCTCCTTCTTCTGGAACCCCTATAATTCAAAGGTTGGAGCATTTAATGTTTTCCCAGAGGTCTCTAAGACTGTCCTCTATTCTTTTCATTCTTTTTTCTTTATTCTGCTCTGCAGTAGTTATTTCCTCTATTTTATCTTCCAGGTCACTTATCCATTCTTCTGCCTCAGTTATTCTGCTATTGATTACTTCTAGAGAATTCTTAATTTCATTTATTGTGTTGTTCATCATTGTTTGTTTGCTCTTTAGTTCTTCTAGAGCCTTGTTAATTGTTTCTTTTATTTTCTCCATTCTATTTCTAAGATTTTGGATCATCTTTACTATCATTGCTCTGAATTATTTTTCAGGTAGACTGCCTATTTCCTCTTCATTTGTTTGTTCGGGTGGGTTTTTCCCTTGCTCCTTCATATGCTGTGTGTTTCTCTGTCTTCTCATTTAGCTTCACTTACTGCGTTTATGGTCTCCTTTTCACAGGCTGCAGGTTCGTAGTTCCCTTTGTTTTTGGTGTCTGCCCCCAGTAGCTAAGTTTGGCACAGTGGGTTGTGTAGGCTTCCTGGTGGAGGGGACTGGTGCCTGTGTTCTGGTGGATGAGGCTGGATCTTGTCTTTCTGGTGGGCAGGACCGCATCTGGTGGTGTGTTCTGGGGTGTCTGTGACCTTATTATGATTTTAGGCAGCCTCTCTGCTAATGGGTGGAGTTGTGTTCCTGTCCTGCTAGTTGTTTGGCATAGGGTGTACCAGCACTGTAGCTTGTTGGTCATTGAGTGGAACTGGGTCTTAGCATTGAGATGGAAATCTCTGGGAGAGATTTCACTGTTTGATATTACGTGGAGCCAGGAGGTCTCTGGTGGACCAATGTCCTGAACTCGGCTCTCCCACCTCAGAGGCACAGGCCTGACACCTGGCCGAAGCACCAAGACCCTGTCAGCCACACGGCTCAGAAGAAAAGGGAGAAAAAAAGAAAGAAAGAAGAAAATAAAATAAAGTTATTAAATAAAAATTTTAAAAAATAGAAAAATTTTTAAATAATAAAAAAAGGAAAGAAAGAAAAGAGCAACCAACCCAAAAAACAAATCCACCAATGATAATAAGCATTAAAAACTATACTAGAAAAAAAAAGGATAGAAAAAATCCTAGGACAAATGGTGAAAGCAAAGCTATACTGACAAAATCACACAAAGAAGCATACACATACATACTCACAAATAGAGAAAAAGGAATAAAAAAAATATATCTATATATATTTAAAAAAAAGGAAGAGAGCAACCAAATCAATAAACAAATCTACCAGTGATAATAAACTGTAAATACTAAACTAGGATAAACATAAAACCGGAAACAGATTAGATGCAGAAAGCAAACCCCAAGTCTGCAGTTGCTCCCAAAGTCCACCGCCTTAATTTTGGGATGTATCATGATCTATTCAGGTATTCCACAGATGCAGGGTAGATCAAGTTGATGGTGGAGATTTAATCCTCTGCTCTTGAGGCTGCTGGGAGAGATTTCCCTTTCTCTTCTTTGTTCGCACAGCTCCTGGGGTTCAGCTTTGGATTTGGCCCCGCCTCTGCGTGTAGGTTGCCTGAGGGCGTCTGTTCCCGCCCAGACAGGACAGGGTTAAAGGAGCAGCTGATTAGGGGGCTCTGGCTCACTCAGGCCGGGGGGGCGGGAGGGGTGCAGAATGCAGGGTGAGCCTGCAGTGGCAGAGGCTGGCATGTCATTGCAACAGCCTGAGGTACGCTGTGCGTTCTCCTGGGGAACTCGTCCCTGGATCATGGACCCTGGCAGTGGTGGCTGCACAGGCTCCCGGGAGGGGAGGTGTGCAGAGTGACCTGTGCTCGCACACAGGCTTCTTGGTGGCTGCAGCAGCAGCCTTAGCGTCTCCTGCCCGTCTCTGGTGTTAGTGCTGATAGCTGTGGCCCATGCCCATCTCTGGAGCTCGTTTAGGTGGTGCTCTGAATCCCCTCTCCTCGCGCACCCCAAAACAATGGTCTCTTGCCTCTTAGGCAGCTCCAGACATTTTCCCAGACTCCCTCCCTGCTAGCTGTGGCACACTAGTCCCCTTCAGGCTGTGTTCACACAGCCAACCCCAGTCCTCTCCCTGGGATCCAACCTCCGAAGCCCGAGCCTCAGCTCCCAGCCCCCACCCACCCCAGCAGGTGAGCAGACAAGCCTCTTGGTCTGGTGAGTGCTGGTCAGCACCGATCCTCTGTGCGGGAATCTCTCTGCTTTGCCCTCTGCACCCATGTTGCTGCGCTCTCCTCCATGGCTCTGAAGCTTCCCCACACCGTCCATCCCCGTCTCTGCCAGTGAACGGGCTCCTAGTGTGTGGAAACTTTTCCTCCTTCACAGCTCCCTCCCAGTGGTGCAGGTCCCATCCCTATTCTTTTGTCTCTGTTTTTTCTATTTTCTTTTGCCCTTCTCAGGTACGTGGGGAGTTTCTTGCCTTTTGGGAAGTCTGAGGTCTTCTGCTAGCGTTCAGTAGGTGTTCTGTAGGAGTTGTTCCACATGTAGATGTATTTCTGGTATATTTGTGGGGAGGAAGGTGATCTCCACATCTTACTCCTCTGCCATCTTGAAAGTCTCTCCTTACATAAATTATTTAATCTCTTTACATCAGTTTTTTCCTCTGTTAAATGGACCTAATAATAGTATAGGAATAAAATCTCCAGGAGGATCTGGGGCAGTACTTGGTAATCAAACAAATATTTCTGCGGTAAAAGTGTTACTATTCATACCAAACTGGATAAATAAAGATGAGAAATAACATGGCATCAGATCAAATTTTGCTGCTAAATGAATTTAAAAAATAAAACCATCCACTGTCCAGAGCTGTCTGGGACTTTTTGGAGTTCAGAACTATAGAGAAGGGATTGTGCATCTGTATTTTCTTCACAAAGCTGCAAGAATTAACTGAGGTAATGTATAAAAGGCACTCAGAACAATCCAGTGCAGGCAAATGTTTCATAAGTTAGCATCACACTGTCAGGGATTGTTAATTCTTTTACCCACCCCCCATTAATCAGTATACATCCTGAGATAGCAAATTTTTATTATAGATCTTTGAATCCTCAGCTCTTGCCAAAACACCTGACATGTTTTAAGTGCTTGGTAAATGTGGATGAATAAATATTCAGCTTCAGTCTATATAAAATCAGTGTTTTCAATTTCTCAGAGTATTTCACATCTGATACTTTACATTTTACATTGAACTCATTCAAAATCCAAGTAACATGCTTGGGATTTATCATTTAGCGCAGTACCTATATATTGCTTAAGCGATCATGGTATGCTTAACTTCACCAAGGCAAAGGTTCAAGCTTGATACTCCTATGTTTTCATGTTGGTGCTGCCTCTAAATGTGGATGGAGGCATGTTTTTTTTCCATTTATTAAGATTTATTTGAAAGAAAGGAAAGGTGTTCACTAAGCTAGTGAAAACTTCTACTGCAGGAAAAAATCATCCCCACCTAACGCCATGTGATCTATTCTTTCCTTTAAAGCTCTCAGCCCTGCTCTGCTTTAATGCCTACAAAAAATAAGAATAGAGAGTGTATTCAACAAACTGCATCAGAAAATGTATCTCAGAAAATGCAACATAAAAGGGAATTTTTGAAATACAAAATTATCTAAGAAAAGCAACCACAGTATTCCAACCTAGACAAGTCTTTTCAATGCATTTTAAGATGATCTTAGATTTCATACTTAGATCAGACATCATATTCTGACCCTTTATCTTCCAACTTAAAGAAAATAAAATGATTCCTCAAATATTAAAGGGTTGGGACTATGGGGCAAAGGAGAAGCATTGACCTTTTCACTCGGAAACTTCAGTTGTAAAATGAGCTTCATTACAAATTCATCTCTCTTAGAGAAAGTTATTTGAGTCTTTACCACAGCAAAATACAAGATATAAGACTCTTTTCGATTCCAAAGGATTTTATATATACATATATATATTTCTTTAGTACCCTTAATAAAACATAAGATATATGTGAAAGTATTTCTGATACACTTTTATTTCATGCTTCTCTGTGTACTCTGTGCTTCACAGCATTTAACTATCTCTGATATGTTAGAGCTGGTATCTTTTGATATCTTTTAGTATTTCTAATTGCAATAATGTTTATTGATATTACAAATATTTAAGTTCTACTATGTTTAAGAGTCGTAATTGTTATAAGATGAATAAGGCAGAATACCTGTCCTCAAAATATTTATAGCTGTTGTTTTCCCATAAAATAATACACACAAATGTATCTCTTTATGTGTGTGCAGTATGTGTGTGAATATATTTTGTATGAGTGTGTGTGTGTGTATATATGTATGAATGCATATAATTTGTATGCACTAGACATAGAGAGAAGATAGATAGCAAGCTGACGACTAATTTACACCTGTGTTTTTTTAGTTCTTTGAGGCAGGAATCAACTTAGTAGTATAGTAAAATCTTTTTTTCTGTCATTGAGAATCGATTCCTTAAAATCCAAAAATAATTTTCTCCTGATAATATGGTTAGTGTCTCTTCTTTTTATTTTATATTCTTTTCAAGAATTTGAAATGGCTTTTACTCTAAACCTCATTCTGAATCACTCACTTTTACTTGATGAGTTTCCTTTAAATGCAGTAACTCTTTTCTCACTGTTTCTCACAGAGGGGAGCTCTTGCCCTCAGGAATGTCTGAAATTGTTCAGAGGAGTTTAAGAAAGACTTTAACCTGCCATCCCATCACTCACGTTCCCTGAATAGCATACACCCCACCTGAACAAGCTGACAATTCTTCCCTTCTCCTTATGCCCCTCACGGGTCCTCACACCTTTTGGCCTCTGGGATCCCAATCAGATTACTGTTTGAATGTGAATAGAAACCTGACCTCAAAACCAGAAGATGTGTAGCATAAGGAACAGCTGAATAGCAAGTGGGGCTCTATCTGATCCTAACTCTCTTTTCTTGCCTTCTTACCTCTTGGTTTCTTGCCCTTGTTTCCCAGTGCAAGCTTTATTTACATTCCTCCCCAATTTACTCATCCCGCTTTCTTTTATTCTTCCACAGTATCAGTTAAAATCTTTTTTTTAAACTGTAACTTGTAATCTTCTCCCTGCCTGCAAGTATGTTTTAATTACAATCAGCAGTGTCCTGCTCTGGGGAAAACATGTGCTCTTTGTATTCACAGATCTTATTCTCCCCTCCTCTAATTACACCCAGCACCCCCCTCCTCACTACCTGCTTTCCTCCCCTCCTTCCTCTGGGGGCCCAGATCTAGTACAACTGGCCAGTAAGTGTATTTAAAGGCTCTCTCTTTTAGTTCCACATATCTTTGCACGAATGATAAAATCCATTCATTCACTCAGAATGTCTCTTTAAGATAAAGTAGAACAGAAGGAAAAAGGCGAGAAGGCAAAATGGGAAATATTTGCAAGTTACCAAAGAACAGCTGGCTCAGGTAGCCTCCTGGGCCTCTATGGCAGATTGACCAAGTAGACTGTGACTTACTTCTCTGTTGGCCAGTCCTGCTTCTGTCTTCTAATCTGGCCTCTGAATTATCCATCCTCCATCCTCAACCCATTGTACCCCAAGACGAAATGATAAACTAAGCATTATGGACTGGATATTTATGTCTCCCTGAAACCCTTTTGTTGAAGCCTGATCCCCAATGTGATGGTATTTGGAGGTGGGGCCTTAGGGAGGTGATTAGATCATGAGAATGGAGCCCTCATGAATAGGATTAGTGCCTTTACAAAAGAGACCTCAGAAATCTCTCATGCCCCTTCTGGCATCTGAGGACACAAGGAGAAGACTTTCATCTATAAACCAGGAAGCATGCTGACACCAAACAATCAACCTGCCAGCACCCTGATCTTGACCTTCCCAGCCTGCAGAACTGTAATGAATAAATGTTTGCTGTTTAAGCCACCCAGTCTGTTATAGCAGCCTGAACGGACCAAGACACTAAATCAAAATGATTATTTTGAAAGTGGGATATGGCCATTCTTAAAAGTCCCAGAGCTAGGAAAAATAAAATGATGGGATCATGGTTGGAAACCTTTGAGAGATAGAATTCTCTAGAAGAGAAGACAGAAATCATTCGACAGAAATCATTCAGCTATACATATTTCTGAAAAACTGAATGTTAGGAAAAGTACAACATGATGTTCATTGTAGATTTATTTTGGGAACAGGAAGGTAGAAGTGCAGAGATTTATTTGTCTTCTTTATGTTGCCATTTCCTTTGTCACTACCTCATCACTTTCACGGCTCAGCATCTTTGCTTAACCTGTTTCCTTAGCTTGCTGTGCTTCCTTCTATTATAGGACTGAAACGCAGTTGTCTATGTACTTACTAGTTTTCACTTCTAGGTTATGCTCTCCTAATGACAAGGAAGATGTGTTTTGTTTTTATACCCAACTGACATTAAAAAGATCGATTAGAAGGGACGTTAGTCCTGCCACAATGGGCAGCAACCAACTTCTAGCCATCGTTGGACATCTAAGTAAGGATAGAATATAAGTCTGAAGTGTAAACACAGCTTTAAGAGATTCCTAGCTCCCTAGTCAAACATATTTCACCAGCAAACTTTCTGTAGGTAGCCTGCTAAATCTCAAGTGTTTGGCAGAGTGTTTGACTAGAACTTAATGTTCCACCTGTGTTTGCTGATTAAATGTTTTTATGCATTAAAAAAAATCAGTTTGTCATGATACACCAACAGAAGAAGAAAACCCATCAAGAATGTTATAAGAAGCTACTGGCCTGTACACTGAATATGTGCAGGCTTTTCTTCATGTCTAATTGGCTCTTTCTGTCCCAATTCAACTATTCTAGAGAAAGACACCTAGAAAAGTGTTCACTATTCTGTGTTTAATCACATCTACTAATACACTATCATATCCCCAAATCTTTCCTGAATTAGCTTGAAAACTAAACATGCCAGCACAAATGAAGTTAATATTTTTCTTCCTTTAGGATTATTCCTACCAAGTCTACATTACCTAAGGTAAAATGAAACTCAAAGGCAATTTCAAAAATATCAAAAGATATCAAAAGAACCTCAACTGTAATCAATAGTCTTCTCTGACATCTCTACAAAAATTTTTCCCTATAAATTTGAAATCACGTGATTTTTTTAAAGTGGCCATTTATATACCAATATATTTGAGTATATTCTGTTAAAATGCAAATATTCCCACTGGCAGCCTTATTTCATAAGGCAGGCAGAAAGACTCTCTCAAAATTTAAGATGTCCCCAACATCCTTCTGCTCTTAACCCTTCCCTGGATTCTCTTCACTCACATTTCGAATAAAATCCAAAGTCCTTGCCATGGCCACAGTGAGCCCCAGTGAAGTCATCTTCTACCTCTCTCCTCCTCCCAGCCACACTGGCCTCTGTGTTCCTTGAACAGACAAAACATCTTGCAGTTTCTTCCTCTTGAGATGCTTTTAACCCACACGTTTCATGGCTCAGTCACTCACTTATTTCAGGCCTCTGCTCAGAGGGCACCTCCTCAGAGAGTCTCTGTCTCACACCTCTGCTTACCGGGATTCCTTCTTCGCAACACCTGCTTTTATCTGATGTTAAACTATATGAAAGTGTTTGCTTATGTGTTTATGGTCTGTCTTCCTCATTCCTCATTAGAATAAAAGTTTCATAAGAGCAGCAACCCTAATTTGTTCACTGGTGTATCTACAACACCTAAAAGAGAATTGATTCCCAGTAGAAACACAGAGAATTTTAAAAGGGAAATTGGACCTTAGCAGGTGTATCCTTCACCAAATTTTTTATCGACCACATGAAGAAACTGAGGCTCTAGAGGATTAAATCACTTATCCAAGGTTAATGGTTAAGAAGCAGCAGAATTGGGTCTGAGTTATATTTATTTCCAGCACAACAGCCTTGGACTATATGAAACAAAAATTAAGAGGAATGCCTAGGTCGACTAACAACTTTAGAGAAATTTATACTTTTTGTTTTCTAGAAATTCTCTCTATAAAAGCTGCAGTAGTTTTTAATCTCACTTTATTTTTGTTTCCCTTTCATTCACCAAGAGTGAGTCCTAGTGTGACTTTGCAAATCCCAGAGCATGAAAGCTAGCAGGGTGTGACAGCTGGTATGTCCCATGCTCATCACATTCAGTGGTCTGTAACAGGGTAAATGACACAATTACCTGCTGTAATTACTGCTGCTGACAATACAGTCTCCCTGGTGAATGCTTTATGAAATTCAGAACTGCTTTCCCCGTCAATACAATAAAAACCTTTGCCTACAGATTTCAGGCAGTATTTTGCTAAATAAACGTTTAAAAATTAAAACCCAAATCTAAATGGACATTTATTACTTAGCGTAATTCAAATATTGTGTATTCATTCTGCTGTAATCTAATTTTTGCACTGGAATGCTAATTTTTGTAACAAAGTTTTGCTTTAAATCAAGAATGTGTTCTCAATGGTTATAAAGATGTACGGAATACTTCACAGAAAAGCAGATACACCAAAAAAGTCAGGAGAACTGAATAAATTAAGCTTCCGCCAAAATATTTGTCTAGAGTGGTCTAATGTACACCAAACGTGTTACTTATTTCATTTCAACTATAAAGACACTTGAGAATACATACAGAAACAAATAATTGTAACAGTTGACAGAGGCTCTGAGTTTGGCTGCCAGCCAAAATCCTTCACAAATTACAGGTAGGCTGTCAGAATAAAAAATAAAAATGCACAGGTACATACTTGCCTGTAGAAATAACTTGTTTCCCTTTTCTTTTAAAGAAAAAAAGGTACTATTACCAAATTCCCATTCTAAGACTGGGATTAGCAGATTGAATAGCTTATACATAGTATTAAAAACCAGCACACTTAAGAGAAAGTTGTACAAACTCTTTTTGCAAATACGTTCAACGAACTCACTTTTTTCTCCCTGTGGATAACACCAATATGTTAACAGAAGTATAGGAGTAACCAGACGATTTTGATTTTGCCAATAAGTGGTTCCTGCTTTAATCATGCAATATATTCCTGGAAACCATACCAGAAGACCAATTATCATTAAGTGGAACTAACTGTGTCCTTACTGGGTTCACATATTCTAACATAGTTTGGCATCATCAGCAGAAACCGATGCATAAATGAGGGAGGAGGTCAAGAGTAAAGGACTTGTACTTGATAATCAGTGTTGAATGTGCCCAGCAGTGAAACACCAAGATGAGAAGAAAGGGCTGATATGGAATTCAAGTACACAGTGACTTGAAACAAACAGAGATCCTCATTCCATAGCGACAAAAAAGAATTGGACCCATCTTAACTTTTAAATTTAATATTCTTCGTTTTTTGTAACAAAATGAGGGTTAATAAGTGCTATCCAAATTTCAAGATGGAAATGCTATATGAATATCAAGAAGGAAGAATTAAGATAAGGATACACATCTCCACATCTACCTTATATCTTAATGCACTAAGAGCAGAAAATTTGTACATTTTATGACATAACAACATGAAATGCTTGTTAATAGTACAACGGGTATTATAGCGTCACTTTTGAAAGTGGAGGCAATGGTAATTCAGTAAATCCTCTCAACTTTTCAGACTTTGCAGTTTTCCAGTGACTGCTGAAGAATTGCAGCATACCCACCCACTTATATGGTAGAAAGTGGTAAACCACTTAGCTACTTGCAGTATGGTACAATCCAAGTCAAAATGTGGTCTCACGCAGCTGAGACTGAAGGTGAGTAAATCTGTTATTCCAATGTCCAATCCCACTGGGTTCTGTATAACCCTCCCCACTTGAGACCAACCCTCTGTTATTGGTCAGCATTTTGTTTCACGGTGTTTGGACTTGCTGATTTCTCCACCTGTAATATTCTTCCCCAGGCTCTTCCTCTCTCATGAGCCCAGTGAGGCTTTGTCTGCTCATATAATCTAAGTAGGTACTCAATGCTGGTCTCTATAGCATTTCTTCATAGCAAATATTTGATAATATTCATCCATTTGCTTGTTTACTAGTCTGCTACCTACTCCTACCCGCCCCCCCAGATGATGATGAAGGCAACCAGAGCAGGAATTGTGTGATTAGCGTTGCACTCAGCCCAGAGCAGATCTCAAAAATTATGAATTGGACCCATGTATCCTTCAGATTAAAGGGCTTCTTTCCATCTGTATGCCTTTTATTACACTTCAGAACTCTAAATTTGAAGACTAGTAAAATATGCATTGAGGGATAAGACTAACAGCTTCTCTATTCAGTGTAGAATAATTGTATATTATCAGGCTTTTATTTGAATGCAGTTACATTTCAAGATATATGGTATTCTATAAAGTGTATCTAAATTTGGGTAAAAAGGAGTCCAACAATATAATTTTATTCTACTGTACTAAGTTTACTTATGAATGAGAACTATTACTATACAAATGGCCTAAATAGTGACTTTCAAATTGAAGCATGAAAGGGTATAGTTTCAGTTCCAGCATATTAAGAGAGTCCACTACAAAAGCAAAATATTGGGTTAGTAGAGTTTAATGTATCTGCAAAAACAACAAACAAAAACAAACAAACCAAAAAAACCCACTTGGAAATCACCTAAGGAGAATTTTTTTTAAAAAGTTTACTGAAAATATTTTTTCCTATTTATAAGACTATCTAGTCGATAGAAGTATCTAAAACCAGGTTTTAGGTATTTTAGTTTTTAGAGGATTTAGATACTTTTTGGTTTTTAGACGATTAAAACATGAAGACCCCGCTAAAGAAATACTGTGTTTAGCAATAGAATACAGGGTTGTGTTGCCCCTGTACTAATGATTCAGAGGCAAAAGCATCACAAAGATATTAGAGGCAAGTTGGTTTGGAAACGTCCAGGATGTCACCTTCATACTCACATATTAATACAAGAAGGCCTTCATTGATGGACTCCACATTTCAGAGGTAAATTGGGCAAATGCAATGAAATAATATTATACATTGGCAACTCTCTCTGGCACTTCTGGATTAAAATGTTATTTTCCTCATTCATTTTTATGAATATCATGGTAAACAATGCAGAAAACATTTATTAGCAAATCGCTTTCCCCAGACTCCACCGTCAACCACCAAAGCTGGCTTACATTGGTATTTTTGCCGACTCTGTCATAAATTTTCAACTACACTGCAATTGTTATTTCCTAGCCTAGATAAGTACATGGAGGGTTTTAGAATATAAGTTTACCCTAGAAATGTCTTTTCTAATCTGCCTTTGTCCTCTGAAAAGATTCCCATAAATAGTACTGTCTTGACTAAAAACAGCATCATTTAAAGCATAACCTTTTGGTTACATGTTATAATAAATAGTGAAGCACTCACTCACTATTACTTGTTCCTATGTGCTAATAGCCCCATTAATTATTGTTCATTATCCATACAGAAGCAAGACCTATATGCATATTTTGCATATTTAACATTCTACCACTTTGGGGATATAAAATTTATACTGGTATAATCGAGTAGAGTTGATGTGAACAGGAAAATGCCTCATTATTTGGCTGAAATTTATACCCAGGCTTATATTTAGCTACTACTTGTTGAACATTTACAATGTGCCAAGTACTACACCACGTGATTTACTTTGTTCTTTGATTTAATTTTCATACCAACCCTATGAAATAGGTATCGTTATTCTCATTTTATAGATGAGGAAAATGAGGCATAAGGAGTTTAAATAAATTCATCCAAGGTCATAGAATTTTAAGTGGAGCAGCTAGAATTCAAAGTCAGATCTGTTGAATTCTAAGTCTGAACTCTTAAACTTTACAATAAGTTAAGAAGACCTAATCAATCTAACTGATCTTCTTCATTTAAAGTCTTACATCTTATGAAAAGTAAATGAATTACTCCTTAACTGTCCCAGTCACATGGCCACACTGTGGATTTGACTACTACAAGGCATTACTCCATATGCAAGATTTCACAGTTGGTGTTTTCTTGTGGGTTTCATCCTGGGAACTACCCTTTAAGAAGTCATGGATCATGTCCTGTTATAAGGGTCCCATTTAAGAAGGATAAAGTTTAACTAACATATCAATAAGCAGTCAAAATGGAGAGACTCATTAGGAATAATAACTGAGGGAAGAGTTAGTTAATTCAAAAAGGATACTCGCAGAGACTTAGTAGTTTTATGAACATTATTTTGAGTGCTGTTATATGCAACCAAGATTAGACTTATTTCCTGTGTTCCAAGGGGCAAAATATGGATGGCCTAGTCATTGCCCCAACAACACAGTAGTTTTTCCGTGATCACTTCATTTGTGTTGGCCTCCTTACTTGAAATCCCCTTCCTTTACCCAATTCACCCAAATCCTATCCTCCCCATAAGACCTAATGCACATTCCACCATTTTCATGAAAATGTTTCTGATTGAGACAATACCCATTGAATTTCTCATCCTTAGAGCTCCTAGATATTGTTATAATGTTTTCTTTTGATCTTATTTGTTATAAGTTTCTAACCGACTAAACTCTTTGAGAATAGGATCCATATCTTTTATTTATAGCACGTGAAAAAGATGTTTAGGAACAATGCTGTGCTACCTTTCTCATTTTCTTAAGAATTACAGCAATAAAATTCAAAACATAATGAATAAAAATAGATGTTTATAACTATGCACCCCAACATTCATAGCAACACTACTTACAATAGCCAAGATATGGAAGCAACCTAACTGTCCATCAACAGATGAATGGATAAAGAAGGTGTGACCTATATACACAATGGAATATTAGGCAGCCACAAAAATAAGGAAATCTTATGTGCAACAACATGGATGGACCTGGAGGGTATCATGCTTAGTGAAGTAAGTCAGATAGAGAAAGACAAATACGATGTTTTCAATTATATGTGGAATCTAAAAAATAAAACAAATGAATAAATATAACAAAACAGAAACAGATACAGAGAATAAACACAGATACAGAGAATAATTCACAGATACAGAATAATTCACAGATACAGAGAATAAACTAGTGGTTACCAGTGAAGAGAGGGGTAGGGGTAGGGGCAAGATAGGGGAAGGGGATTAAGAGGTATGAACTACTAGGCATAAAATAAATAACATACAAGGATATAATGTGCAGCACAGGGAATATAGCCAATATTTTATATTTTATATTAAATGGAGTATAATCTATAAAAATATCGAATCACTATGTTATACACCTGAAATGAATATGACATTGTAAATAAACTATATGTCAACTAAAAATAGATATCTATAAAAGTTACTTTGGGTAAGTAATTTAATAAAGTAGTAAGCAAAGGTTCCATATGTTGTAGGAAAAACACATCTAAATATTCCAAGTGTTAAAGAGGAATCACAATGGAAATTATGAAATATTTAGATCTAAATGATACAGAGAATACTGCATATTAAAATCTGTGGGATGTAGCTTAAGTAGAGATTAGATAGGAATGTATAGAGTTAAATGTATTCATTAAAAAACATGGCTTTCAAAACGAGTAGACTTGGGCACCAGTGTTTATTAGTAGCGTGATTTTAGGCAAGTTATTGAAAATTCCAACGCCTCATACTCCTCACTTATGCAAAGGGGCTAATAATACCAAATGTATGGTATTGTTTTGAAATTTAAAGCATCTAGAACTATGCCTGACACATTGGCAGAAATCTTTTTTTAATATTATCTTCATGTCCACTTAAAAAGCTGAAAGAACAAAGTGAAAAAGAGATGTTGACCAACATGTAATCAATGGCATTAACATATTTAAAAGAAGAAGAAAAAGATGGTCTACATAAAGCCTGGAAGTGGGAAACTGAAGGAGGTAGAATTTGATATATTCTTTCTTCATTATCTGGGGAAGGGGTACACTGACAAAATACACCGATATCCCAGTTTTCTTAGAAGCATCTCATTAATTCCTTTTGCTCTAATCATGATTCAATTATCCCTATGGTTTTTATACCAAAGCAGTGCTGTAACTAGCCCACAGAGAGCAATAGTCTTCTTGATAACTATGCTCCAATATAAAATAAAATTTTTTTAAAATGAAGAAAAAATAGTGAATGGAACTATCAGTGAAAATAGTATGAAGAAAAAAATCAAAATAGTAAGAATAGGAAACAGGGTAAGAAAAAAGGAAGAAGAAATATAAGCCCATAAAGGAGTAGGAGGAAAAAAAAGCATGCAGACAGGAAAAAGAAAAGTCAGAATAGTCTGGTTAATATAAGCCAAGAGGAAGACAGGTTTAAGAGGCAAAGGCAACAGTATAAAAGGCTAGAGAGACATAAGTAAAGGTGTTTACGAGGTCACTGGTCACTGGGCCATGTAAGCCAATTCAGAGGAGGAGAAAAAGAAGCCAGTGTATAACATGTGAACAAGTGGTAAAGGAGAGCTGGTGAATCAGAGTATTAAACCATACTCTTCACATACGTTGTGGTAAATGGTAGCTAGATTGAGGTCCTCTCCATGCTATAAAATGTCAAATGCATAGGAAATCTTTTGCCCAGTGTGATTAGAAGTCAGGTGATAGAGGAAGACAGAAATCACAAAAGGTAATAATGCATACATATTTTAAACACTTTACTTAAAATATACAAATGAGAATTTATTTGTCAGTCTCTAATGGAGACCAAATCTTTTACCTTGAGTTCCTAAAAGTCTTTCTTTCATAAATCATAGTGATTATGCATTCTGTGGGAGTTCCAACTTTAATTTATTTAAAGTGGAGTGAGAAATTGAAGACACTTGCAGAGCAATTTGAATGAAGAATAATAGATTTCTATAATTTTTCCAAATATTTTACAATTTTCTTACCCATACCTAATTTGATAGCACATTTTTAAGTGACTTGACCTGAATCAAGTTTTTCATACATATTCAACTTATTTTTTGTGTGTGAAACAACACTATTTTTGGAAAATATCAATATATCTGGTGGGTAGGTTAAGTCGTGGTTGGTTAAAAGAGCTTCTACTATGTAGGAAAAAATGCTACCTTTCTTCCTGCACTTATACCATCCCTGCAAAATTCTTTACCCTAAGGGAAAATATATTCAGACATAAAAAAAGGTTGCCAGGTGAAAAGCTCAGCCTTAAATTAAACCTTTATAATTGACCACATATCCTAAATATAAATGACACTGATCCATTTCCATCCAATACTAAACAAGCCTCACAAGTTCAGAAAGAAGTGGGTATAAAACTGAAATACATCTTCAGGAGAAAAAAGGAAGTATGTATATAAAAGTGCTCAATATATTTGCATTTTCTATGATGATTAACCTCAGGAAACCACCTGGCCAATGGCAATGAAGTGCACAGCATGTAATTCTGAGTGGGAAGAATTGATTATAGAGAAAATTCCCAGGAAAAGTCTATCAAACAAATCTTGAGGAGAAAGAGCTAAATCTTCTATGGAGGGCAACGAACTATGAGAAGAGAAATCAGCAGAGCTCTGGAATGTTTTGCAGATATCCTGTATTGTGAGCTGTAGAGGGTTAACACTCTGCTGCAGGTAAAGCTAATCTGTAGCTTCACCCAAGGACCCTGGTTAAGTGTTTATTGATAATACATCTTGGAATGACTCATTCACACTATCTCACTTGCTCTACACATCAGGATCACCACCTTCAAGAAACTACAGACTGGCAATACGGAAACTCACTCTTCAGGTGGTGCACGTAGGTTGGAATGAGTTAGAACCACTCTAGATCAGCATGGTCCAACAGAAACGTAACGTGAGGTGCATGCATAATTTTTCTAATAGAAAAATTTTAATAATATATTTTATTCAATCATTTCAAAATATTATTTCAACATATCAATATAAAAATTGTGAGATATTTAAAATCCTTTCTCTTCATATTAAGTCTTCAAGATCTAGTGTATATTTTACACTTGATCATGTTAATTCAGTCGAGCCACATTTCCAGGGCTGAACAGCCACATGTGGCCAGCGGTTACCCTAGTGGACAGCCAGCTGTTCTTTGTGTTTTTCTCGCTGTGTCCTCATCACCCTCCATGAGGATCAGGCCTGCCCATAGGGGAAAGCAGAAAAGAAAGTCTACAGAGAGCAGACCTGATTGTAAATAAGGACACAAATGGATAAACGACACACATCCACGTATATTTGCTTGACACCTGTGAACCTGTGCCAGCTAACCCCTTTCCAACTTTATCTTGTTCACCCCACCCCATCCCATCCCTGACACACATGTGATTCATCCTGAGCTGAACTGGGCCACCTGCTATTTCCTAACAAGACCTTGAGTTCCTTCATTGCCAATTAATGCCCTTATTTAAAAAGCTAATTCCTCTTCCTTGCTCATCTTGACATTTTACTCATTCTTCACTATCACTAATGTACCCAGCTGCTCAATCTAGAAAGATGCATCATGCTTGACTCCTCTCTTGACCTCATTCTGTACAACCCATAGATCACAGGTCCTGATGATTCTCTCTCAAAATGTTTTGAATCTGCTAGCTTTTCTCCATTTCCAGGGCCATCACCCTAGCCTGGGTTACTCTCATCTTTTTTTTATTTTTTTGGTTGCATTGGGTCTTCGTTGCTGTGCATGGGCTTTCTCTAGTTGTGGCGAGCGGGGGCTACTCTTCGTTGCGGTGCACAGGCTTCTCATTGCAGTGGCTTCTCTTGTTGTGGAGCACGGGCTCTAGGTGTGCAGGCTTCAGTAGTTGTGGCACACAGGCTCAGTAGTGGCTCATAGGCTCTAGAGGGCAGGCTCAGTAGCTGTGGCGCACGGGCTTAGCTGCTCCGCAGCATGTGGGATCTTCCCGGACCAGGGCTCGAACCTGTGTCCCTTGCACTGGCAGGCAGATTCTTAACCACTGCACCACCAGGGAAGCCCCGCACTGTCATCTTTAACCTAGACGAGCCTCCTAACTGGTCCTTCCAAGTTCACTCTTACCTTCAACCAAACTGTTCTCCAAACAGTGTCTTTAAAATATAAATCAAATCACATCTCTCCTTTGCTAAAAACGCTTCAAAGGTTTACTATGATACCTAGACTAAAATTCAGTGAATGATTTAACTCCATTCCACCCCTTCATTCTCACCTCATGCCACCTTCCCCCTTTGCTCACTATGCTCCAAACCCTAGGCCACTTTTTAGTCCCTCGAACACATCAACTTTTTCTCCTAGCTCAGGGCCTTTGCGTATGCTGGGCAGTCATTATCTTTTCTCTTGTATATATATATCTCCCAAATGAAACTGTAAATTCTTTTGGGGGCAAGCACTTATTTGTGTAGCTTATTACCCAAGGCTCATGCTCAAGAAATATTTGTTGATTCCTTCAAAAATACGAAAGGGTTAAAAAATGGTTAGCATGATCTTTTGAATTATCATCATCATGATCATCATACTATTAACTTACTGAACACTTCCTGTGCACCAGGAACTATGTGAAACATTTTTCACTGAACCTTCACAACAACCCCACAGGGTACATGTTATTATCACTACTGTAAATAATGACAATAAAACTGAAGCTGAAGGGGTAAATATTTTGTCCACTGTTACCGGGATTATTTAAATAATAGAGCTGGGATTTGAATCCTGATCTGTCTGTCTCTACAAACAATTAATCTGCCTCCTTGAATTTCCAAAAGCTTTCAATTGAGCACTTAATTTTTCTCTAGCTTTGATTAAAAACCATATTAACAAACTCAAAATTTGTAAAAATCAGTACATGTGTGATCAGTTTCTATGTTCTACATTGTTCAGATAGCTGACATTGCACTGCTTCAGCTGCTATTTTGGGAACATGGTTGCCTAGCAACGAGCATTATTAGACTGAATGAACTTCCATATTATGTTTGTTATAATATAGTTAACATGCTATTCATATAGAAATATCTGAGGAACAAGGTGGGCAAATTTGGTGCAGCATATAATAAAGCAGAAACTCTGCAGTAAAGCATAACCAATAAGGTGGATGCTTTTCTGTTTGGGATGCTTTCGTTTCCAAATACTTCTCTCAGTCATCATATGTATGTATTTAGAATCCAAAAGAGTTTGGGGTGATAACATGGAACTGAGGATGTTAAAACTTTAGAATTAAACCAGTTAAGAGGAGTACTGTTGGAGAGAATTATGTTTACTTTATAATGAGGAAAAAAATGTTCCACAAATATCAGATCCTATCCAGAATTCTCACAGCTACTTTCTTTTGGAACCAGATGTAACTAAGGAGCATATGGCTAACTCCATACAAAGCCATCACCACTAACAAAAAAAAAACAAAACAAAGCATGTATCAGAAAAATGGTGACTAATACTATCATCTTATATGAAAGATAAATTAGTGGGGAAAATAAGTAAGCACAAAATACACAGCCAAGGGCTTCCCTGGAGGCACAGTGGTTGAGAGTCCGCCTGCCGATGCAGGGGACACAGGATCGTGCCCCTGTCCGGGAAGATCCCACATGCAGCGGAGCGGCTGGGCCCGTGAGCCATGGCTGCTGAGCCTGCGCATCTGGAGCCTGTGCTCCGCAACGGGAGAGGCCACAACAGTGAGAGGCCCACACACTGCAAAAAAAACAAAAACAAAAACAAAAAAAAAATACACAGCCAAAGCATGAACCAGAAACAATGCAAAGAGGGTCTTAATTCCTTGTCAGCTAAATCATATCTCTTTTCCTTCAGCCTATTTATTAAAATATTTTCTTTCCAGAAATAAAGTAATAAAATTAACTGCAAAATTCAATCAAAATTAGTTCATGATAAAAAGAGATTTGGACAAGATGAACGATAATGAAATGATTCATGTTTTGCAAGGCATCTAGGAATGCCCAGTGCCTGACATAAAGCCAGTCTCCCCTGAGGACTTGAGAGGCAACCTAAAACCACATTGAGGAAGATGCCCCTTTTAGTGCTGATGTGTTGTTAAAAAAAATAGTGAGGAAAAATAAATTATAATAATGAGGAAAGGAAAAAGAGGAAATCATAAGCACAAGAAAGGTGATGTAGCAGATTTGGCACCTAAAATCCTAGTCAGGGCCCTGGTATTTAAAAATTGTGAGGCCTTGTATAAATTTCTCAATTTTCAGAAGTACAATTTTCTCCTCTGTGAAATGGGGATGATATTTCCTTCCTTGCGATATTCACAAGATTTTTTTGAAGCTAGAAAATATTGATCAATGAGGTCATTATTGCACTTTCCTGCTACTCAGTTTTTGAGTCTCCTGGGATGGGTATGGGCTGGTAGAAGAAGCTGGTAACTAGATTATCTTCTAGGCAAGAATTTCCAAATGATTCTTAACCTGATAATTGTGCTATCCAACCTGAAGATTTTGAAAACCTATATAATTTTTAGAAATCAATAAGAAAAACATCAACAACCAAAATAGATAAAAGGGTCAAAGGATACGAACACACAACTCACAAAAGGAAAAAAAAAAATACACACATGATAAAACAACGTTCATATTCATTGGTAATAAAAGACATCAAAACACCAAGATATATACATATTTAAATCTTAAAATTGATAGATAAAAGGGATAAAGTACCAGTGCAAAAGAGAGTTCAGGGAACCTTGTATACTGCTAAGTGGGAATACAATTGGTGCAGACTTTCGAAGGATAATTTGATAATATACATCTGAAGTATTAAAATGCACAAAACTTAGGCCTAATGATTCCTTTTATAGAAATGTATCCTAAAGAAATTATTAAAGAGGCTTTCAAAAATTCCCACACCACATATTATCGGTAACAATGAAACTTTGGTAAGCACTTAAAATTTCAAACATATATGACTGACTAAATAAATTAGAGTTTATCTATTTTGTAGAATGTTAAACAACCATTATAAATAATGCTGTGAAATATTATTGATATGAGAAAATATTCATACCAAATTGATCATTTTAAAAGATTAAAAAATAATATTAGAGCATGATTCCAATCTAATTTTAAAAGGTATACATGCATTGCATGCATAGATAAAGGACTATTTCTAAAATATTAACAGCAGTCTCCTTAGGAGATGGGATAGTGGGAGATTTTTATTTCCTTCCTCCTTTTGGGGGCTTTTCTGTATTTATTTTACTGGGCACATCTAATACTTCTTTATCAGCAAGAAAAGAAAGCATATATAAAAGAAAACATGCAGCAATATGAAAGCAGCAAAATTTAGGGTTTCATGTAAATGTGGTATATTTAAATTCACCAATGTTGAGCTTTTAAAAACATGTGTGTTTGTTTTCTCTTGAACTTCAATAGGGTTTCTATTGATATATATTATCCTAATTCATTTTGGTGGACTAGTTCTGTTATGTGCATATGAGATTTTACAAAATTAAAAAGAAAATACCATACTTTAACAAATACAAGACTTTAAAAAAAGACTAGAAACATGGGTAAGAGTTTCTACTTGGAAAAATATCAATGTAAAAAAAGACTAGAAACACGGGTAAGATTTTCTACTTGGAACAATATCAATGAAATCACCAGGGAAAATCTAATCTAATCTAATCAGGGAAATGTTTGATAGGATAAGACAAACTAGAAAGGAATAATAATAGAAGAACATTTGGGTTGAAAGTGCCTCAAATTTACATTTACTACTGTTAACAAAAAGATTCAGCTATTGATAGACTGTGAACACAGAAACCAGTGCAAGGAGATTAACAACGTCATTCTATTCCTCTGCTGGGATAATCTTGGGATAACATATTCAGATCATTATGTTGCAGTAAAAGAAAAAATACAGACAAAATAGGCTTGGCTTAGCAATAAACACGAGTGAGGGGCTAGCAGGACTGAAAGAAATGAGCTCATTGTGTGGCATGTAACTGAGTTTAATTTTGTATAATAATCTGAGATAAATTCTATGCAATGTAACTTAGAAATGAAAAAGTCATGGCAACCACCTACTAGTATTTTAGAAAGTATACCCCAAACTTTTCCTCAAATAGAATCAGACAAGTATGGCAACTGGATATGGCAAAGAAGAAAAGTATTAATTTAATTCAGTCTCAGCTTCCTGGTGACGTATTTGTCAGTCTTTCAAAGGCACTAATAAACTCCACAGATACACTATACCAGACAAAGTAAAGTACATACATATGCAACATTTCACATTCCCTAATATATTAATTTTTTATTCTGTAAAACTCTGACGTGATGTGCTTTGATGCTCATGGTAGCTAATCAACAAATATTTGTTGAATCAAGTAATGGACCCAAATGTCTACTAATAGTCATTCATCAAGTACCTCCCAGGAACCGTTCTGGGTATCCAGTGATGAACAAAGCAGAAGTAGCAGACATTTTCCCTGCCTTTGTGGAGCTTACAGGAGCTGGAGAACAATAGGCAATAAGTAAGAAAAGCACATGGGAGGGTTTGTGTGTATTAAATTTTGAAAGAAACATAGGTGACATGATTGAGAACCACAGGGGATGGGGAAGAGGCTAATTAGATAAAGTGGACAAGGAAGATAATATTTAAGTTAAAACTTAAAGGATAAGGAAAGCAACTCTGCAAAAGGAAAAGTGTTCCAAATAAAAGGGACAGAATATAGGAAATCTCTGAAGAAGAGACAGGTTTGGGATTTTTTCCAGGAAATAAGAAGAGGCCAATGAGACCAAACATGAGAAGCAAGGCAGAGTGGAATAAGACAAGGGAGCAGAGGTCAGGAGAAGCTGTATCATAGGTTTGTAAAGGGAGCCACTGAATGGCAATAAGCGATGGCATAACAGTTCAATTTTTGCTTTTAAATTATTGCTCTGACTGCTGTATGCAAAACAGATTGGAGATAGTAAGAGCAAACATGAAAAACCAATATGGTGGTGACAATAGGGTGACTTGGACTTGTATAATGGGAGGGAGATGGAGACAAGGGTGTGGATTTGAGCTCTTATTTTGAAAACTAAAACAAAGAACATGTAAATGAATTGGATGTGGAGGGTGAGTGAGGAATCAGGGCAGCTTAGTTGCCCACGCACGGCTTTAGCAAATGGGTGTTGGCTGAAGCAAAAATGGGTTAGATTGGGAAAGAAATGTTTTCTTATTCTGAATTCCAATTTTCTCCTTGAGTACAATAGTTTCTTTTATAGTTAAATAATAGAATAAAATTTCATATTGTCTGGTTAAACATTATGTTATTTTACAGTCATCCTTTTTTTAAAAATTTTTATTGGAGTATAGTTGCTTTACAATATTGTGTTAGTTTATACTGTACAGCAACGTGAATCAGCTATATGTATACATATATCCTCTCCTTTTTGGATTTCCTTCTCATTTAGGTCACCACAGAGCACTGAGTAGAGTTCCCTGTGCTATACAGTAGGTTCTCATTAGTTATCTATTTTATACATAGTATCAATAGTGTATGTCAATCCCAATCTCCCAATTCATCTCCCCCACACTTTGGTATCCATATGTTTGTTTTCTACTTCTGTGTCTCTATTTCTGCTTTGTAAATAAGATCGTCTATACCAATTTTTGAGATTCTACATATATGTGTTAATATATGATATTATCAGCAGTCATCCTTATAATACGTTTATAAGGTGGGTATAATTTCTCCATTTTACCAAGAGAGAAAGAGTCTCAGGGAGGTATAGTAACTGTTGAGTTTTCCAGCTAATAACTGATAAGTCCTTTCATACACCCCTCATTTCCTAATTTCTAGCCAATGTTTTTCCCCTCATTTCTTTCTTCCCTCATTTTGCAACCATTCTTATAATTTTGTACAAGCAAATGGCCATAGTACATTGCCTGTAACTCTGTTTAGCAATTAATTAATTTTAGTTAACTGGCTAAATGAATATATTTCTATCTTATGTCATAGACTATAAAGTCCCCAAGGGATAGGCATAGGTATTATTTATATTTTTATCATCCAAAGCAACAAGCACACGTCTTCCTAATCGCAGTTAATAAATATTAAAAAAAAATACTTATGCCAAGCACTGCAATATATATATATATATATATATATATATATATATTTATAGTCTCCAATCCTCATATCAAGTGTGTAAGGTAAGTATTATTCTTCTCATTCCCATTTTATAGAAGAGGAAACAGAGGCACTGAGTTAAGTACTTGCTAAAGGTCATACAGATAAGCTGCATAGAGAGAACTCAAACCCAGGTGCTCTGGCTCCAGAGTGATGCTTGTGTATAGTACTATACTGGCTGCTGAATATGAAGTGAAGAATTCAATTAAGAAAAGAAGTCAGAGAAAAACTTGAATGAATGGAACTTAAAATCACTCTTGATCCACGCAGCCATTTTGATTTGCTAAATCAAAATACTACTGGGGCACAATTTTTACCTCCCCGAGTGGCCCTATCACTTAAAAGCTTACAGATTTGGGATGGTACACAAACTTCTTTGGCTTCAGTTCCTTCATATGTAAAATGGGGCTGACAATAGTGCTGATCTAAAAGATGGTTAATAAGATTAAATGAAAAAATGCATATAAAAGGTTTAGCACTGTATCCAGCATATAGTAAGCACAAATAAATGTTAGCGCTTGTTATTATTAGCACAATGTCTTATGTCTAAGTGCTCAATAATTAGTTGTCTAATGAATGCCTGGCTTTATGAGTTCTGCTGGAGAGGACGTAACGAATTGTGACAGTGCACATCCATTCTAATCCTCTAGAAGGAATTTGAGCCTACTAGAAACCAAAGGCATTGAGGAAGATGCCAAGGAGTGGGTAGTAGGTACCTTATACAATGCTACCTGGGACTCGTTCTGATACAAAACCTAATGGCCATGAACTTGAGAATGGTAAGACTCAGAGACAAAATTCACGAATGCATGTTTGGCTCACATAGTTACACTCTGGCGACAGTTTTGCTTTCCTTAAAATGTAAGAAGAGACTAGCCAAATGTGCTTTCCTCTCCTTATTTGAATAGGATTTCTCCACTTAGAATAAATGAGAACTTGAGCAAGTTACTCAACCTCTCTTCTCATCTATGAACAGGGATATCTCCTGCATGAGATTAAGTTAATTAAAATGTGGAAAGCGTTCACAAGATGATAGCTATACATTCCACAGAGATGCTATCTAGCTCTAAGATCTATTCTTGAATTCTGTTGATAAAACTACTTCTGAAAACACCAAAATGCACTGATTGTGTGAATGCTTTAGCCAATCACTTGCTTGCTCTCGTTCTAATGGAGATAGGATACCAACTTTAATTAACTGATTCAAGAAATATTTATTAAATTCACCAAATTTTACTCTGTGGGTGTGGAGATGAAAAAGACATAAAAGCCTGTCTTCAAATAACATGTATAATTTAATGGGGGAAGACAGATGTGTAAACAACTAATTACAGAAGTAAACAGATACAATTAAGAGCTATAGAAATGCAGATGAAGAAATCTAGTAAAATATCATACTGTGACTAAGAAGGTGAATACTAAATCCACTTGAACTTCACGCCATTAGCTGCTAAATTAACTCACACTTTCTAATGAAGACTCAAAGAATCTTCATTCAGGTGAGACCATGTTCACTGACTCACAGAAGGTGAGTAGCATTTCAGTAAGAAAAAGGGAAAGAAAGCGATTTTGGCCAGTAAAAACTACATCAGCAAAGACATTCTTCGAGAATGGTACAATAAAACCTGCCACATGGGATAAGCGGGGTCTAAAAATCTAATCGAGTAAGACAGAGGTAGCAATGCGGCTGATGGAAATACTACTTTTATTTGGTTGCCCAATTACTGTGTGATACATTGCGTGGCTGGAAGGGGAGCAGACAGGTGCTGCTATTCCTGGTTCTTGGCCATTTAGCGGGTCAGTTTTCTTGGCTGACTCCCCTCGCACAGCAGCGGAGTCTGCTGTGCAGGTCACTATGTTTGGGTGCAACCCTGTTGTGCGGGAGAGTGTGCAGAAGCAGACAGGGATGGTTATAGGGCTAGACTCTGAGATTGACATATGTTGGGAGCATTGAAGCCTTCTCCTGCTGGAAGGCTCTGGAGCATGCTCTCTGCCAAATCCTTACAAAGTTAAATATGCTTTGAATTGAACTGCTGAAGTCTCAGATGATCATAAATCCGTAACTTCCTACTTCCTTTCTTCCTCCCAGTACCCGAAAAAGCTAAGACCTTTGGTTCATCCAGGTGGAAAACGAGACTGGAGCCAATTACACCACAATTTGTATTAGAGTGTAGTACCTTACCAAGTTTTGCATTACAGTGTGGTACCTTATCAAGTTCTATAGTCGTTTTGCAAAGCAGAAGAAGCTTGTGGCTTGTAGAAGGATATAGCTGGACATGAAACTGGGAAGACAGACTGCTTTGCTAAGCTGTGTCAGTGTTACTCTCTGAACAATGAGAAGTCACTGAAGTTTCTAGAGAAGGAAATGACTGCACAGGATAGGAAGACAAAGCTGGTGACAAAGTTGAGGTAATAGTGGTAGTGGTTGAGGTAATTACAGACAGTGAGATAGCCAGTAGTACATCTAAAACGTCCAGGTGAAAAGCAATGAAGGTTTGAACTGAGATAGTGACAGTGGGAATAATAACAATAACCATACCATGTTATGTTTTTATAATGCTTTGAAAGGTTTTCAGCCTTCTTTTACTTATAGTCTTATCAGGGAACCCACATCAGCTGAGAAGTAAGGACAATATAGACTTCTCTCTCTGTCTCTCTGTCTGTCTCTCCTGTCCTCTCCACCCCTGCCCCACTCTTTGCCTATCCAGCACCTCAACTGCTTGTGTGTTTTGAAAACATCTTCCTCTGTGTGAGTCCAGGTAGGAGGCAGAGCACCTCTCCCACCATGGAAGCCAAAAGAAGGCAAGACATTTATCTCAGCCAACCTCCTGTCACTTGGCAAATACACAGCCGTGTGACATAAACTAAAACAACTCCATGCTTCTGCCCAGGAAGTCTGAATGTAGAGTGGGTGGCTGGAAAGCAATGGGATAGTTAGCTCTCATGTTCAGGGCTGTGTGTCCCCAGCAGCAGGGTGACAACATCTCATAATTGCCCCTTCCTGAGAAAACTGTTAGCGCTTCAAAGCCTCCAGAGGTGCCCTGGTCTCTGAACATTTTCCAGACTGCTTCTCAAGCTTTATATGTTTTCTCTGAGCCACTTCACTTTTCCAGGAAATCACTTTAAGATAGCCAGAGTTTTTCCTATTACTTGCGCCTAAGAGCGCTGACTACATACAAACAAATCATATTTTCCCTGTTTGCTGACAGGAAACTGAGATGCAGAAAGGCTGAGAGCTGCCTGTGGTCACAAGGACAGTTGGTAGGTAGCCACACAGGGCTCTCTGCCCCTCTGCTCTCTTAGTTGTTTATCATGGGACTCGTCAGATTCTACATAGAAATGTGGAGAGCTTTACTGCTAAAGGAGGGATAATATCACTAATTGTTACGTGTATAAAGAGAAGCCAAACAAAATCAAAAGTATAATTAATATCAACCAAGCTAAAGCCAACAGCCCCTGGCCCAGCTCCTCTAGCATAGGACTTGCAAATGGTAACAGCCTCTTTCGCTGATTAACTCACAGGGAAATCCTGCAAACTGAATCTAGGTGTTGTATTCCCTTAGATAATTGCATTCATCTCCTTACAAGCCATTGACTGCTACCCCCTTTTGTAAAATATTACCTCTATCAAAGAATAGACTGGCCATTAGAAAACAAAACAACATTTCTTATTTGGAACAGTTTCACTTCCATGGACCTTTTCTAGCTTATCAATTAATTTTTTGTTCTAAACAATTTGTTCTGTATAAACTTCGCAGTGAACTCAATTTTTAGGAGTTAAAAATTGGCCAACACTACACTAGAATGGCATATATATTCTGCTTGTGATATTACTATTTAAGGTTATTTAAGTTCACAAGGAAAACCAATACAGATGAATTCAAAATTTACTGAAGTGTCTGATGCTTCTCCTGAGGTTTATTTCAATGTGACTGATGGATTTGGTAGGAACATGACTCAGAAAAAAGCCAAACCTTTGACATTATTTCTGTATTAAAATCTCCATGGCTTAAGATGACCATATTTATTATCACTTTAATACTATAAATCATAGGTTGCAAACTGAAAATACCCTAATTCATGAGTCAGAGAGATAAGGTAAATGGACAAGGCAGACTGGCTATAGGAATTCTGAAAGTCAAACGTCAGTTTTCTTACTGGAACTGCTGAGTCTCAGGGGCTGGGAGATGAGGACTTGTGATGAACTGGGGAGACCCTCTTCCCCTAAGAGGGTTGCTACTATTCAGCTGCATTTGATAGCTCAGGTGCAGTGATGCAGACCGAGAATTAATGGGGAACAATCTGGAAATCTGGCTGGAATTCCAGATTTTCATAATGAATCTTTGACTGTTTAAATGTTCAATCATTAAGATGTCCCCACAGCCAAATATATTGCCTCTGAGAGCCAATTTTGGTCACTCTCAAATATAGTCTTGCTGGCATGGAGGCTTCCTGAATGAAAGGTCATTCTCGACATCCCTGCATTCCATCCTGAAGACCTATGGTAGCAGCATTCCCCCAACAACTAAGTCTACACATGCGTTTTTAAAAGAGTGTTTTCAAAGTTACTGTCTGCCGACTTTCTTCATATTATGAAGTTCAGAACATTTTTAAAAGTAGGCAGATGGGAAATGTATTGTCATCATTGGGTTTACTGTGTTTGGGTAAATGTATAGTCTATTTCTGCATAATTTTGTGTGTTTGTATCGATACATGTGTTTGTGTTCATTAGAAGCAGACTAGGAAAATGTTTTTAAAATAACGAGCACCCTAAACTTTTACACCAAAAACCAAATATGAAAAAAGCAACTCAATCATTAAAGTGAGGAATTTGGACATAAATATGAACTGGATCCCCTCTCTACTTAATAGACTATCTTTCTAACTCTCCCCACAAACATCAGACTTGCTCCAGTATTACTGGAACTGAATTGTTGCTCCTCAACAATTAGAAAAGAGATGGGAACTGAGAATCATTTTTTAAATATAGTTTTGGACAATTCAACAGTGTTAGCTAATAATAATAGTATATTAGCTTTCTATTACCACCATAACAAATTACTCTCAACTCAATGGCCTGAAATGACATAAATTCATTATCTTATAGTTCTATAGGTCAGAAGTCCAACCAAGCTAAAATCAAGATGTCCAGAGGGCTGCATTCTTTTCTGGAGGCTCTGTTTGTTGATGTTTCCAGCTTCTTCAGGTTGTTCCTCTAGAGGCTATTCCAGTCCAGGGCCCCCCCTTCATGTTCAAAGCCAATAATGTTGTAACTCTCTGACCATTCTTCCATAGTCACATTTCCCTCTGACAACAGCCGGGAAAAGTTCTTCTCTTTAATGAACTCATGTGAATAGATTGAGCCCACCCAGATGATCCAGGATAATCTCCTCATTTCAAGGTCTTTAACCTTAATCAGATATGCAAAGTCCCTCTTGCCATGTAAGGAAACATATTTAAAGGTTCTGGGGATGAGGATGCGGACATCTTTGGAGGGACATTATTCTGTTCACCACAACTGGTAACGATAATAACTATCACTTCTAAATGCTTACTACGTCTCAGCTGTCATGCTGATGACTTTGCATGCTTCGTCTCACAAGATGGAGGAGATATGGGGATATATGTATACATATAGCTGATTCACTTTGTTATACAGCAGCAACTAACACAACATTGTAAAGCAATTATACTCCAATAAAGATGTTAAAAATAAATAAATAAAAACAACGTATAAAGTATGTAATATTTTTGCACTTTAAAGATGAAGAAACTGAGGCTAAGAGGTTAGATAAATTGCTCAAGATCACAGCTAGTAGACAGCAGAACAAAGATTCAAATCCAAGAAGTCTGAATAAGATAGTATCTGTACACTAAAACGCCACAAAATATTCATGGAGAAGAGGGGCCCAGAGAGGAGATTAAGATTTGACTTGGACCAACTAAAGAGAGAAGCTCTATGGAATTCTTAGGCATTTCCTATCTTTTTTGTTGTTGTTTGCTGTTATTGCATTTCCTAACATTTAATGGATATGTATGTGCAACTCTACTGTATAAAAATGCCTCAGGTAGTGACTTAATGGTTATGATTTTGTTCTAGAAAAATTCTAAATTCGGTTCTCATTGGGACACACTGAAATTATTCTTTCATGGGGTTACAAGAACACCGAAAAAGCATTCTGTCTTCTTTGAAATGAAATATCCTATCACCTTGATTCTAGCTCTGCATTGATGGTTAGAAGTATCATCAGTTTAATAATCAACTTTTCAGCAAAAAAGAAAAGTAACATAAAACAAAAACAAAGCAAAACATGGACACTTCAACATGCACATCTCAGTTAGAAGGTGCACAGACTGAGTGAAATGTTTTAGAAACCATGAAATGTATCTTAGAATTTCCACAGGGTTTTCTGGCTTTATCTCTAACAATTCCATTCACACTAAACTTGCTATTATACAACAACCCATACTTTGGTACCTACTCTTCCTTCGTCCTGAAATGCCTTCTCTCACTTCTTCCTCTCCTGAAATGTCTGTTCATCCTTAAAAATCTCAATTTAAATGTCACTTAGTGATGCCTGCCCCAAACTGGGCTTAAACCAGATTACTCACTGCTTCTTCTGGGGTGGCCACAGCTCTCTGCACATTCCTTTGTTACAGAATGTACCACAATGTACAGTAATGATTTATTTATACCACCTCCATGTATTAAATTGGACAATAACCCTACTATGCACCCAGATCAAAGCTCTGGTGTCAAGAAAAGTGAAAGAAATGTGTGACATATCATGAATTTTTCACAATCACTCACACACAGTTCTTACACAATGAGTTTTTACTACTCTTTCATTACTCTTAACCTGGTGCTCTTTATCAGTACTTAGCTGAAGCAGGTTAGTTAACTATTGATAATATTTAATGTCTGTAGTAGGCAGCCTTTAAGATGGTTCCCAGCGATCTCCACCTCATGATAGACATGCCTTTGTGTAATCCCCCTCTTTAGTATAGGCTGGACCTAAGTGATTTTCTTCTAACCAATATACTACAGCAAAGGCAATAGGATGTCATTTCTGTGGTTAGGTTACAAAAGATGTTGGTCCCGTCCTGCCAGCAGGCTCTCTCTCTGACTGGCTTTGATGAAGCGAGCTGCCATGTTGGAAAGGCCCACATGGCAAGGAGCTGAGGGCAATCAACAGTCAACAGCCAGTAAGGAACTGAATCCACCAACAACTACAAAGGTAAGATTAAAGAAAAACCCTTCCCCAGCCCTGGTGGACACCTTGATTGTAGCCTTCTGAGAGACCCTGAAGGACAGGACCCAGCTATTCTACACCCAGACACCTGACCCACAGGCTGTGAGCCAATAATTACATGCTGTTTTAAGCTGTTAGATTTGAGGGTTATTTGTTATGCAGCAGTAGATAACTAATACAATATTAGTCCCTTTGATAAAAGAACTTAGTTTAAGCAACCTCTTATGTGGTATCAGAATTTTTCTGAAGGAAGTACCAATCACTGAAATACATGACGACAGACAGACTGGTGAAAGCATTACCCAGACAACGAGAGAGGCTCTGCCATTCCCCAGCAGAGGCACACAGGAGACAGGCGCCTCCAGATTTGAGAGAAGAAACTCACCCTCTGAGCCCAAACCCGTGACCTGGATATGACACTGCAAAGGCACCTTGGGCTGGGGAGAAAAGGGGAACACCAAGACAGGGCGATGTCACCAGGTAGATACACACCCACTGCAAGATTAGATCAGCAGCAGAGCCAGACGATGAACTCTGTTCCATGGAGCACACAGTGAAGAGGCACAAGGAAAGCCAAACTTCCATTCCGGCTAACATGTCAAAGCCAACAATAAAGGAAGAAAGTGAAAGGCATCTATTAAACCTCAACTTCAATAATCCTGTCCTCCACAGGTGTCTGTTGCTAAGACACCACTATTAGTACACTCCTGGCATGTATAATCTTTTTATTCCCCTATGTGAGTTTTCAGCTCTGTGCTCTTCACATAAAAGTCTCATAATAAAACTCAAACCATAATCCGTTTGGGACAAAGGTGAATTAGAGTTTACCAACCAAGTCAAAGTGAGTGAGGTTGCCTAATGAGGCGGCTCCCATCATCTCAGTGCTCAGATGAGCTTGCACAGAGGCAAGCTTGTGTGGACACACATCACCGGGTGCTTGGATCAAACCACGGCCGGGCTGGAGGTCAGACATGGATACGAGGGCTGCACTGAGATGCTGACTAAAGGCTTTGACAAGCCTGGAAACTGCTACGTGGGTGCTGGTGTGTGACCCCCACTCACTGACAGATTCAGATAGCACAGGCTCTTTTCCAAGCTTTTCATCTTGAAAAAGGCAATTCAGTTCCCTGAACCTTTGAGCCTCTTCCATTTTGAGCTGATTGCTAATTGTATGCATGCATATATGTGTTTCAGAAAAGAGATAAGCACATTGCCTTGGCCTCCACACTCACTGTGCAGACGAGTCTCACTTCTCTGTTCTCTGCAAGTTTTCCAAACATGGTCTGAAGTTTTCTAAACATTAACCCTTCCTGGTAACCACAGTACACATTCTTCTAGAGAGGTATTCTTGATTATGTTTGTTTAAAAACTGCTTTTCATTATTAATTCTTTGAGTCCTAAGGCTTGGTACTTTAATTTGCTTTTGTGACCATGTTTAGATGTTCAAGTTACTCAATAATAACTACACAGCATAATAATATATAGCAAACCACAGGAGATGAATGATGCAGCTTTTAGCATTAAAGGCCATATTTAACACCCCAAATCTGACTCTTCATATTTTCTGAAATATGCCACAATTGTATCGTATTTTGTAATGCTGATTCCAGAAAAAGACAATTTGGAGTGATTGCTCATAAAAATGCAAAAGTCTTTCCCAACTGTCATGGCAACTAGTGGCCAGATGGCAGGATTGTCTGATTGCTGATTTTGATTCTTTGGAAAAGAAATCCACATGGAAGCAGCCAGGCTCATAAAATCTGCCCTGCTTGAGAACTGACCAGACTCACTCATTCTTTGGAGGCCACAGACTCTACTCCAGGTAGATTAGTGTCCACCATAGGCCCTGGAAGCAGATATCTAGCTCCAAGCCTCCCCATCTAACACTCATTCTCAAGAATAGGAGGAACCTCCCTGATCCCAGGAAGTACAACAAATCCTCCCATGGGAGGACTTTTCTAACTTCCAGAGAGAGTGCTATTCAGTTACACCAAGGTTTCTCTTTCTTTTTTAAGCCCCTATTCCCAGGTACATAATAAGTCAGTTGACTAAATAAAAACATGTTGAATCCATGGCTCCAGCAAGGCTATCTATTTATAATAATAATAAAAATAACTCCATTGAAAAGTAACCAGAGAGAAGTGCCCAGTTGAAAAACTCCTAGGGACAGAAGACATTTCCTCAAGACGATCACTTCTCTAATCACAATAGAGACAACGACAATAACTGTAGCTAATGTTTATTAAAGATTTCTTCTGTGCTAGGCATTTTACTAAAGATAAAGAGCCAAGGCTTTTTATAACTAAAATGACGTTTATTTAGGAGCTTTGTGAGTGCTGATATGCATATTTTCACTTCCTCTTCTTTATCACTGTTCTCTCTGATCTGTGCCTCTCCTGGCCCCCTATCCTCTCTGCCGTTGTCCACAATATTCTTACTTCCTTCACTATTTATATACCAGTAATTATCATGGTACCCACACAATGAATTATCTACCTTCTTCCGTACTTGTGATTTTGATAAACCCAACGAGAGCTATTTTTAAACCGTTGATAATAAAGTTATTGTACATCCATACAATAAATTATCAGCTTCAAGTTCCATTCTTTTTGGAAGACTGCAGAATGAAAAAGAATAATGTTACGCTGCCTTTCCAAAATACCATCTCTTTAAGCACTTTAAGCAAATGACCTTTTCTAGCATTAATTAATAGGGAACTTCAAAGAAACACACAAAAAGGAGACAGCTATTTGAGAAAAGGCCACGCATGGGTTACAACGGACTTAAAATCTTTGCTCTGGTTGCCCAGTAGTAAATCCTCTGCAACCTTCTGTGCATGTCAATAGCATCTAAAACTCTTGAAAATGCTAGAAAACCAACAGTAATAAAGCCCAACAAATAGGATGGTAATAATAATTTTTTTTTAAAAAGTCAGTATTGACCTTGTTAGAGAAAAAGAAGTAACTACAACGAGATCATAAAATGTAAGTGCTAGGAGTTTTCGATGCTGTAAAAAGTTAAGTACTTTAAGAAGTAAAACTCCTTGGGGGAACACCAGAGGAGGCTCTTTGTTTAACAACAAAAATCAAGTATCCAGAAGAATTTCTTGTGCTCAGATACTTTATGGACCTTCTGTGATATGTAACATGGACCAAAGCCTGCATTAGAAGCTCTGGAAAAACGGAAGCAGTCAGGGTCAGTGGAAAGCTACTGGGGAGGCATCAGGATAGCGTAATTTGAGAGGCCCTAAGAAATCCCCTCTGCCACCTCTGTGAGGTCTGCGATTTTTCCACCTGTTAAGCTAAGAACAGGTTTTTTTAAATTTATTTTATTGAAGTATGGTTGACTTACAATGTTGTGTTAATTTCTGCTGTACAGCAAAGTTATTCAGTTATCTATCTATACATTCTTTTTCATATTCTTTTCCATCCTGGTTTATTGTAGGATATTGAATATAGTTCCTTGTGCTATACAGTAGGACCGTGTTGTTTATCCATTCTATATATAACAGTTCACATCTGCTAACCCCAAACTCCCAATCCATCCCTCCCCCACCTCCCTTTCCCGTTGGCAACCACAAGTCTGTTCTCTATGTCTGTGAGTCTTAAGAACAGGTTTTTGATAAGAGAAAAGGAGAGGAAAGAGCTTGGGGGAGAGTGGGCCTTACTGAGAAGGGGTCCATTTTGTGGCCAAAGGCCATTGGAAGGACACTGGGTACCTCAAGAACTGAGAGAAGACATCACTATACAAGGCCTAAAAGAAACCTGGAGAGGAAAAGGGAAATTAAAAAGAAAGTGTACATCCTACAGTTTCGAGTGGGTGACCCTAACTTCTCAACCTTGGCACCACTGACATTTTGGGTCATATAATTCTTTATTATGGGGGGCTGTCTTATACTGGATGTCCTGTGCAGGATAAAGATTAATGACTCAGTTGGAAAGTAACCAGAGAAAAGCTCCCAGTTGAAAGGGTTCCAGAAAAATAAGACATTTCCTCAAGAGGATAGCTAGTCTAACAATATTATAGGATGTTTAGCATGTCTCTGGCTTCTACCTATCATTAGGCCAGTAGCAACCCCCTTTCCCCACAGTTGTGATAACCAACAGTGTGTCCAGACATTGTCAAATAACCTCTGACAGGTAGGAAGACAAAACCGCCCCTGTTGGACAACCACTGCCCTAAAGGATGAATTTTCTCTCTAAGTTGGACAAGACCTTTTCCATTCCTTGGTGGTAGACTGGTCCACCCTTCCCATTCTCCTGTTCCCACTCTAAAAAACTACACAAGAGTGGGAAGATTACAAGCTCATCAACACAAAAAAAGAATGAGAACTCTGTTTTTTAGTTGTAATACTCAAAGCAGAGAGATATATCGGGAAGATCTGAAATGAATGTCTTTTCCTTCAGAATATTTTTATCCTTTGATAATTCCAAAATTCTTGATCCCATCTTTATTTCCAGAGCTATCTTATTCTTTGTGCATTACACAAGACTAGTTTCAAGATGAGCTGTCTAGTAAGACTCAGAAAGATTTGCCCAATTTAATCAGTGCTTATGTGAGTAAACCAAGAAAGGCATTAGTCTAGATAAATAATAAAGACACTTTGTTATTCATGAAAATTAAGTTATTTTTGTAATCAGAGAGATGGAGGAATGGGCTTCTAACATCTTGGCTCATATAAACCAAACCCTTTTCCTTCCCTTCCCTCTGCCTTTTCTATCCTTTCTTTCCTCCCTTCCTTCCTCCTTCCCTCCCTCTCTGCCTCCCTCCCTTCCTTCCTTTCTCTTTTCTTGTAGGTATAACCATGCTTTATTCTAGAATAGGACAGGATATGAGGACAGAGATTATGAAGTATTAACTAGAAAAAGAACACCATCACTGGAAGGAAAATTATATTAATGAGTTCAGAAGAATATAAAGTGCTGCATCGACACTTTATCAAGAGTGTAAACTATGCAAATGGTGCAACTGAGTCATCAGTGAAACTGCATAATAGAGTCAGAGGCCCAGAAAATGGCAATTTCTATGTTTTCTACTGACTTCTGATTTAGGATTATTACTATACGATCTGTAGGGGAAAAGTTCCTCTTGGAGTTGAAGCTAATGAAGTGAAACTACAGAAACGCAGTTTAACTACTGAATATTATAAATTGAATAATGCAGTTCTAGATAAAGTATGAGTCTTCTCCCCTTATTTTTGTGTTGTTGCAAATTAAACCAATGGTGACTAATGTAAGAGCTAAGAATAAAAAGTCTTATCCTCTGGGCCCCTTTTGCTTCTCACTGACTGTATAACCATAGGTAAGGCAATTAATCTCTCTGAGCCTCAATTTCCTCATTTGTAGAAGTTAGGAAATTGGATTAGATTATCTGTAAGAATGCTTCCATCTCCAAAATTTTCTCATCATGGCAAAAATATAACTCAAATTATCTGAAAGTGAAACAAACAAAAAAAAATCTGTGCAATTCTACCAGCTGTGGAAGGTGATTACTCTATAGCATATATAATTTCTATGCCAGACTACAAGGTTATAAAAGCAAAAAAAGGCTTCTTTTATTGATCAAAGCTCCTGACTATAAAGTAACATGTATTGCCTTGGATTCTTCCTTAAATTAGAATGTCCATGATTAATTTTCAGATGGGGTTAGCACATTTGAGAGTCTGCTGGGTACAGCATTGACAATGTCACTTGTTACACTATGGCAGGGTGCTCTTCAATAGCAAAGAGGGGCAGGGATACAGAAACAAAACAAATTCAGAACTTCAAGAGCTCAGTCACAAACATCAGAGAATGGCTCTGCAGTGGTGTTCTGACATTTATTCTGGAAGGCCTACTCCTGCAAGTATGTGAATGTCTGTTTCTAAACTTCAGAGAAAATAAATCCCAATCTTTATCAGACATATAAAGTCCTACTCTGGTCTTATGAGAGCTCTTGAAAAGGTACTGCCTAGATGCCTTTAGCCATAAGGCAAACCCACATCATAGAGGAGTCAAGCCTTCTTCAAGCCTTCTGTTCAGATGCTAATGCTAAAGGGTAGAGGAAAAGATTCAACGAGGAAAAATTTAAACATTCATTGCCTTTACAGGAACCCTAAGTATGTGCTGGCCCTGCATGGTTTAGCATAAAATGTTGTGTCAAAGATCACCTGACTCTGGAGGACAAAGTAAAATCCACTCATATTCCCAAGAAAATCCAACTTTTATGTATGGATGGAAATTCTCAAATTTGCAGACCTACTCATAGTAGGTAGAAAATTTCAGGGCAAGAAAGTCTCTCTTCTTTAAACGGAAACATAGAAATAGTGGTGCTAGCTGGAAACACTGGTGCATCATTAAGGAAACACATTCCATCACCTGCCAGATCATGAAATTCCTGGCTCTGGTTCCTTAGGCAAAAACTCATGGCCTGAACAACTTTTCCTAAGGTGACTTTGGCCTTCCTTGGTATTCCTACAAAGGGACACTTCATTTTTATCATTAGATACTTTGAAATCTTAAGGGGAAATTCTCCATAAGTAGTCCAAAAAAAAAAAAAAATCACCCCAGCAATTTGTGGAATTTTATTTGGAAAGAAAATACACTGGGAGAGGTAAAGCCAAAGCAGAAGATGCTCTGTAAGGGATGACAGCTGAACTAGTCCTTGGATTTACAGCCAACAGACAGGCTCAGGATGGAAATGAACCTCTTGAAAACACCCTCCCCCAAGAAACACTCCTCATTCAACACTAGGTCAAATCTTGTGTCGTGTACTCTTCCTTACTTGTCTCTAACACTTTTTAAGATTGTAAGAAAAACAAAAAGAATCACTAGGAAGTACAAAAATATACAAAGCTTTTTTAAGTCTCTAATGCCGAAGAATTAGCAGACTCCTTGAAAATTGCTAGCATTTTTATTTTTAATGAGTACATCTCAAAAAATCACTCAAGTAGTTTTATCTTAGTTTTTTTGTTTTGTTCTGTTAGCCATTACATTGGAATGCAGATTTATTGATATTACCAATATTACGGCAAACTGTTTATTTTATTCTTCATGTATTCACTAAGACTTGTTCTTTTATATTCCTTTTTTATGTTGAAAAATATCTCCATAGTGCTCCGTCAGGATACTTTGCCACTCAGTGTGATTATATTTTTTCTAAAGAAAAAGTGCAGAATTGTTCCCATAATGTGGAAATGTTTAGGATGAACTGACAAAAAAGCAAGAATCTGTAAATCCACTGGCAACTCTATGTTAAATATATTTTCTACCTTCAGAATATCTTTGGTTATTCTCCATAGACTGAGAAGGCAATTCTCATTACATTTTATTTTCATCATTCTGTTTTTATATAAATGCTACACTTGAATTTAGAGGAAGGACGGTCCCTTTGCTCTAAATAATAAACAGGATATCAAGTATAGACAGTCCCCACTTAGAATGGTTCAACTTACGACTTTTCAGCTTCATGATGGTACGAAAGTGATAAACATTCTGTAGTAAATGTACTTCGAATTCTGAATTTTGATCTTTTTCCAGGCTAGTGATATGCAGTATGATACCTTCTTGCGATGCTGGGCAGCGAACCAAGTGTAAACAACCGAAACACTTAGAACCATTCTGTTTTTCACTTTCACTACAGTATTCAATAAATTACATGAGGTATTCAACACATTATTATAAAATAGGCTTTGTGTTAGTTGATTTTTTCCAACTGTAGGCTAATGTGAGTGTCCTGAGGACGTTTAAGGTAGGCTAGGCTTAGCTATGATGTTTGGTAGGCTAGGTGCATTAAATGCATTTTCAACTTATGATATTTTCAACTGATGATGGGGACATAAGAGTAAAAATGACAAGATAACACTTTAAGTGCTCTCCAGTTTTATGACTTTATATGTTTTTCTAAAATATGGTATGTATATGTTTCTTCTATTTAAAAACAAAGCCAAAAAATGTTGTATTTCACACCCACATTTCTTCATTCCCCATAGGCTGCAAGCTACTCTGTTAGCACCACTTTCTTTCATATTCTACAGAATATGAAGTGAATATGTTGTCTTATCCTAGGACCAACTTCAGACATTACTAACACTCGAGATATCCCTGAGGAGGACTCTGGATGCTACTGATGGGAGTGATATTTCATAGCACAAACATAAGCAAAACTTCTTTGAAGTAGATACTCCACTGTACTCCCCAGAGGCATGAAGACACTCTTCCCATTTCCTAGCACTCCACGGATCTATTTCTGAAAACATTACATTACTTATGTCATTATTCCTCTATTCAAAAGTCAACTGTCATGTAAAGAAATATTATTTAAGGGTGTTTCTCAGATTTGCCATAGAATTCACACAAGCTTTTAGTATAAATACTATTTAAGTATAAAATTAGTAAAATATTGATTTTGTTCCTCAGTTTATCTTTACATTTCTAATAGGAATTTCTTATCCAGAGCAAGGAGCTAGCCCTTTCCTTAGAACAGATTCAGAATTAACTACCAAATCAAGAAGATATGCTTTTGCTTATAACTTGTTTTGTTGTAAGGGGGCATTTATGGCACACTTCTCCAAACACTTAGAGTTAAAAGGAACTTTTAAAAGTAAATTTAAGGCACAGAAAGATTTTATTTCACAAATAGTCACTGTTTACCTGTGCATGAATAGTCATCAATTCTGATGTATCCAGTTTTGCAGATGCACATGAAGGAACCTGGGGTGTTGACACACATCGTGTTCTCACGGCAGTAATGGCGCCCTTCAGCACACTCATCAACGTCTGTGAAGAAAAAGTAGGGCAAAGGGGTCAACAGTGGCCAGTAGTCTAGAGTTTCTCTATAATTTTCTTTGGTGGGGAGAGGGCAAAAGTTACTAATTGAAAAGCATTTTTAAAATGTATTCAAAGTATCTCCTTTAGTAGAAACCTTTGATGTTCAAATGACAGAAATTATAACATTTTTTCCTAAAAGTTCTTGCTGGAGTTTCAAAAATGTCTTTATATTTCAACTTGCATCATTCTAAAATACATCTGAAAATATTCAGTCCATTCATCTACCTTAGATAGAATGTTTGATAAAATGAGTCAGAAAATAGAGACTGGGCTGCCTTAGAGTCTTGGACGTTTCAATCACTGAGCCGACCACATATTATGTTTTGATTCACTGGCTATTCTGTACACTTGGGGAGACACTGCAAGAGGTAAATAGAATATTCAATATACACCAGAACTTGAAAAACTTCACTTAAAGATATGAAACCGATAACATGTCGTTTATTAGAGATACGAGTAGAGATACAGTTATACCAGTAAGTGTTGAACAGAGATGAAATTACAATCTAGAGCCTGATAGAAATGAGAAGCTGTAAAATAGAAAAACAAGACATCATATTGAAGAGCTTCCACAGTAATTCACACAGCAAGTTTTGAGTGTAGGGACTTGCAAATGCTAAGCCATAATAATAAGCACTAGTACTAACTGGGAAGAATGTGAATTTTAACAATAAAACTGTCCCCATTTTATAGCCCCTCTCTGCCTGAAACATAAAGTATTTTACAGGTATTTTATCATTATGTTATACTCTTTATTAAGGGCCTTAATGCATTGACCAGGCAAGGTGCTTCTCCTCCAGAAGTGTGCTTTCTCAAATCCTCATGGTAAATCCACGAAGTAGCATTGACCTCATTTGTACTATTAAAATAAAGGGATCAATTACAGGAGATAGTCAGGTGACCCAATACTACAAAAGTCATGCCATTCATATAAACTCAAGTACGTTCTCAGTCCTGAGAGTGTCAAAAGAAATAGCTGACACAGTCTCTCGGGGCAGGGGGGGGGGGGGGCGCTATATTTTAGAGCTAGAGGGCTCTTGGCAATTATGCGGCTAACTACTTATTTTACGGATGAAAATACTGAGATTTAGAGACACTCAATTTTCCATTCAACTTCTAAATGAAAGTCAACACAGTAAATTGCAAACATCTTAGCATACAAAGCCCCTCCCAGTTTGACCATTACTTTCTGGCTTTATATTCTATGATCTCACTCCCTCTTCCCTCTCAGTGTTCTGGCCACACTGAGCTTCTGGTCATTTCTTGAATGGGCCACACTCTTTCTTACTTATGTGCTTTTGCATATGCTGTTCTCTCTTCTCCTTCTCTCCCTATCACCACCCGCAGCGGATCTTGTCTACCAGTAGATTCACCCTTCAAGAATCTGTTTAAATGTCTCTCTGAGAAAACTTCCCTAAGGAAGTAAAATGCTCCCCATGCTGTGCTCCCTTGGAACTTTGTAAATGTTTCCATTATAGATATATCCATTGTACCTTTATTAATTTTTGTAAGTTTCTTTTTCCAGTAAGTCAAATATACCCTTGAAGGGTAGGGATCATCTATTTGTGTTTCTTAATTCTGGCTACACATTATATTCATGTGAGATGCTTTTAAAAAACATTAGTTTTTGCACCAACTCCCCAAATCCCACTCCAAAATCTTGTTTAATTATCTGTGGTGCAACAAAGACATAATATTATTTTTAATCTTCTCTGTGAAGAGTCTAATGCAGGGGTCAGCAAAAATTTTCAATAAAGAGCCAGATAGTAAATATTTTAGGCTTTGGGGGCCATAAGTTCTCCACTGCAACTACTTAACTCTTGTTGTAGCATGAAGGCAACCATAGACAATATGTAAATGAATGAGCCTGATGATATTCCAATAAAGCTTTATTTACAAAATAAGAAGATGAATCAGATTTAGCCTACAGGCCATAGTTTGATGACCCCTTGTCTAATGCATAATCAGAGTTAAGAATCACTCAGAAGGACCGAAATGGAGGAGTAGAAGGACGTGAGGCTCACCTTCCCCCAACATCAAAAATACATCTACATGTGAGACAATTCGCATAGAAAATCAACTGGAAGCTGTAGAAGATCTCTTATACAACCAAAGCTGCAAGAAAGATCTCCACATAAGCAGGTTGGAAATTTTTAAAAAAAGAAAGAAAGAAAAAGGCATCAGGATGGAACCAGCACTGCTGAGAAGGATCTGTGAAAGTCCACACATAGACCCTTGTCCTGGGGAACCTCTTTTCCTGCTAAGAGGTCAGCTGGGATGGGTGGGGCCTCGACTTTGCTCAAGAGGAGCGTGTGCATGCTGGCTTGCTAGTAATCATGGAGGAGAGAGCGGGGAGCTGACGGCACTCCCAAAAGTCTGAAATGTGTGCTGGGCAGGGCCGCTAGTGCTTGGTGGCTAGGCGCTAAGTCTCGGGCAGAAGGGCCCTTGGAGGGGACTCGTTCTAGCTGTGTGGAGACAGCCCAGAAGGCCTGGGGAGTGGTCCATGCCAAATCTCAAAGCCCACTGTCAGCACAGCACACACATGGCAGCCGTGCGTCTGGCACTGGAGCCATGATCAGTGCTCGCACAGGTGGAGGTGGGTCCAGACGTGGCAGACACTGTGGGCTCACACATGAAGGCGGCGGGTCTGGCCTCGAAGCCCATTTTCAGAGCTCACAGGGTAGGGGCAGTCTTTGTCAAGTGGCACCACAGAAATGCACGTCTTGGGCGGACAGTCCCTGGGGAGGAGTATACAGCGGTTCATTTCCAGAGGGAGCCCTCTGGTTCCACCCACCCCACACCACAGCTTGGAACCAGATCTGGGGCACACAGGTCCTGGGAGAGGCCTGCCAAAAAGGCAGCCCGGGCCCCAGGAAGCAGCATAACTATCTTGATTCCTGCAGCCACAGCACTTCAGCTCCCAGAACCAGCCCACTCCACACTGCAGCCTAGCACTAGGTCTGGGACAAACACAGTGGAGTAAGGGACGCACACAACCTTGGGCTGCTTCTGGGCAAAACCACGGATGCCTGCATGGACAGCACATAGGTTCCCTGGGCCTCACTTGCTTCACTGGTCACATCCTTCGGGACAGAGCAGGCACTCAAGGGCAACAGAGCCTTATAGAACCTGGATCTCAGGGCTTCTAGTCCAAGAACTGGGGAGCAGACCCCGCCCCTGACAGGGCTGTGACAGCCACAGAGTAAAGAGGAGGCCCTGTCCAACACTGCTGTGCAGTCTCTGGACACCACAATGCAAGTCACACTCCCTATCAAGGGGCTAAGAGCCAGCATTCCCTGAGGAAAGACGTGGCTGGCATCCAGATCAAAAACAGCCCTTGCCACAAAAATACTGGACTCGTACAGTCTACACAGGGATGCTCCCACATGGAAACAGCCCTTTTAGATCACAGTAGATAACGGTTTCTCCTAAATTCATAGAGACAGAGAAAGTTAAGTAAAATGAGACAGCAAAGAAACTACTGCCAGTTGAAAGAAGAGAAATCCTCTGAAAGAACAAATAATGAAGTAGACCTCACCAGTCTACTAGACCCTGAGTTCAAAAAGGAGGTAATAAAAATGCGAAAGGAATTAAAAAAGATTATCAGTAGAAATGCAGATCACTGTAACAAGGAACTAGAAACTATAAAGAGGAACCAATAAAAATTAGACAATTACTGAGCTAAAGACCAATCTAGAAGCAATGAATAGCTGACTAAATAACACAGAAGAACGAATAAGTGATCTGGAAGATAGAATAATGGAAATCACTGAATCAGAACAGCAGACAGAAAGACAAAGGAAACAAAAATAAAAGCAACATACGAGATCTATGGGATAATAAAAACTGTGGCAACGTACGCACAACAGGGGTTCCAGAAAGAGAAGAGAGAGAAAAGGAGATCGAAAATTTGAAGAAATCATGGCTGAATACTTTCCAAATCTAAAGAAGAAGACGGATTTCAAGGAATAAGAAGCACAGAGGGTCCCAAACAAGATGAACCCAAACAGACCCACACTAAGACATATCTTAATTAAAATGGAAAGAGCTAAAGATAAAGAGAGGATTCTAAAGGCGGCAAGAGAAAAACAAAGAGTCAGTTACAAAGGTACCCCTATAAGGCTTTCAGCTGGTTTCTCTGTAGAAACTTTGCAGGCCAGAAGGGAGTGGCACGATACATTCAAAGTCCTGAAAGGAAGAAACCTGCAACCTAGGATACTCTACCCAACAAGATTATCATTTCAAATAAAAGGAGAGATAAAGAATTTCTCAGACATGCAAAAACTAAAAGAATACAGTAATACCATACCTACCCTAAATAAATATTGAAAGGTCTTCTCTAAATAGAAAAGAAGCAAGAATCTACAGGAAAGGAAAAATCACAATAGGAAAGACAAATATATAAAAGGATTGAAGGTCACTTAAATAAACCATTATATAAAGAAAAAAAATTTTGTAAAAGCAATTATAACTACAATTAACTGCAAAAGGCTAAACATGAAGATGTATAATAGGACATCAAAAACACTGGGGAAGGGAGTAAAAAATGTAGATCTTTTAGAATGTGTTTGAACTTATATAACTATCAGTCTAAAGCAAGTAGATATAGTCATGGATCAACATACTTGAAAACCAGGGTAACCACAAATCAAACACATACAACAGATTGACAAAAATCAAACAGAAAAGAACCCAAGCATAATACAAAAGAAAACCATCAAACCACAAGAGCAAAAACAAAAACAAGAAGAACTACAAAATCAACTGGAAAACCAGGTTTAAAATGGAAATAAGTACATTGCTTTAAATGTCAATGGACTAAATTCTCTAATCAAAAGACACAGAGCGGCAGATTGGATAAATAGCAAGAACCTACAACATGCTGCCTACAAGAGACTCACTTCAGGGCAAAAAACACACACGGATTCAAAGTGAGGGGATGGAAAAAGGTATTTCATGCAAATGGAAATGACAAAAAAGCAGGGATAGCAATACTCATACCAGACAAAATAGACTTTATAACAAATTCCATAAAGAAAGGTAAAGAAGGACATTATATAATGATAAGAGGATCAATACAAGAAGAAGATATTACACTCATTAACACATATGCACCCAATATAGGAGCACCTAAATACATAAAACAAATACCAACAGACATAAAGGGAGAAACAGAGGAATACAATAATAGGGGGAGACTTTATTTAACATATCACTTACATCAATGGACAGATCTTCCAGACAGAAAATTAATAAGGCAAGAGAGGTCCTAAATGACACAACAGACCAGTTGGACTTAATTCATATTCACAGGACACTACATCCAAAAAAACCCAGAATATACATTCTTCTCCAGCACACATAGAGCATTATCTACTCCTGCTACTTCTGTATGTTTGCACTGGTCTGTAAGGAAAGTATCACAATCGATTACAGCCTAAAAGAAAAATCAAACTACAAGCACCCTGGTGGAATATGATGAAAACTCATTTGCTTCCAGAGTCTTAAGATCATAATAAGAATCATATGGGATTATTAAGGTGTTCAGCTGGATCAAAGGACTTTAACCCTGCCCTTCTGAGAGGGTAATGAGGAGAAGTCAATGTTCTGAAAACCACTGCAGAAGCCCCCTGGGCTTAAGCTGTGAGCTGGAGGGATGGCCACAAAGAAGTCCATGTGCACAAAAGCATGAAGAATTTATCTTTGGAGATGAAAGAGCTAAGAACAATGAACGTAACCCAGGGACAGCATCTTGGTTATCAAAAGGAAAAACCAGTGAGTACACTGTGACATCACCTCAAAACAAGAGTAGTTCCTAGTGAGAGATTATAGCTCCTGGTAGAGTCAAGGAAGTAGCTTCAGTGCCTGGAGCAGGACTGAGTCCAGGTGAAACAAGCATTAAGTACAGAAGACACTGTGCCTCTCTCCAAACACTATCCTAGAGAAGAAAGCCTACCGCAGCAGGAGTAGCCACCAAACCTGGCAAATCAAACTCGTAAGTACGTATGAAGCAACCCAGATCCCTCCTAAGAACACTTAAGGAATGGGAACTTTGAGAATACTAAAGTCCTATGGGACGGGATGGAGAAAAGAGACAGTAAATTGGGGTAATTTCTGTTAATGTGGCTCTGTTTACAGCTACAAGCTATGGAATATTTTGATTTGTAAGATGAATAAAGGATAATTTGTGAAAGGGTAAGTTGGCCTTCTAAATACTGTCTCTAACAATCGCTCATTGTTAGGTCTACATCCCAGACTGTTGGGGGACATCAGCCTGTCCAATTTTCTTTTGCAGATGTTTCCTTTTTAAGCTGTCATATAGTCAGAGAAAATATATTCCGTAACATCTTATGGAAAAACCCAAGGGAACTCTTTGGCCAACCCAGTTCAACATAGGGCTGTAAAGCAAAAATGAGGAACCTATTTAATATGAAGGCTTTTAGGAATCTGAGTGATTTGGATCACACAGGAATACAGGATTCACAACAAAGAGATATGAAGTGTCAGACCTATTTCCTGGAGCAGTGTTATGAGGGGAAAAGAAGTAAAATGCCAAAAAAAAATCATCGCAATACTGCATACCTAATTGCCAATTGCCTTTTTAAATTTCTCATGCTGCATCTTCAGGAAAGGAACTCTCCAAAGAGTCACATTTACATACTAGAACTACAAAGCTACATAAACATCATTTCCGTTTACATGTGCAGATTCAGGCACAAAAATGGCATAACTAAAAAGTAATCTGGTGAAAAACATATTCAATCTTAATTCAAGGTATGTTTCAGTTCCAAATCCCAATTCAAAAACTCAGTGAATCAAATTCTTACAATTCAGTTCAATTCTCTATATACTTATTGAATGTTTTCTATGTCCAAGTCACTTTACTGGAGTTTCAGTCATACTGATGACCCTAAGGGGTAAAACAACAACCATAGGTAGATAGTACCACGGACAGATTATGCTTCAATACAATTATCTATTAAGTGGGGAGAACAGCACAATAGTGGAGAGGGCTACTAGAAGGTAGCTTCCTGCCAGGTGGAAGAATTCAAACATGGCTGGACACACTGTAGAGATTCAAGCAAAGGGTACACTGCTGAACCATGGGGCTTTTAACATCCCTTCCAAAATTCAGTACAAAGGGAGTTAAAGCATAAACCCTGCCTTAAAAGGACTTACAGTCCAGGAAATAGTAATATCATCATCATTATCCATTTAGGTGCCTTCTATGTTTTAAGCCTACATTTTAGAGAGTACTATCTCTAAGAGATTCATGGTTGCTTGAAAAGACAGTATTGCACGGTCAAATAATTTCAGAACCATATTACTATCCTGTCCCCATTCCCCTCCTTAAAAGTCACAATGTACATGATCAAAGTACAGACTTTGAAATATCTAGTTGTTTTTAAAAAAATCTTCATTCATTTATTCAACAAGTATATAATGAACACGAAACATGTCTATTTACTGCATGAGGCAAAAAAACAAACTCTAGCTGAAGAAATAATACTTAAAAGATAATGTTATGAAGTGACACATACTGTCTACCTGAAACATACACCATGTGCATTAAATGGGGAGCAACAAACATTTTTTTTCTTAACACAGTGCTTATTTCTTCTGAGCACCATTTAATTCAGAACACATTAGGGAATTTATATTTGGTGATACAAATGATTTTATAACTCTTCCCTCCCCCAACGTGAGGAGCCGATAATGAAATTAAGAAGCCAGGACATACTTACATGAATAACAACATGAGGTCTTTTATGCTAAGTGTCAAAAGAAAAAAAAAAAGAGGAAGGTTGATGACTAAGGACAGAGGCAACCAAGGAATATGTGATGGTGTGGCAGGACTGGAAGTGGCTTTTGAAGAAGTAGGCTTAAAGTGACTGACTTGCACAAAGTTGGAAGGGGCTGCCAAAGAAGAGAGTTTCCTGTCAAACAGAGGTGTTCAAAAAACAGTACTGTAAAGATTCAAGTCTGGTGTAGGCAGCAGAGATGGCAAAAATATGAAATATTGAGGAATGATGAACATTCCATTTGAATGAAGTTTGTGCAGGAAAAAAACAAACACTGTTATGGGATAGAAGACACATGCAAATGCACTTAAATGCCCAACAAATATAAGAAAGGTATCTTCTTTGTTGTGATATGAAGACATTAAAGCATTTGGAAGGAGGCGGTTGGGGAAGCAGCATGGAAAAATACATCTCACAAGAGTTGGTAAGGTGCACTTGTGGAATTAATTTAAAAAGGTACAATCAAGGTGAGGAGAATGTTCATGAATTAATAAAAGGTGGAGTCTTAGGTAGTTACTAAATCTAAAGTAACCTTCCCAGCCCCAGTTGCTCCACGTTACTTATCAGTGTCTGAAAGCATCTTATTAAGTTATTTGTTAGTATGTCTGTTGTCTACTTCTATTGGAATATAAGATTCTGGAGGGTAGAGACCTTGTTCTAGAATAATGGCTGGCCCTCACTAAATATCTGCTGAAGGAATCAATGGACCCTTTCATGGCTTTTCATCTGGAAGGAGAAAAGATAAGTATCCTCATTCACACTGGCCTGACCTGGAGCTCAACTTGGCAGAGTGAATCCTTTGTCTTCCCAGGATGCTGCCCAGGCATTCACTTAGACGTGGGCTTTTTTGTATGAACAGTGAACATAAGCCACGGTGGTGAAATTGTCTTGTGTCACGGAAAAACACTGCGGTGGGAATAAAGAAGGCTGGAGTCTAGTCTTTGGCTCTATTATAAACCTGACAGGCATTTCGTCTCTCTGGACCTTAATTTAATCATCGGTAAAGACAAAGGCTAGAGGTTTCCGAGTCGTTACCAGCCCTCATAATTTACAGTTCTAACAAAGAGAACATGATCTATATGACTGCACTGAAGAACCTGATTCTCTAGGATTTTGTAGGACACACAATCCTACTCTACCAAACTTAAAAAAGCAGAGGTAAACTGTGTTTCTTACACTTGAACAACTTCTCTTGCCCCAGGATAATTCAAGCTGGTCCATTTTAGAAACAGGAATTTATAAATTCCCTTTTACCCTATCTGAAAGCTGAGGCCGACTTCGTAACTACTCAGAATCATAGATTTTTAGCCCTGAAAGGAACTTTAGAAATCGTCTAAACTAATCCCAGCCATTTACTATCAAAGAGATGGAGGCACAGGGATGCCAGAGACAAATTAAAAAGGTGGCAAGGATCAGTCAGATCATGAAACTTTTGTGAGCCACGTTAAAAAATTTGGACTTCATCCTATACAAAATGGGAAAGGTTTTAGGAGAGGGTTAATTGAATCCGATCTGTGTGTTTGGAAGATCCCTCTAATACAAGTTTACACGGTTAATGAGTGACAATCAAAATGAGAACACTGTTTCCAAACCCCAGGTCCCAGGTTAATGTTCCTTTTGGCCATAGACTGGTCTCCACACCAATCTTGGAGGCAGTGGGCACCCAGGCATGCTGCCCCCTCACCTATGTGCTTCTGCCACGCAACCCAGCTACCCCCACCTTATGCCTTGCATGTCACTGGTGCCATTTTTTTTTAAAGCGTGGTGTATTTCTAAGGCGACAGCATTTTCAATACTGTCCTGCATGGTAATGAACACTAATGCCTTCTTGCTCAGCCAATAAGATCTGAAGTCATACAGCTCAACAGCAAGGACTCCTCATATTGAAGAATGATACAGGTCAGTATGGGTTATTACTAAATCTTGGCCCACCAGCTGTGAAAAACTGCCTTGGGAAAGTTGGCAAAGAGATCAAAACCTTAATTCATAAATCAAGAAAAAGACGAAGTTCTGAGAAATGTAATTCTGGAAAGAGATTTGAGAGTAACATTTGGGAAGATACGAGTATTTTTAAGAATAAAAAATTTGCAAGTAAAAGTAGGCTGCTCAGTGAAGAATCAGTAAAGAATAAATTAAAATGTCATTTACAAATAAGCTAGCATTTAAAGGAATTGCCAGCAATCATGTTTTAAAGTCAGTGGCATTAATGAGTTTGTTTACCAAATATTAATTTTTATGTATTAAAAACTATATCTATCATATGCTACTTAAACATATGATCTTTTTGACATCTCAAAACAGTAGCCACATATTTCCTTCATTTATTTTTTAAAATTCATTCATTGTAAATTGGACGGTACATGCTTCAAGAAGAGTGAAACCACTAGCATTATATCAGTTTCTTGCTACTCTTAACAGACTATATTACTCCTAGCTTAAGGGGCAGAGGAAACAAACGCATGAGTAGTTTATCCATATGTAAGTAATATTTATTGAATTCTTACTATGTCCAAAGTGTTAACATGAAAACCAATGGCATAGCCTTGAATAAGCCAGATGTATCTGTCCTTGCAGAGCTTATGGTCTTTCTGACAAGAGACACAATTAATAATAATGATAATAATGATGATTATGTTTATTATAAGAGTTTGATAAGGATAGTACTACCTAGAAAAAAAGTGAGGGCTCAAAATCTAGTCAAACAGGCTTCCCAGGGCTTCCCTGGTGGCGCAGTGGTTGAGAATCTGCCTGCCAATGCAGGGGACACGGGTTCGAGCCCTGGTCTGGGAAGATCCCACATACCACGGAGCAACTGGGCCCGTGAGCCACAATTACTGAGCCCGCGCGTCTGGAGCCTGTGCTCCGCAACAAGAGAGGCCGCGATAGTGAGAGGCCCGCGCACCACGATGAAGAGTGGCCCCCACTTGCCACAGCTAGAGAAAGCCCTCACACAGAAACGAAGACCCAACACAGCCATAAATAAATAAAGCAAAACTGTCAATAAGTAAAAATAAATAAACACTATTATATTAAAAGAAAAAAAAAAACCCAAAAAAAAACAGGATTCCCAGAAGCTGTGACATCTGAGCAGAGGACTAAAGGATATGGGAAAGAAGAGAGCATTTCAAACAAGGGAACTATGTGCAAATGCTGGAAAGTGAGAGAATTTTACATATTCAAAGAATAGCAAGACGTTCAATGTGTCTCACGAAGCAAGCAGGAGCGGTTTTGTGTTGAGGTCTTGCAAACCGCATGAAAGAGTTTGACGTTATCTTGCGATCAATGGGAATCTACTGGTTTTTTCAGTGAATTTTCGCATACATCATATGTTCACATGGTATAAAAATTTTAAAGATACAATAGAGTGCACAGTAAAAGTAAGTCTGACCTTCAGCCACTCAGTTCTCCCATCCAAATTCCCAAGACAGCCACAGTTACTAATTTCTGGTGCAACCTTCCAGAGATACCCTAGGCCCACATAAGCACATGCATGGGGTGGTGGAGGGGGGGCGGGGCAGTGTGTGCTTCTCAGAAGGGCATTAAGCAGGAGAAAGAGATGACATGAGTTGCTCAGCAAGATCTTTTTAACTGCAAGGTAGAGGATGGATTAGAGAAGAGCAAAACTGGAAGCTAGGAGGAAGCTCTCCTAGTAGTTTGGGTCCCTGTGACTGTGACAGTCTATTCTAGTTAAATATGGAGAGAGTGTGGCAGATTCAAAACAATATATATGGGATCTAAAAGTGACTGCAGGGCTTCCCTGGTGGCGCAGTGGTTGAGAGTCCACCTGCCGATGCAGGGGACACGGGTTTGTGCCCCAGTCTGGGAAGATCCCACGTGCCGCGGAGCGGCTGGGCCCGTGAGCCATGGCCGCTGAGCTTGCACGTCCCGAGCCTGTGCTCCGCAATGGGAGAGGCCACAGCAGTGAGGGGCCCACATACCACAATAAATAAATAAATAAATAAATAAATAAAAGTGACTGCACTCTGGGACTGACTGGATACCTGCAGATGAGAGAGGGAAGCTCTCCAGGATAACATCTTCCTTCTCAGCAACTAGATGGACCTGTACTGTGGGGAACTGGAGGAATGAATTTGGGTTACAGAGGAGTATGCCTTTAGACATGCTGATTTTGAGGTGCTTAAGACATATCCAAGTAGAAATGTCCAAAAGGCAGTCAGATATGTGGCCCTAGAGCTCAAAACTGCAGATCAAGATTTGGGGGTCCTAAGCACAGAGAAGGTAATTAAAGCCATGCTGTTAGACATCACCACCCAGGGAGAGGGTTCAGAATGAAGAAAGAAAAATTAAGACGGAGCCCTGGGGAACTTCAACATTCCAGGGGCAAGTAAAGAGAGGGGACTGAGAAAGACTGCTCAGGGATGTAGCAGCGAAATTAGAAGCACATTGGAGGTAGACGAATGTTGAAATAGTGGTAGCTACCACCTCTTCAACGCACCTTCTCTATTTGGGGAATCTCCATCTGCCCAAGAGAGAAGTCACAACTCTAGTTTTCAGTGTACTTGGCAGCTAGAATATAGACCTATGGCCTAGGACGGCCAATCAGGGGCACTCATGCCAAACTTCAACTCAGAAGAGAACTCCTGACTAAGCAGGTTGTGAGATCTTCTAGTAAGCACGGTGGAGAAGGCAGCGGTACAACTTCCGGAGTCCAGTCCTGGGTGTCAGCAGTGAAAAGTGTGCAGTATTTGTGTGAGTTGCAGTGCTGACACCAAGAGGTGGAGAGAGTGGGATCTGTACCCAGATGTGATAGGTGTTGTCGTGGCTTAACATCATCTAAAGCTGTCCTCCCACATATATTGTGAGCCACCTAACATCCTTCATTATATTCCTCTTCTGTTTAAACTGCCGGAGTGGATTCTGTTGTTTGCAACTCTGACACCCGATCAATACAATGTGCTTTCATGAAGACAAGGTAAATAAGTGTTTGAAGGCAGGAGGGATCAATAGAATTAACTGCTGCCTAGAGGTCAAGCAAGGTACGGACTGAAAGATGCCTGATTTAACAGTATAGAAGTCATCAGTGACCCTGGTGAGAGCAGTTTGGAGGGGATATGGGATGAAAAGTCTCGACTGAAGTGGTTTAAGGAGAGCACCTGACATGAAGAAATGAAGACAGTGAAATCAGATCACGTCTTTAAGAAATTTGCCTATAAAGAACAAGGGGGGCAATAACACAAAAGCTAGAAGGGGAGGTGGGGTTAATGGAGAAATTTAAGGGTATTTAAATGCTGATGGGAAGGAGCAACCAGAAAGAAGTTGAAAACTGCGTTTGAGGGCACTGGATGGAGCAAGTTTCCTCTGAAGACAGGAAGCAATGAGACTCCACACTGAGATGAACCCATGACTGCTGGGAGGAAGGGTGTCTACTCCACTGAGACTAAGGAAAGGCAGAAAGGGTGGGTGTGAAGCATGTGGGTTTATGTAATGAGAACAGGAGGATGAGGAATTACGTCTCCATTTTCTGTTCTGCTGGTAAAGAAGTTATCTGCTGAGAATAAGAGAATGGGTAGAGTCAAAGGTTTGTAGGGAATGGTGAAGGTCTGAAATAATCATTATAAGAAAGGAGAGGAAACTGAGCTGGGGTGCAGAGTAAAATCATCAAGCAGAGTACAGCACACAGCTAGGGCTGGTAACATCACACACACAGTTGTAAAGATCGACCACCTGACTTTTTTTTTTTTTTTGTGGTACGCGGGCCTCTCACTGTTGTGGCCTCTCCCGTTGCGGAGCACAGGCTCGGGACGCGCAGGCTCAGCGGCCATGGCTCACGGGCCCAGCTGCTCTGCGGAATGTGGGATCTTCCCGGATCGGGGCACGAACCCATGTCCCCTGCATTGGCAGGCGGACTCTCAACCACCGCGCCACCAGGGAAGCCCCACCTGACATTTTTGTAAAACCTTGATTCTTACAGTTCATGTTCATAGGCATTATATGTTCATTCTCACAATAACCCTGTAACCTAGGGAGAGCAAATAGAGTTACCCACTTTTCACAGCCAAGGAACATGTTTGAAGTTGAGGAGTTTTTCAGATGTTTGCTCTAAGTCAGTGGTTGGCAAATCTAGAACAGAATCACTCCATGTAACCCACTGTTCCTCCACAATTTGGTCTCTATCTTTACAGTGTAACCTGCTAACACGCCTGGACGTAAGCCTCCTGTTGCAAAAAATTCCGAGACATGTCTTACTCTTTCTCTTTACTTACTTCTCTCTACCAAACTAAATTGCATTCACCCTTCAGGGCCCAGATGAAGCCCCAATTCCTCCACAGTGTCTCCCAAACCTCTTTGGCCACAGGGAGTCCATCTGTCTCTACTTCTGCACTTTTTATCTGTGCGTATGCATGCCTAGTTAGTAGTTGAACCGCATTCATTCCTAGAAGGCAGATTAGTACTTTTAATATTAAAAATTAACTTAACACATATATGTTTATTTTACCCCAAACAAGTCATTACAATATCCAAATTGCTGCCCATTCAAAGTTATTAGATTAATCTAAACATCATCACAGTGCTTTCGTGAAAGATATGAAGCCACTCCAATTTCCAATTGTTCGTTTACACATAAATCACTGACTAAATTGCATTGCTAAATTTGACAGTTTTAATCAATGTTTAATGCTGATTAGGATGTATGACCTCACAACAACTCAGTATAAACAAACGTATATGTTCTACAATTTCAGTCCCATTTCTTTACCGTCACTTTCTTATTTAAGGATATGAAAAATTTGTAAAAATCTGTTTAAAAGCACATTCTTCATATTAAAGTAAAATTACTTGGAGGAAATTTAAAATGGAATTAAAAGTAAAAATATTTTTATGTATTATCAAAATCCTAGGGATCTATTTTTATACCACACCAATGAATATGAGATCCAAATTAGAACCATAATGTCTTTGCCTTTTCACCAATATTTCACCTTCACTAAGGGTAGCACCAATTTCCTAACTATCCCTTCTGTCCAAACACATACAGCTATTTTAGCTCTGGAATTGTCATTTGCCAAAACTAGCCAAGTCCTTCTCCACATAATTCAAATTTCTCACTCTTCTCTGACATTTAATTTGTGCTTCTCACAATCTACAGATATTGTCTCCTTAAAACTTATTCCTATTTCTATTCATAATATTAATAATGAGACTAATATTTATTCCAATGTCTGTTGCTTTGACCATGCCATTTCATTTTTCTTCACAACATCACATGTTGTCACAACTGATCCCAAACATAATTTTACATCATTGAATCAAAGTTAGATTTATTTCATTTGTGCAATCCTTAGGTATTTGTAGCTATACTGTTTTGCTGCCATTAACCATGCTCAAACTTCCATCTCCTATCTCCAAGCCTTTTTTTCCTGATGTCATTTCTGCTCATGATAATATTATTTTATATTGGAGTTGTTCTTCTTTTTGAAGCTAATGAATATAAAATGAGAGGAAGAGAATTGTAAGAGGAATGCTAATAGTTGTGTTGTCACTTCAAGCAAGCATTTGCTAACTGGCTTCGACGCTTTTAACAAATATAACCAGAACATATGACTTGGACTTCTTGAAAGGCAAGATAGAGCTGGTATTTGTAATTTAATCTCTAAGTTATATCTGACCTTAAACTTAATGAAGTTGCAAAAAAGACTGTCTCCATCAATTTAAATTTTAACCCTCCTACACTGTTGATGGGAATGTAAATTGGTACAGAGACTATGGAGAACAGTATGGAGGTTCCTTAAAAAGCTGAAAATAGAGATACCATACGATCCAGCAATCCCACTCCTGGGTGTATATCTGGAGAAAACCATAATTCAAAACGATACATGCACCCCAATTTTCATTGCAACACTATTTACAATAGCCAGGACATGGAAGCAACCTAAATGTCCATCAACAGAAGAATGGATAAATAAGATGTGGTACACATATACAATGGAATATTACTCAGCCATAAAAAGAATGAAATAATGCCATTTGCAGCAACATGGATGGACCTAGAGATTGTCATACTGAGTGAAGTAAGTCAGACAGAGAAAGACAAATATCATATGATATTGCTTATATGTGAAATCTAAAAAAAGGGTACAAATGAACTTATCTACAAAACATAAATAGAGTTACAGATGTAAGAAAAAAACTTACAGTTACCAGGGGATAACAGGGTGGGGATAAATTGGGAGAATGGGATTGACATATACACACTAGTATATATAAAATAGTATATAGTGTGTATATATACACACTAGTATATATAAAATGATAAAACTGATAAAACCTATTGTACAGCACAGGGAACTCTATTCAGTACTCTGTAATGGCCTATATGGGAAAAGGATCTAAAAGAGAGCGGATATATGTATATGTATGGCTGATTCACTTTGCTGTAAACATGAAACTGACACAAGTTTGTAAAATGATGATACTCCAATAAAAATTATAAAAAAATAAATTAGGGGCTTCCCTGGTGGCGCAGTGGTTGAGAGTCCGCCTGCCGATGCAGGGAACGCGGGTTCGTGCCCCGGTCCGGGAGGATCCCACATGCCGCGGAGCGGCTGGGCCCGTGAGCCATGGCCGCTGAGCCTGCGCGTCCGGAGCCTGTGCTCCACAACGGGAGAGGCCACAACAGTAAGAGGCCCGCGTACCGCAAAAAAAAAAAAAAAAAAAAAATAATAAATTAGAGGCCTGAATCAAGACGGCAGAGTAGAAGGACATGCTCTCACTCCCTCTTGTAAGAACACCAGAATCACAACTAGTTGCTGGACAATCATCGACAGGAAAACACTGGAACTCACCAAAAGAGATACCCCACATCCAAAGACAAAGGAGAAGCCACAATGAGATGGTAGGATGGGCGCAATCACAGTAAAATCAAATCCCATAACTGGTGGGTGGGTGACTCATACACTGGAGAACACTTATACAACAGAAGTCCACCCACTGGTGTGAAGTTTCTGAGCCCCACATCAGGCTTCCCAACCTGGAGGTCCGGCAACAGGAGGACAAATTCCTAGAGAATCAGACTTTGAAGGCTAGTGGGATTTGTTTGCAAGACTTCGACAGGACTGGGGGAAAAAGAGACTCCACTCTTGGATGACACAAAGAAAGTAGTGTGCGAATCGGGACCCAGGGGAAGGAGCAGTGACGCCAGGGGAGACTGAAGCAGACATAACTGCTAGTGTTGGAGGGTCTCCTGGAGTCTTCCATTAGCCCCAACAAAGAGCCCAGGTGGGCTCCAGTGTTGGGTTGCCTCAGTCCAAACAACCAACAAGGAGGGAACCCAGCTACAACCATCAGCAGTAAAGTAGATTAAAGTTTTGCTGAGCTCTGCTGACCAGAGCAACAGTCACCTCTACCCACCACCAGTCCCTCCCACAGCAAACTTGCACAAGCCTCTTAGATAACATCATCCACCAGAGGGCAGAGAGGAGAAGCAAGAAGAGCTACATCCAGCAGCCTGTGGAAAAACAACCACATTCACAGAAAGATAGACAAGATGAAATGGCAGAGGGCTATGTACCAGATGAAGGAACAACATAAAACCACAGAAAAACAACTAAATGAAGTGGAGATAGGCAACCTTCGAGAAAAAGAATTCAGAATAATGATAGTGAAGATGATCCAGGACCTCGAAAAAAGAATGGAGGCAAAGATCAAGAAGATGCAAGAAATGTTTTTAAAAAAACCTAGAAGAATTAAAGAACAAACAAACGGAGATGAATGATACAATAACTGAAATGAAAAATACACTAGAAGGAATCAGTAGCAGAATAACTGAGGCAGAAGAACGGATAAGTGACCTGGAAGACAGAATGGTGGAATTCACTGCTGTGGAACAGAATAAAGAAAAAAGAATGAAAAGAAATGAAGGCAGCCTAAGAGACCTCTGGGAAAACATTAAGTGCAACAGCATTCGCATTATAGGGGTCCCAGAAGGAGAAGAGAGAGAGAAAGGACCAGAGTAAATATTTGAAGAGATTATAGTTGAAAACTTGCCTAAAATAGGCAAGGAAATAGCCACCCAAGTCCAGGAAGCGCAGAGTTACATACAGGATAAACCCAAGGAGAAACACGCCGAGACACATAGTAATCAAATTAGCAAAAATTAAAGACAAAGAAAAATTATTGAAAGCAGCAAGGGAAAAATGACAAATAACATACAAGGGAATTCCTAAAGATTAACAGCTGATTTCTCAGCAGAAACTCTGCAAGCCAGAAGGGAGTGGCATGATATACCTAACGTGATGAAAGGGAAGAACCTACAACCAAGATTACTCTACCCAGCAAGGATCTCATTCAGATTCGATGGAGAAATCAAAAGCTTTACAGACAAGCAAAAGCTAAGAGAATTCAGCACCACCAAATCAGCTCTACAACAAATGCTAAAGGAACTTCTCTAAGTGGGAAACACAAGAGAAGAAAAGGATCTACAAAAACAAACCCAAAACAATTAAGAAAACGGTCATAGGAACATACATATCGATAATTACCTTAAACATGAATGGATCAAATGCTCCAATCAAAAGACACAGGTTTGCTGAATGGATACAAAAACAAGACCCATATATATGCTATCTACAGGAGACCCACTTCAGACCTAGGGACACATACAGACTGAAAGAGAGGGAATGGAAAAAGATATTCCATGCAAATGGAAATCAAAAGAAAGCTGGAGTAGCAATACTCATATCAGATAAAATAGACTTTAAAGAATGCTACAAGAGGCAAGGGAGGACACTACGTAATGATCAAGGGATCAATCCAAGAAGAATATATAACAATTATATATGCACCCAATATACGAGCACCTCAATACATAAGGCAACTGTTAACAGCTGTAAAAGAGGAAATCGACAGTAACACAATAATAGTGGGGGACTTTAACACCTCACTTACACCAATGGACAGATCATCCAAAATGAAAATAAATCAGGAAACACAAGCTTTAAATGACACAACTGACCAGATAGATTTATAGGATATTTATAGGACATTCCATCCAATAACAGCAGATAACACTTTTGTCTCAAGTGTGCACGGAACATTCTCCAGGATAGATCACATCTTGGGTCACAAATCAAGCCGCAGTAAATTTAAGAAAATTGAAATCATATCAAGCATCTTTTCCGACCAAAATGCTATTAGATTAGAAATGAATTACAGGGAAAAAAACATAAAAAACCCAAACACAAGGATGCTAAACCATACGTTACTAAATAACCAAGAGGTCACTGAAGAAATCAAAGAGGAAAGCAAAAAATTCCTAGAGACAAATGACAATGAAAACATGATGATCCATACATAACATATGGGATGAAGCAAAAGCACTTCTAAGAGGGAAGTTTAGAGCTATACAAGCCTACCTCAAGAAACAAGAAAAATCTCAAATAAACAATCTAACCTTACACCTAAAGGAAATAGAGAAAGAAGAACGAAGAAAACCCAAACTTAGCAGAAGGAAAGAAATCATAAAGATCAGAGCAGAAATAAATGAAATAGAAACAAAGAAAACAATACCAAAGAATAATAAAACTAAAAGCTGGTTCTTTGAGAAGATAAACAAAATTGATAAACCATTAGCCAGACTCATCGAGAAAAAGAGGGAGAGGACTCAAATCAAGAAAATAAGAAATGAAAAAGAAGTTAACAACAGACACTGCAGAAATACAAAGCATCCTAAGAGACTACAAGAACCAACTCTATGCCAATAAAATGGACAACCTGGAAGAAATGGACAAATTCTTAGAAAGGTATAACCTTCCAAGACTGAACCAGGAAGAAATAGAAAATATGAACAGACCAATCACAAGTAATGAAATTGAAACTGTGATTAAAAATCTTCCAACAAACAAAAGCCCAGGACCAGATTGCTTCACAGGTGAATTCTATCAAACATTTAGAGAAGAGCTAACACCCATCCTTCTCAAACTCTTCCAAAAAATTGCGGAGGAAGGAACACTCCCAAACTCATTCTATGAGGCCACCATCATCCAGATACCAAAACCAGACAAAGATACTACAAAAAAGGAAAATTACAGACCAATATCACTGATGATTATAGATGCAAAAATCCTCAACAAAATACTACCAAACAGAATCCAACAACACATTAAAAGGATCATACACCATGATCAAGTGGGATTTATCCCAGGGATGCAAGGATTCTTCAATATACGCAAATTAATCAATGGGATACACCATATTAACAAATTGAAGAAGAAAACCATATGATTATTTCAATAGATGCAGAAAAAGCTCTTGACAAAATTCAACACCCATTTATGATAAAAACTCTCCAGGAAGTGGGCATAGAGGGAACCTACCTCAACATAATAAAGGCCATATACAACAAACCCACAGCAAACATCATTCTCATTGGTGAAAAACTGAAAGCATTTCCTCTAAGATCAGGAACAATACAAGGATGTCCATTCTGACCACTATTATTCAACATAGTTTTGGAAGTCCTAGCCACGGCAATCAGAGAAGAAAAAGAAATAAAAGGAATACAAATTGGAAAAGAAGAAGTAGAAGTGTCACTGTTTGCAGATGACATGATACTATACATAGAGAATCCTAAAGATGCCACCAGAAAACTACTAGAGCTAATCAATGAATTTGGTAAAGTTGCAGGAAACAAAATTAATGCACAGAAATCTCTTGCATTACTGTACACTAATGATGAAAAATCTGAAAGAGAAATTAAGAAAACACTCTCATTTACCATCGCAACAAAAAGTAAAAAATACCTAGGAATAAACCTACCTAAGGAGACAAAATACTTGTATGCAGAAAACTGTAAGACACTGATGAAAGAAATTAAAGATCATACAAACAGATGGAGAGATATACCATGTTCTTGGATTGGAAGAATCAACACTGTGAAAATGACTCTCCTACCCAAAGCAATGTACAGATTCAATGGAATCCCTATCAAATCACCAGTGGCATTTTTTACACAACTAGAAAAAAAAATCTTAAAATTTGTATGGAGACACAAAAGACCCTGAATAGCCAAAACAGTCTTGAGGGAAAAAAACGGAGCTGGAGGAAGCAGACTCCCTGACTTCAGACTATATTACAAAGCTACAGTAATAAATACAATATGGTACTGGCACAAAAACAGAAACATAGATCAATGGAACAAGATAGAAAGCCCAGAGATAAACCCATGCACCTACAGTCAACTAATCTATGACAAAGGAGGCAAGGATATACAATGGAGAAAAGACAGTCTCTTCAATACGTGGTGCTGGGAAAACTGGACAGCTACATGTAAAGGATTGAAATTAGAACAGTCCCTAACACCATACACAAAAATAAACTCAAAATTATTCGAGTCCTAAATGTAAGACCGGACACTATAAAACTCTTAGAGGAAAACATAGGAAGAACACTCTTTGACATAAATCACAGCAAGATCTTTTTTGATCCACTTCCTAGAGTAATGGAAATAAAAACAAAAATAAACAAATGGGACCTAATGAAACTTCAAAGCTTTTGCAGAGCAAAGGAAACCATAAACAAGACAAAAAGGCAACCCTCAGAATGGGAGAAAATATTTGCAAATGAATTAACAGACAAAGGATTAATCTTCAAAATATATAAACAACTCATACAGCTCAATAATAAAAAAAGAAACAACCCAATCCAAAAATGGGCAGAAGACCTAAACAGACATTTCTCCAAAGAAGACATACAGATGGCCCAGAACCACATGAAAAGCTGCTCAACATCACTAATTATCAGAGAAATGCAAAAAAAAAAACTACAATGACGTATCACCTCACACCAGTTAGAATGGGCATCACCGGAAAATCTACAAACAACAAATGCTGGAGAGGGTGTGGAGAAAAGGGAACCCTCTTGCACTGTTGGTGGGAATGTAAATTGATACAGCCACGATGGAGAACAGTATGGAAGTTCCTTAAAAAACTAAAAATAGAATTACCATATGATCCGGCAATCCCACTGTTGGGCATATACCCAGAGAAAACCATAAGTCAAAAAGACACATGCACCTCAATGTTCACTGCAGCACTATTTACAATAGCCAGGTCATGGAAGCAACCTAAATGCCCATCGACAGACAAATGGATAAAGAAAATGTGGTACATATATACAATGGAATATTACTCAGCCATAAAAAGGAATGACATTGAGTCATTTATTGAGACGTGGATGGATCTAGTGACTGTCATACAGAGTGAAGTAAGTCAGAAAGAGAAAAACAAATATTGTATATTAACGCATATATGTGGAATCTAGAAAAATGGTACAGATGAACCAGTTTGCAGGGCAGAAATTGAGACACAGATGTAGAGAACAAACGTATGGACAACAAGGGGTGAAAGCGGTGGGGGCTGGGGGCGGTGATGAATTGGGTGATTGGGATTGACATGTATACACTGAGGTGGATAAAACTGATGACTAATAAGAACCTGCTGTATAAAAAAATAAATAAAATTAAATTAAAAATTTTTTAATTAATTAAAAATTATTAATCATGTGATGCTTCACATGTCACTTCAAATGGATACTTCTCCAGGGTGGTGGCTTTTTTAAAAAATGACTTTTTTTAATCTAATAAAAAGCTGATAGAGAACCAATGCGTCACATAAGACACCTGCAGCTGATTTTGCTTAATTCAATGCAGACCTTTTCTCCCTAACATTAATAAACAAGTACATATACATGTAATTATCAAGTACTTTAACCTGCTACTCATTTATAGAAAAATAACATGAATTCCCATGGCTACATTTAAAGCTTTATCATATAATTTACAAAATGAGGACAAATTGTACATACTCTATATCCAAGAACTGGTTAGAATATTATTCATTTGGCATAAAGTGGTTTGGTTCTAGAAATAATGCATGGTAAGTTAGTTACTGAAGTAGCTAAAGATCTCTTTATAAGTGGCTTAAAATATGACATTATCATATTGACTCTGCATACTGCTTCCTCAAGTTTCCAATAAACTAATAGTATAATATCTTAGTTCCCAAATAAATTCATGTTGCATGAACTGACTGACACACTGGTGGTAATAAATAAATATATGTGTAAAACACAAGTTCAATGGCACACTCTTACCAAAGACTTATTTTTCTGGAAGACATTTCCACCTACTTAATCTTGTTTAACCCCCCCCCACAGCAACCTCATGAAACAATTTCTCCCTATTTAATAGGTGAGGAGACTGAGGCTCAGATATATTAAGTGATTTGTACAAGTTCCCACAGTTAGTAAATGGAAAGATTTTGATTTGATCATATAAACATTTTACATTCATTTGTCTATTAAATCCCCAAATTTCTTCTGACATATATTTAAAAAAAAAATTACAGGTAGATGTACATCTAAATCTGCAACATATCCATCTGGGTACCAGAATACCTCCTTATGCACAAGGAGTTTTACAAAATAAGTAATTGACTTTTCAGCATCGACTAGTAAAAGGGTAATGGTTATAAATGCTTGTTTAACACTGGCAGGTAGTAAATGTCTCCAACATATTACAAAGAAATGCAAAGGTAAGCATTCTGTTGACAATAGCAGGTCAAACAAAACCCAAAACCATACCTACCAGAAGGTCACTACCCTGAGTGTTTCTATGGACTCTAGAATAAATCAGCGCATACCATCACTGCCCAATACCCTGCCCCTGGGCATCCTCTAGGCCTTTCCCTGTCCTCTGAGTCTCTGCCAAAGCTAGTACATATCCCTGTGTCCCTAATTTTGCCCCTTAAAAAAAGCTCCCATCCCCAAACTACAAAACTCTTGAGATACCACACAGTGTCTTTTTCAGTCTTCACAGCATGAAAAAAAAAAAAAAAGGTTCTTTTACCTAACTTTGTTTTGTTCTTTGGAACCTAGGCCCTACAGTAGCCTTGTTTATGTCCTACATATGAGAGTTTATCCCCTTTCCCATCATCACATTATGTCTCTCCCACCATTCAGTGTTAAACCAGCCGAAAGGTCCAGGCAGCCCTCACAAGCTTGTACATACACCCCTCTTCACCTTTGGCATAAATCTAAAAGCCCTCAAGAAAATCCAATAATATAAACAGATACTGGGGGTAGGCATCATGCTCACATATAGCCATGTTCCTATTCTTTACTTAATTCAAACCAATGGTTCTCAACTGGAAGCAATTCTGCCCTCCCAGAGAAATTTGGCAATGTCTGGAGAAATTTTTGGTTATCACAGCTGGAAGTGGGGAGATGGACACAGGTGTGCTACTGGCATCTAATGGGTAGAGGCCAGGGATGCTGCTAAACATCCTACAATGCACAGGACAGCACCCACAACAAAGAATTATCCAGTCCAACATGTCAATAGTACCAACGTTGAGAAATACCGGTTTAAACTAACACCACTGTGATACACAGGGATATATGACCACACAGGCTCAACAATTCATCTTTCTAGAGAGGAACAGATTAATTAAAGGCTCAAAAGTAATCACAATTTTGAATCCATTCTGAGAAGGATGTCAATATAGAACTAGTTTAGAATAATCCTTTTCAAACTTGAACGTGCACGAGAATCACCTGTGAAGCTTGTAAAAATGCAGATTTTTGAGACCCAACCCAGGATAAAGGCTGCATCCAGGAACGTGTATTTTTAACAAGCTCTTTGGGTGAATGTGATGCAGCCTGAACCTCTAAACTCTGAGCGCTCTAAGAAACTAAGCTGAGGAAGTGAAACTGTATACTGATGAAAATAAACTGAGTTTGTGAACACTAAACTTTTCCTCCAGTTGAACATATGGCTTAAAATCACTGGATAGCTGCCAAATCACTGAGATGATAATAATAACTAATAGTTAATTATTAATAATAAACTCTATGCCTTAAACCAGTGCTCTTCAAATTTTCATATGCATAGGAATCACCTGGAGATCTTGTTAACATGCAGATCTGATTCAGTAGGTCTTAGATATAGTATGAGATTCTGCATTTTTAACCAGCTCCCAGGTAATGGCCTATATTTTTAGTCCTTGGACGAGCATGTTGAAAATAAGGTCTTAAAAAACAACTGCCAAAAGAATACAAAGACAGGACTACTTATTTCAAAAGCGCAAAACCATCAGTCACAATTCTCATCTCCATCTGCATCTGGAAAATGGGACATAGACTTTAGATGTTACCTCCACTACAAAGTCAGCTCCACGAGAGCAGAAGTGTAATTGGTTTTACCCATGACTTTATGGCCAGCACCCATTCAAGACCCGGCACATGGTTTGTACTCAACAAATACTGCGAATAAATGAATGCTAACAGAGTGTCTCTCTATGAAGTCTAGTGATAAAAGCCAATCGTAAATCAAAATGCCAAAAAAAAGCCTAGAGATCCACCTCAGAAAGAAGAAAATACTTGTTTTTAATCCTATTTAATACATAGATATGTCATTAATTGATAACTGATTTATGATTTCTCCTCTATATAGTATCCAAAGTGATCATGAACTCAGACTTAACTATGAGTGTTTTCTAGAGATGTGCATTCTTTGGGGGAAAAAAATCAGCTGACCATAAAAATCACATAAGTATGGTATTTTGTTTGAAAAGAATAGTATATAGGTAGCATTGACAGCTTCTTCAACTTCCTTTGCATGAGAAACTATGCCTAAGAAGAAATTCAGAGAAATTTAATCTTTATTAGGTTTGATTTAAAAAATTTAAAGTCCTCCCTTCATATCAGAGGAGGCCCTGGTTTCAAAGAAAAAATGCCCTTTTCCTCTGATTTGAGTATCTTAATGTAAACTTAATCAAGTTTACAAATGAACAGAAATTGAGTTAGAGAAAGCTGAAGTTAAGTATCACAGAGAGTAAATGATGAACGAGGCCAGAAAAACCACTAATGCAAGTTCAAATTTTGTTATGTCACTTGATAGGGATTTTCAAAAGATTTGCACCAAAACTCCTTAATTGGAGAAAGAACGATTTTCATGAAAACACAAAACAAAACAATACAAAACAGTATTTCCTCAGCATTGTAAACATGTTAAATAGATATTCCTCAATGCCTAAAAACACTTTAATACTTCCATATATCATATTAAGTCTAAAATCTGTTTTATGTGGCAAATTTTCCACTTGATTAGATGGATAGATGGTTCTATTAAAAGGTTAATTCATATTTGGAAACATCAGAAGTACTTTTTCTCATCTCCTTTTTTTGTTGTTGTTAATTTGTAACTGTGTTGGTTAAGTTTATTCGTCAACATGACTAGGCCACGGGGTGACCAGGCATTTGATCAAACATTATTCTGGGTGTATCCATCTGTGACGGTGCTTCTGGATGAGATTTACATATGACTTGGAATAAAGCAGATTGCCCTCCCTAATGTGGGTGGGCCTCATCCAATCAATTGAAGACTTGAATAGAACAAAAAGGCTGAGTAGGAGGGAAACTTTGCCTGCCTGACTGATGAGCTAGGACACTGGTCTTCTCCCACCCTTGGAATTGAACTTACACCATTGGCTCTCCTGGTACTCAGGTCTTTAGACTTGGACTAAAACTACACTATCAACTCTGCTAGGTATCCAGCTTGCTGACTGTAGATCTTGAGACTCTTCAGCCTCCATAATCACATGAGTCAATTCCTTATACTTTCTCTCTCTCTCTCTCTCTCTCTCTCTCTCTCTCCCCTCTCTTATCTATTGACATATATGTCCTATTGGTTCTGTTTTTCTGAAGAATGCAGACTAACACAGTAACCTTGGACCTTTTTATTTAAGAAACTCTACTGTAATACTCAATAGAACATGCATCATTAACCATAGTTTTGAAAGCTAAAATCTGCTAGAATTTCCTAATTAATCCCATAGGGCTTGGTCCTCTGGTTATTTATCCCTACTCTGTTAGCAGGCCTCCCATTAGCTCCAGTGGGGAGTTGTGTGCTAGTTTACAGTCAGAGAATTGAGCTCATTCTGTATCTTTCCCTTTATATCTCTTGAAGCAACTCTGTGAGGCTATCATTCATCTTACTGTTAGAGAAATCGTCTCAGATTGGCTCTATATTCCATAATTAATGAAATGCAGATACTGACTAAGTCAGGAATTCATTACTAAATGAATTAGATGTGAAGCTGAGAAAGAAAAAAAAGAAGGAAGGAAGGGAGGGAAGGAGGGAGGAAGGAAGAAAGGAGGGACAGAGTAAGGGAAGGGAGGGAAGGAAAGAGCAAGAAAGAATGAGAGAGAGTTTGTTTCCCATTGTCTTCCAGTGTGGCTTATTTACCATGGTCCCAGCTCATTACAGTTTCTCTAATGCCAAGAAGTTGCTTTTCAGATGGACTACAGTTTTTTTATTCCTTTTCAGAAACATTCAATTTTTAAAGCCAGTTAACTGCTTTTAAAAGAAAGTCTTTCTGAAGAAAAATCTATATGGTACACTTACCCATAAAAATAAGAATTAGATTAGGTATCTAATAAGTAAATTAAAAGTAGTAAAAGTTTAAAAACACCAAATTTGAAGATAGGTGACATGAATTTGAACCCTCGTTTACTGTTTGCTATGTAAATAAGTGATTTGGGGGAAAATCATTTTATTTCCAAGCTCTTCAGTTTTCTCAACTATGAAACAGGAGATTATAATAATGCCTGCATCACAGGACTGCTGCATGAAATAAATTGTTGTATGTGGAAAGCTTTCTAAATGTCTCTAAAGAGCAATATGGTTATTATGTTGGTTTTGTTTTTTAATATTAGCCTTAGTGGCAAACAGTATAATAAGAAAAAAGAATACAACATAGGAAAAAACTGAGAAATTACTTGTTTTCATTAAGATTTATGCTTACGTTACTTTGTACATGGGCCAGAATTTACTGAAATGCATAACAAAAAAGAAGGTAGAAAAGGTATCATAAGCCAAAGGAATGAATTAAAAAGACAGGAATGGGGTGAGAGGAGACAGTGTTTCTTTTGGTGTGACTGGTGAAAACAAACAAACAAACAGGTATTTGAACTGGATATCTAAATATAGTGGTTTATAGTTTATGTTTGAAGGTGTGCCATGCCTGGCACATAGCAAGTGCTAACGAAATGTTTATTAAGATTCCGATCTTCACGTTCAACTAGCATTTAGTTAAGCAACTTCTACATACCAAACATTTGATGTTCAAGTCAGTTGGTTTGCAAATTGTAGCTAGAATTCAAATCTTAGGTGAAAATTTAAGAGTGTTCAGTGAAAGCAATGGTGGATATGGGAAAATTTCTGGGATTTGTAGTCCTTTAAGTATGCATGCCATTTATCAGTACAATGAGTGAGATAAACGAATAAATTCCTTTCCTTGCACTACTCAAAATATTTTTCAAAGGAAAATGCATATCAATCTAAAACAACTGAATCCATTTTTAGCTATAAAAATCTATATGACAATTAGACTTTCTTATACAATATAAGCACAATTTAATAAGTTCAATACTTATCCTGAATAATTCTTTAGTGATGAGGTAGCCTAAAGGTGCCCATCTGTTCAGCATATCTAAGCATTTCAAACCATCAATAAACAAATATTTCTTAAACTCTAAATTGTCTATCTCTGTTTTAGAAGTTTTGGAAAATTCAAGGAAAGTAAATAGCCTGTGACCACGAAACACTTATATTATAGGTGGTACAAATATATACAAATGCACACGTACGAATCCCTTAATAACTAATATAATAGATAATAAAGTATATTACAACCGGACAATTGGATATAAATTAGTACAGAACAAGGTATTAATTCTTCAGTCAGATAAAATAAAAAATAGTTTTGAGAAATTAAATTTATGTGCACCTAATTCATCAAGAAAATCTTTTTAAAAAATTAAGCAGCCTAGAACAATAATTAAATCATAGATAGTTAGAACAAAAAGCAGAAGGTATACCTGTCAGACTGTATTAGTTTTCTAAGGCTACTATAATAACGCATCACACACTGGTGGCTTAAGCAACAGAGATGTATTGTCTTAACGGTTTTATAGCCTAACAGTCCAAAATCAAGGTATCAGCCTTTCTAAGGTCTGAGAAGGACAATTTGCTCCACGCTCCTCACCTTGCTTCTGGTACTTTGCTGGAAATCTTTGGTGTTCCTTGGCTTGTAGGTGCATCACCCCAATCTCTGCCTGCATGTTCACATGACATTCTCCCCGTGTGTCCGTGTCAAAATGTCTCCACTTTATAAGGACAACAGTCATACTGGAGTAGGGTCCCAGCATTTTCCAGTATGACTTCATCTAAACTAACTATACTTGCAACAGCCCTATTTCCAAATAAGTTCTCATTCTGAGGTAACAGGTTAGGGCTTTAACATATGACTTCTGGAGAGGCACAACTCAACCCGTAACACAGACAAACCATCATGAGCAAAGAAAACAATGAAAATACTGGAAGAGATTTGCTATGGATTAATGGATAAATAGCTATGTAGGGCCAGGCAACAGAAAGGCTTGGAACCTTGGCAAAGGAGTTTGAGCTTGATGTGTTGAGCAAAAAAAAAGGCACCATGGGCTCTCCAGCAGAAGAAATGGGTTTTGTAAACATTAATCCAGAGAATGGGTCCTGGTTGGGTAGGAGGGAGCGAGACACTAGAGACAGAATGACTAAACAGAAGGTGACATGAAGTAAAAAAAAATGATATCTGGCAGCAGCAGTCAGAATGAAAGAGATAAGATGAATCCGGGAAAAACTGGTCCATCAGCAAGGGATTATTCTTTTAGGGGGTTCAGATTTTCTATATTCTCATTAATTTGAAGAAATGCCTCACAAACTTCCTTTCATTAATAAGGCATCCATTACCAATTTTGGTAAACAAATGTGATATGCAACTATATAAATGACTCACCTATGCAGAATTATTTTCCAGTTCTTAGTGTACTGCTAAAAGCTTGGATAGCAACAATGCCAGCAATTTTAAGGTGTCTGGGAAACAGGAACAAGCTTCTTCATCATAATGCACTACAGCTGACACAGCTGTAATCCCTGGCACCTCTTACGCACTGAAGAGAGAAACTTACCAAATAAATGACTTCTGAAGACACTATCTAAAATGGAATGCCAAGATGGTCCTAAAATAGTACTCAATAGTGTAAGGAAGTGTCAAGAGGAAGTATAGTCAAAACATCAAATGCTCCTACCATTTTCAGTTTAAAGTCAAAACATGTAGCAAAGAATCATTCTGAAAAACACAATGTCCAACGTAATTTTTGACAATCTTTATAGACTGTATGTATTGCAAGAGACCAAATGAAGGGGAAAGTACTAAAAAATTTGGTAACACTCTGTAGGGAATGAGGAACATTGAATGGATGGAGATGGACAAATGGTTTTTAAAAGAGAAATATGATAAACATATAGTTCATAAAAAACATAAAGCAGGGCAATATACTCTCAGATATTTTAGAACATTAATATCTAAAAGCTGGACAAGTCATCTAGTTATAAAATCCTAATTTAAGTCATGTTTATAAATATCTAAGGAGTCACAAAACTCTTTTAAAAACAAGAAGCTATCGTCTGCATGGCTGAGTCACTGGGGGTGAGGCCAGACAGAACCGAAAAGGAAAAAACAGGTGGCAAAGAAACACCCTTCCTTAGCCCCACTGTCCCTTAAGCTACTGCTTTGTCTTTCTCCTTCCCTTCATAAGCAAACATCTGGAAGGAGTTCTCTTCCTTCATCAGAACCATTTTTCCCATGATGCAATACTGAATGTACTCCAAACTGGCTTTTGTCATCACCTATGCACCAAAATCGCCATGGCTGGCCCTCAGTGTCATCCATAATGTTCAACACAAAGGATGTTTTTCAGTCTTTATCATTCTCGATCTCTCAGAAGCATTGTACGTTTTTTGAAATCCCCTCTTTTCCTTGGTTTCTGTGACACCACCTCCTCTTCTCTTCCTAATTGTCAGCCACGACTTTCCTCTCTCCATCACCAAATCATCTTCTTTATAAAACACTCAAACACCAGAGTTTTTCAAAACTCTCTAGGTAATTTCTTCCATTTTCTCAACTACCATTTATATGCCAAAGAATCCCAAATGTTATGTACAACTTAAACTTCTCTGAACCCCACACTGAAGTATATTCAACTGGCTACTCACCTGTCCCTCAAGTACTACAACCCACCATGATGATTTTCCCACCAAATCTGTTTCCTAAGTGAGCAGCACTAACACCTGCCTGTTTCTCAGGACAGAAACCTGAGTATCACCCTTGAAACCTCTCTACTCATCATCTACTAGCACCAGTTAATCATCAGGATTGGTTTTACCTCACTAATGCTCTCAAATACACCCACATCTCCATCTCCCTTTCTTCGGCAGGCCACTGCTGTCTCCCATCCACTGGTTTCCCACATCCAGTCTTCCCTTCATTCAGCCTGAAGCAGAAGTGATTATTTAAAACACCAATGTGATCAGGACATTCCTCTGCAAAACTTTTCATCAGCTCTCCCTTGTTCTTAGCACAAAACCCTTAGTCTTTACTATGCCCTTCAAGGCCCTGCTTCCCATCATTAATCTCATTGGGCACCTCTCCCCTGCTCTCTGCCTTCCTTCAGTTATTACAAAGTGCTTCTTTTCACCTTAAGGCCTTTAGACATGGTGATTCCTCCAAAGGAGATTCCCTTCTTTCCCACACTTACTTCTATGCATAGCTGATTTTTACTTAATCTTCAGAGTACAGAGAAAAACTCTTTTATTCAAGCACTACCACCCACACAGATCAGAGCCCCTGTTAACCTATTTCTCTTTTTGCCATTTGCCACATGTGCAATTAAATGCTCTTTGGTGCAATGATCTTCCTTGCCTGAGAGAACATCAGTCATGTACACCTTATTTACTGCTTCACCTCCAGGCTAGCTTGGAACAAAACAAGCATTCAATAAATATTTGTCAAATGAATAAATAAACTCCAAATTTTACCAGTGCTATTTTAACTCTAATCAAGAAAGTTATAGTAAAAATAATCTCAATTATAATTATATCATTAAAACAACCCCACAGATTTAGTAAATAAAATTTATTTTATATCACTTGCTTACTTTTGCATATAATGACAAGTCTAATTTCTTAGAGGACCAGAACTCTACAAGACCAGCTGATAGACAACATGTATAATTGCATAAAAAATTTTAAATGCTGCTTCTAGTGAGTCAAACTATCCTTAATGGGATAGCCCTGGCCCCAGAGGCAGCTACCATGGGAGTCGGCCCACACAGCAGCAGGCTGGAACCAGTCCCAAAAACCCCAGCTCCTGTAGCCAGCCATGCCAGGACTCAGCCTCACCCAGCAGTGGGAAGCAGCCATGGCACAGGCAGGAACTAGCAGCTGACTGGGCAAGGGGCCAGGCTTGCCTAACAGTGTGCCAACAGTTGTTGCATTGTCACAACAGAATGGCCAATACAATCCACATAGGGGACACACCTAGAACAGATAGCTCTGGAGACCAGAGGGTAGTGTGCTGCTGGGACCCATAGGATATATCCTACATAAGGCCACTTCTACAAGATCAGGAAGCATAACTGAGCTACCTAATACTTAGAAATAAACAAAGGGAATTTGGCAGAATGAGGAGACTAATATATTCCAAAGGAACAAGACAAAACCCCAGAAGAACTAAATGAAGTGGAGATAAGTCATCTACCCAAAAAAGAGTTCAAGGTAATGATTATAAAGATGATCAGTGAACTGAGGTGAAGAATGAATGAACACAGTGAAAAGGTTAACAAAGAGTTAGAAAATATGAAGAAGAACCAAACAGAGCTGAAGAATACAATAGCTGAAATAAAAAATACACTAGAAGGGATCTAGGAATACACAGTATATTAGATGATACAGAGGAATACATCAGTGAAATGGAAGACAGAACAGAGGAAATTACACAAACTGAAGAGAAAAAAAGAAAGATTTTTTTTTTTTTTAAATGAGGATAGTTGAAGAGACTTCTAGGACAACATCCAGTGTACTAACATTTGCATTACAGGGGTTGCAGAAGGTGAAGAGAGAAAGAAAGGGACAGAGAATTTGTTTGAGGAAATAAGAGTTGAAAATTTCCCTAACCTTAAAAAGGATATAGATATCCAGGTCCAAGAAGCAAAGAGAGTCCCAAATAAGATGAACCCAAAGAGGTCCACACAAATATACATTATAATTAAAATGGCAAAAATTAAAGATAAAGAGAGAATCTTAATAGCAGTAAAGGAAAAGCTACTAGTTAGCTTTTCCTAACTAGTAGCTTTCCATACCATAAGAGTATGTGCTGACTTTCCAGCAGAAATTTTGCAAGCCACAAGGTGAGTGGCACAATATATTCAAAGTGATAAAAAGAAGAAATCTACAACCAGCAACACTCTACCCAGCAAGGCTACCAAGCAAAGGCTAAAATACTTCAACACCACTAAACTGGCTTTACAAGAAATGTTAAAGGGACTACCCTAAGCAGAAAAGAAGATTATACAACTAGAAATATGTAAATTATTTTTAAAATAATCTCATTAGTAAAGGCAAATGTACAATAAAGGTAGCATATCATCCACTTATAAAGGTAATATAAAGGTTAAAAGACAAAAGTAGTAAAATCATCTGTAGCCCCCAAAGTAGTTAAGGGATACACAAAACAAAAAGATGGAAAATACAATGTCAAAAACGTTAAACAGAAAAAAAAAAACAACATTAAACAGGGTGTGAAGAGTAAAAATGCAGGGTTGTTAGAATGTGTTCATACTTGAGATCAACTTAAAATAATCAATATATATACATACATATATAGTGTTATATATGAACCTCATGATAACCACAAATTAAAAATCTATACTAGATACACACATTCAAAAAAGAAAGAATCCAAACATAACTAAAGACAGTCATCCAATCACAAGGGAAGAGAGCAAAAGTAGAAGAAAGAACAAAAAAGAACTACAAAAACAGCAAGAAAATAATCAACAAAATGTCAGTAAGTACATACCTATTAATAATTACATCAAATGTAAATGGACTAAGTGTTCCAATCAAAAGTCATAAAGTGACTGAATGCATAAAAGAGCAAGACTCATATATATGCTACCTATTTCAGATCTAAAGTCACACACAGACTGAAAATGAAGAGATAGAAAAAGGTATTCCATGCAAATGGAAACAAAAAAGAAAGGGGGGTAGTAGTACTTATATAAGGCAAAACAGACTTTAAAACAAAGCCTGTAACAAGAGACAAAGAAGGACATTACTTAATGATAATGGGATCGATTCAACAAGAAGATATAACACATATAGCTGATTCACTTTGTTGTAGAGCAGAAACTAACACACCATTGTGGAGCAATTATACTCCAATAAAAATGTTTTTTTAAAAATATATATATAACAATTATAAATATTTATAGACCCAACACAGGAACATCTAGATAAAGCAAATGTTAACGAACATAAAAGGAGGAATTAACAGTAACACAATAATTGTAGCAGAATTTTACACTGCAATTAAATCAATGGACACATCATCTAGACAGAAAATCAATAAGGAAACATTGGCCTTCAAGGACACATTAGACCAGATAGACTTAATATATATATATAGAACATTCCATCCAAAGCAGCAGAATACACATTCTTTTCAAGTGCACATGGAACATTTTCCTGGAGAGAGAGCACATACTAGGCCACTAAACAAGTCTCAAATAAATTTAAGAGGACTAAAATCACATCAAGCAACTTTTCCGACCGAAGGGTCTGAGACTAAAAATCAACAAGAAAAAAACTGCAAAACACAAGCATATGAATGCTAAAAGATATGTTACCAAAAAAACCAATGGGTCACAAACACACACACACAAAAAAATCAACAAGGAAATCAAAAAATACCTGGAGACAAATGAAAGTGGAAACACAACAATCCGAAATCTATGGAACCCAGCAAAACCAGTTCTAAGAGGGAAGTTTATGGCAATATAAGCTTATCTCAGAAAACAAGAAAAATCTCAAATAAACAACCTAACCTTATACCTAAAGGAACTAGAGAAACAAGAACAAACAAAACCCAAGATTAGTAGGAGAGAAATCATAAAGATCAGAGCAGAAATAAAGGAAATAGAAACTAAAAAGAAATAATAGAAAAGATCAATGAAACTAGAGATGGTTCTTTGAAAAGATAAACAAAATCAATAAAAAAAAATCAAGAGAGAGGGCCCAAATCAATAAAAGGAGAAATGTAACAGAAGTTACAACTAACACCACAGAAAAATAGGATCATAAGTGATAACTACAACAACTATATGCCAACAAAATGGACAACACAGAAGAAATGAATAAATTCCTAGAAACTTACAATCTTCCAAGACTGAATTAGGAAGAAATAGAAAATATGAACAGACCAATTACCAGTAATGAAACTGATTCAGTAGTAAAAAGGACTCCCAACAAACAAAAGTCCAAGACCAGATAGCTTCACAGGTGAATTCTACCAACCACTTAAAGAAGAGTTAATGCCTAGAATCCCCAAACCATTCCAAAAAACTGAAGAGAAAGGAACACTTTCACACTTGTGCTATGAAGCCAGCATCATCCTCATACCAAAATGAGACAAAGACACCACAAAAAGAAAATTACAGGCCAATATCACTGATGAACATAGATGCAAAAATCCTCAGCAAAATACTAGCAAACCAAATTCAACAATACATTAAAGGGATCGTATGTTATGATCAAATGGGATTTATCATCAGGATGAAAGGATGGCTCCATGTCAACAAATCAATCAATGTGACAAATCATATTAACGAACTGAAGAATAAAAATTATGTGATCATCTCAATAGATTCAGAAAAAGCTTATGACAAAATTCAACATGCATTTATGATAAAAACTCTCAAGAAAGTCAGTATAGAGGGAATATACTTCAACATAATGGAGGTCATATATGACAACACACAGCAAATATAACACTCAATGGTGAAAAGCTGAAAGCTTTTCCTCTAAGATCAAGAATAAGACAAGGGAGCTCACAATTGTCACTTTTATTCAACATAGTATTGAATGTCCTAGCCCTAGCAAGTAGATAAGAAAAAGAGATAAAAGACATCCAAATTGGAAAGGAAAAAATAAAACTTTTAATATTTTCAGATGACATGATACTATATATAGAAAATACTAAAGATTCAACAACAAAAAAATCAAAACTAATAAATGAATTCCATAAAGCTGCAGGATACAAAATTAATATACAGAGGGCTTCCCTGGTGGCGCAGTGGTTGAGAGTCTGCCTGCCTATGCAGGGAACGCGGATTCGTGCCCCGGTCTGGGAAGATCCCACATGCCATGGAGCAGCTGGGCCCATGAGCCATGGCTGCTGAGCCTGAGCCTGCACGTCCGGAGCCTGTGCTCTGCAACGGGAGAGGCCACAGCAGTGAGAGGCCTGTGTACCGCAAAAAAAAAAAAAAAAATCAATATATAGAAATCTGATGTGTTTCTATACACTAGAAATTATAAGAAAGAGAAATCAAGAAAAAATCCCATTTAATATTGCATCAGAAAGAACAAAATACCTAGGAATAAATCTAGCCAAGGAAGTAAAAGACCTGTACTCAGAAAACTATACAACATGATGAAAAACTGAAGATGACACAAACAAATGGAAAAATGTGCTGTGCTGATGGATTGGAAGAATTAATGTTGCTAAAATGACCATACTCCCCAAGGCAGTATACAAATTCAATGCAGCAATCCCTATCAAAATACCAATGATATTTTTCACAGACCTAGAACAAATGATTCTAAAATTTGTAAGGAAACAAAAAAGACCCCAAATTCCAAGGGAACCTTGAAAAAGCTGGAGGTATCATGCTCCCTGATTTCAAACAATACTACAAGCTACAGTCATCAAAACAATATGATACTGGCACAAAAACAGACACACAGATCAATGGAACAAAAGAGAAAACACAGGAGGAGTTTCAAGATGGCAGAAGAGTAAGACGTGGAGATCACTTTGCTCCCCACAAATACATCAGAAATACATCTACATGTGGAACAACTCCTACAGAACACCTACTGAACACTGGCAGAAGACCTCAGACCTCCCAAAACGCAAGAAACTCCCCATGTACCTGGGCAGGACAAAAGAAAAAACAGAGACAAAAGAATAGGGACCGGACCTGTACCAGTGGGAGGGAGCTGGGAAGGAGGAAAGGTTTGCACACACTAGGAAGCCCCTTTGCAGGCGGAGATGGCGGGTGGCAGATGGGGAAGCTTTGGAGCCACGGAGGAGAGCGCAGCCATGGGGGTGCGGAGGGCAAAGCGGACAGTATCCCGCACAGAGGATCGGTGCTGACCAGCACTCTCCAGTCCAAGAGGCTTGTCTGCTCACCCACCGGGACGGGCAGGGGCTGGAGCTGAGGGTCCAGCTTCGGTGGGATCCCAGGGAGAGGACTGCATGAACACAGCCTGAAGGGGGCTAGTGCACCACAGCTAGGCGGGAGGGAGTCCGGGAAAAAGTCTGGAGGTGCCGAAGAGACAAGAGACTTTTTCTTGCCTCTTTGCTTCCTGGTGCGTGAGGAGAGGGGATTAAGAGTGCCGCTCAAAGGAGCTCCAGAGATGAGTGCGAGCCGTGGCTATCAGAGCGGACCCCAGAGACGGGCATGAGACGCTAAGGCTGCTGCTGCAGCCACCAAGAAGCCTGTGTGCGAGCACAGGTCACTATACACACCTTCGCTCCTGGGAGCCTGTGCAGCCCGCCACTGCCAGGGTCGCGTGATCCAGGGACAACTTCCCCGGGAGAACACACGGCGCGCCTCAGGCTGTGGAAACATCACGCCGGCCTCTGCCGCCACAGGCTGGACCCGCATCCGTACCCCTCTATCCCCCTGCCCTGAGCGAGCCAGAGCCCCTGAATCAGCTGCTCCTTTAAGCCTGTCCTATCTGAGTGAAGAACAGACGTGCTCAGGCAACCTACACGCAGAGGCGGGGCCAAATCCAAAGCTAAACCCCAGGAGCTGTGCGATCAAAGAAGAGAAAGGGAAATTTCCTGCAGCAGTCTCAGGAGCAGGGGATTAAATTTTCACAATCAACCTGATGTACCCTGCAGCTGTGGAAGATCTGAATAGACAACGAATCATCCCAAATTGAGGAGGTGGCGTTTGGGAGCAATGAAATATATATATATTTTTCCCTTCTTCTCTTTTTGTGACTGGGTATACCATTTGTCCTAGGGTCTGTCTGTCCGTTTTTTTGTTGTTTATTTATATTTTGTATAGTTTTTAGAGCTAGTTATCATTGGTGGATTTGTTTTTTGGTTTGGTTGCTCTTTTCTTTCTTTCTTTCTTTCTTTTTTGTTTTTTTATTAGTTAAAAAAATTTTTTTAATAATTATTTTAATAACTTTATTTTATTTTATCTTCTTTCTTTCTTTCTTTCTTTTTTCACTTTAATTCTGAGCTGTGTGGATGACAGGCTCTTGTTGCTCCAGCCAGGCATCAGGGCTGTGCTTCTGAGGTGGGAGAGCCAAGTTCAGGACACTGGTCCACAAGAAACCTCCCAGCTCCACATACTATCAAACAGCGAAAATCTCCCAAAGATGTCCATCTCAATGCCAAGATCGTGCTCTACTCAACGAGAAGCAAGCTACAGTGCTGGACACCCTATGCCAGACAACTAGCAAGACAGGAACACAACACCATCCATTAGCAGAGAGGCTGCCTAAAATCATAATAAGGCCAGAGACACCCCCCAAAAAAACTCCACCAGACGTGGACCTGCCCACCAGAAAGACAAGATCCAGCCTCATCCACCAGAACACAGGCACCAGTCCTCTCCACCAGGAAGCCTACACAATCCACTGAACCAACCTTAGCCACTGGGAGCAGACACCAAAAACAACGGGAACTAGGAACCTGCAGCCTGTGAAAAGGAGACCCCAAACACAGTAACTTAAGCCAACTGAGAACACAGAGAAACACACAGCAGATGAAGGAGCAAGTCAAAAACCCTCCAGACCTAACAAATGAAGAGGAAATAGGCAGTCTACCTGAAAAAGAGATCAGAATAGTGATAGTAAAGATGATCCAAAATCTTGGAAATAGAATGGAGAAAATACAAAAAACGCTTGACAAGAACATAGAAGAACTAAAGAGCAAACAAACAGTTCTAAAGAACACAATAAATGAAATTAAAAATTCTCTAGAAGGGATCAATAGCAGAATAACTGAGGAAGAAGAATGGATAAGTGACCTGGAAGATAAAATAGTGGAAATAACTACTGCAGAGCAGAATAAAGAAAAAAGAATGAAAAGAAATGAGGACAGTCTCAGAGACCTCTGGGACAACATTAAACGCAACAACATTCGAATTTTAGGGGTCCCAGAAGAAAAAGAGAATAAGAAAGTGACTGAGAAAATATTTGAGGAGATTATAGTTGAAAACTTCCCTAATATGGGAAAGGATATAGTTAATCCAGTCCAGGAAGCACAGACAGTCCCATACAGGATAAATCCAAGGAGAAACACGCCAAGACACATATTAATCAAACTATCAAAAATTAAATACAAAGAAAGCATATTAAAAGCAGCAAGGGAAAAAAAACAAATAACACACAAGGGAATCCCCATAAGGTTAACAGCTGATCTTTCAGCAGAAACTCTGCAAGGCAGAAGGGACTGGCAGGACATATTTAAAGTGATGAAGGAGAAAAACCTACAACCAAGATTACTCTACCAAGCAAGGATCTCATTCAGATTTGACGGAGAAATTAAAGTCTTTACAGACAAGCAAAAGCTAAGAGAATTCAGCACCACCAAACCAGCTCTACAACAAATGCTAAAGGAACTTCTGTAGGCAGCAAACACAAGAGAAGGAAAAGACCTACAATAACAAACCCAAAACAATTAAGAAAATGATAATAGGAACATACATATCAATAATTACCTTAAATGTAAATGGATTAAATGCTCAAACCAAAAGACACAGACTGGCTGAATGACTACAAAAACAAGACCCGTATATATGTGGTCTACAAGCGACCCACTTCAGACCCAGGGACACATACAGACTGAAAGTGAGGTGATAGAAAAAGATATTCCAAGCAAATGGAAATCAAAAGAAAGCTGGAGTCGCAATTCTCATATCAGACAAAATAAACGTCAAAATAAAGAATGTTACAAGAGACAAAGAAAGACACTACATAATGATTACGGGGTATCAATCCAAGAAGAAGATATAACAATTGTAAATATTTATGCACCCAACACAGGAGTACAACAAAACATAAGGCAAATTTTCACAGCCATAAAAGGGGAAATCAACAGTAACACAATAATAATATGGGACATTAACACCGCACTTTCACCAAAGGGCAGATCATCCAAAATGAAAATAAATAAGAAAACACAAGCTTTAAATTACACATTAAACAAGATGGACTTAACTGATATATATAGGACATTCCACCCAAAAGCAACAGAATACACATTCTTCTCAAGTGCTCGTGGAACATTCTCCAGGATAGGTCATATCTTGGGTCACAAATCAAGCCTCAGTAAATTTACAAAAATTGAAATCGTATCAAGTATCTTTTCAGACCACAATGCTATGAGACCAGATATCAATTATAGGAAAAATGTGTAAAAAATACAAACACATGGAGGTTAAACAATACACTACTTAATAACCAAGAGATCACTGAGGAAATCAAACAGGAAATAAAAAAATACCTAGAAACAAATCACAATGAAAACACAATGACCCAACACCAATGGGATGCAGCAAAAACAATTCTAAGAGGGAAGTTTATAGCAATACAATCCTATGTTAAGAAACAAGAAACATCTCAAATAAACAAACTAACCTTACACCTAAAGCAATTAGAGAAATAAGAACAAAACCCCAATGTTAGCAGAATGAAAGAAACCATAAAGATCTGAGCAGAAATAAATGAAAAAGAAATGAAGGAAACGAGAGCAAAGATAAACAAAACTAAAAGCTGGTTCTTTGAGAAGATAAACAAAATTGATAAACCATTAGCCAGATTCATCAAGAAAAAAAGGGAGAAGACTCAAATCAATAGAATTAGAAATGAAAAAGGAGAAGTAACAACTGACACTGCAGAAATAAAAGGAGCATGAGAGATTACTACATGCCAATAAAATGGAAAACTTGGAAGAAATGGACAAATTCTTAGTAATGCACAAGCTTCCGAGACTGAACCAGGAAGAAAGCGAAAATATGAACAGAACAATCACAAGCACTGAAATTGAAACTGTGATTAAAAATCTTCCAACAAACAAAAGCCCAGGACCAGATGGCTTCACAGGCAAATTCTATCAAACATTTAGAGAAGAGCTATCACCTATCCTTCTCAAACTCTTCCAAAATATAGCAGAGGGAGGAACACTCCCAAACTCATTCTATGAGGCCACCATTATCCTGATACCAAAACCAGACAAAGATGTCACAAAGAAAGAAAACTACAGGCCAATATCACTGATGAGCATAGATGCAAAACTCCTCCACAAAATACTAGCAAACAGAATCCAAAGGCACATTAAAAGGATCATACACCAGGCTTCCCTGGTGGCGCAGTGGTTGGGAGTCCGCCTGCCGATGCAGGGGACACGGATTCGTGCCCTGGTCCGGGAGGGTCCCACGTGCCAAGGAGCGGCTGGGCCCGTGAGCCATGGCCGCTGGGCCTGTGCATACGGAGCCTGTGCTCCATGGCGGGAGAGGTCACAGCGGTGAGGGGCCCATGTGCCGCAAAAAAAAAAAAAAAAAAAAAAAACCATGATCAAGTAGGTTTTGTCTCAGGAATGCAAGGATTCTTCAATATACGCAAATCAACCAACGAGATACAACATATTAACAATTTGAAAGAGAAAAACCATATGATCATCTCAAGTCATGCAGAGAAAACTTTCAACAAAATTCAACACCATTTATGATAAAAGCCCTCCAGAAAGTAGGCATAGAGGGAACTTTCCTCAACATAATAAAGGCCATATATGACAAACCCACAGCCAACATCGTCCTCAATGGTGAAAAACTGAAACCATGTCCACTAAGATCAGGAACAAGACAAGGTTGCCCACTCTCGCCACTATTATTTAACATAGTTTTGGAAGTTTTAGCCATAGCAATCAGAGAAGAAAAAGAAATAAAAGGAATCCAAATTGGAAAAGAAGAAGTAAAGATGTCACTGTTTGAAGATGACATGATACTATACCTAGAGAATCCTAAAGATGCTACCAGAAAATGACTAGAGCTAATCAATGAACTGGATACAGTAGCAGGATACAAAATTAATGAACAGATATCTCTGGCATTCCTATACACTAATGATGAAAAATCTTAAAGAGAAATTAAGAAAACACTCCCATTTACCATTGCAACAAAAAGAATAAAATATCTAGGAATAAACCTACCTAAGGAGACAGAAGACCTGTATGCAGAAAATTATAAGACACTGATGAAAGAAATTAAAGATGATACAAATAGATGGAGAGATATACCATGTTCTTGGATTGGAAGAATCAACATTGTGAAAACGACTCTACTACCCAAAGCAATCTACAGATTCAATGCAATCCCTATCAAACTACCAATGGCATTTTTCACAGAACTAGAACAAAAAATTTCACAATTTGTATGGAAACACAAAAGACCGCGAATAGCCAAAGCAATCATGAGAAAGAAAAACGGAGCTGGAGGAATCAGGCTCCCTGACTTCATACTATACCACAAATCGACAGTAATCAAGACAGTATGGTAGTGGCACAAAAACAGAAATATAGATCAATGGAACAGGATAGAAAGCCCAGAAATGAACCCACGCACATATGGTCACATTATCTTTGTTAAATGAGGCAAGAATATACAGTGGAGAAAAGACAGCCTCTTCAATAAGTGGTGCTGGGAAAACTGGACAGCTACATGGAAAAGAATGAAATTAGAACACTCCCTAACACCATACACAAAAATAAACTCAAAATGGATTAAAGACCTAAATGTAAGACCAGACACTATCACACTCTTAGAGGAAAACATAGGCAAAACACTCTATGACATAAATCACAGCAAGATTCTTTTTGACCCACCTCCTAGAGAAATGGAGATAAAAACAAAAATAAACAAATGGGATCTAATGAAACTTCAAAGCTTTTGCACAGCAAAGGAAACCATAAACAAGACCAAAAGATAACCCTCAGAATGGGAGAAAATATTTGCAAATGAAGCAACTGACAAAGGAGTAATCTCCAAAATTTACAAGCAGCTCATGCAGCTCAATATCAAAAAAACAAACAACCCAATCCAAAAATGGGCAGAAGACCTAAATGGACATTTCTCCAAAGATGATATACAGATTGCCAACAAACACATGGAAGAATGCTCAACATCATTAATCATTCGAGAAATGTAAATCAAAACTACAATGAGATATCATCTCACAGCGGTCAGAATGGCCATCATCAAAAAATCCACAAACAATAAATGCTGGAGAGGGTGTGGAGAAAAAGGAACCCTCTTGCACTGTTGGTGGGAACGTAAATTGATACAGCCAGTATGAAGAACAATATGGAGGTTCCATAAAAAACTAAAAATAGAACTACCATACGACTGAGCAATCTCACTACTGGGCATATACTCTGAGAAAACCATAATTCAAAAACAGTCATGTACGACAATGTTCACTGCAGCTCTATTCACAATAGCCAGGACATGGAAGCAACTTAAGTGTCCATCAACAGATAAATGGGTAAAGAAGATGTGGCACATATATACAATGGAATATTATTCAGCCATAAAAGGAAACGAAGTTGAGTTATTTGTAGTAAGGTGGATGGACTTAGAGTGTGTCATACAGAGTGATGTAAGTCAGAAAGAGAATAACAAATACCGCATGCTAACACATATATATGGAATCTAAAGAAAAAAAAATGGTCATGAGGAACCTAGGGGCGAGACAGGTATAAAGACACAGACCTACTAGAGAATGGACTTGAGGATATGGGGAGGAGCAAGGGTAAGCTGGGACAAAGTGAGAGAGTGGCATGGACATATATACACTACCAAACGTAAAATAAATAGCTAGTGCGAAGCAGCTGCATAGCACAGGGAGATCAGTTCGGTGCTTTGTGACCACCAAGAGGGGTGGGATAGGAAGGGTGGGAGTGAGGGAGATGCAAGAGGGAAGAGATATGGGGACATATGTATATGTATAACTGATTCACTTTGTTATAAAGCAGAAACTAACACACCATTGTAAAGCAATTATACTCCAATAAAAATGTTAAAAAAAAAAAAAGAAAAGAGAAAGCCCAGAATTAAAACCAAGCTTATGTGGTCAATTAATCTATGAAAAGGGAGGCAAGAATATACAAAGGGGAAGGATAGCCTCTTCAATACATGGTGTTGGGAAAACTGGACAGCTACATGCAAAAGAATCAAACTGACTACTTTCTCACACCATATAAAAATAAACTCAAAATGGATTAAAGATTTAAATGTAATACCTGAAATCATAAAACTCCTAAAAGAAAACATAGGCAGTACACTCTTTGACATCAGTCTTTGAAATAATTTTTTGGATCTGTCTTCTTAGGCAAGAGAAAGAAAAGCAAAAACATACAAATGGGACTGCATCAAACTAAAAAGCTTTTGCAGAGCAAAGGAAACTATCAACAAAACAAAAGGCAGCCTACTTAATGGGAGAAGATATTTTCAAATGATATATCCAATGAGAGGTTAATATCCAAAATATACAAAGAACTTATAATGACATCAAGAAAACTAACAACCTGATTAAGAAATGGGCAAAGGATCTGAAGACATTTTTCTAAAGAAGACATACATATGACCAAGACGCACATGAAAAGACGTTCAACATCACTAGTCATCAGTGAAATGCAAATCAAAACTACAATGAAATGTCACCTCACACCTGTTAGAATGGCTATCATCAAAAAGAACACAAATAACGTGTCGGCAAGGGTGTGGATAAAAGGGAACGCTCGTGCACTGTTGGTGGGAATCTAAATTGATAGTCACTATGGACGACAGTATGGAGGCTTCTCAATAAATTAAAACTAGAACTACCATAAGATCCATCAATTCCCCTTCTGGGTATTTTTCCAAAGAAAACAAAAACACTAAAACAAATGAACAAATATAACGAAAGAGAAACAGACTCACATAAACAGAGAACAAACTGGTGGGTGCCAGAGGGGAAGGGGGTTGGTGGATTAGTGAACTAGGTAAGGGATATTTAGAGGTACAAACCTCCAGTTATAAAATAAATGTCTTGGGATGTAACATAAAGCATAGGTAATATAGCCAATAATACCGTAATAACTTTATACTGTGACAGATGGTAACCAGACTTATCATGCTGATCATTTTGTAATGTATCCAAATATCAAATTACTACGTTGTACATCTGAAACTAATATAATATGTAAGTCAATCATATTTCAATAAAACATTCTTAGCAACAATAAAACAAAATGAAGAAGAAAATCAAATTTGATCAGAATACTGCAGAATCTGTTAACATGAATAACAAAAGATACACTAGAAGTACTCATGTATAAAAAATTCAAGATCCCATAATAAACCAACAAGTTTTTCCATTATTTTAACTTCTGAAGATTACTTCCTTAAATGAAAAATAAACAACATGAGGAAATTTACAAACCATTTTCCAGTATGATCCGTTCAGAACAGAAAACAGCTGCCAATCTGCACTACAGATAAATGTGTAGATAAAAACAGAGACCTAGTCTTTACAACTACATCAATTTTCAACAGGTTGTATTGATAAATAATCTAAATTTCTGGCCTCTTGCCTTGAACTCTTTCCTGTCTCAATAAATGGCAACATCATCCAAGTGCTGCTCAAAATCAGAACCTTGACTCCCATTTATCACTCTTTAATTCTCCTCTACAGTAAATTATCTGCAAGCATTGTTGCCTCTACTTCCAAAACATACGTAAACATGCTCCTTCTCTTCATCTCTCTTACCACTCTCTCAATTCAGGCCATCAACAGCTTTGCTTAGGCTTCTGCAATAGCCTTCCAACTGGTCTTCCTGTGTACACTTCTGTTCTTCTGACCACATCCAACCCCAGAGTTCATCTAACACCTTGCAGCCACAGCTATCTTTTTTGATACAAGTCTGTACATATCACTCCCCTACTAGATGAATCTAAAATACTTAACAGTCTCCCTACATTACCTGGCCCCTACCTAACTCTCCAATTGCATCTTAACTGACTCATCTGCTGCATCACGTTATCCTTCTTTCTGTTTCTAGAATATCCAAGCTAGTTACCACTTAGGGTCTATCTACTTGCTATTCCTTCTAATTGGAATGCTCTGTTGCAGATCTTTCCGTGTTACTTCCTTATCATCAAGTCTCAATTCAACTGTCAATCCCCTCCCAACCCCAAACCCAGAGGCTTTCCTTGACCATCTCATCTAAATTAATCCCCAATCAATTTCTATCACATCATGCTGTTTAACTTTCTTCCTATTATTTATTACTACCTTAAATTACCTTCTCTACTTCTAAGTTACCCACTTATTCTCTGTCTTCTCCCTTGAATGTTAGCTCCTGAGCACTGGAACCTTATCAGTCGTATTCACCATTTACTACCCAGTGCCTAGAAAAGTGCTTGGTACACAGTAGGTGCTCACTAAATATTTATTACAAGAGTGAATATACTTAACAACAACAAAAAGAAGCAGCTCAAAATATGAATAATTATCTTAAGATTCAAAAAGAAGTATTGTATGAATTTATATCATGTGATTTCATGTTACACACATTAACAATATCAGTGGAACTTATTACATATTAGAGATCCCAAATATTAATGAAAAATACATTATTTTACTAAGTTACTTTAAATTCATTTCTAATATAAAACCTTTCAAAATGAGGAATTTTAAATCTACTTATGAATGGGGAAGGGAAGCTATATGTCTTTCTTTTGGCAAAAATAGAATGGTCTCTTTAGGACTAAATCAGAAGCATTTAAAGGAATACGCTGAGAAAAAAAAAGGTCAATTTAAAAAATGAATACCAATTTTTAAGGCAGAGAAAATCTACTGAAACCTGAGGGAAACAAAAGACATTGGTTTCCCAAGGGCCAGTAAATCATCATGTAGCTAAACACGATCTCTAAGGACTCTTGACATCTGGAAATGTTAAGTCCAAAGTTGTCCAAGTGCCCAGATACCACCATATCAGTGTTCGTACTTGCAAGACCCACTAGCTAGTCACACAGTTAATGAGAATGACTCAAATGTGTGCCTTGGGGGGGAAATTATAAATTACTACATCTCTTGGATTTCTAGGGTCTTCCCGAACAGTCAAAGCCACAGAATTTGTGAATGCCAGGGGCCCCATCACTGTATTTGGACTGTTTCAATGAGACAATAAACTACCTGGGATATTAGTTAAGATTTTTAAAATAACTAGGAAACTATTTTCTCCACTGGAACTATTTAGTAAATACCACAGAGCATGAATACAACCACTGAGATTACAGACAGTAGCAAACAAAAATGGTGCTGGGCACTTTATGTTCCTGTTAATTGACTGTCTTTGTTATACAACATTGTCGGAAAAAATCTGACTACAATTCTAACTGCAAGCCACAGTAATCATGTCAATGTGTGAACTACCTGAATATCTAATTATGAAAAAAAGAAGGCAATTTCACAGTGGAAGCACTGTCCTAATTCAAGAAACCCAGCCATATTAACTGATTAGTCTGACATGTAGCAGATAGCTGAAAAACTTTAATTTGAAAGATAATTATTTTTACCTGATTAATACGCTTCAGATTAAATTCACTGCTTTTAATGGGCCCATCAACTTGACGACCTGGGAAATTAATAAATTTTGCATGCAGTAATCCTAGGAAATTTATACAGCCAAGCTACACATCATTACAAGGATTACCTTCACAGTAGGCATTGTCCTCTCGAAGAGCCCTAAAACCATCTCGACAGCTACAAACGGCCCTGTCATTCAGATTTCTGCAGACAGAATTCTCCATGCAGTTATGCCTTTCAGAACAAAAGTCATAACCTACAAGAAAAAAGAAACTTATTAGGGTAAATAAAATCATAACAAAGCAAATAAACTTTGTCTCCTTAAAATCTTTCTTTAATTTAGAAGCTATATTTCTCTAAACGATTAAGTTGATATCTTCATCCAATGTTTATAGGACCATATGCTATGTGTACTAAAAAGTTTTTGAGTGTGTTTAACTCAATTAATTCCTTCTTGAAGTTAACTCAGTTAATTCCTTCTTGAAGTCTCCTCTATTTCTGACTTTATAAATGCTATCTCTAGTCCCTAATATTCCAATTACAGTCCTCCAAATATTGGAAACACAGATTCTTGGAGTACAAAATGAAGATTTACAATATAGAAGACAACACAGTGAGGAAGGAAAGTGATCTGAGAATTACTGATTGAACACTGTCAATAACTATGAGTAATACAGACCAAGCCAGATGAGATGTGCACATTATGTATTTAAGAAATGAAACAGACAACTTGGCATCCTTAAAAAAACCCACAAAACTCTAAATGTATAAAAAAAATCACATCACTTTAATCTAATTTTCTCAGGAAATCTGCAAGACAAAGTATGTCCACTCAAAAGAAAAAGAAAGTTTTTATGAATTATAAAGATTTCACAGATTCCAGAGTCTTTATGTAGAGGAAAGAAAAATGGAACATTTCATAAACAGTGACACCAATCATGTGTAATTTCTCAAATCTCTTTTTCCTGTGTGAATCCCTGTTCAAAGATCATCTAAGATGCTGAAATAAAAAGCTGGAACACTGGAATCCATATTTAATGGAAATTATGTGATTATACATCATTCAAACAATTTTCAAATTGCTTGATGCATAAATTTTCTGTCTAGTTTTACATTGTCTAATGAATTATTTTTTCACCATGTATAAAAGAAAAGAGGTCCAGAAGAATACATTTCATGTAGCTCAGAATAAACTCATCTGCTTACATGCAAGAAAAGACTTTTACCTGAGCAAATCATGAAGATGTAAGTTCTACACTCATCTTACTTGTTATCAAATTACCATACAGTGCTGTGATTCAGTGAAAGGGTGAACTAAGCTATACCACAACCAAAAGGTATACTCTCGTTCAGCACAATGGTTGATGTCCATTCCAATTGGTTTGTGCCCATAATGACTATGTTGAATATTGACCCAGAGTTAAAACAAATCTCCCATGAAATGCAACTACAATGTATAGTAAAATAGTGTTTGTACAATTTAATAAGCCTTAGGAAGGCTGAGGCTCTCAAAATACAGTGATGCATTTAAAAAGGATAGGAAAAATCAAAAGAATTAGTGATTTCTACAGAAATAAAATAAAATAGAACAGAGTGTACAAAGATTGGAAAAATACATAGTCAATAACAGCACTGAAATCACTTGACAACTTTTCTTGACAAGATTCTTCACAATCTAAATTCTCATGATTAAGGCTGAAAATTTAGAAGCAAAAGGTTCACTCTTAAGGAAAGGAAAAGTTAAACATGTTTTCTCCTTGGGTCTTTTTATTTCCTTCTTTAAGTAGCTAAATTGAGACCATATTTCTTAAAATGTATTCCAGTGTCTTACAATGCCTGATGAGGGATAATTTCAGCTAAAAAGTCATCCTCATTCTCTATACCAATAGCTCAGCACATCATCAACCTAAAATGAAAATGTTCCACAAAATCACTTTATATTTATTCTAAATTAAAACAATGTTACTAAAAAAAACTGGCCCACTCCTTAAGATACACAGAGAATTAAGGGACCATGTTTTAACAGCGCTAAATCTGTAGAAGTTTACCTGTAATGCTTCAAACAACTTTTAGAGAGCAGTGACTAAGAACAGGAACTGTTCCTGACGCACTTTTACTTTTCTTTCGTAAGTTTATATTTTTCAAAACTATCTTTCAACACTTCATTTTGATGCATTTTCTCTTCTCCTATTTTTCAGACTCTGTTCAATCCATGCTGTCACTGTCTATGCCATAAGCCTCCTCTATTACAATCCATTTCCCGTCTGTATAAGTAATGGTAAGACCCCCTCATCTCAGCATCAAATATCATGCACACGCTCACCATGCAGTGTTTAATTGCTGCAAGAATTTTCTAACTATAAGATAACAGTATGATTCTACTTTTCATTGTTTTAGGTTCAGTTATGGAGTACTTCACTTTTCATCAGATGAGTTTTTTAAGTTAACCTGGAGACTTGAAAACTGAAAATTTTGTCAAATACTAATTTACTCTAAACAATGTCAGATAGCTATTTTGATTTAGTCTCTCAAGAAATAAGTTGATTGAATCTATTGGTTGTTTTACTGCTTAGATTCAAAAATGCCAAGGTTAAAATGTTAACTACTGATGGTTAGAAAATTCAGACTCAGTTAAAGAGGCTTGTTTCCAATCTATAGGGAAAAACTTCAAAAAAAATCAGAGTACGGGTTGGCAATAAACCATAGTCCTACCACCATTATAGCCACATTCCTACTCATCTGTGCTTGGTTTTTGGAGTTGAAAGACATGGATTTACATCTGATCTCTACCACTTACTGGCTATGTAAATTACTAGCTGTTTAAGTTAATTAACCTTTCTAGACCTTCAGCTTTTCTCACCTGTAAAATTAGGATAATGTCTACCTTGCAAAAGGTTCAAATGAGATCATCTATGTAAAAGTGTAATAGTATAGCATTTGTTAATAATTAAAGCAGTTAGAGTATTACTAATAAGCCATAAGCCAAATGTGTTGAGATACCTATCATAGGAGGAAATTCAAATATTTGCTATAAATGGATAGATTAATGATCTAATACAATCAGGTCTTTCTTTTATTTCCTCCTTTGGGTTTTAACCTCAAGGATACCAAGTTTTCTATTCCTTTTAAGCTTTCCAAATTTACATGAGATTCTTTCATTAAGTGTACTAGATCTTTCTATAAAATATTAATAAGCATTTTTCTATGAATGAGGATACAAAAGGGTAAGGAAGGGTCAGATACAAAAGATTATGCATAAGAACAATATAAATAAATGTTATTCATAATAACCAGGAGAAAGAGAATGCAATAGTTTTGAGGTGAATATTTGTTGGTTTTGCCTTACAGGTGTCTATTCCTCCTTTTTGTGGGAAAAAAACACAACAAAACAAAAACCTAGTCATACCTGGGATGAACTCTTCACCTCTACTGTTAGCCTAGGTGCTTACAGGAAAATGGACTACACTGCCCACTGGTTAAGGCCACACCAGTCAAAGCATCCCACGGGTATGGACATAGTAATTTCTTCAGGTCTGAGCAAATGATGCAGTTCAGGTTAACGCAGATAATTGAAACTCAATTCTGGGACCTTTGTTCAACTCACGAGGATATTGAACTTTCTCTTCCACCTACTTGAGTATCATAATAACGTGAGCGTAAGAATGTCAGGGAACACACAGAGTCTGAAAATAAGGCCACCTCAGAGGAGACAAACAGAAAGATGCATCTAAGCAAAGGGGCGAGATTTGAGATCTGCGTCAAGCCACTCACTGGGGCCATGTATTCCACTGTTTGCTTAAATCAGTTGCATTGGGTATTCTATCAATTGTACCTGAAAGAATATTAACTCATATCAGTATCGTCTGCAAGATGATGGATAATCCTGATTTTTCCCAAAAGGTAGTTCACGTGCATGGATGAACATTTAAAAAAACAGTACTGATAGCAATGGAATTATTTAAATGTGTATAAAAAAATACATGAATCTAACAAATAATCCCATTATTTCATGGATACTACTGCTTAGGAATAAAAGTAAATTTTCACAAAATGAGTTGACTAACAGTAGACATTAAAACATTAACTAAATAATGTTATTTGTGGTACACAGATAACAAGAATCATGAAGATGTAATTGAATGATGTGGGAAACTATGAATTGTCCAGAAGTTGGGTGCAAACAATTTACACCCACTCAGCCTTATGCACACGGTGCCTCTATCACTTCTAATTGTAAGGCACGACAAAGTCAATGCTAAATTAAAGTTGGGCTTCCAGTGAATAGGACTTGATGGTCTGTAAGCAGAGAAAGGGGCGGCCAAGGGAGGAGAAGAAGAATGGGATGGGCTGAGATATGAAAACATATAGTTTCACGTTATTTCTGTACCTTTCTAAGTCAGAGTCCTCGCTGTATCATGAAGTCTCTGTTGTGTTGTAATTTGTCATAAGCTTCCTTGAAAGAGCTCTCAAATATGAAAAAAGTGAAAAGAACATTCCTGCTCCACTGTTCCTGAGCTGCTACAATGGAAGACAGCAGGGTACCTAGAAAACAGCCCTGGCTGGATTTGACTTGGTGCCTAGAAGTTTGGAGCCTTATTTCGGTGCACAGCTTGGTTTCCAACCACCGGCGGAGCCTCCAGTGGAAAGGTCAACAATTTAATCTCATGCTCTGCCCTCAGGGAATATTTACTAACTGTTGTTGAACAACTTAGTTTTTCAGATGTGAACATGGCATCTTTAGCACTAGGCAGACAGGCCTGGAAACTGGAGGCCAACCTTACTACAAATGAATTTGTCACAATAGGTGTGTAGGAGTTGATTCAAACTTTAAGCCTTCAAAACTTGACGTTTTTTAGTTTAAAAGTCAGAGAATACCAGGACTCATTTGTTTATTCTATTTATTTGAAGTCAGAAATGGAAGTAACCTTTATTTTAAACGGTGCTAAATGTTTCAAGAAAGGCCAACTTGTCCAATTTCAGTTCCAGTTCTAAACCAGAGGTTCTCAATCCAGGCTGAGTAAAATAATTTATTGAAGAGTGTTTTTTAAGGTGATACCAAGGCTCCATCCCATATATCTGAAATCTGGCTCTGAAACACTTATTCAGGAATTAGGAAAAGGTCTTTGAGCTTCTGCCTTAGCGAAGGCAACTCCATATTGGAAGCCCCAGTTACATTTTGAGAAAAACCTATGACCTAGGCCTGACTAAGCTATAATATGATTAAATGCTTAAAGAGTAACCTTCTACATGCTTGAGAAATTCCAGGAACTACAGGACATTTCAAGCCTGCAGCTACAGACAACTGCTCTCCCTACACAATCAAGGTGACTCGGACCAGACCACTGCACCACCAATTTCAAGGCAATTATCGAAGCAGACTGTGCTGCTCCACACATAGCCCCCTACTGCACACCTCTGAAACTTTTCCTTTACAAACTCTTGTCCCCTAACTGGCAACTCGGAGATGGTTTTGGGGACACTAGTCCATCTTCCCAGGTTGCCGGCTTCCTGAATAATACATCTTTCTTTTTCCACCAAACCTTGTCTCCAGAACATTGACTTTTGAGCAATGAGAAGCCAAACCTGAGTTTGGTTCTGGCTCTGGCCGGTCACATATCAATGATATCAGGATCTCAGGTGGAGGGGGTGTAGGTCATGGTATATTTTGCCATTGTATTGATATTTTGAGTGGGCTGTGTAAACATATTAATTTTTAAAACTATAGGCAATTTAAATGTAACCAGTTTTGTAGCTAGCTTTTCCATTCTTAATTTGCTCTTGGTAATGTATTAAGGCTCTTTAAAAAGAAATGGATGCAATCAGGCCGTCTTAATTGAATGGATGGAAGAAGCAGCTAAAAAGAAAAGGAAAAAACTGTACCACCCTCCTAAAAATGGGAGAGAGGGATCTTATGTTTCCTTTTTAATAGATGAGATTAAAAGGAAACAAAATAGTATATGTTTTATAAAGTCTCTTTTTCTTACTTTTTTCCATTTAAGTTTTATTTTGCACCAATAAAGGCTATTATTAAAACAAGTGCTAGTAGCTCATTTAAGGCACTGTTATACAGTACCAACTACATGAGTTATGAGTCTCAGCTACATCCCAGGTGTCATACTAGGTATTAAGAATATAGAGATGAATATAAAGACCCAGCCTGTTACATTTTGCACCTCAAGGTGCAAAATCCAATGAAGGAGACAGATTCACAAACACATAATTTCAGGATAACACAAAAAGGCACATATAATTTCATGATTGGTAGGGAACATAAAAATTCCATATAATTAATCCTTTAGTTTAATACTTAAATCTATAACAAAATACCAAGTTTAAGAATCTTTAGTGATGGGCAACTCACTGCCTCCTGGGCAGCCCACTGCATTTCTGAATACCTCAAGTTTTACTGTTTTCTTATACTGAACTAAAAATCTAAGTTCCTTCTACTTATTGGTCATAGGCTTATCATCATAGAGGCAACACAGAATAAGCAATGCATGTCTGATGGCCTCTCTCTTCTTGGTAGTGTAGAAGCCTATCAGTGAAGGAGAGTGGAATTGTGAAGAGAGGGATTTGAACAACATGGGAATCATGCTCAGACAATTATAAAAACAGACTGAAGAGAAAAGAAAGGAAATCGCCCCCCACCCCCAGCAAAAAAAAGAAACAGTAAAATAACTCAGCACTGTTGTGTAAATGTTTTCAACAATGCCATGCTGACTCAGGACAAGTACACAGAGAGAAGTATAGAAACCCAGAGCTTGAGACAGGTACAACACACCCTGCAGAAATGCATGGGAGCATCTCGATTTTAATTCGATGGTCTTTGGAAATAACTTGATTATAAAAAGTTCTATTTCCTGTCAGTTGAAGTAGCCTCTTAGAATGACTCATGCACATAAATTTTATTTTACAGACAAGGCTTACCTTTACAAACTTTGCAACAGCTATGAGACAAGGTAATCTGATGAGACTCTGGACAATCCAGAGCTGGACAGCCTGAACTCTCAACCAGCTTCATGGTCTGGTCCTGTCAGACAACAGAAAATAAAAGCTTCAAACCTCTTAATTAGGAATAACTCAGAAGTTTCCAGATCCGACATCCAAGAAATTTCTTCGAACATGAGAGAAAAATTTTCACCCTGCGAACCTCTGCACAGGTCACACACTCACTTGCAAAATAACATTAAATGACAACTGGAAAGCCTTTCAAATGGACAAGCAGCTCTGGGAATGGAAGCATGCCACACTGCAGCCATGCCTTCAATTTCCAAACATCAGGGTAATCCTGAAAGATTCTGTTAGTTTACAACATATTTGCACATCCAGATGACAATTGTGTCAAAGATACAGCTTGAATTCTATCAATAGCTCACTTTGGAAAAAACAATAAATAAAACCCGGGCTTTTTAAACATTCTCATTTCAAAGTTTCCTAAACTGTTATAGATTATCCCAAGTGAGTGTGATGAGGAACATTGGGGATCTCTCACAAAACTATAAGGAAAATGAGGGCAGGATTTATGTCTCTTGAGCATGAATGTCTTGCATTTTTTCTGGCATATAATAAGCAATCGAAAACTTTTCCTGAATGAATGAATAAATCAATGTAAAACGATTATAGTTCTAGCCACCGAAGCAGATAAAACCCTTCTCAAAGAGAAACCAAAATACAGAACAGAATACTTTTCTGATAAATGTAACAGCACTGCCCTTGAAGCCAACATTTTGCTTCTATACTGTCAACCTCCAGTCTCTTTAAGAGCGAGGGTCATTAACTGTTATACTATGCTTACCAATACATAAGTAATAAAATAACCGTTGGAACTTGAAGGCTTCTGTTTTAATACTGCTCAATAGCTTAGCTTTTTAGATATCATTTCTATAAGCACTGCTTTTATTGAAGAAATCGTAATTTCAATATCTCCCTCTTCCTGGCTTATCAATGGAAAGGACCTTCTCCAAGTCACCATAATGGCAGGAAAAAAAAAGAAAGAAAGTGTCAGAAGACATGTATACAGTGGAGTCAAACGCTATTCTCTCTTTGGTTTGACGGTAATATCCATTCTGATAATCTTATTTTCAGGACCACCGTGTTTTTCTGTGTTACTATGAAACTCACAGACCCCCCAGGACACATTTTCAAGGCCACAAAACTGACAATAAAGGAACAAAGGAGGACTAGAATTGACAGCCCAGAAAATGGAAGCCTGAGAGAGATGACAATTATGTAAAATAGCTCAGGGGCCTGAAGGGAGAAAAAACAATGGGAGTCCTTAATGTCAAGAATTCAGTGAAGAATACAAAAGCTTATGAAATTCTGGTAGAGCTGTGCTGTAGAATCCACAGCCACTAGCTACAAGATTCTGACAACTTTGTATGATAAAATAATGTAAAATATTTCATTAAGAATTTTATATTGATTACATTAGAAATGATAATAGTTTGGATATATGGGGTTGAATACAGAAAATTTAGCCCAAATAAAAATCACATGTGTGGCTTGCATCATACTTCTACTGGACAGCACAGCATTAGAGGGTAGGAAGTGATTTCTTTTGCTTGAGCAAATAAATGGTAACATTTATTCATTCACCCAATATTTATTAAGCACCTGCAGAGTTGCCTATACACAGACTTCTCACAAATCGAATTTAAAATAAAATCACTTTATAGGTATTTTAAAATCAAATAGGAAACTATCTCAGTAAATTTTAGATCATAATTATCAGTATTATGGAATACACTTGTCAAATGAAAAGAACACACACACACACAAAGTGGAGAATCTTCAAATGCCCTCACAATTTTCAGATTTAGGGCTGATATTTCAAAGTTAGAGTTTACTTAGAAACCAGCTGATAAAAGTTTTCCACCTTCCTTGAAGTAAAATTTCTCTGATTTCCTTGGTGTTGCTAGATCTCACTCCAAGCCTTCCAATCCTTATATCTACCGTGGGACCTGCTCCACTCAAAACAGCATTGGTGAAGGGATGCTGACGGAGAAAAATCCATCTGGAAATATAGCTTCAGCAATTGTGTTAGTGTTCCTATGCCCCAGCTCCCTTAACTTTAAGATGGTAACCTACATCATGGGAGAGCTTATTTAAAGCCAAAAGAAGCAGCTAGAATACCTTATAATGGACGTGGACAAATCAGAGCTTTCACGTTCCAGAAACCAAATCTGTCACAGTTTTGCATCTTTATGTCTCTGCCTTGCTTATCCCAAATGTCTTCCAACTTAAGATGCACGAGGTATACAGCTGGATTTTTCAGATTCAACTTATCTTGGCAAAATTCTGAGGATTTTCCTTTCGCCAACACTTAATCATATGAATGCTCACAGTTTATTGCCAGCAGAGTAAATCACTTATCTTAATTTTCTAAATAACCTATACATACTAAATCATCCCCACAAACCATGTACAGGAGGCATCTGAAGAAGAAAATTAAGGATCAAATGTAAATGAACCCTAAAGCAGAAACTTTATATGTAGACAGTTTCCTTTAGACAGAATATGGCTTGAAATATAACATTATGGTCAAGGAATATAAAATCATAGTTTATAAAAGGTAAATGTGAAAAGTGTTATGAAACATATTTAGTTTTTCAATTAGTAGGTCAAGAAGTAGACTTAAAATGAATCACGTTTGCTTCAGAAGCATACGTCAAGAGCACATGTATAAAACATTCCCCTTAAAATTATTTAAAAGATTCCTCCCAAAGGAATTAAGATCAATATCAACCTCATCTCCATCCAACACCTAATTTTTATTAGGTAAATTTGGTTCTGATTTTAATTGGACTGATATTTATCACGAGTCAAAAGCAAGAGTGAGAACAGGCCGAGTCTAATTTTATCTAATACATTTTCTTCAAAACAGCAAACAAGGAGTTGATTTGTGTTTGGAAAATGTAAGACAACTTCATAAAACTTTAATATGACAAAAGAGTGTTTTTATTTATTGGGAAAATTATTTTACAACCACTAATTTACATGATTGCAAAAACAATGAGAATTTCTATACATTTGAGCTATAATTATCATCTTAATTTTTCTCTTTGCCTTAGAATTTTAAAGGTATTACAAGGGTGAGATTTTTAAAGGAACATTTACTGTGTTCATGTAACGGAAAGAAATTTGAAACACACATGAAGAGCTTCCTTACCTGGCACTCATAGAGAACACATACGCCAGAAGAGGAGTAGACCGTATTTCTTTCTCCTTCAAAATAGGTTCGTCCATGAAATTGGCATATAGCTTTGGAGTAAAAAAACATATATATTTTTTAAATGTTTCATTAAGAAAAATAGCTTACAGGTGTTCAGATCATTTTGCCACAATATTTCACATGTCCTTGTGACTTTTCAAGGTGTTTGAGTAACTGTAAACCTAAATTCAACCCAATATAAGGCACGTGTAGGCTCAAGTTATTTTCATGCCCATTAAGTTCAGAGAGTAAAATAAGGTACAAAAAGGATAAGGGGCAATGGCAAGTCAGAATTAAACTCTGAAAAAGGAGTGCTGATAAGCAGACTCAAAGCTAATTACTTGCCTGTTAGATGATGTCCCACTTCAGGGCACATTAAGCAGGTGCTCAAAGAGCTACAAATCAGGGGCAACACAAATATGAGAAAAGTTCATTTTTATATACCATTACAGAATTTTTTTTTTTTTTTTTTTGCGGTACGCGGGCCTCTCACTGTTGTGGCCTCTTCCGTTGTGGAACACAGGCTCCGGACGCGCAGGCTCAGCGGCCATGGCTCACGGGCCCAGCTGCTCCGCGGCATGTGGGATCGTCCCGGACCGGGGCACGAACCCGTGTCCCCTGCATCGGCAGGCGGACTCTCAACCACTGTGCCACCAGGGAAGCCCCATTACAGAATTTTAAAACAGAAAATTAGAAAGAAACTATTTTAATTCCAGTACATACATGTAAATGTTATGTTTTATGGGTTAGTATCATTTTATTTGTAAGTACATGTGGGTTAAGGCACCCTACTTAAGATGTCGAAAGGTCTTAATCTGGGCCTGCCTTGCTTCCATCACAATTAAATAAAATTTTAAGATAGAACTTCAGACTCTGGTGAAAACATTTTTAATGAGTGAAGATGCATACAAAGTATCAAAGAATTTTTTTGAGACTTTCAAAATATTTACAATTCACAGCAAACATTTAGCCAATGGAAACTGCTTGCTTGTTTTGAAATGAATGTTTCACACTACCTATGTTGACTCATCACCTAAACAGAGACAGATTTACCCTGAAGCTAATTAAGCTTAACTTTCAGTATCCTTCTTGGGCTTAGCCCTCCATTCTAAGGCTCTGAACCAACTTTTGTTTTCACAGATTTGCACTGTTTTCCTTTCAAAGGACACTCAATATCGTAGATGCTTTGGAGCTCCATAACATCTAGATCAACCCAAGCTAATCACTTCAAAAGACCAGAGGAAGCAGTCATCTGATAGGAAGAAAACTCAAGCAGTTTGTTAGCCCTATTTACTAAATCCAATTTTTAATTTTAACTACATGGATTTTACAAAAGGGGTGTGTATATTTCCTTTTAATTCCATTGTGTGCGTTAGAATAAAGTCCCTCTTCAGAATTTATACATCCCATTATCTTTAAAAGTATCACATTGCCTAAAAAAATTTATAACAAAGAAATTAGACATACTTCTATTAAATATTGAGTATATATATGGTTGTAGAAATATTCATATTTAAGCCAACTTTCATCTTTGCCCAAAAGTTAACTGATTATTTAAAAGCTGCACATTTAAATAATGGAAAGCGTGCACATTTTAAAAATGCCATCCTTCAGCTGATCTCCCTACTCAGCTTTTATTAACAAATTTCACTACATAATATATATTACTGGAAAATTGATTTTAAAGTTTTGGAGGTTGTTGGAAGTGAATACAACTTACTTGCATAAATTATATTACTTAAAAGCTGGCTGAAGCTTGCTCACTCATGAATATTCAAAATGAAAATAGGGAGTTGTCAGTTGCATACTATCTATCATATATGAATTACAATAGCATGTGCATTTACTTAATGAACCTGATTGATTGTAAAATGTCTATATCCAACGTGTAATTTTTAAGATTGTGCTTTGTTTTTTCTTATGAGATTCAATAACCTCAAAGTACCAAGATCTGGCTTATGGCATGTTCAATTATACTTAAGTACCACATTTTATAAGATAAGGAGAATAAATAAAACCTTCTTCTATTCAGCACCTGCCAGTCAAAGGTTCCTAAGCCTATTATATTATACAACTCGGTAACTGCAGTCTATTCAGGCCCAAGGGTACGTTGAAGAAAAAAATATGATGTTCCAAGTCTTTCTTAGAGCAGAGGGAAAAGGAAACACTGTAAAACCACAAAGGTAAATTCTTCTTATACAAAGTCTTATGATAATTTAATACTCATGCAGAGCAGATGGACCTTCTGCTCTAAACTCTTAATTCAAAAGACTCAAATAGGCAACTTGTGAGACAATAGGGCACCAAATGGAGCTTGGCAGAGCGAGAAGCACAAAACGAATGAGATCACAATTGCTTCATTTCCTTTCAAGCAATCAGCACAAACAGGGTGAATTTGGCTTAGAAAGAACCCAAAGTGAGTGATTTTTGTCTCGTTTCTTTTTTGATCAGTTGCTGTGATTCTCCATAATTCTGAGGTTTACTCTAAATACCTAGTAATGCCATCAGGGTATGCCTTCCCTAGGTTCTTTAGGGGAAAAATGTTAAGAAACTCAGAAATATATACATACATATATACATCTATAGGTATATATTCCTAATCATTCCTAAAAAATACTACAAGGAATCTTGAAAATCCATAAGGATGGCTCTGGGACGTAGGAGTAGACTGCAGGAGTAAAAGTCGTATTAATCTGTTGATACATTTAACAAATACGTACTGAGCTCCTGCTAACATGCCAGGTAGTCTGCTAGGTGCTAGGATTCAAAGATGAAAGAGACATGTTTCTACCCCTCACTACTGAGTTGGGAAGACAGACTCATACACAACTAACTATAATAAAAGCCAAGCTCAAGTGCTATAACTGAGAAATTCATAAGTGACAGGTAAACACAGGAGACCAAGTGGTAAACTGGGGGTGGGGGCGGGGGCACTGGATCAAAGGTGAGGAAACAAGGGCTGGAGAAGGACCCAGACTCCGGCAATAGCGACAAGTCATCATCACCCCAGGGATAAGGAACAGGGAGAGGAAATGGTTTTATTGGAGCCCACAGTGAGCCAGAGTTATGAAGGAGAGGCAGCCCAGTGGGAGTCGAAATCATGAGAGACACAGGTACCACCAGAAACCCAGCCTGGTGCAGGGAAGGAGCAGGGGAGAAACACCGCCAACTCTCTCTCCTCTGGCCTTCTATTTCCTGCCAGTGCATCCCATTGGCAAACCCTACCCAAAGCCAGCTGGCAAGGAGACCAGGGTGATACAGTCTGCAGAAGTCCAGCTCCTGGGGTACAGAGTAGGACAGAGAAAGACAGGTGGGGTGTGTGGGGTGTCCAGGAGAAAGAATAACCAACCCCCAGCACTGGTAGCTATCACAGTAATTCAATTTAGACCATGAAGAGAAATAGTTTACAAGGATAGGTTGCTTACAAGAGCATGAGAGAGTGGAACACAGTAAAAATAAATTTTAAAGAGGGAAAATTGAGACATTTAAAAAATACAGCTCTATTTAAAAAAAAAAAAAAAAAACCCAGATAGCTTATCAAAATGAGATCCATAAGCAAGGAGAAGGCAAAATGAAGGAACTGGACAGATCAAGTGTTAAAACAGAGGAGAGGAAACAGATTAGGTGCTGCCTTGATTTTAACCAAGGCTAGCCCCTGTAGGTATCAGGGACAAAGCCTCAGGGATAACAATGATCACTGTGGCTGCCACACTGACTGCAAGAAAGTCTCTAGAATCCCCTAACTGAACTGCACCTCCCTGCTTACCCTTCCCCAGCACAGTATAAGAAATCACTTCCTCAACAAAACAACAAAGGAATAATCACTTTGCTGTATTGATTTCTTCTTCAATTCAATTGCATTAACATGTTCATAGACAGAGGCTTCATTTCTTTCCTAGTTTTGGGGTGTGTGTGTGTGTGTGTGTGTGTGTGTGCGCGCTGGTGTGTGCATATATAGCAATAAGTTTCTTGTGACATAACTCTGGATACCTATGTCCAAATCATTTACCAGCTTAAAGCAGAATTATGCCAACTAGGCTGCATTTTCAAAGATCTATGCTAAGTGATTTACTGAGTATATTACATGTACATATTCGAAGGTAACGAAGCCTCTACAGGGAAGGGTATTAATTCATTGATACAGTCTTATCCCCTTGCAGACTAAGAAGCTAAGCCCCCATGCAGTCAGACTAACCCATAGCACTACTGCTACTCTTAAATTATTAATATTAACCAATGTCAAAGGCATATTCACTATGACTCTCATACACACACACACACACACACACACACAACACCATACACACACACCAGGGGGTACCGTTCACATCGTGTGAATTATGTCACTCAGAGCTGTCCAATGAACAGTCTATTAAGCCATAGGGAGAGAAATTAACTAGAACTTGGGGAAATTCAATAGGATGCTGTAACAATTGGTATACATGTTTTACCAAGGTTATATTAAATATCACTAATCACATAGTTAATAGCACCATAATTATGAGAAAATCTGAAAAAGCAATTAATCTGAATTATTTTCACTGAATCTCTCCTCTGTTTTAACAATTAACAAGAAATAAGAAGACAGGAAATGCAACAGATGCAAATTTGAGACTCCTCAGTTATAAAAATGTGAAAAGGAATTTATAGAACAGATTGAGAAATGGATAAGTGAAAGAAGCCAGTAAAACTCTAAAAGCTATAAGTTACACATTAAAATCATGATTCATTGGTCATTAATGCAAAGATAGAAAATGCAGATCCCTCTAATGAGATCTAAATCAACTTCTGCAAACCTTTGTAGAAAGAATTATCCAAACCTATCTAACAATATTTTAGAATATAAAAGCAAATAGACATACATTTCACTTATAAACATTTCCTCAGTGACTATATATTTAGATTCTTTTTATTACTGGATTGAAAATACATGAGTCTACACTAAATTTCCCTATTGGTATCAACACAGAGGGCAGACAGCAGAGCAAGAAGAACTACAATCCTGCAGCCTGTGGAACAAAAACCACATTCACAGAAAGATAGACGAAAGACGAAAAGGCAGAGAGCTATGTACCAGATGAAGGAATAAAATAAAACCTCAGAAAAACAACTAAATAAAGTGGAGATAGGCAACCTTCCAGAAAAAGAATTCAGAATAATGATAGTGGAGATGATCCAGGACCTCAGAAAAAGAATGGAGACAAAAATCCAAAAGATGCAAGAAATGTTTAACAAAGACCTAGAAGAATTAAAGAACAAACGAACAGAGATGAACAACACAATAACTGAAATGAAAACTAAACTAGAAGGAAGCAATAGCAGAATAACAGAGGCAGAAGAATGGATAAGTGACCTGGAAGACAGAATGGTGGAATTCACTGCTGTGGAACAGAATTAAAAAAAAAAGAATGAAAAGAAGAGAACACAGCCTAAGAGACCTCTGGGACAACATTAAATGCAACAACATTCGCATTATAGGGGTCCCAGAGGGAGAAGAGACAGAGAAAGGACCAGAGAAAATATTTGAAGAGATTATAGTGGCAAACTTCCCTAAAATAGGAAAGGAAATAGCCACTCAAGTCCAGGAAGTGCAGAGAGTCCCATGCAGGATAAACCGAAGGAGAAACATGCCAAGACACATAGTAATCAAATTGGCAAAAATTAAAGACAAAGAAAAATTATTGAAAGCAGCAAGGGAAAAATGACAATAACATACAAGGGAACTCCCATAAGGTTAACAGCTGATCTCTCAGCAGAAACTCTACAAGCCAAAAGAGAGTGGCATGATATATTTCAAGTGATGAAAGGGAAGAACCTACAACCAAGATTACTATACCTGGCAAGGATCTCATTCAGATTCGATAGAGAAATCAAAAGCTTTACAGATAAGCAAAAACTAAGAGAATTCCGCACCACCAAACCAGCTCTACAACAAATGCTAAAGGAACTTCTCTAAGTCTGAAACACAACAGAAGAAAAGGACCTACAAAAACAAACCCAAAACAATTAAGAAAATGGTAATAGGAACATGCATATCGATAATTACCCTAAATGTGAATGTGTTAAATGCTCCAACCAAAAGACACAGGCTTCCTGAATGGATACAAAAAACAAGACCCATATATATGCTGTCTACAAGACCCTACCTCAGACCTAGGGACACATTCAAACTGAAAGTGAGGGGATGGAAAAAGATATTCCATGCAAATGGAAATCAAAACAAAGCTGGAGTAGCAATTCTCATATCAGAAAAAATAGACTTTAAAATAAAGAATGTTACAAGAGACAAGGAAGGACACTACATAATGATCAAGGGATCCATCCAAGAAGAATATAAAACAATTATAAATATATATGCACCCAACATAGGAGCACCTCAATACATAAGGCAACTGCTAACAGCTATAAAAGACGAAATGGACAGTAACACAATAATAGTGGGGGACTTTAATACCTCACTTAAACCAATGGACAGATCATCCAATATGAAAATTAATAAGGAAACACAAGCTTTAAATGACACAATAGACCAGACATATTTAATTGATATTTATAGGACATTCCATCCAAAAACAGCAGATTACACTTTCTTCTCAAGTGCACATGGAACATTCTCCAGGATAGATCACATCTTGGGTCACAAATCAAGCCTCTGTAAATTTAAGAAAATTGAAATCATATCAATCATCTTTGCTGATCACAACAATATGAGATTAGAAATGAATTAAAGACAAATAAATGTAAAAAACACAAATACATAGAGGCTAAACACTACGTTACTAAATAACCAAGAGATCACTGAAGAAATCAAAGAGGAAAACAAAAAATACCTAGAGACAAATGACAATGAAAACACGACGATCCATAACCTACGGGATGCAGCAAAAGCAGTTCTAAGAGGGAAGTTTATAGCTATACAAGCCTACCTCAAAAAACAACAAAAATCTCAAATAAACAGTCTAACTATACACCTAAAGGAACCAGAGAAAGAAGAACAAACAAAACCCAAAGTTAGCAGAAGGAAAGAAATCATAAAGATCAGAGCAGAAATAAATGAAATAGAAACAAAGAAAACAATACCAAAGAATAATAAAACTAAAAGCTGGTTCTTTGAGAAGATAAACAAAATTGGTAAACCATTAGTCAGACTCATCAAGAAAAAGAGGGAGAGGCCTCAAATCAAGAAAATAAGCAATGAAAAAGGAGAAGTTACAACAGACACCACAGAAATACAAAGCATTCTAAGAGAGTACTACAAACAACTCTATGCCAATAAAATGGACAACCTGGAAGAAATGGACAAATTCTTAGAAAGGTATAACCTTCCAAGCCTGAACCAGGAAGAAATAGAAAATATGAACAGACCAATCACAAGTAATGAAATTGAAACTGCGATTAAAAATCTTCCAACAAACAAAAGTCCAGGACCAGATGGCTTCACAGGTGAATTCTATCAAACATTTAGAGAAGAGCTAACACCCATCTTTCTCAAACTCTTCCAAAAAACTGTGGAGGAAGGAACACTCCCAAACCCATTCTATGAGGCCACCATCACCCTGATACCAAAACCAGACAAAGATACTACAAAAAAAGAAAATTACAGACCAATATCACTGATGACTATAGATGCAAAAATCCTCAACAAAATACTAGCAAACAGAATCCAACAACACATTAAAAGGATCATGCACCATGATCAAGTGGGATTTATCCCAGGGATGCAAGGATTCTTCAATTTATGCAAATTAATCAATGTGATTCACCATATTAACAAATTGAAGAAGAAAAACCATATGATCATCTCAATAGATGCAGAAAAAACTTTTGACAAAATTCAACACCCATTTATGATAAAAACTCTCCAGAAAATGGGCATAGAGGGAACCTACATCAACATGATAAAGGCCATGTATGACAAACCCGCAGCAAACATCATTCTCAATGGTGAAAAACTGAAAGCATTTCCTCTAAGATCAGGAACAATACAAGTATGTCCATTCTCACCACTATTAATCAACATAGTTTTGGAAGTCCGTGCCACGGCAATCAGAGAAGAACAAGAAATAAAAGGAACACATATTGGAAAAGAAGAGGTAAAACTGTCACTGTTTGCAGATGACATGATACTATACATAGAGAATCCTAAAGATGCCACCAGAAAACTACCAGAGCTAATCAATGAACTTGGTGAAGTTGCAGGATACAAAATTAATGCACAGAAATCTCTTGCATTCCTATACACTAATGATGAAAAATCTGAAAGAGAAATTAAGAAAACACTCCCATTTACCATTGCAACAAAAAGAATAAAATACCTAGGAATAAACCTACCTAGGGAGGCAAAAAACCTGTATGCAGAAACTATAAGACACTGATGTAAGAAATTAAAGAAGATACAAACAGATGGAGAGATATATCATGTTCTTAGATTGGAAGAATCAATATTGTGAAAATGACTCTACTACCCAAAGCAATCTACAAATTCATTGCAATCCCTATCAAATTACCAATGGCATTTTTTACAGAACTAGAACAAAAAATCTTAAATTTTGTATGGATTCACAAAAGACCCCGAATAGTCAAAGCAGTCATGAGGGATAAAAACGGAGCTGGAGGAATCAGACTCTCTGACTTCAGACTATACTATAAAGCTACAGTAATCAAGACAATATGGTACTGGCACAGAAACAGAAACACAGATCAATGGAACAAGATAGAAAGCCCAGAGTTAAACCTGCACACCTATGGTCAACTAATCTATGACAAAGGAGGCAAGGATATACAATGGAGAAAAGACAGTCTCTTCAATAAATGGTTCTGGGAAAACTGGACAGCTACATGTAAAAGAATGAAATTAGAACACTCCCTAACACCATACACAAAAATAAACTCAAAATGGATTAGAGACCTAAATGTAAGACCAGACACTATAAAACTCTTAGAGGAAAACATAGGAAGAACACTCTTTGACATAAATCACAGCAAGATCTTCTTTGATCCACCTCCTAGAGTAATGGAAATAAAAACAAAGATAAACAAATGGGACCTAATGAAACTTCAAAGCTTTAGCACAGCAAAGGAAACCATTAACAAGATGAAAAGACAACCCTCAGAATGGGAGAAAATATTTGCAAACGAATCAATGGACAAAGGATTAATCTCCAAAATATATAAACAGCTCATGCAGCTCAATATTAAAAAAACAAACAACCCAATCAGAAAATGAGCATAAGACCTAAATAGACATTTCTCCAAGAAGACATACAGATGGCCAAGAAGCACATGAAAAGCTGCTCAACATCATTAATAATTAGAGAAATGCAAATCAAAACTACAATGAGAAAAAAAAAAAAAAAACTACAATGAGGTATCACCTCACACCAGTTAGAATGGGCATCATCAGAAAATCTACAAACAAAAAATGCTGGAGAGGGTGTGGAGAAAATGGAACCCTCTTGCACTGTTGGTGGGAATGCAAACTGATACAGCCACTATGGAGCACAGTATGGAGGTTCCTTAAGAAACTAAAAATAGAATTACCATATGATCTGGCAATCCCACTACTGGGTATATATGCCAACCATAACTGAAACAGACACATGCACCCCAATGTTCATTGCAGCACTATTTACAATAGCCAGGTCATGGAAGCAACGTAAATGCTCATTGACAGACGGATGGATAAAGAAGATACAGTACATATATATACAATGGAATATTACTCAGCCATAAAAAGGATTGAAATTGGGTCATTTGTTGAGACGTGGATCGATCTAGAGACTGTCATACAGAGTGAAGTATGTCAGAAAGAGAAAAACAAATATTGTATATTAACGCATATATGTGGAACCTAGAAAAATGTTACAGATGAACTGGTTTGCAGAGCAGAAATAGAGACACAGATGTAGAGAACAAACATATGGACACCAAGGGGGGAAAGCTGCGGGGGTGGGGGTGTGATGAATTTGGCGATTGACATGTATATACTGATGTGGATAAAACTGATGAGTAATAAGAACCTGCTGTATAAAAAAATTAATTTAATTTAATTTAAAAATTTAAAAAAGTTAAATGAAATAAATTCATTTTAAAATAATAATAATGCATTTTGGGAAAAAAAAGAAAAAAAAAATAAAAATGATACAACACAAAATTAAAGGTTATAGATACCAAGAAGAAAAACAGTATAATTCACTTAGTGAGAAATGGGATTTATAATTTCTTTAAAATTCTCTTTGAAAACACCAGTTATCAGTGATCTTTAAATTGTTTAAGCTGTCTGTTAAGGGCAGAGTTGTATAAAGTAGTGGCTTTTACATGATGTTCTTTCTAATCTTGATTTCCACTGGGAGGGCTCTTAAAAACCCCATGTACAATGGCAATTATTTCATTTTGAGTCAACATGATACTTATTTGTTAGTTATATACAAATCAAAACTGTTGGATGAGGGGCTTCCTGGTGGCGCAGTGGTTGACAGTCCGCCTGCCAATGCAGGGGCCACGGATTCGTCCGGGAAGATCCCACGTGCCGTGGAGCGGCTGGGCCCGTGAGCCATGGCCGCTGAGCCTGCGCTCCTCAACGGGAGAGGCCACGTCAGTGAGAGGCCCGCGTACCGCAAAAAAAAAGGAAACTGTTGGATGAGAAAATATCTCATTAACTGTAATTATGTATAAGTATATTTTTATTATAGCTTTTAAAAAAGAATGCACAATAAATGTATTCATGAAACAGGCTAAGATTCTGTGGAGTCAAACAAAAAAATCTGAAAGTGTTTCAATATTCTTAAAAGACTCCAATCAGTCATGCTGCATTTATCCAGCCCACAATCTTGTTTGAAATCTGGACTCACTTGGAGTCAATTCTTAACAATATGGTTGTAATAAAAGTTTTGAGCACTAAGTGCTATAAATTAATTTTCCCTCTTTCTACAATGCTTAAATTTCTATTAGAGCACTGAACCCATTTTTCCTTTCCTCTAGTTAGTTGTACATTTTTTTTTATCTTTCCTACATGAGATGGGGGCAGTGTCTTAATTTGTCTTTGGATCTTGTACTCAGCACCCAGCACTGGCCATTAATAAATTTTAAAGGTTTGTTGAATTTTTTTTTGTAAGTTCTCTTCTAGCTTCCTATTTGATGAAAAGCCTGAAAACAAGAAAATTGGCCTCTCTGATCTTCATGTGTCCCTTTATATTTGGCCCTATCCTTTGATTTTGCCTCTTATAATAAAGGCCCTATAAATTGGGTCTCACAGAAATATTTTGCCTTTTCTGTTAAATGGCAGCTTATTCTCCACTGAAGTAGAACTGGAGCACTTGAAATGGGAGCAGATCTATCAGTTACTGAAAAATAGCTGGCTACTCAAAGCAGTATGAATAATACAAGACAACACAGACAACGGAAGTCTGCTTGGACAATTTGATGACAAAACCTTCTCCTTTCTCTACATAAAGCCAGTTTTTATGAATCAATGCTGTTTAAATGATCAAAATTTCAGTGTTTAAATAATTCACAAATTCATTAATTATACATGATTGCCTCCTTTAACTAAATCTCATTAATTGTTTGGGAATTTAGTTGTTTGCAAAACTAATATCAGAGTTTAGGAAATGAGAGCATGAGAGCAGATGCACAAACCTCCTTTCTCATCCTATATATATCATGTCCTTGCACTTCTAAAGGACCAAAGAGTGCTTCTCCTAGGGGGCCTTAATTTAGGTCAGTAGCCTATTCTTCCAAAACGAGAACAGGCCCTGAAACACCATAAATCTAGCAGTAGTGAGGGGTTAGGAGGCAAAGGAGGATAAAAATAACTTCCAGAATACAACAAAAGCATAAATTCTAACACCCTAACCAGATCAGCCTTTGGTTAGAAGGGTAGATACTGGGAAACAAGAATTGGATATTTAGAAGATCATAGCAAGAAGGCCAAGTCTATAGATGGAAGGAGGAGTTCAGTACTTTTGCCCCTAATTTGATTCTACCTATTTAAATTGTAACTAAGATAGATCCTGAAATTCTTTTCATTTAGCTACCTTTCTACCACTGGCCCCTATTCTTGATCCTACCTCACATACCACAGGATGGATTCTTTTAAAAAAGACAATGTAATCAATTCATTTAGTCTCCTGGGGATAAGAAAAATAAATTTAATGAGTGAAGGTAAAGATTTGGAGGAAAACATAATATTCATGTCAATACATGAACACATTTAAAGTGACAACATGAACATACATGAGGTGACAGCTTTTACAAAGATAACATAATATATAATATAATATGGAAACTGCCACACACTGCTAGTTCAAAGCCAGAACTAGAACTCCTCTGAAAAACAGACTTCTGTGTACATTTTCTTACCACTAAGAATCCAGTGACCTCAGTCAAAATTTAAATGCCTAATCTCTAGTTTAACTTTGAGGAGTGTATTTCCAAAATGACTGGCACCTTTTAGACATATGCTGTTTCATTATTATATTGACAAAGATACTGAATGTTTTGTGAATTGTAAAGCATGATCCTTTTCATTATAAACCACACACTAGTGCTCAACTAAGAGATTACAAGTAAAGACCCTGAAAGAGTGATTGTGCAATTTTAAAATAGCATCTGTGTACAGGCAAAACAAAGAACGTATGGTAGGGGGTGGGGCCTGGGGAAGGTTGCTGTCTTAGGAGGACATATTTTAAATGTAGTTGTCTGAGTGGTATATTAATAACGCCTTCTATTATGCAAAGCGTATGAGCCAAGGGAAGAGAAGAAGCCAAAGGTTAAGGGGAGCCAGCTCCGTGTAGAATAAGACATGCAGACGGACAGCACACTGAGGAGGGAGGAGAGAGCAGAGGAAGCAACGGAGGACAAAAAAATTATAAAGCATAAATTGAGATGGAGCAGGAGAAAGGAAAGCAGAAAGCAACGAAAGTTTAAACAAAAGGAAACTTGCAACAAGAGTGGCAACACCTGGTGGAAATAAGAAGCATTTATGATAACCTCCTGTCCACCAGGCACTGTCCTAGGAAGGCGCCTTCCTGCCTTCAAGGAGCATTCAGTCTAGTGTGGGAAACAGAGAAGCACACGTACGAGGAAATCCACACAACTCAGAGGAAGAAAAACGTCTTACGAGAGTGAACTGGAAATGATTTCCAGCAGAGGGTCATTTGAAAATGACCACTGAAGGAGAATCGCTTTAATGTGATTTAAATCAGAGACAGAGTACTCATGATACAGTCAGAGACCAGAATAGAATAATAATCATAAGACTTCGGATCCAGATCCTAAAGAACATCTCATCAGGATACCTTTATAAGCTGGAATTCATTTATGATCAGTTGATTTTATAACCAATTTATATACTCCCAATCTACTGGGCCAACAGTTCTCAACTGTGGATGCATATTAAAATCACTTGAAGAACATTTAAAACTCTATGCCCAGCTGCATAATAATAAGAATCTCAGAGGGTAGGACTTGGGCTTCTTTATTTTTTAACACTGCCCACGTATACAGCTAAGCTTGAAAACTATATTTCTATGCAGAGGAAAAAGAACTAGGAAAAGAGAACATTAGAATTAACATTTAAATAAGGACAGTCACATAGATATTCAGTAGAAGACTCTTTATTCTATGTTATCTGGACAGGTATTTGGTCCATAGTTTGAAAAAAACCAGTTAAAGTGAGAAATCATAGACAACAGTAAATATGTACCCGAAACATTTTAATTAAAAACACATCCTCACACATTCAACGTTTTGAAGTAGAACACTTTTCTTCAGTATGGATTCTCTGACTGTGCTTCATCGTAATCTTGATTATATAAATAAAATGTAAAATGTGTTGCTCATAATTTCTAAGTTTTTGTTTGTTTGTTTTAAGGGAAACAAGACAGACACTCATGAAGCAATCTATAGAGAGATCATTCTTATCCTATGCTTTCTTTCACGTTTTACAACTGTCTTACTGACACCTAGTTCAAGAGGATATTTTTTAGCAGTATGAGTTTATCATCTTTTCCCAAAGCACTCAACTTTTATTAAAGTTTCATTGGCTTGCATATTATGAATATGTATTTATAGCATTTCAATAGTATTTCTTTTCACATTCATATTTCATTGGCTTGCATATTATGTTATGAATATGCATTTATAGCATTTCAATAGTATTAGAATTACAGTACAAATACAGTTGCCATAAACAGGTTTGGGAACAAACATCTACCTCTTGGTTAGCATGCAAATCTAACTTACGTTGTCATGGCAGCGTAAGTGTACAGGTTTAGCCTCAAGTTCAGCTGATACTTTTTTTTTAACAGCGCCAATGGAATCACAGAGGAGTGTTTCTCTGATCACTTGGAGATCTTATTTAAATGAAGATCCTCGTTAGGTAGATCTGGAATGGGGCCTGAGATTCTGCATGTCTCACCAGCTCCCCAGTGATACTGATGCTGCCGGTCCAGTGATCACATTTTGGGTAACAAAGCTGTAGACCATTGATTATTAACCCAGCTTGCACATAAGAATCACCCAGGGAGTTTGTTGAAACTACCAATTTGTGGCACCCAGACCAATTAAATCAGAATCTCCAGGGGAGGGGCCTGGGCATGAGTAGTTTGTAACAGCGTTCAGGTGATTCCAGTGTATGGCCCGTGCTGAGAATCACCTGTGTAGATTAATCCATCTAGTCAATTCAGTGATCTTTTAATATACATCTCCATCCTGGATAATATCAGAGAGTAACTGATAGGATGTTACTAAAAGAATTTGGCCAAAATTATTTTAGTCTTATGCTATAGTTAAGGATAACATCATAAACCTAAAGTTCTATTTCCAGTGGCATCTTAACTTCTAAATCATTTTCTTATGTTTATAACTATAAAAAAGTAATAGGAGTAACGGAAGTGGAAGACAAGGGAGAGGGTGAAGGAGAGGGAGGGGACGCCAGGGAGAGACAGAGAAAGAGAGAGAATTCATACACCCTGTAAGACTAAAGATTAAGCCTCGTTAAATACAGCTGTACTTGTATTTTGGGACAAAATATTTGTTAAAATACATCACTTTTTCTTATTTTCAGGCAATTTTCCCCCTTAGGGAGCCAATTAAGCAAAATTTTCTACAGCTATGCTAAATGAAACATTGAGGTTAAAATGTTAAACACATTAAGTCTGGAAATTAAGAATTAAATTACCCCCAAATTTAACACTTCTCATAATAATACGTCAAAATGTGATCACATTCCCCCAAAGCCTCTGGAATTAAGAAGTGAAAGGGCTTCCTACAATTTTTTATGCCTTTGAAGATACTATCACATGTATTGCTGCATTTCCCCTCACCTCCATTTATTAAGAAGAAAATTATGGAAATGTTCATTCTCATCCTCTCGATAAATACTTCTTGAATAGCCACTATACACCACACACTGTGCTCAGCACTGGGGACACAGACGTGAACAGAAAGAATGAACTTTGCCCTCATAGAATCTGCAATATAGAGGAGGATTCAAAGACAACTAACCAGGCAGATATGCAATAACTGAAGGTTAACACTAAGTAAAGAAAACAAACAAGAATCAGGCACTGAATAACTAGGAGGGTATTTTAGATTTGATCAGGGAATACTACTTTGGATTGATCAGGGAATACCTCTCTGAGGAGATGAAATTTTAGCTGAGACTGAAGGCTGAGAGGACCTAATGTGGGAAAAACGACAGGAAAAATATTCCAGGCAGAAGGGGAAATTAGCTTGGCTTATTTGAGAAACAATGAGTTCCAGCACAGAATTTTTTACTTACCTATTGTTACTGATTTCTAGCTTATTTGCATGTGGTCAGATAGTATACCCTATATAATTTAATTCTTTGAAATTTGTTGAGATGAGCTTCATCATCCAGTACATAATCAATATTTGTGAATGTTCCATAGGTGCTTAAAGGAACACATAAAGTGCACTTTGGGAGAGTAATGGTCTATATAGGTCCTTTAGGTGTGGACTGTTAATCACATTCAAGTGCGCTGTATTCTTAGTGATTTTTTTGTGTGCTTGTATTCTGTCAATTCCTGCAACTTCATTCTGACTGTGAATTCATCTATTGCTCCATGTAGTTCTGTCAATTTTGTTTCATATATATTGAGGCTATATTATTAGGTGTATACAAATTTAAACTGCTATGTCTTATGTATGGAATCTAAAAAAAAAAATGGTTATGAAGAACCTAGGGGCAGGACAGGAATAAAGACGCAGACATAGAGAATGGACTTGAGGATACGGGGAGGGGGAAGGGTAAGCTGGGACGAAGTGAGGGAGTAGCATGGACTTATATATACTACCAAATGTAAAATAGATAGCTAGTGGGAAGCAGCCACATAGCACAGGGAGATCAGCTCAGTGCTTGTGACCACCTAAAGGGGTGGGATAGGGAGGGTGGGAGGGAGATGCAAGAGGGAGGAGATATGGGGATATATGTATATGTATAGATTATTCACTCTTTTATAAAGCAGAAACTAACACACCATTGTAAAGCAATTATACTCCAATAAAGATGTTCAAAAAATTTTAATTAAAAAAATTGTTATGTCTTCCCTGTGATTTGAAATGTTATCATTATCAAGTAACTGGTAATACCTTTTGCCTTAATGTCTACATTGTCTGATATTAATTGGGAGAAACTAGCTTTCTTTTCCATGGGCTTTTTACTATTCTTTCACTTTTAAATTTTCTGTATCCTTATGTTTTAGATGTGCATCTTTTAAACAGTAGAGTTGGATTTCATTAATTCAGTTTCAAAATATTTATTTTTTAAATGGGATCATTTACATTTAATGTAAATTAAATTTTAAATCTACTACATTTAAAATCTACTATCTTGTGTTTTTTCCCTCTGCCTATGCTGTTTCTTTTTCTCCCTGTTTTATAACTTATTTTCTATTGTTTTTTTTCAATCTATTTTCCCTTACACTCAATAACACATTTTAACACATTTTACTCCCTGCTATATTATAATGTTATTGTTGTATTTTAAAATTAATTCTATATATTCTTAAATAAGATCTTGTGAGAATGATGATAATTGTCTTATTCTATCAATATTCATTTAGGTTTACTCACATGAACTTCATTTTTTCAGCTTTTTATATTTCTGAAACATTTTTACTTCATCTATGAAATTATTCTTATTAAAAACAGAATTCTAGTCAGGAACTCTTTTCCTTCTGTATATTGAAGATATCATTTCACTCCCTTTTGGCTTCACCTGTTGTTATTGAGAAGTCAGTGGACACAATTTGGAAGGAGAATAAAGTTAGAGGACTGACTCTACCCAACTTCACTACTTACTATTAAGCTACAGTAATCAAGAGAATGTGATACCGGCAGAAAGAATAGACAAATAGATCAATGGAACAGAATAGAGAGCCCAGAAATAGACTCCCCATAAATCTAGTCACCTGATCTTTGAAAAAGAAGCAAAGGAAATGCAATGAATCAAAGGCAGTCTCTTCAACAAATTCTGCTGGAACAACTGGACGTGCAAAAAAATAAATCTCGATCCATCACAAAAATTAATTCAAAATGGATCATAGAACTAAACGTAAAACACAAAACTATAAAACTCCTAGAAAATAACAGAGGAGAAAACCTAGATGACCTTGGGTATGGTGATGCCTTTTTAGATACAACACCAAAGGCAAGGTTCATGAAAGAAATGATTGATAGCTAGACTTCATTAAAATTTAAAACTTCTGCTCTGCAAAAGACAATGTCAAGAGAATCAGAAGATAAGCCACGGATTGGGAGAAAATATTTGCAAAAGATACATCTTTTTTTATTTATTTATTGTTTTGCGGTACGTGGGCCTCTCACTGTTGTGGCCTCTCCCGTTGCAGAGCATAGGCTCCAGACACGCAGGCTCAGCGGCCATGGCTCACGGGCCTAGCCACTCCGCGGCATGTGGGATCCTCCCGGACCGGGGCACGAACCCGTGTCCCCCGCGTAGGCAGGCGGACTCTCCACCACTGTGTCACCAGGGAAGCCCAAAAGATACATCTTGATAAAGGACTGTTACCCAAAATATACAAAGAACTATTAAAACTTAACAACAAGAAAACAATCCGATTTAAAAATGGACCAAAGACCCTAACAGACACTTTGCCAAAGAAGATTCTCAGGTGTCAAATAAACATCTGAAAAGATGCTCCACATCATATGTCATGAGGGAAATTCAAATTAAAACAATGAGATACCACTACACACCTATTAGAATGGCCAAGATCCAGAGCACTGATAATACCAAATGCTGGAGAGGATGTAGAACAACAGGAACTCTCATATATTGCTGATGGGAATGAAAAATGTTACAGCCACTTTGGAAGACAGTGCAGCAGTTTCTTATAAAACTAAACAAACTCTTCCTATGGGATCCAGTAACTGCTCTCCTTGATATTTATCCAAAGTAGTTGAAAACTAATGTCTACACAAAAACCTGCACACAGATGAATGTTGCAGCTTTATTCAAAACGTCCAAAACTTGGAAACAACCAAGATGTCCTTCCATAAGTGAACGGATAAATAAACTGTGGTACAGCCAGACAATGAAATATTATTGTGCTAAATTGAAATGAGCTGTAAAACTATGAAAAGACATAGAAGAACCTTAAATGCCTATTACTAAGTGAAAGGAGCCATCTGAAAGGCTACATACTGTATGATTCCAAATATATGACATTCTGGAAAAAACAAAACTAAGGAGACAATAAAAAGATCAGTGGTTGCCATCAGCTTGGGGAAGAGGGATGAATAGGCAGAGCACAGAAGATTTTTAGGGCAGTGAAAATACTCTGTATGATATCATAATAACAGATATATGTCATTAAACATTTATCCAAACCCATAGAATGTATAAGCCAAGAGTAAACCCTAAGATAAAATTATGGACTTTGGGTGATTATGATGTTCAGTTGGTTCATTCTTGGTAACAAATGTACCATTCTGGTGAGAGATGTTGATAATAGGGGAAGCTATGCATATGTGGGGTGACAGAGTATATGAGAAATCTCTGTATCTTCCTCTCAATTTGGTTGTGAACATAAAATTCCTCTAAAAATTGTCTCTAAAAAAGTCAGTGTGATCAGTCTATTCATTACTGCTTTGAAAGTAATATTGTTATTGACTCCTTTTTAGAATTTTTCTTTGTCTTCAATTTTCTGAAGTTTTACCATATTGTGTCTAGATGAGGATTTACATTTATTTATCTTTTATGGGATTCACTGGGGTATTTGAATCTGTAGATTGGTGTCTTTTATCAATTCCAGAAAATCCTCAGCCATTTCCCCTCCCTTCTTTTGGGACTCAGAGGAAACGTATATTAAACATTCTCTTGCATCTTCCCTGTCTTCTTCCTTCTCTTTAGTATATTCCATTTTTTAAAAAAATCTTTGTTCTGACCTCTGGATAATTTCTTATGACCTATTTTTTAGTTCTTTAATTCTCTATGTATCTCTGTCTACTCTGCTATTAAGTCCATCTGTTGAGGTTGTACTTTTTCCCAGTTATTGTATTTTTCATTTCTAGAGTTTGTTTCTTTTTTTCAAATTAGTTGTTTTCCTGTTCCCCGAAAATAAATCCAGACTTACCTTGTTATTTCTTTAAACACATGAGCATGCTTGTATTACATTAAATGTTGGTTAATTCTAATCTGACCTCTCTGCAGTCTGTTTCTGTTGTTTCTGCCAGTTCTCATTCTCAGTGTTTTGTTTCCTTAGGTGTCTAGTAGTACTTGAAAAAAATATGTCTAAGTATAACTTGAAGTCTAAGATGAAGGCAGATTGCTCCAGAAAGGAGGTTCATTTTCTTTCACCAAGTGCATTATAAACGACTTTAAACTAAATCCAAGGCCTGAGGCCCCCTGAACAACTAAGATGACTGCAACTCAGGCTTCATGTGCTGAAGGTGCAGTCTTTAGGATGCCAGCTTCTTGTGATGAGGGTATCCTGTGTACTCCCACCTTATACGTCTATTGGGTTTTTATTTCTGTCCCCTCTCATAAGGCTATAGGGAGGAAAGCTCAAAATAAATAAATATCAAGATTAGAATTTCTTTGGTCAAAATAGCTTGTAGTGGTCCTGAGGGTTGACTCAGTGTTGACAAACTATGGCCCACAGGTCAAATACATCTGCCATTCATTTTTTTTTCCAGTATCGTCATTTTTCATTATTTTTTAAATTGAAGTATAGTTGATATACAACATTACATAAGTTATAGGTGTAAAATATTGTACAGCCTGGGAGCTAATACTAGTTTTCACATCTTTAAATGGCTGGGGGAAAAAAAAGAAGAATATTTTATGACGTGAAAATTATATGAAATTCAAGTTTCAATGTCAATAAGCATGGTTGTACTGGAATATAGCCATGCTGGTTCATTTACATGTTGTTTATATGTAGAGACAGAGTTTAGTAGCTGCAAAAGAGAACATGTGACCTGCAAAACAGAAATACTTACTGTCTGGTCCTTTACAGAAAACAATTTTCCATCCTCTATTCCACCCAAATTGTTATTCTAGGCCAAACATGGTAATCCAATTGCCTTTGCTAATGATAAGGTGAGTTATGAGATGTGACACAATTCTGGCCAATGAGAAATGGGGAAACCTGTGAGGAGACTTCTGGGAAAGATTTTCTTGCTCTTAAGAATGTTATACAGATACAGACCAGCTGATGTTTCCTTTATTTCTCTGGATGCACTTGTCTGGATGTAATACCTGGAATTGATATAATCACCTTGCTATGATCTTGAAGATCAAGCCAATACACAAAGGAGGGCAGAAAAAAGAAGCAAAGAGAAACAGAGGTGAGACCGTGGCATACCTTTCCCTAAGTTGCCCTGTCTGTGAAGTGCTTTTTGCATGATACGATAAATTTTCTCTTTTATTTTTAGTCCACTTGCATCAGAGTTTTCTGTAACTTGCATTCAAAGACATACAAAGCTAAACTCAAAACTGTATGGCACGGTATTGGACTGTGAACAAGTGAAAAAAAGAAAACTTGCTACAGCATTTAGTATAGGAAAGGACATCTATACAGTTTAAAATGCAAGATAAAAAGCTAAGAAATAGAGCCTAGAATGGGGGATGGTGTGAGGTTTAACAAAGGGGCAAAATGAGAAAAAAAAAGTGTGTGTATATATATATAGATAGATAGAATATATAAATTCTAATGAATGTGAACTAAATATTCTTTAGTTTGGGACTTGGTTTCTTCTGTACCAGTTACCAGTTGACATGCAGGTAACCTCTGTGCTGTATCAAGGAAAGGTCTAAAATTCACATATGCCCATTTTTCAGCATGTGGTCTTTGAATTTCAGATAGAAGTAAGATATAGTACAACACAGCATACTAGGAGGGCAGCATGTGTCATGGCAATAGCATATAGACAAGAGATAAAAACTCTGACCCAGGACCAATATGGACAATCAATGTGGTCACATAGTAATAAAAATGATAGTAGCAATAATAGCTAACACTTTTTGGAGCATGTTATATACCAGGTAATGTTTCAAAGTTCTCTCTCTCTCTCTCTCACTGTATACATATATATAATATTATATTATTATATATATATATTATGTATATGTATATGTGTGTGTGTATATATATATATATATATATATATATGTATCTCAACTCTAACTCTACCAGTAAATCCACTTGACTAACCAAAGTCACTCACATGGTAATTAGCAATGCCAAGATTTGAAACCAGGTGGTCTTGCTCCAAAGTCCAGGCTTTTAATCACTATGTTACACCGTCCTTTGTCTGACTCTCAATTTTCTCATCTATAAAATGAGGATTCTTCATCAGAGCAGCAACATACTCTATAAAATGTGGGCTGAGCAAATTAACCAGCACTTAGTGACAGCAGAAGATTAGAAGTCACAAAAGCGTTTTTCAGAAATTTCAAACTGATGGACACATTTGTCAATATTGTCATCTTAGAATACAAATAACATTAACATTCATACAGGCTAACAGATAATATGTAAATAAAAGTGTCCCTTTATACTTCTTTGTGTCTTAAATGTAGTCAACAACAACAAAAAACCCCAGCTGTTTCACAGTACATACGCTTTCATAAATCATTGATAAGAGTATTATTTGCTCTATCCCTTAATCTCTATAGACAAGGAATCACTCCTTAGGGCTTCCCTGGTGGCGCAGTGGTTGGGAGTCCGCCTGCCGATGCAGGGGACATGGGTTCATGCCCGGTCCAGGGAGGATCCCACGTGCCACGGAGCAGCTGGGTCCGTGAGCCATGGCCGCTGAGCCTGCGCGTCCGGACCCTGTGCTCCGCGGCGGGAGAGGCCACAGCAGTGAGAGGCCCGCGTAACGCAAAAAAAAAAAAAAAAAAAAAAAGAATCACTCCTTATTTTGCATTTCCTCCTCATCCTATGTTTTATAGAAATAATTAAATCTTACCAAGTGTATTCAACAGACTTTTTCCCTTCTTTAATACTTAAAATACTAAATATTACTCATGCCAAGGAACCAAACGTAAATACATCAGTATTGTTATTATTATCCTCACTACACCTATAATGTGGCTTGAAAGGGATCATATAATAGACTGAACATTGACAAATAGTTTCCATGGCACTGTAATTAAATAGAGCATACTTCGTTTACTGAATAGGATTGGAAACATCCAGCAGCTTTGGCTTACGCAAACCAAATTCTTCAAATTTGGACCATGTGAAAGCAATGAAAAGGTCTATCCATTTAGCGAATTAAAACAGTCGGAATTTAAGATCAGCTTTCCAAATTAAGTATTCAAGCAATAAAATCAAATGCCAAAGAGGGAATATTAAAGACTACCAAAGAGAGAGGAAGAGACCAAAAAGAAAACAAAAACAAAAAAAAACAATTAAAGTTAATATTTCTCCACTTTATAGGATTTGTATTATGGTAAATTTGCACACACATAAATAATTTAGAGACTGTGAGAGGCAAAATGGTTCTGACAGAAGCAGAGGTCTCAGCATTAGCTTAATATCACTCATGCCACATCAACCTTGCATGACGAAACCAGTCCTCTAAACAAAAAAGACGACTCCAAAAGGACTGACTGATATTTTGCTAGCATTGACAAGGGTTTAAATCAAAGATTAACAGGTAATGAACCTCCTGAAGCTCCCTGTTACTTTAGTTCAGTCTCTCCCAACAGGTTTCGCTAAAGGCAAACTGCAAAAGAAATTTCCCTGGAGGATTCAGGATAGCAGGAGCTACTATAAGGGTGAGAAGATGAGTAATGCATTATAAGCTCTTTTAAAAAATTATTTATTACACATATTTAATATTTTTCAATGCTATCTCAATTTCCCTCTATATCTCCTTGCTCTTTTTCTCAAGTATACTGACATATGGAGAAAAAAGAATATAAATTTTTGTCATCGTCCTACTATATTTCCTGATTCTATTTTAATATACTTTCGGCCACTTTTCTTTCCTTCTGGCTTTCCCCAGCTAGGACATATGTAGCCCACATCAAAAATTACTGCAGCGCTGAACATTTCCATCCCTTAGAGAAGAAACTATTTAGTCACCTCTTTAGAAAACAGAGTAAGAAGAATTTATGGCATCTGAGGATTATTGCATGTATTTCCAAGATGCCATTATGCTTAGCTAACGAGAGAGGTGATGGATGCCTCATAGGAATAGAAAAGGAGAGGGGAACAGCGAGGGCATTCTTAGAACAACTGCAGATTGTGGGTGGAGAAGAGGAGAGGTGATGCCATCATTCAGAATGTAGTTATGCAGAAAGGCAAACTGATGCCGGAGCCAAGAAACGGCCATAGCAGAAGAAGCACTATCTTGCACATTCTGTCACTTGGTGAGTATACATGGCACTGAAATGGTGGGACCGATTCTCAAGCAACAACATTATCACCACAAAAGGGGCACAGAAAGTATGTGAACCATGAAAACCAGCCTAGGAAACTGGAGAAAATTAGAAATTACAGAGGGGATTCCAAGTACATATATCCCCCTCTATGTAATGTGCATTGCAAGAAAAGACCTCTCCTCCACAGGGGGGTGGAACTAGAAAGGTGTCCTTTTTCAAAGGGAAAGAAAGTCACTCAAAGGAGATTATTTTTTTCCTTTTTTACATTTTTTCAAAAACAAAACAGAGTTAACAAGTGCATATTGCTAAACATCAACTGAAAAGGGGAGGTATGTTTCTTTACAGCCTTCAGAGCAGATGGTGTTCAGAGAAGCCCATAATTGCCTAGCAGAGCTAAATAGATAAGAAGGGAAATTTTATTAAAATTTTACGTTAGGATAAATTATTTTGAGGCTTTTATGAGAAGGTAGATATTTCCTAATACATTTATGCTAGAGGGTTCACTGACAGGAAACAAGAAGTTTTAGGGGGGTTATAAGCTTGCATTCTTTTATGTGACTATATTGTATAATGCAAGCAAAATCAAGCAACTCGAAAAATCCATTTACTCTATTAACAGTTCTGGATTACCAAGGCTAAACATCACTAATAGAAAATAGAGTAATCAGAAACCTGCATTACTAGAAAATTCACTGCATTCGGGTGAATATTACCCATGGAAAAGATAATATTTTTTTCTTTTCTCAGAGATATTCTTTTCTCAGGTGCCCCTCTCCCAGGTGCCACGATAACAGTCAAAGCAACATGGCTGACTAAAGCTTTCAGGCGAGCCTACTTCTTTCTATTATGTTTCTGTACATCCAGGCTTGGATAAATCACACACATCCAGAGAGCTAAGGCTAGATAACAAGCACTAAAATATTTTAAATGGAAAAATGAAGATTAACAGGTTATGAATGCAGTTACTCAGATGATTTAATTGGAATTCTGCATTTCTAAAAGTGATCCAATATCAAAAGAAAATTATAATAAGAGTAATTATAAAAGCAGAGTGGACAATATTTGAGTTATCTTTAAAATACTACTAACAGGAGGAAAAATAAAAATCATGACTTGGCAACAGCCTTTCACTCCTGAAGGTAGAGAACAGAAACAAGGCTCCCAAAAGGGCCTCGCAGAGCAGATTAAATGACCACAGAATTTCATAAAGAACTCACTGAATGCTTAAGAAGGCTTCTGTGTAGGTCAAAGAGGACCAGTCAGATAATTGAGGTCATTAAGGCATGAGCGACAGGGAAATAGAAAATAAAATAGAATTACAAAGTAAGTGAAAAGGAGAAGGAAGGAATAGCAAAGGTATTATTACTGTTTTGGTTTCAGATGAATCATTTTTTCTTAAATACATTCAAAGACAAACATATTTTTTTTCCATTCAAGTATATTTTATTCTTTATATTCTATTTTAGATAGCGATCCTAATGGTCTCAAGGGGGTGGCTCAGGTGCTGGGAACAGCTGAGCCTCTGAGATAACTATATCTCACATATATCTCATTGCAAATGTGAAGCACGTTTTATCTTCCTTTTAAAAATAATCATTAAAATTAACTATTAGCTACACATATTTAATTTTAATTTTGTTTTCAAGAAACAAATCTGTGAAAGGTAAAACCAGAAACTATTGGTAAGATTCAATACCTACTTCTATGGCCAAGACTTCATTTCATATTTTTCCTACATTTACTTTTGACTCCCTGATTCCAAAGCTACATACATTAATAAAAACATTATTACTTCAACTTTTAAGCAAGCCTTCCTTAATTTGCTGAAATTTATGGGCAAAATAATGAGGTCATCAAAATTTTCAATATGTGAACTTGTAATTTTACTATAAAACTACAAAATTACATTATTCTGAGCTTCAATTAATTATCTAAGCCTGCGATTTGAACATTTTTGTAAAAAGGTAATACCACCATTTTGCTTTACATACATTTCTATAAAACACTGACTATTCTACGAACGTCTAAAGTTACAAAATTAGTACAGGAGCTACTACAGTTAGAAAGCAGTACAGAAAAGACCAAGAACTTAGTTTTATCGACATCATTAATACCTCATACCTAGTTTCTTTCATCTCATAAAGTTACTTCATATACATTATGTAAAATAATCACCCCGTATTGATTAGTTATCATAACAGCACCATTTAATACGGGTTTATTTTGTTCCAGCAGTATAGTTGACATACAGTGTCTCATTTAAGCTCACAAGAAACACAGAAATAAATAAACAAGCAAATTAAACTTAAATGACTTAACCAGGTTCACAACGTTTATACATGAGAGAGACTGGACTCTAATCCAGATCTGACTTCAGCTGCAGTTAATGACAGCCCCACTACAGCTTTTGGTTCCCAGCAAAGGTACTGCGTTATTAGAAGACCACTAAATCTCCATTCAGAAAGCCCTGGAAACTGCCCTCTGACTCAGCCCAGGGGACTCAGCTCTACCTCAGTTTCCTTCTTACGTCTCTAATCCTTCCTGGCCCACTTGCCATTCCCTAAATGTATACGTTCCCAACTTCCTACCTTCAGACTGGTATCCTCTTCTCCTGAAAATCACCTTTTCCTCTCTACACAGAACCATCATTCTCAGTCACTTCAACTGTGCCTCAGCAGGCCTCAAAATGTTGGTGTCATTGACCCCTCTGCCAACCACATTCAGTGAACTGCCTAGTCATGTGCTGCCACAGGGGCGCCCCACTCACTGCCACCCAGGCTTGAGTCCTCATTACTAGCCCCCAAATCACTGGGCAGGCTGAGAATAACATCCCAGGTCCTTACCATAGTTTGCAAGGTCCGGTGGGATCTTGTAAGCCCGGCCTCCTTTCCCGTGAGCCACAACTACTGAGCCTGCGCGTCTGGAGCCTGTGCTCCGCAACAAGAGAGGCCGCTATAGTGAGAGGCCCTCGCACCGCGATGAAGAGTGGCCCCCACTTTCCACAACTGGAGAAAGCCCTCGCACAGAAACGAAGACCCAACACAGCCAAAAATAAATAATTTTTTTTTTTTTTGGCGGTATGCGGGCTTCTCACTGTTGTGGCCTCTCCTGTTGCGGAGCACAGGCTCCGGACGCGCAGGCTCAGCGGCCATGGCTCATGGGCCCAGCCGCTCTGCGGCATGTGGAATCTTCCCAGACCGAGGCACGAACCCGTGTCCCCTGCATCGCCAGGCGGACTCTCAACCAGTGCGCCACCAGGGAAGCCCTAAATTAATTAATTAAAAAAAAAAAATCATACCAGTAGAAAAACTAACATAATATTTGTCAGACCTCAAATTTTAAGAAAGGCCATTTTAAGAATTCATAAAGGAATAATGAGATACCACATTCCTCCTTTGGATCTAACAACAAAATTCTAAATGACGACAATGGTATTGGTGAAGGAGTATGTTAACACAGCTGGTATCCAGTCTGGTAGTTTGTGGCTAAAAGTATTAAAATGATAAATAGTCTTTGGCCCAGTTATTACTCTTACAAACACTTACCGTAAGGAAATAATCCTATACTTAATAGTGAAACACAAGAGGCATCCTCCTTGTGTTTCTCTGTTATCTAATTGGAACTGCTGAAATCATCTTTACCTCTCTTCTTCCAGACTCTATATTCAGTCAAAAGCTAAGTATCGTATTATGAAAACTATTCCTTTTCCTTCAAGTTCACTGCCACCCACTCTGGCTTAAATTCCACTAACTTGTAACTAGACTATTGCATACATTTTCTACAAATAAAATCCATTCCTTACCATAGGCCAATATCTGATAAGGATTTCCAGAGCCACCACTACTATCAGAATTAATGTGATTAGAAGTATATTGGAAAAGGGACAAAATGATCCGTATTTATGAAAAATATGAATGATTATCTATAAAAAAAAGAGAATCCTTGAGAAACTATTTGAAACAATAACTGAGTTATAAAATAAGTAGACCAAACTCAATAGCTTTCCTTTATAGAAATAATAAAGTATAAAATAAAAAAAAAAGAAAATCTATTCATTTAGCAGCAGAAAATAATGTAAAATACTGCAAAAAGCACTGCAAACCCACTATTTTTCCAACAGGATATAATATTGACAACACTATGAGACAACTAATTCAACACAAAGTCAAATGTCTCCTTTTTTTTTCCCCTTTGTGAACCAACCAGGGGAACTCTATTCATTCACTCTTCCTGAATACCAGTCTTTATACTGCATATGATTCTTCTTTTATACCCCCAAAATCTCACTGCCAAACTCACCTAGTCCTCTGGAATTCTAATTGTATCCCTTTTGTAGCTTCATCCCCTTGGCTTCTGGCCTTAACTGAATTCTGGTTTCCCCACAAGATTACCACTTGCCTAACGGACCTCTCAAGGGATAACTGTATGCTCTTTTACCACCACAGATACTTCATTGTTATGAGCTGATCTGAGTCCCCCTAAAATTCAGATGTTGAAATTCTAACCTCCAGTACCTCACAATGTATCCACAGATGGAGGTAAGGCCTTTGAAGAGGTGATAAAGTTAAAATGAGGCCATTAGCATGGGCCCTAATCCAACTTGGCTAGCGTCCTTATAAAAAGAGGAAGTTTGTACACAACAGGAATGTGCAGGCACAGAGGAGAGACCATGTGAGAACACAGCGAGGAGGCAGTCGTCCGGAAGCCAAGGAGAAGGGCTCAAGAGAAATCAAACGTTCCAACACCTTGACCTTGGACTTCTAGCCTCCAGAACTCTGAGAAAATAAATTTCTGTTGCTTAAGCCTAGTCTGTGGTATTTTGTTATGGAGCCCCAGTAAAATAATACATTCATGTGAAGTTCACATTCCATACCTCAGAGTAAGAAGATATAGTTGGTGTCACTTCTCTACCCTCACAAAAAAAATCTGCTCTTTGAGGCTCACGTCACCAACTTTCCTACCATTTTATACACGTGCACGCACACACACACAATATTGGACACTCCCCATCTTTCACTACTGACTTTGAAACCTGGGTCTCCATCCAATCTTTCTCCATCCAGATGTCTGCAACATTCTGGAAGAGTTTGGCATCCATGTGATTGACCCATCCAGCACCCCACCTCCTGGCTCCTTTGACACCACCCTCACCTCTACCTCGCCTGCACGTTCGTATTCTGCCCTTGTCTCCTCAAAATGGCTCTGCCTCCAAAATCTCTAAACCGGACGTTCTACTTACTCTCCAACTCAAACGCTTCACGCTTCCAAGTTGCTTCCTCAACTGCTCTCACTGCATTTACTCTTCAACTGTATGAGTTCTTCCTGTTCAATATGAACCCACTTTCTCCCTATTGACTAGCCCTCAACGGTCCTTACCTTCTTTTCTATCTTAAATCTTGTGAGTCTCCTAGTTCTGATCCATTTTTGGCCAACATCATAACCTTCTTTATGGGATTTTTGTCCAGAAAACAAAATCCCAACCGTGGATAAATCAATCTACTTTCCTCATGCCTACGTCTGGGCTGTCAAACGGTAAGGGAAGATCTTATATAAACTGATGGAGGAATAGCAGCCTCTAGTTAGCAACTTTAACATTTCTTAGCCAAATATCTTTCAACCCATCTCTACTCAACCTGTGACTCTGCTTCTTCTCCCCAATAATTTACCTTGGGTCTCACTTCACAGAGAAAATAAAAGCTGTCAGATGGCACTCCTTCAACTTCCCTTCCACCAAATCAATACATTTAGCTGTATCTGTATCCACCCACTCTCCTTCTCCTCTTGCTCTACATACTGAGTATCTCTCCACCCAGCAAAGGCAAAACCTTCTAATTATGCTCTGAACCCTACCCTTTCTGCTCAGTTTATACCATCAATTAATTCCTCCCTTCTATTTTCAATCCTTCTCTCTCTCTTTCTCTCATGCCACCAATATTTAAATATTATCTATTCCTATTCCCTGCCATCTTAAAAAAAAATCCCTGGACCCTACCATGTGCTCCCAGTAAATTCTCCATATCTCTTCCCATCCACACACAAATTTATTATTACAAAAAGCATCACCACTTTTCCTCCTATCCATTCCCCATAGCCCACTGTAATCTGGCTTCCTTTCTGGTCCACCAAAATGCTCTCACAATGTCAGTCACCCCCAGATTTTGAATCTGATGAAAAAATGTTGTTTATCATCGTTCCTGTCCTCTCAGCATATTCTGTTGTTGTATACCACTCCCTCCTTCCAAAAACATTCTTCCCTTAGCTTCCCTGCTACAAAAGTGCTTCTGGGGCTTCCCTGGTGGCACAGTGGTTGAGAGTCCGCCTGCCGATGCAGGGGACACAGGTTCGTACCCCAGCCCGGGAAGATCCCACATGCCGCGGAGCGGCTGGGCCCGTGAGCCATGGCTGCTGAGCCTTCGCGTCCAGAGCCTGTGCTCCGCAAAGGGAGAGGCCACAACAGTGAGAGGCCCGCGTACCGCAAAAAAAAAAAAAAAAAAAAAAAGTGCTTCTGATCTTCCATGTAAATCTCTGGTAACAATTTCTCAGACTATTTTACAGGCTCATCCACCTCTTATAAATTTTAAATGTTAGAATACCTGAAGGATTGGTCCCTGTCCTCATTTTCTCTCACTATAGTCTCTTCCTAAGTAACTCTTAACAATTCCCATGGCTTCAATTATCATCTATGTACAGATGACTTCCATATTTGTGTCTCCTGTTCAGACTTCTCTTCTAAGTTAAAAATTTATACATCAAACTTTAATATTTTCTCTTAAATATCCATGGGCATCTCAAACTCAATATGATCAAACTAAACTCATAATCTCCCCAAACCTGCTTCTACTCCAGTGCTCTCTACTTCAGTAAGCAGCATAATCATACACCTACTTGCATCAATCTGAAATATAAAATTTATTTGTAATACATCTCTCTCCTTCATTCTCTGAAATCCAATCAGTGTAAACAATCTATCTACTTCCTACATATTCAAATCCATTCACTTCCTTCCAATTCCACAGCCATTATCCTACCCCAGACTGCAACCTCTCTCAGTTGGACTAGTGTTTATGTTTCCTAATGTCCCGACATCCCCTCCTGCTCCTCTAAATCCAATTTTCATACTGCTGCAGGGTAATCTATCTAAAGTGTAATACTTTATCACACTTTACTATTTTAAACCCTTCAAATGCTTCCTAGTGCTTTAGAGTTAAATATCAAGATCTTTCAAAGGACTAGAATGAATAATTCTGTGCCTACAAATTTGATGACTTAGATGAAATGAATCATATATGGATGGTAGCAGATTTAACTGGATGTATACATTTGTCAAAACTCATTAAAATTTATACTTAAAATGTGTACATTTCATTGCATGTAAATTGTACCTAAAGTAGATTTTTTTAGAAGACGAAATAAATATCAAGATCTTTCATATCACCTGAAAGACCCTGTATCATCTGTCATTGCATCTTTCTCCACCTTCATCGCAAAATACTCAACTTACACTGTCACACCATTCACTATACTTGAGTCACACTGGATGAAATACCATATACTATACATCAAATTAGAAAATATTTTCTTTCTAATATAATGATGACAATATCTTGTGCTGGAGTGGCATATAGAAACAGGCAGTCATATATTACTGAAGTGTAAATTAATAAAACCTTTGAGTTCAGCAACCTGTGTCAAAATTCTACAAATTTTGTACAATGTTTGACCTATAAATTCCTGTTCTTTTAGATTCAACCTGATATAATAATTATGGCAATATTTTTACAATAGTGAAACCTGGAAACAAAATGAACATCAAGCTTTGTTTATCTGGTATAATGTATTTTCTTTTATGTATGGGAAAGGTCTCTTTTGATACAGGAGATATGTTGACCCAACATTAATACTGCATGTATGCAAACTTATCACTGTTTTTAGCATAATCTAAAGAGACTATCCCAGATACATGTTTTTAGTTTTCTGATATGTTATCTGGGATCACTGAATTATTGGGGAATTTTTTCTTATCCTCAAAGCATTCAAAATCAGGAAATGGTTTTAACTTGCCCTGAGTGAAAGTCTGCAACATTCATGACGCAGTAAAGAATTTAGAAAAGACAATTCCTTCTATTCTTTTCTTTTAATATTTATTTATTTGGCTGCACCGGGTCTTAGTTGCAGCACACGGGATCTTAGTTGAGGCACACGGGATCTTCATTGCGGCATGCGGGCTCTTATTTGTGGCACGTGGGATCTAGTTCCTTGACTAGGGATCGAACCCGGACCCCCCCGCATTGGGAGTGTGGAGTCTTAACAACTGGACCGCCAGGCAAGTCCCATCCTTCTATTCTTTTCAGGATGAATGTTTTTCTAAATGCTATTAGCTTTGTCAACTGCTGCCACACATAACCCCTGGTTACTCTGCTTTATTGAAGCCCCACTTCAAAATATAGAAAGAATAAACTTGACCCAGTGAAGAAAAGTACAATCAATTATTCTTTTTGCAGAAGATGCACAAATATAATAATCTAAACCTACTACTGTTAACATGTATAGAAGAGCTAGAGTACAATAAAAAATTCTCAGAAAAGGGGCCAAAATGTGGAATACCTTATTCAATAAAGGATGCAAAAACATTTATTGAGCATCTACTGTGCATTAGATACTGTGTCAAGTGATGGAGATACAGAGATAAATGACAAATAAACCCTGCCTTGTGTGACACAGAATAACAATTCATTCTATATAAACCTGCGTTAGAATTTCTTCAGAAGCCTCACTCCTTATTTGTCTCACCCACTGCTATTTCTACCTTGAAACTGAACTCCTGGGAGTTACCTACTTCTGATCCTCGCCTTTCTGGGACAGTATACTTTAAACGCACCATACTACCTTTCTCTTCTCTTCTATTTGAATCACTACCCAAAAAGTAAAACTTCATGCCTCTAACGTACCATCTGTTACTTCAATCAGGAATGGCCTCAGCCATGGTGGTTGACAACTAGATTCACCCAGTTCCTGTTACCACAGAGAATTCAGGCTGCACCAGTGTTGAAAGTTAGCCCCAGGGTAGGAATCGAGTTTTTGAGGTCAGTGAAGCCCACCATACTTCATATCCCGTCATTCTTGACCACAACTCCACAGTCTGAAAGCAACAACCAGATACATCTCTCCTGCTTTCATCCTCATATCTCTCTGGATTTCCTTCCCCCTGAATCATCCTCCCAAGGTACTGAAGATTGTGGAAATGGCTATCTCTTTCTACTCCCTGTTTCTATGCCCCCTTCAAAGTGACTTTACAGGTCCTCCACCATCGCACTGGCCTTGTGACTTGACTTGGCCAAAAGAACATGGTGGAAGTAACAATGTTTGACTGAGTTCCCAGCCTAGGTCTCAAGAAACTTTGCAAGCTTGGACTTTCTTAGAAATCTGTAGCTGTCAGATAAACAAGCCTGGACTAACCTCCTAGTTTGAAAGAAGACATGGAAAGAGACTCCCATTAACCCAGCCACAAAACGTAAGGCTGTCCTAAAACAACTGAGTTAACCCACCAGCTAACTACAGATGCATGCACAAGTCCAGCCAAGACTAGACCAACCAAATCAAGACTGAAAAAAAAATTCCCAGGTGCTCAATCCAAATTTCCAACCTGCCAAGCTACTGTTTTAGGCTACTGAGTTTTAGGATGTTTTGCTACAAAGCAAAAGCCAACTGATCCACAAGGCTTCCAACTCTCCATCAGAGCCATTGTCCATATACATCCTCCACAACCTAACACCTTACAGAATGCTCCCTTCACTTCCCTCCTTTGATTGAAACTTAGATTTTCTCCCTTCACTTCCCTCCTTTGATTGAAACTTAGATTTTCAGTGAGGATAATGTTTCTTTCTCTGAAACCATGCCGTTTAGATTTTTCATTTTCCCATACCACATTTATGTCTGCGATAGGAAGGAAGTGTCACTTCCAAAACACCACTCTTTCATCCTTATGGAAGAACCCATCCTCCTTTGATTTCCACCCCTTCCCCACTACTACCTCTCCTTATTAATATCATCTACCTATGACCGAGTCACTGGAACCTAAAAAGCAATCTTCCTTTCCACTTTGTCTTGGAAAACTTCGAAAGGTCTTTGGAAATTTTGTTCAACACCTAGAATCTAAGTTTCCTTGCCTCCTGGTATACAGCGAATTTCATTCCTTCACCACTTAAGCATCCTATTTCCATAGCCATACCCTTGAACTTGTCAACACCCAGAATTACTCCACCCTGAAATACTGCAAATCTTAAACCATGAAACTGCTTTCAGTAATACATACAAAATAACAAACAAAAACAACCACAAAAACATTTTCTGTGTTATCCATCAAAGAATTATCACAAAAAAAGGTACCTGAATCAGACACACATATGACTGAGCTTTGAAAACCGTTTAGGAACAGATAATTCTCATGATATGTAAAAGTCATCTAGAAGCATAAATGAGAGAAAATAACCCAAGGAAGTTTTTAGAAAGAAAAATGATGGTTTTTCCAGATAATAACTCATACTAAAAAGCTAAAATAATTCAAATATTGTAGAATCAGTACCGTAAGAGACAAATAGATTAATAGAAAATAAGAGAGATCTGGGACTTCCTGGTGGTGCAGTGGTAAAGAATTCACCTTCCAATGCAGGGGCCACGGGTTCGATCCCTTATCAGGGAACTAAGATCTCACATGCCGGGGCAACCAAACCCACACACCGCAACTTCTGAGCCCATGCGCCTCTACTAGAGAGCCCACGTGCCGCAAACTACAGAGCCCATGCACTCTGGAGCCCGTGTGCCACAACTAGAGAGAGAAAACCCGCATGCCACAACTAGAGAGAAGTCTACGCGCCACAACGAAGAGCCCATACATCGCAATGAAGATAACACGTGCCCACCTAAGACCAAAGCAGCCAAAAAAAAATATTTAAAAAAGAAGTCTTGTGGTTGAACTGTGTTTCCTAAACACTATCTTACAGACTGAGCAAATAGAATAAAATAAAAATATTACAGTAAAATCTTTAAAAAAAAGAAAAAAGAAGAGAAATCCTAGAAACAAACCTAAATACATGTAAATATGTAATTATTTAATATAAGATAAAGTGGCATGTTAATCAGTGAACAAAAGAGTTAGTCAACAAATGATACTGGAATTATTGGTAACTTGTTTGGCAAAAAAAAAAAGTTAGCTAGAATTATTATCTCAGGTATGCAAAATAAATCCCAGATTGTTTAAACTTAAAATGAAAAGGGAGGGGCCATTCAGAAATTAGAAGGTAATATTTTTATGAATAATAAGAGCAAAAGGTCTTTTTTAGCATGACTCAAAGACTCCATTACATAAAATTTTGAATCTTCTTTATGTTGGAAATACTAAATAGAAGGAGTAACATTATGAAAATATATTTGCAACATACATAACAGAGGAGTTTTAGTATAAAAAGAGCTCTTATGAATCAAAAAGCAAAAATACAAAGAATTAAATTTTAAAGTGGACAATGTAGATGAAAACTTAAATCAAAAAATAAATACAAATTTCCAAGAAATGCAGGAAAAAATTCCACAATTCAGATCCTTAGCTCTACTTTTGACCTCTGTCCCAGACTCCAGACTCAGATATATAACTACTTGTCTACATTTCCATTTAAGTGGCTAATACACCTGTCAAACAGAACATATCTAAACTGAACTCTTGATCTTAGCCACCCTCCCAAATCCGGCTCAATTATCCGTTTTCTCATCTTAGTAGTAACTCCATCCTTCTACTTCTTCAATCCAAAAACTTTGGAGTCATCCTGACTCTTCTCTTTTAACTCATACCCGTATCGAGCCATCAGAAAATCCTGTTGGCTCTACCTTGAATATATATTGCTCCTACTTAATGAAGCTACCATCATCTTTTCTCTGGATAACTGCAAAAAAAAGACCTGCCTTGCTTAAAATGTGCAACTTGCATCCCATTGCCCTTAGGATGAAAATAAAACTCCTTAATCTGACCCCTTCTTATCTCTCCAGCTGCATCTTACAGTGTGCCCTTGACTCTCTGCACATCAACCACGTCAGCTTCCTTTCACAACATCCTACCTCCCTACACAAAACCTTTGTATATTAAATTCTCTCAGCCTGAACATTTCTTCCTTCTTCTTTTTACCAGTGTAATGCTATTTATCAGATCTCAACATCATTTTCTAAAGGATGCCTTCTCTGATCTCCACACTAGATGAATTTCACTTACTACAGGTGCTTTTATCAACATCTTACTGCTGCAACATTCCACTGCATACTTGATTATAATATGATCAATGTCTGTCTCCCTGACTTGATTATCAGGTTTATGAGGGCAGAGAAAAATCTGATTTTGTTCACCACTGTATCCCCAGTGTGTAGCAGAGAATAATTCACAGGAGGTGCTTAATAACTATTTTTCAAATTAATGAAAATTATAGGAAAGAGACACAGTGGCAAGATACATGATTTCACCTTTATTTCCCTCAATTTCCATATGCATAGGACAGTCATCCCCCTACTGCTATTTCCAGTATTATTCCAAGCTCTCCAGCTCCTAAGCTCACTCCTAGGCCTATGGCAAACTCAGCCAGGAGAGTTCATCCAATTCCATTTCACATTCAGCTGCTTGTCTCCCCCAGCTCCAAGTCCTACAGCATTTAGAAATCCTGGGCTGAAGGGACATTAATAGATGAAATAAACCAGTGAACAAGTACAATGTTCATCTTGTTCTATACAAGCCCACCCCCTCCCTCCTTCCCGACTAACAAAAGTGACCTTTCTGAGATTCAGGGCCTGAGAAATGCTGGGGGTAAACCATAGGCATAAACACAAATGAGAAATTCTTAACACTGCTTGCTGTGAGATAAACTCATTTGTGCTCAGAAAAGCGCAAATTTTTATTGGTTTAAGGACATGATACCCACAAAATAGTGTGAGAAGAATGTGTTACCCACTGCCCTTTTATTCTCTTCCTCCAAACATAATAAAGAATTAGCTTCCCAAATCTAACAATAACAACTCAGGAAAAAAAAAAGTTCCTCTTTCACGTCTTCTTATAAGTGATGCCACAATAAACTATGAGGAAAAGGTTGAATAAAAACTTCAACGGGTTGAATAGCTAACTCTTTGCTAATCAAAGTGTGTTCAGTGTGTTCCACAAAACAGCACCACCCAGGAGCTGGTTAGAAATGCAAACTCTCAGGCCCCACCCCAGAACCACGGAATCATAATTTTCATTTTAACGAGATCCCCAGGTGATTCATATTCCCATTAAGATTTGAGAAGCATTGAGCCGAGTGCTGTGCTCCTGCCTACAGGCCTCACAGCTTGTTGAATGAAAATTCAGGTCTCAGGAAACTTACGAACATATGTATCACGGATCATTGGGGTCACTTGCCAATGGTTAAAATCATAAACATTATATCTGTATATGATCTGTTATGCTCTGGAGACTTAAAATTCTCTCCTAAGTTTCTGAGTTTGTTGCACAAGTGTTTGTGAGACATGCCTTTACAATCTGAATTAATATTTATAAGTGAGGGCCACTCTGAAGTCAGCCAGCTCAGAAATGATTTTATACCAACAATGTAATTAAAGTGTAAAACAAACAATAAGACCAAGATCTGAACATCAAATCCTAAAAACCTGGTGTGGCCCAAAGTCCAGAGATCATATAGCCAGTTCTACAATAGAGGCAACGTTCCAGCAACTGCAGTGAAGAGTGTGTAAATAGCAGCTGTTGTGATTTAGAAGCAAAATCTAGGCAAAGGTTCTAGTATGTAATGTGGATAGAATATTCTAGTAGTAGGACATGGGATTATAGCAGCCATTCCAAAGAAGAGATATTTTACAAGTTTAACATTCCTGAGTTGGATGTGGCTCCAGTCTTACCACCACCAACTCCAGTAATGACTTTTAAAGCAATTTCATGTGATTTCATATGTAATTTTTATAGTTAAATAGTTCTGAATTGGAGGCCAGCTTTTGTATAAAAAGAAATGTGCCTGAATTGTACTCTATCACAAGCATCTCTAAACTGAAAAAGAGAATCCTTTTCTGATCCTTCCTCACACTGAACTCCTATATCATTATGTTTTCTTCATCTAATTTTTAATCTATACTAATTTTACACAGTCTGCAAATATGTACCAGAGAGCACAGGCCACACACAGGCATCCAGAGGGGAGGCTGGTGATGCTGAGTTGCTATTTCATCCTTCCTGTTGGGGACGGTGGGAGTCATGGCTTTATTCTCCAATGGGCACTATGACGTCCATTTACCTTTATTATGCAGTTGGTCTTCCTGACTTACTACTTTCCACAAAATTGCCAAAATCAACTTGTAAGATGCTTTAAATTACATATGTCTGTTTTCTCCTATTCCCAATTTCAAAATGCCATTTTGTCTGATCTCTATTGAGAAGAAAATAAGCTCATTTTTAAAACAATTACCTAACCACATGGCAAATAAGAAGCTGCATTTTCCAAGATAAGTGTTTCTTCTTTTCTCAAACTGTGTCTACCATGAATTCTCACTCTTTTGCTTTGGTATACATCTCAAATCCTCTCACCCGTTTCAAAGCCTTACACTACTAAGAAGGACTAGCCTTCTGATCACCTAAACAGTCCCATTTTTAGTCTCCTAGAACTGTGCTAGACAGTTTGATTTAATTATTATTAAAGACAAATTTGCATAAAGCTTTCTTCTGAAGAGTGTGAGGCCATTTAAGCAATGTCATTAGATGGGCAGAGACAGTCTTTTGAGAAAATGTAATGGGGCATGAAAAATAATAAAATCCACAAAATACATTTATTCAAGGCTCTTAATAATGAAGAGAAATTACAATTCAGGGTAAAGAACTAGAGGCTGAGGACTCTCTATTATTTTAAAATAAAACATGATTAAATCGGCACAACAGAAGGCATCAAAATCAGAGGGCAGTACCCGTGTTATGTCTTCTGGAAAACCACTTTCATTTCAGAAAAAAATAAATTCAATATATTCTCATGCCATCTATGGAATTTACCAAAGATGCAGAACAGCAATTAATTTTAATAATAATTTCCTATGAGCTCACCAGACAATACTGTTTGAGGTAAAACAAGAAAGTTCAGGCTTCCATAGACTTATCTTTCATGGAGGGATCTCCCATGAATTGATATTACCTTGTCAAAGTTGCTTGGGAAAAAGAAAAATGCCCCTGGTGCTCTTTTTAAAGACCTCGTGAAACTGAGAGAAAAGTGGTGTTTTCAGTTTTCCCTCAGCGCTGCCACCAAGTGCTCCTCACTAGAAGGGAAAAACACCCAGCTTTTTGTAATTTAGAGCAAGAAAGTAATTGGAGAGCAAAAGCTGACAATATTTAAAAGTGCCACAGTCTCTGACCCAGAAATTCCACCCTCAGCAATTTACTGTATAAAACCATATAAAAGTGCACCAAGATTATGCAGGAATGACATCCCACAATATTGATTTTCATAAGAGAAACCACAACAACAAATCAGAAACAACAAAAATATCCTTTGAGGGGGAAGAAATAACATTATGATAAATTATACAGTGGAGTATTATGCAGCCGTTTTTAAAAGTTTGTTGATATGGAAACATCTCCAAGATAAAAGTACAGGAAGATGTATGACATCGTTTACTGTACATGAAAAGCCTACACACGCATATGTGAGTGGATACATTGAAAATCACCTGGAAGGATACACAAGAACTAGAAGTTCAGGGGATTTCATGGTGGGAAAAAAAAAAAAAAGTTCAGGGGATGGAGGAGAAGGGAGATTTTTTACTTTTTATTTTATATCTTTTTGGATGGATGAAGGTTTAATGTATGCAGGCATTATTTTTAGTTAAAACATTAAAAATGCTGGTTGCCAAGGGGGTGTGGTAGGGGTGGATTGGGAGTTTGGGATTAGCAGATGCAAACTATTATATATAAGATGGGTAAACAACAAGGTCCTACTGTATAGCACAGGGAACTATATTCAATATCCTGTGATAAACCATAATGGAAAAGAATATGAAAAAGAATGCTTTATATATATATATATATATATATATATCTGAATCACTTTGCTGTACAGTAGGAATTAACACAACATTGTAAATCAACTATACTTGAGCAAAATAAATTTTTTAAAATGCTGTAGTAGGATTAGGAAGAAAGAATGATAGAGTCAAACATCTCAGAACTGTGGAGTACAGGACACAGCAGCAAATCATTGTGACATTGCCATCATCCTGTAATTCTGCCCTGCCTTCTCTTGGTACCTCAGGTCTGCTACAAGCTGACAAATTAACAATAGATTTTTTTATTTTGCTAAAAGATCATTAAAATGTATCATGCAATGTCTCATACAGTCATTAATCTGAAGGCTATATTGTTAATTATTCTTGCTTATTAATACATTGCCAGTTCGTGTTTTTTCCTCTGATTTGATATTTATCAGTTTTTATAATGCTTAAAAGATAGCTTAAAAGATGCCAAATGCCTGTTTGAAGAGTTTATGAAAAAAATCAGCACAAAATTAATGATAGTGTTCAGGAAGCCTACAGGATTATCTTGATGAAACCTCTCTTTAATAAAACATAGCTATTCGTCTTTAGTGAAAATACTCCCTATCCTAAGTTCAATGACCTTAACTAATACACATGTGAACTATTTTCTTGCCCATTTCTTCATACTTACCTACAGAATTAGAAAAGTGTCATAATTCTATGATTTTATCCAGGATTATTTTAAATACTAAATTAAGGTAATTTTGGTGAGAAAAGACAATCCAAACCAGGGCCATGCACTTGATTTACACCAACACCATGAGCGCTCAGCTCATTCAATTGTTTGCTGACATAATGTTCCTTAATAACCACAGACATTCAGGAAACTTCCCAAAAATATTGTGTTTGATATGTAACACAACGCACGTTCCTTTTGATTGTTATTTCTACCTTTTTCGTTATTGCGTAGATCCCCCCGAGTCAGCATTAGCATTCTAGTCACGTAGCCCCTCGTGTCTCTATAAAGCCCAATAATTTATAATCGTGTTCATTCATGAGAACCTCCAATGCATACTGCATATTTCCCATGCTTCCAGAATTACTGTAGAGACAGCTAAGTTTATTGGTTATGTTGCTCCAAAATTATTTTCTTTTTTAATGTAGCCTATATAAATTATGCGTTTCTTTTTTTTAAGAACAAAGATTCTTGGTGAACTATATCCCATTGCTTTTTCTTCCTCCTCCCTATATTCACATGTTTAAAAGTCTGTGAGTCAGTTTCATTACTGCCATTCCTTTCTTTAAAAAATCCCCAATTTACTTGAGTGACTGTCATTTAATCTCTGTCCCTACTTTGCTATGCATTTTAAGTGACAGGGCTAAATCATCCATATTTGCATGATAACATGAAAATAAAAGAATCAAACCTCCAAAACTACCATCTTCTACCCCCCAGAAAAAGAAAAATGCTCTTTGGGGAAATGTTTGTATTTAAAAATCTACTCTTATTTTGTATTATTTAAAATTAGGGAAAATGGTCCATAAATGTATGAAAAAGTGCTCATCTTCATTAGTCTTCAGGGGAATGCAAATTTGAACTACAGTACAATATGATGTACCAGTATAATTTATCATAATGCCTAAAATTAAAAAGACTAAAAATGCCAAGTGTGGGTGAGATTGTGGAGCAACTGGAATGTTCATACACCATTGGTGGGAGGCCAAACTGGAATAAGCACTTTGGAAAACTGCTTTGCTATAGAATAAAACAGTTTTTACCCTGTGGCCAAACAATTCTAAGGTATATACCCATCAGGCGTGCATAACACCAAAAAAGATGTAAAGAACACTTATAGAAGGACTATTTATAGAGTCAAAAACTGGAAACCACCTAACTCACTCTTCAATAATAGATTGGATTGTGATACATTAACACAAATGGAACATATACAGCAATAAGTATGAATAAACGACATCTACATGCAAAAATATGGATGAATCTCACAAACATGATTTTGAATGAAAGAAGCCAGACTGAAAAGAATATATAAAGCATGATAAATTGGTTCCACGTGTAAACCTTGGTCAAGACCTATCCAAAATATTGAGGGCGGAATGGCCTTTAAAAAGAGTAGTACTGTATATCAGAACAGAATTTGAAAAAAAATTACCTTGCATTACAAACTAACTGTTTGATCTTAGAAAAGCAATTTAACCTCCCTGGCTTCATTATTCCTATGTAAAATAGGGATGCTGAAGCTTTACCTCCTCAAAAGCAAATTGCTATTCTGAAGATCTCTAGGTCCTATATAGCTTTAAGATCTATGACCCAATGAGTTTCACTAGTTTGTATTTTCATCAATAAAAACATACACGAATCTTTTAATAAAAACAGTAATAATAGGTAACTTTGTTCTAAGCACTTTACATATATTACTCATTCAGTCCTCACACCAACCCTTACATATAATATCACGGATGAGGAAACTGAGACTCCGAGAGGTTAAGTAACTTGACCGAAGTTGCACAGCTAATAAGCAGTAGAACCAGAATTCAAACCCAGAAAATCTAACTCTATAACCCACATGCTTAACCACTCAGTATGCAAAGATATCAAAGGTCCATTTTATCTAAGCTATGAGGGTTTTTAAATTAAGTTTAAAACAATATGATGTCTAATCAGCACAAAACATATTAAAATGTAATCTATATTACATAATAAAACCCTGATTTTGTTCAGCCAAAATAATAATTTTAATTTATTCATATAAATCTGGCCTCTTTGAGAAAACACCAATTAAAATAACTATGGCTACTAGGCAAGCACCAACCAATTCTGATGGTCACATTCACATTTCCTGTATTTGATGCCTTTCTAGAAATGGAGAGGAAATCCGCCTTCCTTGTTGTTGTTTATTAAAACATAGCCTTTTCTGCAAAAGTCATTACAGCATTAGTTCAGATTTGCTTCAGATTCCCTATTTTCATGAATCACTTTTTCTGTGAAGCAGAGGTCTGTGTTCAAACTTGAATCTACAGTCCACGGAAAGAAAATAAATGAATTCACTGAATACTTTAAAAATGTTTTCTAAGTTCAGTGATTTTAGTAACTTTCTATTTCCTAGAACTTTAGTTGATTATTTTCTGACAATTTTTTAAACTGGGTTGAGATTTTATGTACTTTAATTAGTTTGACTTCATCCTATTTCAGATTTAATGTCACCCAAAATATTTATACTTTACATTTTCTAGAGCTGCCTTGAATTTGAGTCAGTCCATCTTGCTGTTGGCTAGTTGAGAGCCTGTGACTGGAATAAAGGGTATGGCAGAGGTGGCTGAAAAGTAAACAGAGTGGTACTCTGCTTACTTTGTAGTTTCACCTAGACTTAGCCAGAACCCCAAATGGCTTTGAATGGTAAGCTTAGTTACAGTCGATGAAAGGAGATCACCGAGATTAATTACAGCAGGTGGTTCTGAAGAGGGAAGTAGGCTGGCAAAGCACAGCACTTTCAGATAGAATTTCTCTGGCACATCTAACTAAATGTGTGTTCTTGGGCAAGTCACATAATCCCTCTAATGAGGAAGATGGAGACAATGCCTACCTTATACAGTTACTGTGAGGTTCACCTGAGGAGCCAAGTATGTGCCTCCTAATCTGAGGAAGTGATATGACTTCATTAGAGTTGTGACTATTATTACCTTAATGATTTGGCACTGGTGCATTCCTGCCTTTGGATTTCACCCTCTGTTTAACTCCACCACAGTGGCTCAATGGTAGAGGCATAAAAGGTTTAGCCCCTCCTCCCAACACTTCGCTTATGTCCAGTCAAATAAAGAAAAGTGACAGGCTTGGTTCTCTCTGACTTCTTTCCCAGAACAACAACCTTCTTACTATTCAACAGTATTTATGTGTGGATAAAGGGCTAGAGCTGAAGTTACAGAGGGAAAATATAAAGCAGGCTGCAAAATAGGGCTGCTCAGAGTTGCACAAACAGCTCTGACGCAGCAAGGCTGAAAGCAGTAAATAAAGAACAGCAGAAAGGACTGGCCGCGTGCAAGTGCTTCGTTCCTTTCAGCCTTGGCAGAGTAACAGTTCAGCGGTTAGGTTACATGTTTTCCCTTCCGAGGGCTTTAGAAACAATAAATGATTAATCTCTTTAAATAGTTCTCACTAAAGAATATACTTTGTTAATTTTATGCCATTAAAAAAGGCTATCGGGGGCTTCCCTGGTGGCGCAGTGGTTGAGAGTCCGCCTGCCGATGCAGGGGACACGGGTTCGTGCCCCGGTCCGGGAAGATCCCACATGCCGCGGAGCGGCTGGGCCCATGAGCCATGGCCGCTGAGCCTGCGCGTCCGGAGCCTGTGCTCCACAACGGGAGAGGCCACAACAGTAAGAGGCCCGCGTGCCAGAAAAAAAAAAAAAAAAAAAGGCTATCGGGCCAAAGAGTTTCAAAGATCAAATGAGTGCAGTGTGTAAGAGGAAGGCTGTGGTGAAATGTCTATTTAGGTCTTCTGCCCATTTTTTATGCTGGAGAGGGTGTGGAGAAAAGGGAACCCTCCTGTCCTGTTGGTGGGAATGTAATTTGATACAGCCACTATGGAGAACAGTATGAAGGGTCTTTAAAAAAATTAAAAATAGAACTACCATGTGACCCAGCAACCCCACTACTGGGCATATATCCTGAGAAAACCGTAATTCAAAGAGTCATGTACCACAGTGTTCACTGCAACACTATATAGCCAGGATATGGAAGCAACCTAAATGTCCAGCGATAGATGAATGGATAAAGAAGATGGAATATTACAATGGAATATTACTCAGCCATAAAAAGGAACAAAACTGGGTCATTTGTAGAGATGTGGATGGACCTAGAGTACGTCATACAGAGTGAAGCAAGCCAGAAAGAGAAAAACAAATATCGTATATTAACGTATATATGTGGAATCTAGAAAAATGGTATAGATGAACCTACTTATAGGGCAGGAATAGAAACGCAGATGTAGAGAACAGACATGTGGACACAGAGGGGGAAGGGGAGGGTGGGATGAATTGGGAGATTAGGTTTGACATAAATACACTACCGTGTGTAAAACAGATAGCTAGTGGGAACTTGCTGTATAGCACAGGGAGCTCAGTTCAGTGCTCTGTGATGACCTAGATGGGTGGGATGGGGGGTGGGAGGGAGGTCCAAGAGAGGGGATATAGGTATACATATAGCTGATTCACTTCATTGTATAGCAGAAACTAACACAACATTGTAAATCAATTTTACTCCAATAAAAATAATAATAATAAAGAGGAAGGCTTATGTTTGTGTTTTAAAAAGTAAAACACATAGAAATTATATTCCACTGAAATTAAGTTCTTGTAAATTATAACACTGATGCTACTGGGGAAATTTACATAGGAAAATGATACTGTTTCCTTCCCCTCATATGTAACAGTGAAACACACACACACACATACACACACACACAGAACATCATGGATCTGTATAACTATTAGCTTCTCCCACTTTCAGCACATATGAAAATCTGAACTATCTAAACAAGTCAGCTAATGATTATTAAATTTATTGTAAATATTATTTATCCTTTATAAAATATTTTTTGCAAAACTTTTCAGAAGCACATTTCCTGAAATATTTCTAGTGACCGTTTTTAAATTTATGCATGTGGATATTGTATATTGCATTTATCTGAAATGCCCAGAATAAGCAAATACATAGGAACAGAAGGTAGATTAGCGGTTGCCAGGGGTTGGCGGCGGGGGGGGCGGGCAGAATGATTCTTAACGGTTATGGGGTATCTTTGTGGCATAAGGAAAATGTCCTGGAATTAGGTAGTGATGATGGTTGAACAACCTTACAAACATACTAAAATATACTGAATTGTATACTTTTTTAATGGGTAAATTACATAGTATATATATGTATATGCTATATACATATTTATATAGTATATAAATTATACTCAATAAACAGTTATGTCATTTCTTTTCTGCATAAAAAAATTTGTGCATGAGACACATTCCCAAATAATCTCTAATAATGTTTACCGTATGAACTAAATACTTATTTCTCATAGGAAAAAAAAATCTATGGGTGTTAACTGAAAATATGCTAGCCCTCGTAAAATGTTGAATTCATCAGAATCAGAGGTTCAAATACTCGAAATACAACCAACCATAGGACACAAATCCTTTATATTCCACGGCACTCATATCACTGAATATGACCAGAAAGACAAAGTCACTTAATCTTTATTATTTTTTAACCGTATGAAACGGAAGACTCGAATGAATTATTTTGACACTTCTCCAGTGATGCTATGGTCCCCTCATTGATCACTTATTTGCAGCTTTCACTATTTTATGTATGACATACAGTTACTTTCCAATCATTAACACCAAAGTCTGCCAGAAGCACTTTGTATTAATGAATTTCAAAATATTTTACCATTTTATGAAGTCTAACTACATGCTTTCTGGGAAGATTTCAAGCACAGTCTGATTGAATAGGCAGCTTACTGCTGGTAACAGAGACAAATGGTAAAAGCAGACCTGAAATTCACAACTTCTGACTAATCCATCTATCATGATGGTCCATTATTCCAATCAGCCTGTCTCTAATAAAATCAACATCACTTAATGTAAATGTGAATGTAAATATTCACAGGTAACAATGCAGAAGTATCAGTGGAAAGGATGAAAGAAATAAAAGCCAAAAGTATGATTCCTGCTACTGTTGTGTAATGAATATAAGTCCTACAGAGGGCCCTTCTTCCTCCTACCTCCAAGCATCTACAAAGAAAACTACAGAATATCGTCACAAGCTTTTCATTATTAATAAAAGTTCAAGGAAGAACTCAGATTACCCCTCACCAAGGAAATTAGCTGGTGACATGTGTGAGAACGACTGCATTCAACCTTTCCTGGTCCAGCCAAATCTACTTGACTAGGCTAATACACTCTCATGAAATGGACTGGCTTCAAGGTAAAGTCTAACAAAATTAAATATACACGAGCTCCTGAGGGAATTAAATCAATGGACTACAAAGCGACTTCCTGATTTTTCTCTGATAACTTGTCACTCTCGCCAGAAGGAGCACCCTGCACACTGCGTAGGCAAGAGTAAGGTATGGCGGTGGTAACGGAGACCAGTGAGCATAAAAACCCTAGAAAAAGCAGCTGTTACTTTTGTTTTCCTCTCCTTCCCTCTCCCTTGCCCTCCCCCCTTTCTGTCTTGTGTGCGTGCGCGTGCATGCGTGTGTATGCTTATACTGCACTTACATAGCCCTATATAGTCTGCAAACTTTATAACAACCCAGTTTTCATATATGTTACTATTGCATGGTAAAAAAAAAAAATAGTAGCTAAATTTTAAATGCTACTTTTAACATGGACTTAAGGCAATCTTTTAAAGTGTAAGTAACAGAGATGCGATGATTTATGTTATTAAATAAATGATTTAGAACCCATCTGAGGATAGCTATCGATTCAAAGAGCATTTCCAGACATCAGAAGTGAACTGCATACAACAGCTGCTGAAAGGCAGATGGCTTCCTCATTCAGTGGCATGAGCCTCTTTTATGAATTAAGATCATGGCCCTGCCCTGTCCACACTGGACAATCCTATAACAATGTGCACTTCTGTGGTTTGGACTAATAGAGTTTTGTATCTTCTGCTGTTGAAGGTCACTTGTATCTTGGATTTTCTTGTTTATCTTGACTGAGTGTGGACTATTCTCAACCTAGTTGAGAGGTATTTGTATCAAGCAGTGTTAATGAGAGAAGTGCCTTCCACTGAGTTTCTTACATATCTTTGCCACTACTGTCACTGTACAGAATAGATTCCTCCAAGAAAAACTTTCTTGCTAAAATACAAGTATAGCACTTTTAAGTGGAAAAGAACTGCTCAACCAAAATAGAGAAGGTATTTCCATCATTTCTAAAAGCTATTTAGCTTACCCAGATTAAACCAATGATGGGTGAATATTTACTAATACAAAGCTTTATTTTTGCCAAAAAAGTATTCATCATAAAAGTTATGCTCACGTTTGCATTCCTTACAGCACTTGCCATCCACGTATGCAAGAGCCGACTTGAGGGGGCAGTCAGGATTTGGGCAAATCAGAGTTTCACACTGGATGGTTCCATTCTGAGAAGAAAACAGTATTTTAAAGAATTTCCAAGTTGCAGCTTGGTAGCTTTCAAGTATTGTTTAATATATTTCTTAAATTTCAAACTCTTCATGTAAAATGTCATAAATACCACTATTCTCTTTGGTTATTATACAGCAAAACCCATAATACAGTAAAACCCACAGTAATGCAAACTGGGTCATAACACAGATGGTGATTGGCTCCACCTTCTGTCCAGCAACTGAGCTAGAGTTCTCACCTCCTGTTGTGAAGTGGATGAGGACAGGTGTGGAGGGAAGGGCACCTGCTGACAGAGAAACAGCAGGCTGAGGGTCAGCCTGGGGCACTCGTGTCTCCCCAGATGACTCACAAAATGAGCATCAACAAACGAGGAGATTTTTGGAATAGCTGCTGCCGTGCTGGAGACCCAGTCTCAGGATGCAGAAATCTTCCCAAGGATATTTAAGCTTGGACAGGCCACCACCATGAATTGATGCTGACAGTCATCACAAGAGGTGCCAAACGGCAAAGGGGACCTCAAGGAATTTGATTCCCGAAGGTCACCCAGAGCTCCCAGGTAGGTTAGCTGCTTTTCTAGTCGTTTTATTGACTTCACATACCACATCTTGTATTTTACTCAATTTGATTTTTGGCACCCATTTAACAAGTTGGGAAGGTTTTACTGTATTTGTAAAATGCTATGACTTTAATAGGAATATATGTTCCTGAATAGAAATCATACAAAGCAGGCACACACAGACACACCTGTACGGTTATTTCACAGCTAACTTTGACCTTCTTACGTCATGATCTCCCACTTTTGAATAAACTGGATGAACTTGGGAAAAAATTTTTTTAGACCTCTGACTTCTTTACAGTCAACCAATTTTAACAGGTAATTCATATGGAATTTAAAAGTTCAAAACTAAACTCCTTTTGAACTTGTCTTTGAAAATGAACTTACATGTTTGAAATAATAATGCACTAAATATTCTACTTAATTAGTGAGCAATTAGAAAACTCTAACTTATTTATACTCTATAATTTGTATTCCGCTGTATTAGTAAACTTTTAAAGATTATTTAAACTCCATTATTTGTTTGCACAGCCCAATCTGGACACAGTATTTCCTGTTGCACTTAATTTAGTTTTATCAAAATGCATTAATAAAACATGAGGGGAAAATCCCTGGAAAAGTTAAAGATAACAGGATAGAATCCTTTGGGAATCCCTTTACTGACCAAATTTAAGTTGTTAACTTCATGTGCGGACCAGTAAACTTAAAACTTTATAGCATTCTGAAACCGTAATCATCTTTATAGGCTAGAAAGTGTCTTTAATAAGGCAACACACAGTCCTTAAGATTTGACCGGGTTTGCTGCCACTTTAGTGTTGTGTTTTGAGGAAATGGGTCCCGAAATTTTCATGATGACATTGTTTTAATAAATTTTTAAAGGGTGGGGACATCTGAGTTCCCTTAGTCTGAACTCCAGCAAAAGCCATACCAGGCATGTGCAGTTCTTACAGCCGTCTGTCCACGACTCGAGTTCTCGGTAGGTGGTTCCCTTCATGGTGCAAGTCCTTTCACAATAGCACTGGTCCAATCTATTCATTCGCTGTTCGGCTCGAGACAGCTGTGGCACAAAGGAAGGGGTTCATATTGTTCACCATTCCAGCAATGCAGAAAGGCAAAATACTCCAACAGGCATCTGACTGTTTTTCAGATGAATAGCTGTAATGATGGCTGTGCCCATCAACTATTTATTATAAATATACATAAGCCTTTATTTTTTTCATTTTATTCTTTTCCATTGTGATTTATTACGGGATATTGAATATAGTTCCCTGTGCTATATGGTAGGCCCTTATTGTTTATCCACTCTCTATATAATGGTTTGCATCTGCTAATCCCAAACTCTCAATCCATCCCTCCCTCACCCACCTCTCCCTTGGCAACCACAAGTCTGTTCTCTACGTGTGAGTCTTTTTCTGTTTCGTAGGTAAGTTCATTTGTGTCATATTTTAGATTCTACATATAAGTGATATCGTATGGTAACTGGCTTTCTCTTTCTGACTTACTTAATTAGTGTGATAATCTCTAGGTCCGCCCATGTTGCTGCAAATGACTTAAGACTTTAATTTAAAAGAAAGGATTTTTTCCCCCCTTCTTTTTGTAGTAAACTTGCCCCCTGCCTTTGGGGGAAAAAAGCAGGATTTATAGGACGGAAAAGAAGGCTAAGTCAAAATAGCATCATCCACGATGCAGAGAAGCATTTTCCATTTTTAAAAATGTCTAATTTCATGACTATGTTTGCTCGAGTGCAAACATAAATTTTAGAATATATATTGGGTCAGAAACAAATCATTGATATACAACACAACTTCCAGGTCATAAGTAACTGCTATGCAACAAGACAACAGCCTGGTGAAACTATAGGTAAACTTGATACAGGCTTAAGACAGCCAACATTCCTACAACTGTAACACAGTGGTAGAAAGATTTCGTGGGACCATTTCCTTGACATAATTCTAGTGCTCATATTCTTTACAATGTCCTCTTGCCTCCTTCCTTGCAAACAAAAACTAAATAATAATAAACACTAAATTAAACAATAAATCCTATTGCCGTAATAAGCAGTGTAGTAATCTGCCTCATTCTTGATTTACTGAATCGTTCGTTATACAGATGGCTAGGGTCTGAATATTTATAAGCCCCTTTCTTGAGCAGGGATTTCGGTTCAGTCCTGGTACACAGTAGGGTATGAGAAAAGTCTCAAAGGTGAACAACTGTGGTTATAAAAGGAATTGTAAGGAACCTCAAGGATTTGTGAGCTCCCCCAGACCCTATTTCTAAGGAGCTTTTACCTTGGCTGATGTTTTGGCTAAAATGTCCTGCAGCTCCATGATTTTCTGCACGAGTCCATGAAAGTCATTGCAAGTTGGACAGGCTAGAATTACAAACACCACATTGGTCAAGTTACATTTATAAGGAGTTCAATCTGGTTAAGTCTATGCTGACAACTAATATAGAAAAACTCTAATTTCAAACTGACATTGTGGACAAAACTAAGCAAGAAGCATACTTTTCATTACACGGTGTGAGAACTAATGGACTTACTGCGATTAAGATCTGGGCACTGAGCAATAAATCCTTGGGGCATGACAAGTAATTGCACGTCTTGCATTATTCCCTGTGTGAGAAAAATTTTGAAAAAGACGTATTACTTTCATCTACCCAAATTATGTTCAACAGTCAAGTTCAGGAAGGGAAACATTACAGGATAGACTCACCAAAATCCCTGAATAAAATCTTTTTGAATACATTGCTTTGACTTCAAACCAAAGGGAAAGAAAAACATCAGGCAGGCAAAATAGATGATTACCCACGTACTTTCTTATTGATAATATTTTTAAAGCCTTAAGAGTAAATGTCAAGATATAATTAAGAGACAATAGTATGTGTCTGGGGAAGTTATTTTTAGTTAGCCACTGAAGAAAGGCTTGAAAATGACCTTTAAAAATCAACCTGAAAATCACTTTGGGTTTCAACAACAGTGAAACTGATACCGGTTTTAAGTTAACTGCAATCATCAAAAAGAAAACAAGAGAAAAGCTAAGTCATAAGAACAATGCTTATTCTAGCATTTCTTGTTTCTCGGTTGGATATTTTAAAGTGAATTTCTCAATTTAAAAAGGACAAGAGATTTATTAAACAGCTACAGCAAGACTTAGTGATGAGTCCTTAGGAGTACAGAAAGTTTAGCCTAAAATTTTTTAACATGCCAACTGGAAATGACCCATTTCACACAGAAGGTCACATCACATGTTTACATGTGAAATTTACATGCATCCTTTGTCATTAAGATATAATTAGCTTCCAGCTTGCAAGGCTCTTAAAGCAATGGCCAAATGGTAGCTCAGAAACGACCTCATCAGACACACTCCAGCGTGCCTTTCATTCACCACCCCTCTCTCTTCCTTCAACATCTTTATATATTTTCTTTAAGTAATATTTCACTTTATCCCTTTTGAAAAATGGAAATAGAACATTTAATGACAGAGGTGACATACCAACATATTATTAAGACAGTTTTGAATGTACCTACAAAGGTTTACCAGTCAAATCCTGGACTAAGTATCTTCTACATATTTAATCTGCTTAATAGCATGGTACAAAAACAGTGTCAGTGTAAATGATAAATATTTAAGTATACTATGTGGCAATTGCTGGATCTGCTGTTTGCTTGGGGTTTGGATCAGGGAAGCAACTTGTATACAACAAAATCCTATCACTTGGTAGCAGCAACATGAAAGCAAAGCTACCATGTAGAGTTCTACAGTTTGTGTACTGCCCAAATCTAGTGAGCACCATTTACAGTCTACAGTAAAAATGATGGCCCCTAGAGCAGTACACATAACTGACGTGTGAGGTTTCTGACGCCACATCTGGGCTCCGTGGGGAAGAGCGCCATGATTAAATAGAGGAGAGACTCAGCACCTATAGCAAAAACTTGCTATCCCTTATGTGGGAAAAGAGCACTGATTTTTCAGGACTCACGAGCATGGGATCAATTCCCCATGACTGGCTTTGGATAAGTTGTTTAAACTCTCTGAACAAGTTTATGCATATGTAAAAGAGATTTTAAAAACATTTTAAAGGCCCTGAACCAAGGCTAGCAAGACTAGGATTCGATGAAATAACACATTCAAAGCACCTGGTTTCCAGGTAGCAGTTTAAGTAAGTTTCAAAAATACCTTTCAGGGAATACAAACCTTTCTTAGAACACAATGTTAAAGTTACTGGTACCTACTCTAGCTAGAAATCCCTGAGTTAGACACATCACCTATCATTGTTTCATTTAACAACCATTTGCCGAGCCTCTTCTGTATGACAGGCAGTGTCGGAGTCATTGGAGGGAAAATGATTATACTATGGGCTTGTAATCAAGCAGTTTTCTGAACTTTATTTCCTCAACTTTAAAATACTGAAAGTTAAACGGTATGTCTTTTAGATCCTGTGATGCAATTCCATGGAGTGTGTCTCCAAATAGACAATAAGAAAAAGATATAAATTATAACTGCTTTCTAGTTTTGATAGATTTGTGCATATATATATATATATATTCCTTTCTCACTTTCAGAAGTACGAAGAGACCATGAATAATGAATATTGAAAAGTTTTAATCCTCTATTATTAACACCCCAATAAAAGTCTCATCAAAGGTTATACTTCAAAGGTAGAGAGTTTATTTGTATATTAACATTTTAGATTTTTATTATTTTGAATGCCTGATTTCAAGAAGATGTTAACTCTGCCCTGATTGGGCCTTATGATCATCTCTGTTGTGTTTAAAGTTCAAACTCATTCAGGAAAAAAAGAGAAAATAGTGCTGACCAGCTAAATTAAACACCAGTGTAAAAAAAAAAACTAAAACAGAAATAGACACAAATAGAAAAAAACTATACACATCAAATTATTTTGCTTTACACCATAAAAAGCAAAACGTACTTTTCCAAATTCATTAAAAAGCATTTCTATTTACACTTTATGCTCAGACCTTAGTCAGAAGATACCTTAAAATATCCGTGTGCATTATTTCTCTGTCCCAGCCAAAATGATGTGCCCACAGGCAAGTCTGTGGAAGGCTTTTCCACCACTCTTTCATATATTCTGCAAAGAAGCACCAGGTAAGTAATGTGCATTAACCGTCATTTCTTAGAATCTTCCGTTACCTGAACTGAGAACATTTCACTTACTTATTGCAGTCGACGTGTAAAATCAAGTGGGAGGCACTGATGGCTAAGGAGAGCTTGTGCCACTTATCATCAGCCAAAATGTAAGGAAACACTTCTGTGTGAGGATGGTGGCTGCCGGAGGAGTGGTAGTGCAGTCTGACTTCATTCCGATGGCCGCTGCTTTCCAATTCCAGGTACCTGCACAGAGAAGAAGAATCACACGAGGCCCATTGAAAATAAAGCTCAAAAATGATGTACATGACCTCTGTCTCCAGAAAGATGGAATAGACATAATTTTCCTATTCCTCCCAATGAGTACAACTAAACAGGATATTATAAAACAAACAATAAGAAGAGTCTGAAAGATGGAGAAAATTTTTTAAAAAGGCAAGGGCACTCAGGGCCCGAGTAACAACAGAATGGTGAGTGAAGAGGGTTTTCTTTTTGCCTCATATATGCCAGTCTTGGAGGTGGAGAAACCAGCAACCTGGAAATACCAATGGATGCAGACAAAACAATTCCCCTCAAAAGCCTGCTCACTCTAGCTAAAGTACCTAAAAAGGAGAAGCCCAGAAAGACAAAAACTTTTAGAGAACAACCACTCTATTCCAGCCAAGCACCACAGGAAACACTGTGATTCCATCTCCTAACATGTCAGCAAAGGCTAAGTGGGGAGCCTAGATTTCCACTCTCTTGAGGCAGAAATCAGGTACCCAACGCCTCTGCCAGGTGGTGCCAACAAAGGCCAAGTAGAGAGCCAAGAACTGTAACCCTGTCAGCCAGTGATAAGACGAACCATGGCATCAGTGGAGACCATGTTCCATCCCTAGTAACAAAGCACACTGCCTTCTCAGAGGAGGCCTAGTGGAGAGTCAGAACTTTCACCATCACCCTGCAGTAATGACACCATCCCTACCAGAGTGTTTGGTAGAGACCATGTGGGCAGTTGGAACTTCCACCCCCTCACCCAGAAATAATAAAAGTTCTCACTTAATTGTCAACTGAAGGCCTAGTAGGGAACCTGGATTTCCAGTTCCACCTGGAAATAACAAGATGACACCCCCTCATCCTCTGCCAGTGCATTGTCACAGAAAGTCACATAAAATATGGAGTTTAATGAGATCCAAGTCTCAGAACATCATACAAATATATCCATGTTTCAATCCAAGTCTCAAAACATTATACAAAAATATCCAGGTTTCAACCCAAAATCAAACAGCATACCAAGAATCAGAAAGATCTCAAATATAATGCAAAAAGACAACCAATAGATATCAACATCACAAGATGACAGAGATGTAAAAATTACCTGACACAGATTTTAAAGAAGCATTGATTAAAATGAGCAATTACAAACATATTTGAACAAACTTGAAACAAATGAAAAAAAGTTAGAGGCTGAGATTGGTTCAAGATGGCGGACTACAAGGATGTGCTCTCCCTCTTGTGAGAGCACTGGAATCACAACTAACTGCTAAACAATCATCGACAGGAAGACACTGGAACTCATCAAAAAAGATACCCCACATCCAAAGACAAAGGAGAAGCCACAATGAGATGGTAGGAGGGTCGCAAGCACAACAAAATCAAATCCCATAACGGCTAGACGGGTGACTCACAAACTGGAGAACACATACCACAGAAGTCCACCCACTGGAATGAAGGTTCTGAGCCCCACGTCAGGCTTCCCAACCTGGGGGTCCAGCAACGGGAGGAGGAATTCCAAGAGAATCAGACTTTGAAGGATAGCAGGATTTCATTTCAGGACTTCGAGAGGACTGGTGAAAACACAGACTCCACTCTTGGAGGACACACACAAAGTAGTGTGCACATCAGGACCCAAGGTAAGGAGCAGTGACCCCACAGGAGACTGAACCAGACCTACCTGCTAGTGTTGGAGGGTCTACTGCAGAGGCAGGGGGGTGGCTGTGGCTCACCATGAGGACAAGGACACTGGCAGCAGAAGTTCTGGGAAGTACGCCTTGGCGTGAGCCCTCCCAGAGTCTGCTATTACCACCACCAAAGAGCCCGGGTAGGCTCCAGTGTTGGGTTGCCTCAGGCCAAACAACCAACAGGGAGGGAACTCAGCCCCACCCATCAGCAGACATGCAGATTAAAGTTTTACTGAACTCTGCCACCAGAGCAACACCCAGCTCTACCTACCACCAGTCCCTCCCATTGGGAAGCTTGCACAAGCCTCTTAGGTAGCCTCATCATCCAGAGGGCAGACAGCAGAATTAAGAACTACAATTCTGCAGCCTGTAGAACAAAAACCACATTCACAGAATGATAGACAAGATGAAAAGGCAGAGGGCTATGTACCAGATGAAGGAACAAGATAAAACCACAGGAAAACAACTAAATGAAGTAGAGATAGGCAACCTTCCAGAAAAAGAATTCAGAATAATGACAGTGAAGATGATCCAGGGCCTCAGAAAAAGAATGGAGGCAAAGGTCGAGAAGATGCAAGAAATGTTTAACAGGGCTTCCCTGGTGGCGCAGTGGTTAACAGTCTGCCTGCCAATGCAGGGGACACGGGTTCGTGCCCCAGTCTGGGAAGATCCCACATGCCAAGGAGCAGCTGGGCCCGTGAGCCATGGCCGCTGAGCCTGCGCGTCCGGAGCCTGTGCTCCGCAACGGGAGAGGCCACAGCAGTGAGAGGCCCGCCAACCGCAAAAAAAAAAAAAAAAAAAGAAATGTTTAACAAAGACCTAGAAGAATTAAAGAACAAACAAACAGAGATAAACAATACAGTAACTGAAATGAAAAACACACTAGAAGGAATCAATAGCAGAATAACTGAGGCAGAAGAACAGATAAGTGACCTGGAAGACAGAATGGTGGAATTCACTGCTGCAGAACAGAATAAAGAAAAAAGACTGAAAAGAAATGAAGACAGCCTAAGAGACCCCTGGGAAACCATTAAATGCAACAACATTCGCATTACAGGGGTCCAGGGGGAGAATAGAGAGAGAAAGGACCAGAGAAAACATTTGAAGTGATTATAGTCAAAAACTTCCCTAACATGGGAAAGGAAATAGTTACCCAAGTCCAGGAAACACAGAGAGTCCCAGGCAGAATAAACCCAAGGAGAAACACAGTGAGACACACAGTAATCAAACTGACAAAAATTAAAGAAAAATAAAAATTATTGATAGCAACAAGGGAAAATGACAAATATCATACTAGAGAACGCCCATAAGGTTAATAGCTGATTTCTCAGCAGAAGCTCTACAAGCCACAAGGGAGTGGCATGATATATTTAAAGTGATGAAAGGGAAAAACGTACAACCAATATTACTCTACCCAACAAGTATCTCTTTCAGAGTTGATGGAGAAATCAAAATCTTTACACACAAGCAAAAGCAAAGAGAATTCAGCACCAACAAACCAGCTCTACAACAAATGCTAAAGGAACTTCTCTAACTGGGAAACACAAGAGAAGAAAAGGACCTACAAAACCAAACCCATAACAATTAAGAAAATGGTAATAGGAGCACACATATCAATAATTACATTAAATGTGAGTAGATTAAATGCTCCAAACAAAAGACACAACTTGCTGAATGGATACAAAAACAAGACCCACATATATGCTGTCTACAAGAGACGCACTTCAGACCTAGGGACACATACAGACTGAAAGTGAGGGGATGGAAAAAGATATTCCATGCAAATACAAATCAAAATAAATCTGGAGTAGCAGTACTCATATCAGATAAAGGAGACTTTAACATAAAGAATGTTACAAGATACAAGGGAGGACACACATAATGAAAACGGGATCAATCCAAAAAGAAGATATAACAATTATAAATATATATACACCCAACATAGGAGCACCTCAACACATAAGGCAACTGCTAACAGCTATAAAGAGGAAGTCGAAAGTAACACAGTAATAGTGAGGGACTATAACACCTCACTTACAACAATGGACAGATCATCCAAACAGAAAATTAATAAGAAAACACAAGCCTTAAATGACACAATAGACAAGATAGATTTAATTGATATTTATAAGACATTGCATCCAAAAACAGCAGATTACACTTTCTTCTCAAGTGTGCATGGAACATTCTCCAGGATAGATCACATCTTGGGTCACAAATCAAGACTTAGTAAATTTAAGAATATTGAAATCATATCAAGCATCTTTTCTGACCACAATGCTATTAGATTAGAAATCAGTTACAGGGAAAAAAATGTAAAAAAACACAGACACATGGAGGTTATTTTATACGTTACTAAATAACCAAGAGGTCACCGAAGAAATCAAAGAGGAAATTAAAAAATAACTTGAGACACATGACAATGAACACAAGACAATCCAAAACCTATGGGATGCAGCAAAAGCAGTTCTAAGAGGGAAGTTTCTAGCACTACAATCCTACCTGAAGAAACAAGAAAAATCTCAAATAAACAATCTAACCTTACACCTAAAGATACTAGAGAAAGAAGAACAAACAAAACACAAAGTTAGTAGAAGGAAAGAAATCATAAAGATCAGATCAGAAGTAAATGAAATAGAAACAAAGAACACAATAGCAAAGATCAATAAAACTAAAAGCTGGTTCTTTGAGAAGATAAACAAAATTGATAAACCATTAGCCAGACTCATCAAGAAAAAGAGGGAGAGGCCTCAGATCAAGAAAATTGGAAATGAAAAAGGAGAAGTTACAACAGACACTGCAGAAATACAAAGCATCCTAAGAGACTACTACAAGCAACTCTATGCCAATAAAATGGACAACCTGGAAGAAATGGACAAATTCTTAGAAAGGTATAACCTTCCAAGACTGAACCAGAAAGAAATAGAAAATATGAACAGACCAATCACAAGTAATGAAATTGAAACTGTGATTAAAAATCTTCCAACAAACAAAAGTGCAGGACTAGACGGCTTCACAGGTGAATTCTATCAAACATTTAGAGAAGAGGAAACACCTATCCTTCTCAAACTCTTCCAAAAAAGTGCAGAGGAAGGAATATTCCCAAACTCATTCTATGAGGCTACCATCACCGTGATACCAAAACCAGACAAAGATACTACAAAAAAAGAAAATTACAGACCAATATCACTTACGAATGTAGATGCAAAAATCCTCAACAAAATACCAGCAAACAGAATCCAACAAAACATTGAAAGGATCATACACCATGATCAACTGGGATTTATCCCAGGGATGCAAGGATTCTTCAGTATACACAAATCAATCAACGTGATACACCATATTAACAAATTGAAGAATAAAAACCATATGATCATCTCAATAGATGCAGAAAAAGCTTTTGACAAAACTCAATGCCCATTTATGATAAAAACTCTCCAGAATGTGGGCATAGAGGGAACCTACCTGAATATACTAAAGGCCATATATGACAAACCCACAGCAAACATCATTCTCAATGGTGAAAAACTGAAAGCACTTCCTCTAAGATCAGGAACAAGACAGGACGTCTACTCTCGCCACTATTATTCAACATAGTTTTGGAAGTCCTAGCCATGGCAATCAGAGACGAAAAAGAAATAAATGGAATACAAATTGAAAAAGAAGAAGTAAAACTGTCACTGTTTGCAGATGACATACTATACATAGAGAATCCTAAAGATGCCACGAGAGAAGTACTAGAGCTAAGCAATGAATTCGGTAAAGATGCAGGATACAAAATTAATGCACAGTCATCTCTTGCTTTCCAACACACTAACAACAAAAGATCAGAAAGAGAAATTGAGGAAACACTCCCAATTACCATTGCAACAGAATAAAATACGTAGGAATAAACCTACCTAGGGAGACAAAAGACCTGTATGAAGAAAACTATAAGACCCTGATGAAAGAAATCAAAGATGACACAAACAGATGGAGAGATATAGCATGTTCTTGGTTTGGAAGAATCAATATTGTGAAGATGACTATACTACCCAAAGCAATCTACAGATTCAATGCAATCCCTATCAAATTACCAATGGCATTTTTTACAGAACTAGAACCAAAAAATCTAAAAATTTGTATGGAAACACAAAGGACCCTGAACATCCAAAGCAGTCTTGAGGGAAAAAAAGGGAATCAGACCCCCTGACTTCAGACTATACTACAAAGCCACAGTAGCCAAGACAATATGATACTGGCACAAAAACAGAAATATAGGGCTTCCCTGGTGGCACAGTGGTTGAGAATCCGCCTGCCGATGCAGGGGACAAGGGTTTGTGTCCCAGTCCGGGAATATCCCACATGCTGTGGAGCGGCTGGGCCCGAGAGCCATGGCCACTGAGGCTGCACATCCGGAGTCTGTGCTCCGCAACAGGAGAGGCCACGACAGTGAGAGGCCCACATACAGCAAAAAAAAAAAAAAACAAAACAGAAATATAGATCAATGGAACAGCATAGAAAGCCCAGAGATAAACCCACACACCTATGGTCAACTAATCTATGACAAAGGAGGCAAGAATATACAATGGAGAAAAGACAGTCTCTTCAATAAGTGGTGCTGGGAAAACTGGACAGCTACATGGAAAAGAATGAAATTAGAACACTCCCTAACACCATACACAAAAATAATCTCAATATGGATTAGAGACCTAAATGTAAGACTGGACACTATAAAACTCTTAGACGAAAACATAGGAAGAATACTCTTTGACATAAATCACAGCAAGATCTTCTTTGATCCACCTCCTAGAGTAATGGAAATAAAAATAAACAAATGGGACCTAATTAAACTTAAAACCTTTTGCACAGCAAAGGAAACAAGACGAAAGGACCACCCTCAGAATGGGAGAAAATATTTGCAAACAAATAAACAAAGGATTAATCTCCAAAACATATAAACAGCTCATGCAGCTCAATATTAAAATAAGAAACAACCCAATCAGAAAATGGGCAGAAGACCTAAATAGATATTTCTCCAAAGAAGTCATACAAATGGCCAAAAAGCACATGAACAGCTGCTCAACATTACTAATTATTAGAGAAATGCAAATCAAAACTACAATGAGGTATCACCTCACACCAGTCAGAATGGGCATCATCAGAAAATCTACAAGCAACAAATGCTGGAGAGGGTGTGGAGAAAAGGGAGCCCTCTTGCACTCTTGGTGGGAAGGTAAATTGATACAGCCACTATGGAGAACAGTATGGAGGTTCCTTAAAAAACTAAAATAGAATTACCTTATGATCCAGCAATCCCACTGTTGGGAATATACCCAGAGAAAACCATAATTCAAAGACACATCCACCCCAATGTTCATTGCAGCACTATTTACAATAGCCAAGACATGGAAGCAACCTAAATGTCTATCAACAGATGAATGGATAAAGAAGATGTGGTACATATATAGAATGGAATATTACTCAGCCATAAAATTGAACGAAATTGGGTCATTTGTAGAGACGTGGATGGATCTAGAGACTGTCATACAGAGTGAAGTAAGTCAGAAAGAGAAAAACAAATACCGTATATTAATGCATATATGTGGAAGCTAGACAAATGGTACAGATGAACCGGTTTGCAGAGCAGAAATAGAGACACAGATGTAGAGAACAAATGTGTGGACACCAAGGGGAGAAAGTGGCTGCGGCGTGGGGCGGGGGGGTGATGAATTGGGAGATTGGGATTGACATATATACACTAATATGTATAAAATGGATAACTAATAAGAACCTGCTGTATAAAAAAATAAATAAAATTAAAAAATTAAAAAAACAAGTTAGAAAGCCTCAGCAAAAAAATAGAAGGACCAGATAAATAAAGAAGAACCAAATGGAAATTTTAAAACTGAAAAATACAACAACTGGAATAAAAAGCTCAACAGCAAAATGGAGGGGACCAAAAAAGAGTCAGTTAACTAGAAGACAGAACAAAAATTATCCGATCTGAACAGCAGAGACAAAACAGACTGAAAAAAAATGAACAGTCTCAGAGCTCTGGGAGATTATAACAAAAGTTCTAACATTTTCATAATTAGAGCCCATAAAAGAGGAAAAAGAGGGTGAACTAAAAAAGTACTTGAAGAAATAATGGCTGTAAACTCCCCAAATCTGGTCAGAGACATAAACTCACAGATTCAAGAATCTGTGCAAACCCCAAACAAGATAAACTCGAAGGAATACTGATCATAAGGAAACTTCTGAAAACTAAGAATAAAGAAAAAAATATTGAAAGCAGTGAGAAAAAAAATTGACACATTATGTATAGGAAAAAACAATTAGAATGGTAGTGAATTCCCCAGAAGAAACAATGAAAGCCAGAAGGAAGTGGAAAAATATTTTTGATGTGACGAAAGAAAAAGCTATCAGGCCAGAATCCTATACCCAGTGAAACTATCCTTCAGTGATGAAGAAATCAAGGCATTCTCAAATTAAGAAAAACAAGGATAATTTGAACCAAGTTTTAAACTTAGATATGTTATGTTTAAAGTACCTAATGAGCATTCAAGAGGACATGTAGGGAGGTCAGCTAGATCTACCAGGCTGAGATGGAGAGAGGTCCTTTATGGAAATAGGACTTGGGAGTCATAGACATAGAGATTGTATTGAAAGCCATGAAGGCATAGGGATTACCCAGGGAATTATTATAGATGAAATGACACATTAACATTTTGAGGAGGAACTAGCAAATGAAACCAAAGGCCAATGAGAGCAGAGGAGAAAAAAAGTGACAGTGGTGTCACTCACTAAAAAAAACCTGATAAAATACCAACTATCCACTCATAGGGGAATTATACATCCATGTTCTGGTACACTATGCCACTCTCTGAAAGCATGAAGTTCTGACGTGAAATAATGCTATCGTTAATTACCAATATGAATTAAACTTAAAAAAAGCTCTATAGAATCCCATTTAGTTTGAGAAAACTGTGTGTGTGTGTGTGTGTGTGTGTGTGTGTTTAGAGAAAAAATGATCAAGAAGGATATATGCCAAAATGTTAACAGTAGTTACCTCAGGGGAGTACAATTTGGGGGAAAGGATGCAACAACCTTCTCAAATATTTTTATAACCTTGAATTTTCTCCATTAATTATGTATTACCTCTTTAATATAATATACATACACACATATATAGTAAAATTCTATTTTAAGATAAAAAACAAACTAAGTAATCCAGAATATAAATCATGTGTAAACTTATTAAGCATAAATAAAACACCAAGTTGTTTGGTCTTTGATCCAGAAGATACCAATCAGAGAGTCCCTTCTATCTTATTATTTGATAACAAGTATTCATTATTTAATCAACTAGTGAGTTCTATAATGATAGAGAGATATTTGCATTTTAAAAAAATAACATCAGCAAACAGATCACCCCATTGCTATATACCTTCAGTTCTTTTACCACATGGAGGCAAGAACCCCACCACTGCTGTCAGTCTGGTCTCTTCCTCTAGATATTACTGTCACCTGTACTGAATTCCTAAATTTGAGGCACCAGAATTATCCTTAATAGCACGGAGGCTGACACTATGCTGCACAAACAAGAACAACCCTTCAGTAGTTAAATATTTTACCAAAAATTACATTTTTATCAGCATCATTTGCTCAGTTTTTTTTAATGAAATAGATATGTAATACACAAAAAACATCTAGTGAAAAGAAAAATAAATAATGATGTAAAACACTTAGAAGTGTGCCTAGCATGTGGTGAGTATTCAATAAATATTATTCGTTTCCAGAACTCCACCTGTCCCCCATTGGATGGCATCTAAGTGGGAGGTGGCCTCCCCTCACCTATCCCCCCACCCCAAGGCTCAGCAGATCAGTGTGGTTAAACTTACCCAAGCCCTAAAGCCTGACCTCCACTTCACATCCTGGTAGCCCTCCTGGTAGCAGTAAGCTACTTCATCTCTCTGTGCCTCATCTGGTTACCCAACTATAAAACAAAGATACAAATTGCACTTGCCTCAAAGGACTTCCGTGAGGATTGGAATGAGTTAATTTAAGAAAGCACTCAGAACACTGTTGGGCACGCCCAAAACACGTTAGATATTTTCTCCATTTCAAAAAGCAAAGGTCAAATCCTCCGTCTTCCTCCCCGCAGTACAGCCAGGGACAGGTCCATGACACATGTTAGCAATCTGACACTCTTCCTTTGGACTGGGTATCTGGATGAAGCACAGCAAGGGAGAGAGGGAGGAGGGACCCCTACATTGTGATAGGGCAGCAGCATCCCAGTCTGCTATATGAAGGTCACTCTGCATCTTGCTTCCTGTTTGCTGACCTGCCAGGGCACTTTTGATTATTGCCTCCTCCAAATTCTGGTGCCTCAGCCTCCCATCAGTACAGTAAGCTACCCTGCCTGTCCACCACCCCCGAAGTCACCTTACAAGCAAGAACCCTAACTAATACATTACAGTTGTGACCATGGGGAAAATATATAATTGGAATAAAATGTATCAACATTTTTAAAAGCAACTGAGTGACAGAACTATGTATGAAGTTTAACCTTCTTTGTATTGTCCTTTATTTTCCCTTTTATGTTTAATGAGCATTTACTACCTTAAACTGAAATCACATTTTAAATCCCAAGAAGATAATTTGTCACACTTCAACACATCATGTCGCCCTGATTTGTTATTCACAATCTTGAGAAGTAACTAAAATCAGAAATAAAGTTCACCCTTTATAATAATTTATGCCCTTGTTAATCAAATATCCTTTGCAATGACAGAAATATAAACTAAGACTAGGCTTTGAAGAAATAGGCAACAGTGGTAGGACATCATTCATTTTAACAACCTCCTTCATAACTCAAGATCAAATGATAAAAATAAGGTCATGTCTCATCCGCCAAAAGGTTGCACACAACATGAAATGAGAATTTTTCTGCTGCCTTAAATTAAACCTAAATAGAAAAATGATCAGATCATCTCAGAACATTAAGCTACAACCCAGTTGTAAATCAGTCACTTGAAGAAAAGCCACAGGCACTTCTAGTGCCAACTATATCATTAGTGTGGTTCATGGATGGTACAACTGCAAAGGAGTTATGTGCACAGGCTTTGGAATTGAAAACCAGCTCTGCCTCTCACTACCGTCTATGACCTGACCTCTCACTGCCTCAGTTTCCTCATCTGTAAAATAAGGATTCAACGGGATAAGCCATATAAAGCCTGGCATCTGAAACACAGGAAGCACTCAATAAATGGTAACTATTTTAATTATTTGTCAATAGTCCCAATTAGGCATCATTTATAAAGTCCAGCTTTTTATAGCCAATTCTGTGAATAACAAGCAATTTGAACACATTTTTTTGAAATTTTTTTGAGACAAAATTCTCATAACATAAAACTTACTGTTTTAAAGCATACAATTCAGTGTGCTGAATACATTTTTAATTGAAATAATGCAGAAACCAGGAGACATAACTTGCAGATAAAAACAGAAGATTAATCCACTCTCATAGAAACTAAGTGGACAGCACTGGTATTATGGGGGCTCTAGTGTAACCAGTAAAATATGAAACATGAAGTCCAGTGGTAGGGGCAAATTTACTGTAAGTTAGGCTGCTGCGTTCACTTATTAGAAAGAAAACGGCTGTTTCACCTCGCCTCTACCAATGATTCCCTGAAGTATTGAGGGAGATGGCAGAGTGGGGAGTAAAAGGTGTACTTTTTGGCATCCTTCATTAGAATCATATTGATTCTATTTTTATTAGTTTTTAACAGTATTTGGTCATCAGCAAGCCAGTATAATGCAGCAATTTAAAAGACCTCAGAGTCTTAATCCTGTCTCCATAGTTCACAACTGGACAAGTTAAAAATCTTCTCCAAGCCTCAGTTTCCTTCCCTATCAAATAAGGGTAATAAGAGTTGTGAACTTACATGGTTGTTTTGTAAATGAAATAACTTATAAGGACTTACTTTACACAGTTCCTGAGAAAGAGTAAGCACTCCAAACACATCATGATTATGATTTATATTTCCTATGACATATTTATGCATGTTATTTAAACATCAGCAAATTTTCAGGGCTGATTTTAACTTAAACATGAATATCAGACAGAAAGTAATTTAGTGAGAATCTACCCAAATAATGATGTTTGCATCTCATCTATGATATTCCCATCAAATGGTCATCCAGTTTGTTTGAATTCATCTGGTGACCAATAATTCATGACTTCCTAAGGCCAATCATTTCATTTTTATAAAACCAAGACCTTGCTTATATTAAAACATAAAGGGAAGATGGTTTTTTAAACTATGATTTATTTGTTCATTTATTCCAGCTGATATTTACTATGGGAACTGAGAATACGGCAATGAATAAGGCCAAACAACGGTGAAGCCTGGAGATCCTCAATAATAAACTCATTATTAACTGAAAAATGTTTAGCCATTTCAAAACTAATAATAATACGACTATAAAAATCTTACTGCAAGAAGAGGAATGTAGCTAGATCAGTGAGGGTAACAAAGCTGCTTCAGAAATAATATAGCTAGGAAGCAAAATTATATCACCAAAGGGAAAGAGCAGTAGCAAATGGAAGCTTCATGATTGAAGCCTTGGCATCATACATGACGGCTTGAATAACAATCTCTCCATCTTATTACCCCACACAACTGAGTTTACAATAAAATAAAAGGGAAAGTGGCCATTCATGAAATGGAGGTAATTTATTACTAGCATGACACAAAAAACTCTAAGAAACAACCCTTTGAGCTATGAACCTGGAGGGGAGGAGAATTTAGTGGCATCATGAGTACTTTTTAAATATCACTTTGTGAACGGTCTTATACAAGGATGGAGAAAGAACAGATATGATAAAGCACTGGTAATAAGTGGGTACTCACTCCACAGCACAGGGTATGCACGAAAGTCGAGCTGAAATGTTGTTGGATAAAGGGCAGCACCTACTGAATGCTATGTCCTCTCATAACCGCCATTCACTTAGTTGTGACGGAGACCAAGCAAGTGGAAATTAGTGAAAGACTGAAGAGAAAGGGTTCAAAGAGGCAGACTCAAAGAAGATGAGTCTTCCCTACTTTATCAAGAATGAACCCAGGAACACACTGTTGTAAGGTTGAGGAAGATCAACTAGGGAATACGGATTGCTGTGATGATCTGAAAATGCACATATGCAAGTTTGTAGAGAATCTGGCTTACAGATTTGACAAGGGGTTCACAGATCCCATGAGGTCCATTCATGGACTCCAAGCTAAGCATTCCTGCCTTGTGGGAAGACCAAGCAGAATATGGCTACTTGTGAAAGATCTGACAACTTGGTTTTATATATGTATACAATTTTTCTGATATAAAATAATTGGTTATAATAATACAAAAATTCAGAAAATTCACAAAACATGAAGACGATAAGTAAGATCACTAATGGTCCTGCTGGCAAGAGGTGATCAATATAGTATTTTTGCATGTATCCTTTGCAGTCTTCTTCACTTAACCATACACTGTGAACATCTTTCCAAGTCAATAAAAGTAAAGCCACATCCTTTGTAATGGAAGCATGGTAGTTCATAGTATAGCTGTGCCATGATCTAGTTAATATCCAATTTCCTATTACTGTTTCTGATTTTTCTTTTTTTGGCCGTGCCGTGCGGCTTGCAGGATTTCAGTTCCCTGACCAGGGATCAAACCCAGGCCACGGCAGTGAAACCACTGAGTCCTAACCACTGGACCGCCAGGGAATTCCCCAGTTTTTCATTCTTAATAAAAATATTTCAATACATGTTTCTTTGTGCACCTGCACAATTTCCTTCTTGGAATAAATTATTGTAACTAAATTGCTGATTCAAATGGCATACACATTTCAAAGGGACTTCTTATATTCATTCACTACTCACTCATTTATTCATTCAACAAATATTTTCTGAATGTCTGTTTGTCCTAGGCTCTATTCTAGGTTCTGGGCATACAGAAGAGAACCAAAGAGATAAAAATACCAGTTCTCCTTGAATTTATATTAAAATAAAGTAAATTAATAAAATACATCAAATAAACAGGTTACATGGTGATAAAATCTATGAAGAAAATTAAAAGGAGGCTAAGGAGTATGGTAAGATGATATCTAAAACAGGATGTTCAAAGAAAGCCTTATTGAAGAAGTGACATGTAGTGAAACCCTGAAGAAAAGCAATGACCCTGAGGCAGGAGCCTGCCTGGCAAATTCAAGGAATATCACTGAAGCCTGTGTGGCTACAGTGGAATGAGGAAGGGTCAGAATAGGAGGAAATTAGGTCAAAAAGCATCAGAAAGCACAGAGGCAGACCATTTAGGGACTAAGGGTCTAAAAAATAACTTCGGCTGCTGTAGGTAGAAAGCTATGGGAGGGTTTTTTGAACAGAGTTTTAATATAATCATTTTGGCTGCAGTGTCGGAAATAAACTGTACGAAGGGTGGGAGATTACAAGGGCTAAATCAAGGAGATGAGTTGCTAGAGGTACCTTGGACCAGGGAAGGTGGTGAAAAGGGTGAAAAGATTTTCTTAGGATTAAATGTGCAGTGTGAGAGAAATCAAGAAACCCTTCAGGGTTTTTAGCCTGAACAACTAGAAGAAAGCAGTTACCATTTACTGAGATGGGGAACACTGAATGAAGAGCAAGTTTAAGGAAGAGGATGATGAGTTTGACTTCTGACATGCACAGTTTGATATTCCAACTTATGCAAGTGAAGATGCAGGTGAGCTGTTGGATATACAAGTCTGGAGTCCAAGGGCAAAGGTCAAGATAAGAGAAAAAATTAATAATCCATTGTTTCATAGAGATGGGATTTAAAGCCCTTAGTATGAGATCACTCAGGAATTAAGTGAACATGGGGAAGAAGTCTGGGCATCAAGCCTTAGAACAGTCCTACATCCAGATGTCAGGGGTGTGAGGAGGAAGGAGCCAGGAGACCGAGGAATAAAACCAGGAAAGTGGGAGCTCAAGAAAAGAGTTTGGAAGGATGGAGTAATCAAAGTCCAATAGGATGAGGACTCAGAATTAGAGAATGGACTTTGCAAGATGGACATCAGTGGAAGCCTTGACAAGTACATTTTCAGTGAAGCAGAGAGAGGAGGGTCCAATAAAGAGTGAGAGGAGGGGAAATGGAGACAACCAAAGGGAAACAGAGAAACAGCAGTTGAATAGGTAAGGTCAATAGAGGGTTTTACATTTGGCTTGCTTTTCAGACTTTATAGCATATTTATGTGCTTATGGAAATATCCGATAGAGAAAGTACAAAGTAATAGTGCAAAAGAAGAAGTGAATTCTTGAAGCAACGCCCTGAGAGGAAATGCAATTTCAAACGCAGTTTGGAGTGCTGGCCTTTGTTAGGGTTATGGACACTAAACCTAGAAAGAAGGATAGTTGTAATTAAAATCATCCAACAAACATTACTCCAGTCTCAGATGACTAGATCAGTGAACTCTTTTGAATACTTCAAGGAGAAAGTAACAGCAATCTTTCACAAAGTCTTCTAGATTACCAAAAAGGGAACACATCCTAACATATTCTATGAGGCAAAAACCTGACAAAGACATTACAAGGGAAACTACAAACCAATTTAATTCATAAGAATAGACGTAGGGCTTCCCTGGTGGCGCAGTGGTTGAGAGTCCACCTGCCGATGCAGGGGACACAGGTTCGTGACCCCATCTGGGAAGATACCACATGACGCGGAGAGGCTGGGCCCGAGAGCCATAGCCGTTGAGCCTGCGCGTCCAGAGCCTGTGCTCCACAACAGTGAGAGGCCCGCGTTATCGCAAAAAAAAAAAAAAAAAAAAGGTAATTCACTACATGTTAACAAAATAAAGGGAGGAGGAACCAACATGGAGGAGTAGAAGGACATGCTCTCACTCCTTCTTGCGAGAACACCAGAATCACAACTAGCTGCTGGACAGTCATCGAAAGGAAGACACTGGAACTCACCAAAAAAGATACCCCACAACAAAAGACAAAGGAGAAGCCAAAATGAGACAGAGGAGGGGTGAAATCACAGTAAAATCAAATCCCATAACTGGTGAGTGGGTGACTCACAGACTGGAGAACACTTATACCACAGAAGTCCACCCACTTGAGTGACGGTTCTGAGCCCCACATCATGCTTCCCAACCTGGAGGTCCGGCAACAGGAGGAGGAATTCCTAGAGAATCAGACTTTGAAGCCTAGTGGGAATTGACTGCAGGACTTTGACAGGACTGGGGGAGAGACTCCACTCTTGGAGGGCACACACAAAGCAGTGTGCGCATTGGGACCCAGGGCAAGAAGCATTGACCCCACAGGAGACTGAAGCAAACCTACCTCCTAGTGTTGGAGGGTCTACTGCAGGGGCGGGTGGTGGCTATGGCTCACCATGAGGACAAGGACACTGTCAGCAGAAGTTCTGGGAAATACTCCTTGGTGTGAGCCCTCCCAAAGTCTGCCATTAGCCCCAGCAAAGAGGCCAGGTAGGCTCCAGTGTTGGGTTGCCTCAGGCCAAACAACCAACAGGGAGGGAACCAAGCCCCACCCATCAGCAGTCAAGTGGATTAAACTTCTCCTGAGCTCTGCCCACCAGAGCAACAGTCAGCTCTACCCACAACCAGTCACTCCCATCAAGCCTCTTACATAGCCTCATCCACCAGAGGGTAGACAGCAGAAGCAGAAAGAACTACAATCTTGCAGCCTGTGGATCAAAAACTACATTCACAGAAAGATAGAAAAGATGAAAAGGCAGAGGGCTATGTACCAGATGAAGGAACAAGATAAAACCCCAGAAAAACAACTAAATGAAGTGGAGATAGGCAACCTTCCAGAAAAAGAATTCAGAATAATGACAGTGAAGATGATCCAGGACCTCAGAGAAACAATGGAGACAAATATCGAGAAGGTGCAAGAAATGTTTAACAAAGACCTAGAAGAATTAAAGAACAAACAAACAGAGATGAACAATACAATAACAGAAATGAAAAATACACTAGAAGGAATCAATAGCAGAATAACTGAGGCAGAAGAACGGATAAGTGACCTGGAAGACAGAATGATGTAATTCACTGCTGCGGAAGAGAAAAAAGAAAAATGACTGAAAATAAATGAAGACAGCCTAAGAGACCTCTGGGACAACAATAAATGCAACAACATTCACATTATAGGGGTCCCAGAAGGAGAAGAGAGAGAGAAAGGACCAGAGAAAATATCTGAAGAGATTATATTCGAAAACTTCCCTAACATGGGAAAGGAAATAGCCACCCAAGCCCAGGAAGCGTAGAGAGTCCAACAGAGGATAAACCCAAGGAGAAACACACCAAGACACATAGTAATCAAATTGGCTAAAATTAAAGACAAAGGAAAATTATTGAAAGCAGCAAGGGGAAAATGATAAATAACATACAAGGGAATTCCCATAAGGTTAACAGCTGATTTCTCATCGAAACTCTACAAGGCAGAAGGGAGTGGCATGACATATTTAAACTGATGAAAGGGAAGAACCTACAACCAAGATTACTCTACCCAGAAAGGATCTCATTCAGATTTGATGGAGAAATCAAAAGCTTTACAGACAAGCAAAAGCTCAGAGAATTCAGCACCACCGAACCAGCTCTGCAACAAATGCTAAAGGAACTTCCCTAAGTGGGAAACACAAGAGAAGCAAAGGACCTACAAAAATCAAACCCAAAACAATTAAGAAAATGGTCACAGGAACATTCATATCAATAATTACCTTAAACGTGGATAGATTAAATGCTCCCACCAAAAGACACAGGCTTGCTGAATGGATACAAAAACAAAACCCATATATATGCTGTCTACAAGGGACCCACTTCAGACCTAGGGACACATACAGAATGAAAGTGAGGGGATGGAAAAAGATATTCCATGCAAATGGAAATCAAAAAAAAGCTGGAGTAGCTATACTCATATCAGGTAAAATAGACATTAAAATAAAGAATGTTACAAGAGACAAGGAAGGACACTACATAATGATCAAGGGATCAATCCAAGAAGAAGGTATAACAATTATAAATATATATACACCCAACATAGGAGCACCTCTATATATAAGGCACCTGCTAACGGCTATAAGAGGAAATAGACAATAACACAATCATAGTGGGGGACATTAACACCTCACTTAACCAATGGATCATCCAAAATGAAAATAAATAAGGAAACTGACGCTTTAAATGACACAATAGACAAGATAGATTTAATTGATATTTATAGGATATTCCATCCAAAAACAGCAGATTACACTTTCTTCTCAGGTATGCACGGAATATTCTCCAGGATAGATCACATCTTGGGTCACAAATCAAGCCTCAGTAAATTTAAGAAAACTGAAATCATATCAAGCATCTTTTCTGACCACACATGGAGGCTAAACGATACATTACTAAATAACCAAGAGATCACTAAAGAAATCAAAGAGGAAATCAAAATATTCCTAGGGACAAATGACAATGAAAACATAACAATCCAAAACCTATGGGATACAGCAAGCAGTTCTAAGAAGGAAGTTTATAGCTGTAAAAGCCTACCTCAAGAGACAAGAAAAATCTCAAATAAACAATCTAACCTTACACCTAAAGGAACTAGAGAAAGAAGAACAAACAAAACACAAAGTTAGCAGAAGGAAAGAAATCATAAAGACCAGAGCAGAAATAAATGAAATAGAAACAAAGAAAACAATAGGAACGATCAATAAAACTAGGAGTGGTTCTTTGAGAAGATAAACAAAATTGACAAACCATTAGCCAGAATCATCAAGAAAAAGAGGAAGAGGACTCAAACCAATAAAATTAGAAATGAAAAAGGAGAAGTTACAACAGACACCGCAGAAATACGAAGCATCCTAAGAGACTACTACAAACAACTCTATGCCAATAAAATGGACAACCTGGAAGAATGGACAAATTCTTAGAAAGGTATAGCCTTCCAAGACTGAACCAGGAATAAACAGAAACTATGAACAGACCAATCACAAGTAATGAAATTGAAACTGTGATTAACGATCTTCCAACAAACAAAAGTACAGTACCAGATGGCTTCACAGGTGAATTCTATGAAACATTTAGAGAAGAGCTAACACCCATCTTTCTCAAACTCTTCCAAAAAATTGCAGAGGAAGGAACACGCCCAATCTCATTCTATGAGGCCACCATCACCCTGATACCAAAACCAGACAAAGATACTACAAAAAAAAAAAAAATTACAGACCAATATCACTTATGAATATACATGCAAAAATCTTCAACAAAATACTAGCAAACAGAATCCAACAACACATTAAAAGGATCCTACACCATGATCAAGTGGGATTTATCCCAAGGATGCAAGGATTCTTCAATATATGCAAATCAATCAATATGATACACCATATTAACAAATTGAAGATAAAAACCATATGATCATCTCAATAGATGCAGAAAAAGCTTTTGACAAAATTCAACACCCATTTATGATAAAAACTCTCCAGAAAGTGAGCACAGAGGGACCATAACTCAACATAATAAAGCCCATGTATGACAAACCCACAGCAAACATCATTCTCAATGGTGAAAAACTGAAAGCATTTCCTCTAAGAACCGGAACAAGAAAAGGGTGTGCACTCTCACCATCATTCAACATAGTTTTAGAAGTCCTAGCCATGGCAATCAGAGAAGAAAAAGAAATAAAAGGAATACAAACTGGAAAAGAAGAAGTAAAACTGTCACTGTTTGCAGATGACATGATACTATACATAGAGAATCCTAAAAATGCCACCAGAAAACTACTAGAGCTAATAAATGAATTTGATAAAGTTGCAGGATACAAAATTAATGCACAGAGATCTCTTGCAGTCCTATACACTAATGATGTAAAATCTGAAAGAGAAATTATGGAAACACTCCCATTTACCATTGCAACAAAAAGAATAAAATACCTAGGAATAAACCTACCTAGGGAGACAAAAGACCTGTATGTAGAAAACTATAAAACACTGATGAAAAAAATTAAAGATGATACCAACAGATGGAGAGATATATCATGTTCTTGGATTTGAAGAATCAATTTTGTGAAAATGACTCTACTACCCAAAGCAACCTACAGATCAATGCAATCCCTATCAAATGACCAATGGCATTTTGTACGGAACTAGAACAAATCATCTTAAAATTTGTACGGAGACACAATAGACCGGGAATAGCCAAAGCAGTCTTTAGGGGAAAAAAACAGAGCTGGAAGAATCAGACTCCCTGACTTCAGACTATACTACAAAGCTACTTTAATCAAGACAATATGGTACTGGCACAAATCCCGAAACATAGAAAAATGGAACAAGATAGAAAGCCCAGAGATAAACCCACGCACCTATGGTCAACTAATCTATGACAAAGGAGGCAAGGATATACAATGGAGAAAAGACAGTCTCTTCAATAAGTGGTGCTGGGAAAACTGGACAGCTACATGGAAAAGAATGAAATTAGAACACTCCCTAACACCATACACAAAAATAATCTCAATATGGATTAGAGACCTAAATGTAAGACTGGACACTATAAAACTCTTAGAGGAAAACATAGGAAGAACACTCTTTGACATAAATCACAGCAAGATCTTCTTTGATCCACCTCCTAGAGTAATGGAAATAAAAACAAAAATAAACAAATGGGACCTAATGAAACTTCAAAGCTTTTGCATAGCAAAGGAAACCATAAACAAGACAAAAAGACAACCCTCAGAATGGGAAAAAATATTTGGAAACGAATCATCAGACAAAGAATTAATCTCCAAAATATATGAACAGCTCATGCAGCTCAATATTAAAGAAACAAACAACCCAATCCAAAAATGGGCAGAAGACCTAAATAGACATTTCTCTAAAGAAGATATACAGATGGCCAAGAAGCACATGAAAAGCTGCTCAACAGCAATAATTATTAGAGAAATGCAAATCAAAACTACAGTTAGGTATCACCTCACACCAGTTAGAATGGGCATCATCAGAAAATCTACAAACAACAAATGCTGGAGAGGGTGTGGAGAAAAGGTAACCCTCCTGCACTGTTGGTGGGAATGTAAATTGATACAGCCACGATGGAGAACAGTATGGAAGTTCCTTAAAAAACTAAAAATAGAATTACCATATGATCCGGCAATCCCACTGTTGGGCATATACCCAGAGAAAACCATAAGTCAAAAAGACACATGCACCTCAATGTTCACTGCAGCACTATTTACAATAGCCAGGTCATGGAAGCAACCTAAATGCCCATCAACAGACGAATGGATAAAGAAGATGTGGTACATATATACAATGGAATATTACCCAGCCATAAAAAGGAATGAAATTGGGTCATTTTTTGAGACATGGATGGATCTAGAGACTGTCATACAGAGTGAAGTAAGTCAGAAAGAGAAAAACAAATATCGTATATTAACACATGTATGTGGAACCTAGAAAAATGGTACAGATGAACTGGTTTACAGGGCAGAAGTTGAGACATAGATGTAGAGAACAAACGTATGGACACCAAGGGGATGGGAAACCGCAGTGGGGTGGGGATGGTGGTGTGCTGAATTGGGCTATTGGGATTGACATGTATACACTGATGTGTATAAAACTGATGACTAATAAGAACCTGCAGTATAAAAAACAAACAAACAAACAAAAACAACTAATACTAAACTTTCTTTGGGTTATTTGTATGGAAATATGTTAATATAAATGTTTCAGACATTACATGAAATTTCTAAAAATCTTATATGTTCTGGTATAATGTTATAAGTCATAATTCTAGCTATTACTTTAAAATGCATATCTCAGAAATAACTAAATTTCCTTGTCAATTGCATTATTATGGACTTTCATCAAATCTTTAACCGTGGCCATTTTTAAGTCTTTTGTCATTTACAGACAGTTCTGGGTGTACTCTGATGCTTTTGCAAAAATGTTCCTATAAAAGCGTTTCATCTTCAAGGAATTCATGGGAAAGACTCTGACAGGTACAGGTTTCTGGTAACTGACTATACTGCTGAACTGAATGAATAAGCATTTTCAGAACTCTAATGGAAAACTGATGAATTCATAAAAGTGCCAACGAAGATCAAGATGAAAAAAAAATAATTACATGGAACTGAGTGAACTGATGAGGATGATTATAATTTTTGCAACTTTCTGTTTGAATAAAAAAAAAATCCCCCCCAAAAATAAATAAATAAATAAAGGAGAAAAATTAAATATTTAGCAGTTGTAGAAAATGCATTCGAGAAAATTTAACATCCATTCTTTTTCTCAATTCTGAGGAATAAAACTGAAGTTGCTTTATATAAGGTGAAGAATCTACAAATAAACAAAAATAACAATAATAACTATGAAAAACATCATACTTAATAATGGAATATCAAAGCTTTCCCCATGAGATTGGGAAGATAAAAATATCAGCCAGCACACTTTTATTCCATATTTATTCCATATTGAATAACCAATGTAATAAGATAGAAAAATGTATTAAAGGTATGAGAATTGAAAAGAAAGAAATATCACTGTTATTCGTAGTCAATATTATAATGAATAGCAGATAAATTAATGCATAAATGAGTAATAATAAATTATAAATTAATGTAACAAAGGTCACTGGAAGATCAATGTACAAAACTCACTTGTATTGCTAACAAATATAAAACAAAATTTTAAATGTGCCAATTAAATTAACATCAAAACATCACATATCCCAGAATTTAACAGAAAATGTGCGATAACCTTACAAAACAAATGAAATAAAATGTTGTATAAAAATGTTACTGAGAAAAATTTTTAAATCTCTAATGCAAATACGTAAATCATTGGTCAAATTTACTTACAGATTTAATAGATCCCAACCAAAAATCAAGCTGATTCTGAAATTACAAGGAAATGTGAAAAAGACAAGTATACCCAAGATAATCTTGAAGAAGAACAACAAAATTTGGAAGGTTTACACTACTATATCTAAAATTATTATGAAACAACAGTAGCTAAAACTATGCAATGTTGGCACATGAATAGAAATATAGACTAATGGAACCATACAGATAGTTTAAAAACAGGCCCATACATATCAGGTTCAGCTGATTATAGCAAAGGTGACTGCAATTCTAAAAGAAAATAATCGTTCTTTCAAAGAACTGGGGAGCATCAATTAAACATTCATATAAGGAAAAAGAAGATTTCTGCAATGATTCCCAACTTATATTTATCACCTACGAGTACAGGCCATGTAAAATAAGATCCCCAATTGCTGAAAACTCAAGGAATCTATTTGGAGACTGGATTCATCCCATCTCACTCCTGATGGCATCACCAAAGCTATTCTGCCTCTAGTCCTTACTCCAATGTAGAGATGCTGATGATATTTGAAAGGAAGTTAGAAGTATAACCCTTCACTAATTCCCCAAGAGGGCTTACACTGAAGAGTGGTAGGTTGAGAAAGGGTCAGTGCATTCTTTCCTTTTTTCTAAAATTTTTCCAGCTCACTATCCCTTTATGATATATAGCATCGTTCTAATTTCAGAAATGGTCATACTTTTTTCTATAAAACTCAGATTAACATATTAGAGAGGAAAATTTAAAGATTTGGTCATTAAAAATAAGCACTAGCTGTTCTGTTTTGAAAGACTCTGAGGTGCGAGTATTTGTGTGTGTGTGCACACGCATGTGCACGCACAAGGGTATATTTAATATAGTTAAGTAATAAAATACATATGGTTCCAAGGGATTTATTAACTGAGGTATCACTTCATTTGAATTTAAAGACGAAACTCCTATAGAAAAGTTATTTTATAGTTATCTCTTCTTTTTTAACACCTTTATTGGAGTATAATTGCTTTACAATGGTGTGTTAGTTTCTGCTTTATAACAAAGCGAATCAGCTATACATATACATATATCCCCATATCTCCTCCCTCTTGCATCTCCCTCCCTGAAAAGTTATTTTAAAAGACCTATATAAAACATGAATTTCTTTTTTCCACTGAGTATATGTAATTCTATTTCTGCAGAAAGGAAGTGGAGTAAATTATCCCTGGATCTGTGAAACCATCTGTGATGTGTGTTAATGGTCAAGTAGGGTTCAAAAACTACAGAAATGATATTTTATACATCAAATTCTCATAATATCCACTTTGATATGAAAGGATCTAAAAATATACATACATAGAAAAGTAGAGCACAGTCTGGGAGGGAATAACATATTCATTGAGGAATCATTAATTACTTGATCCTTTAGTATATAAGACACTATGTACTTAATTTTACATTAAAAAATCCATAATACATCACTTTTTAATTTCTGAATTTGGTTACTTAAGTCAATCTCTTTTGTGAAAAAAATCCACAAAACAAAACATCTTTTCTGGATGTAGTTTTACCTGTTAGAATGATTTAAGTCAACTCTGCCTGAAGGAAAGAACTTGGTGACCTCTTAAAATCCATATACATTTATATACACAATTTAAACATTACTGTAGTTTTGGATGAATTGCGATTTGTGTGTATGTGCATGTGTAATTCCAAGAGAATACAGCAATGGTGTCTTCAATTTCCAGATACTTAAGTGGCTTTACAAGTGTATTAAAGTGTGCATGCAATCGTGCTATCTCAAAGTATAAACAGCAAACAATATTTCTGGAAGAAAATTATGTTCTCAAGATGGTAACTTTTCATCATCACCTTCACCTAAAACAATGATTCATGATGGTTTTAGGAATACATCCATCTGGAGTGACTAAGTGACTCCCAAAGACCCTCAATGCCCTTTGATTCCAGGAAGTATTTTATCTGTTTTCAAATCTTCCTCTTAACATTTTGCTTTCCTAAGGTCGTTTAAAAAATCGATAGGACTTCCTTAGGTCAATAGAGGTTGGTCTGTGCAGGAATTTCTGGCAGCTTTACACGTAACACATTCTGAAACTACGGGCAGACAATAAAGGAGAAGCATTGATGCGTGTAAGGCAACTAGAAGTTCTAGGGAGGCTGTATTTGAAAGAAAGGAATTAGTCACAGGGGAGAATAAGCTGTCAACACTGCAGCATCTGTTTTCTGACATGCTTCATGGGTCATCATGTCTCCTCTATTGTTCAGAATAGATAAAAGCCAAGGAAGAAGGCAACAGGATTCATGGGTCTTCCACTGAGGTGACATTTTGCTCTTAGTGAGCCTATTACTTCAAGCGTTCCCAATCGAAATGGCTACTGGACCCCCCCTAACTAAAGAAAATAGATCCGACTGGGCCCCAAATTCTAGTAGGGGAATGCCAAAAATGTAGGAATCTTAGTTTTAAGTTTTAGCACAAACTTTTTATGGAGAGTCAATTTTAAAAAATGAAAAGACAAAATATTTTCCCAATCATGCAGACCATGACAGCTTTATTTATACTGTTATCAACTTCAGCAAGCCATGATGATGCTATTGAAATAAAGAAATAAATTGCAAGAAAGAAAACTTCTGGATAAAAATGTTTACTATAACAAAAAAGCTTAATAGAAGAAAAATATATGATTGTTGTCTTCAAAAGCAATAGAAAGCAAGAGTATTAACCCTGTCAATAGAGTTCTTGGGTTTTGAGGAGGAAGAAAGGCCATAGTGTTGCTCTAAAACAGGTAGAGAGAGAAGTTGTCAGGATGGTGGTTACAGGAGAATGGGCTCTGGTGTCAGGCAGCCTGGTTCAAATGTTGATTCTGCCACTTACTGTAACCTTGGACTTGAGACTTAACCTTTCAAGGCCCCATTTTCTTATCTGGAAAATAAGGATAAGAATGGTATCTACCTCCAAGATTGTGATGCACATTTAATGAGATTAATCCATGTAAGGTGTTTAGAAGACTACATGACACAGAGTAAGAACTTAATAAAGTGTTAATCCTTATAATGCAGAGACAACATTTCAATGAACCTAAGAAATCAGCCAACTACCATACACTGGGTATCAGCAGATTCTCTGCACTTCTCATTCAGTCATTCCTCAAACATCCACCAGTCATCTTTACAGCAGGCACTGTACCAGGTACAGAGAATACTGGGAAAAAGAGACAAAAGTCCAGGTCCTCAAAGAGTTCCCATTTCATCATTTTCCTGAATTGACACTCCCCAGGATGATGATTTGCTATAAATGTAGGCCTTCCTTTTTCGTGTCCAGAATTTTTATATTTCTGCCAGATCTTTATTTTACATGGCCAGACATTTTTATACTGTCTTATTACTCTACATTCTCATATCTAGTTAGAAATGGAGAGATTAAAAATAAGCACAACTTTTCTTAACGTGATTGAACAAAACACCTGCAATAGATCCTGAATTATGACAAACTAAAGGATAGAAAGATTTTGTCATATATTTATTTCAGTTATCGGCTGATGAATAACAATCAGAATTATTTTTTAAATGTAGAAAACATGCAATTAGAAATGTCAAAAACTGAAAATCCAATAACTAGACATCATAGAAGGCTAAATGTATTTCCAGCAAAATTTGCCTGGAAATACATCTTATATACACTCTGATCTTGTTTTCACAAAGGTCTTTGAGTTTAGTTCAATGAATGCAATCCTGTATATAAAGCTATCAAGAAAAAGGTAGAAAAGTTGGGCAAATCAACTTTATGGAAATAACATTATTTTCTCTGAATTTCATTCAGTATAAATGAATACTTTTCATTAAAGAAAAATACAGTAGTTAATTTAAAGATACCTTGCATAGTGAAAGGGGATATGCACTTAAAATGAGATACAAGGGCTTCCCTGGTGGTGCAGTGGTTGAGAGTCTGCCTGCTGATGCAGGGGACGTGGGTTCGTACCCTGGTCCGGGAGGATCCCACATGCCGCGGAGCGGCTGGGGCCGTGAGCCATGGCCACTGGCCCTGCGTGTCCGGAGCCTGTGCTCCACAACAGAAGAGGCCACAACAGTGAGAGGCCCGTGTATGGCAAAAAATAAAAATTTAAAAATTTAAAAATGAGATACAAAAGTCTGAATTACCATTTTTTAGGAATATATTTTTACATGACATATATTCCTTAAGTTTTTGACAGTATAAAAAATGAATTTGAGTTAGAATGAGTTCAATTTTCCATTTTATCATTTTATTCGTGTCACTAAGAAGCAATCGTATCTTATACAGGTGGGAACAGCCAATGGATGTTAAGGCAGGTGGGTGAAGGTCTGATGAGGAACAGGATATTGGAATGAAATTGAATTATCTCCCCATAAAATACTGATCAAAATCAAAGGGAAAAATAGTGCAGAACCTGGCAGATCACTAACTTGACCAGGTGATCAAGGTTAATATCACAGCAGTAGAACGGACTGACACAGTGTACCTCCAGATGTGGTCAGCATCATTTCTGTGGTATTCCTAACAAGAATGCATAGCCTGAGTGTGATGAGGAAACATCAGATGGACCCAGGTTGACGGTGATAATATGGAATGAAATGCCTACACTTCTGAGACTGTAAAGGATACCCAAAACAGGGAACGGAACTGCTCCAGATTGAAGGAAATTATAAGATATGACAACCAAATGCAACATGTGTTCTAGAATGGAATTATGGCCCAAGAAGGAAAAAGACATTGTTTAGATAGTTGGTGAAATTTAAATGGGGTCTGAGATTGGATGGTATTGTGCTGTCAATGCTGATTTCTTGATTGCATTGTGTATGTTGGTTATACAGAGAGTGTCCTTGTTTTAATAAAATATATACTAGAGTATTTAAGGGTGATGGAGTATATTGTCAGTAAAAGGCATGCTGGACTGAGATAGAGGGTGATGGAGCAAATGAGCTAAAAAGATTACCAATTAGGAATCTGGTGAGAGAAGAGGCAGGAGTTCTTTGTACTGTCTTTGTAACTTTTCTGTAGGTTTGAAATGATTTCAAAAAACATTTTTAAATTAAAAGCAATAATTAACCTGGGAACTCTCCTGCAAATATAACTGTCAGTGAGTTGACATTCTTAACATATAAAGAATTTTACAAATAAACAAGAAAAATGACAAGACTCTGGTGTAAAAATGGCAAAGGATATTTAGAAACTATTCATCTAATCAGAGATACCAACAACTTACTAATAAATATATGAAAATGTACAAATTCACTAATATTCAAAGAACAGTAAACTTTAGAAATGACAGTCATTTCTCATATATCATGTTAGCAATAAGTATTTTAAATATAGTGCTCAGTGCTTCAAAGTGTATAGTTCAAGTCATCTGCAAAGTAAATTGTTTCCTCAAAACACATCTCTTACTTTCTTTTCAGTGCTGATAAAGGTATTTTTATTGGCTAAGTTAAATGGATTTACGTTGAAATATTCACTGATTCGTGTATTCTCTAGTGCACTCACATCCTCAATAATAATCAAACCTAATTTTTACACCACCTAGAGTTTTAAATAACCAAAGGTTAAAATACAAATGAAAGATGACAGCATGCCAATCATCTCCTTCTTTAAATGCTCAATGGGTAAAATCACTGAAAAGAAGAGGCAAAATTTGAATGACTTTCATTCAACTATTATGAAATACATCAATATATGGTCTCAAAAATATGACAGCTTGCCAAGATCAATGGAATGCAAGTGTATACAACAGCTAGGGAAATAAGATTTCTTAAGTAATGGAGATAACGTAAACTCCATGTCAATAAGGACACCAAAACAATTTTTTTTTTTTTTTGCAGTACGCAGGTCTCTCACCGTTGTGGCCCCTCCCGTTGCGGAACACAGGCTCCAGATGCGCAGGCTCAGCGGCCATGGCTCACGGGCCCAGCGGCTCCGCGGCATGTGGGATCTTCCCGGACCGGGGCACGAACCCGTGTCCCCTGCATCGGCAGGCGGACTCTCAACCACTGCGTCACCAGGGAAGCCCCCAAACAATATTTTGCATGGACTTTTTTAAAAGGTACATGCTTCACCACACTACAGGAGATAACAAAACAAGTTACAAATAAGCTCAATTCTATTTCCTGTCACTTCCTAATAAACTGCAGGAAGATCATTTTAATTTGTTAAATGAGTCTTCTGAAAAATGATTTTAAGTGATTGACCAAAGGCCTAAACAGCATTTGGGAAGTTTCACAATGACATCGTAAGACTAAAAGGAGAAGAGTCTTAATGCCAAAGAATTAAAATATATTACAACAAATCCCTCAACATTCAGCTTGGAAAAGATCATTGAAATGTCAGTGCATATCAATGTATGGCAGATTAAGAAAAGAGAATTAAATGAACTTTGATGACACCTTGAAAATTTTCTTATTATACTTGAGTTGCATCCAAAAACTCCAACTTTCCTCCAGAGACAAAAGAGAAAGCAAGTTAAATACTATAGCAGATGTTACTTTTGATACAAATCAGAATCCATTTTTCTGGTAATATAGTAACTTAAGTCTTTTACAAATTAGAAAATATAATGGAAAAATAAAGATCCCACTTGAGTAACAGAATAGCCTGTAAGGTTCCTAGGAAAAAATCTAACAAAATATGTGTATGTCCTTTATAGAGATAATTATAAAGAAGAAATGAAAGAAAATGGAGAGATAAGTCATATCCCTGGATTTTAAAAAATGAATATCAGAAAAATGTTAACACATTAATCTATAAATGTGACACAATTCCAATATAAATCCCAATGGCATTTTTTTCATAAAACTTATCAAACTGATTCTAAAGTTTATACCAAAGAATAAAGTTTCAAGCATAGCAAAAAATCTGAACAGGAAGAACAGAGACCTGAACTATGAGTTAGCAAGTCTTATAAAACTACAGTAATCAGAGTAGTGTGGTCTTCCTGTAGGAGCCACAAGGAATCAGTAGAGCAGAATACAAGGCCCAGAAACAGACCTCTGAATTGACAGAGATGTGGTACTACATTTGACATTACAAACATGTGAGAAAAGAATGGGCTTTTGGGTAACTGGCATTGGGACCACCAGCTTCACCTATTAGATATTACACAAGATAAGTATACCTAGATCTAAGTTCAAGATGTCCATTTCTTTTCTTTGTTAGGCAGGACAAAATGATCATTCATTGAATACAGCGGGGCAGATTAAGATGGAAAGTTAAATACAGATGTATCATCGTCCCTTTTCCAGATCTCCAATTAAAAGATCAATAGTAAACTAATCAACAGTATTTGCATTAATGCCTATGCATCAGTATTCATTGCAGAGTCAAATATTGTGCTGAGATAATCTCTCCTTCATTGTCACAAATTCCTCAACATCCAAAGAAGAAAGTTAGGTAGCATCAAGGACAGATGAATTTTTTTCTTACTTCTCCCAAATTGCCCAAAATCATGCCAAATTTTCTATTCTATAGAGTAGACCATAAATTTCTCATAAAGGAAATTTTAAACCACAGAATGTAATTTAGGGGACTGTACCAAAGCTACATCAAGGGACAGCAAAAGGATTTTATTTATCGTGAAGAAAATGCAGTTTTACAAAACATGGAAAAAGAGAACAGAGTCCTTTTGGAATTCGGGGAAATTTTCTCATTCATTTTTACTTACAAATATACTTTCACTTTTCAATTAGCCTTTACTGTTTTCATATTTCTCCTCTATATTTCTTGTACAAACAGATAAGTGAATAATATCTTAGAATTACTTCTCTAGTCTTTTTTTTTCCTTTCAAAACACAATAGCCAGAAAACTGTAATGATGAGAAAACTCCTTTGATCTGCCTAAGTGTCTTTATTCTTTCATACATAAAGTATCATATATTATTGTCTGTTGTTTTTAGGTAATACTGATGTTGGCTAAACATACACAGAAATGCCAGAAGAGCCAACAATCTTTTTGCACTGTGCTCACATGAAGTTTGTGGTCCAATTTTTAACAGCAGCCCCTACTGGAAAAACATCACTGGAAACCAGCATCTCAGGTTTGGAGGCCAAATGAGACTGTTCACGGCACACCAGAGCACTGCTTATAAGGTTCCCAGTAGCTTCATAATGATGTCACTTTGTTTGAAGCTGTGTTTCAGTACCAAGATGTGACTTAAGCACACTTCCAGTCCCAAGACACTGTGATGTCTGCCTTTCCCACTTCCATCTTGCTCTTAGTTCACTTCAGACACCCCAAGACCCAGAGCACGTCCATTAGTCTCATACGTCCAAACCAACAAAGTTGTGTGATTAGGTTTCCAGCTTTCACACAGTGGCTGAGATGTTGTTACATAGCTCATTACAGGTGTCGTTATTCTCTAAGAACTTGACTTGCAGTCATTTGGAAGCAGCGTCTGCCAGTTAGTGAAATCCTCACGCCTAGAGCTAATGGCATTTCAGGATAGATAAGGCACCCTGCATCAATAGAGCAAATTTGAACATTCTCCAGATCCTTTACCCTAGCCTGGAGAAAACTCTGTGATGTCATTTGTGATTCCTGGTGTACTCATGATGATCTTTCGCTCGATCTTCCACTCATTTTTTCATCCACCAAATATTTATTTAGCATCTAACTTTGTATGACAGCATGGCAGGTAAAATGGAGTGTGCAAGTTTAATGCATAATCCTTTACAGCAAAAGAAAAAATCTAATCAAAATTTGTTGTCAGCTACATAAAATTTCAGGCAAACACACAAGTACTCCTGGGAAAAGGATTAGAAAGCTACATCCTGGAGTCTTATGGTGGTTGTCTACAACCACTGCAGGCATGGTACTGATAAATGTTTAACATTTGGCTCTCTGTTTTCTACAGAAATAATTCTAAGATATTGGTTCATTTATCCGTTTGTTTAGGGAAGATAGAAGAAAAGAAATATGAAAAAAGTAGACTCATTAAAAACAGAATATTTATCAACAAAAACACATTTTTTAAAAAGAGCTCTACTCTGTAGCACTTGCTTATTTCCATAGTCTACTTCAAGCTACAACAGTGATGTCAGCCAGCTCACAAAGTTTCAATTCTTATCAGCCAGTATAAGCCTGCTCCAGCACACCACTGACTGGCTGAGAAACATTTTCTTCTTTTAACTTTTCTTACTTTCAAAATGTCTTTAATGATAATAGTGGTTGCCCCCAGGGACAGAAATCAGGTGGCCGGGGAGGGATGAAGGTAGACTTTTTCTCTATATCTTATTGTGCCTTTTAAATTTTGAACCATGGGATGTATTACCAATTTTTTTTTAATTACAATTACAATTTAAATTTAAAAAATCTTCAGTAAATATTTGTTACCAAATAGATTTAGATTTTTAAAATATAAATTGTGAGCAAAGGCAGCAAATGATACTTTTTACCGTCTCATATGCAATGAATACATATGTATATATGTGAAACATTGAAACAACAAGATGTTATATGTTAGAATGCCACAAGGAGTGGCCCAGATTTAAAAACCTGGAGAAAGAAATTCATGTAAACTGGGAAGGTCAGTAAAAGCTTCACGGAGCTGTGAGTGAAGTTCTGAAGTGTGAACAGGACTTGGATGAGCAGAAAGAAAGGGATCTACACAGAGGTGATGAGCAGACTGGCCACTGTGCCTGGCATTTATACTCCTACTGAATGATACCACTTTTCTCCATCTCTGCCAGTGCCGGAGCTGACATTCCCTGCAGCCTCTATTTCTCACTGACCTCTCCCTACTTCATTTGGAGTCAGAGCAAGATGCGCAATAGCCAGATATCTCAGGATAGCTCACTGCCATCAACCCGCAGGGAGATAAGAGTGAAGTCAGGGACTGACGCAAGAAGCAGGGAAGCCGCTTCACATCATCTCTAGTAATAACATTAATGTTTATTTAGTGTTTGCTCTGCAGCAGGCACTCTATGGTCAAACTCACAAAGCCTAACTCACGGGGTTATGAATAACTCAACTTCTTGCCTTCTACCAAGCAGGCAAGAACCTGTGGTCAGTGGAGCACCACAACCTCACCCCACCCACTTCCAAAAGCAACTAGGAAATGAGCTTCTTTCCTCATGAGGAAGAGCTCTTCTGTGAACTAAGACAGACCTGACAGAAGGCTGAATCCACATCTAATCACTGCCAGTTAAAGGATGACAGATCACCTGTTTCTTTTAATGAGCATTTTTCAACATTTAACTGGTTTACAGCTAACAATCCTTTGAAGCACATAAATGCATTCACTTATCCAGGACCATATTTTGCAAGCTAGTCATCTTAATGGATACGTCAGATAGTTCTACTGATCAAAATTTGACATTTTTTGGATAGTTTGGCATTTTTAATGATAAAATTAAAATTTTGTCAGAATCTGATTTCCCTGATTTAATTTGCACCCAGTAATGGAATACTCTTTGGTCATTAATGAACAGATTATAAATGAATATTTACTGGCATAGGAAAATCCTCAAAAAATTTTGCTAAATTATAAAAAGTTATAAAATATGTACAATGTGATTTAATTTTTTAAAAAAATAGTATATCTATACATTTTAAGTAGACATTTATAACTGAAAGTATTAGTAGACACTATCCCCAGGGGGATAAAATTACAGATGATTTTTGCTTCCCTCTTTGTGATTTTCCTAATTTGTAAAATTCACTATCAGCATTAATCTTATATGTAATGTTTGAAATTTGTAGCATAGTTAAAATTTCCACATTCTAGAGGATCCATCCATCATTACGCGAGAGTAGAATCCACACTACTTACCCAGAAAAAGCCTGGCCCTGCCCTTGGGAACTGCCTACTTCAGCCACCACAGGAGGATGTGGGTACCTTCTGTTCAGGCATGGCCTTATTTGGTTCCTCAATTTTCATAATAAAATGTCAGTATTTCCTACAACTCAATTGCTGCTGAGGTTCAACACAACTTTCATTTAACTGTCAACAAAGAATAGCTGCAATTTGGGTATTTATCAGAGAAGTCTAACTTGAATTCAGTATTATTCTCAAGACACTGGGAAAAGCCAACTGGTATGGAATATTGCCTAGAAGACATGGTATTTTATCAGGATTTCACATAGGAGGTGCTATTGGCATTCTGAGCAGTAAAACTTGGTTGCACAGAACTTTTGTGCACACTACCAAGGGCCTCGAAGACAGTACAACTTCAAACACCTTTACACCTAGATGCACGTTACTGGCATCGTTATAGATTTGCTTTTTCTGAAGCGCGCTGTGGCTTGACGTCACCAGCTGACACGAGGTCCTCTGAACTTGTTCCTCTAAAGGCACTCACTATATTTTACCATAAAAGGTCATAGGAGAAATAAGTCTCTGGTCTCAGAACCCAGAATAGTTGCATTCCCTTATCATCTAAGTGGTTGTCTATTTCTTCTTTGCCTTGGTTTGCATATTTCATTTTATTTTTGTCTTATTGTCCTGTAGATATCTCTATAAACCTCCTTAATTTTTTGTGAAAATAAGCAGAGAATAAATAAGTGTTCAGGAAATGATGACACTAAAGAGATGGCTGAGAATAAGACTAAGGAAAGAAAGATATCTTCAGCAACAACAACAGGAAAAAAAACAATACAAACCAAAGCACAAGGTCTGAGAGGGTGATGGGAGGTTAGCAGATATCACAGTGGATGTGTAAAAATACCGGACTCAGGAATCAGAATTATGCTGAGTGTAAAATAAGTCAGACAGAAAAAGACAAATACTGTATGATTTCACTCATATGTGGAACCTAAAAACCAAAACAAATGAACAAACATAACAAAACAGAAAGAGAGTTACAGATACAGAGACAAACAGATGATGGCCACAGGAGAGAGGGTTTGGGGCGAGGAGAGAAATAAGTGAGGGAGACTCAGAGGTACAAACTTCCAGTTACAAAATAAACGAGTCACAGGTATGAAATGTACAGTGTGGGGAAGATAGTCAATAACTACGTATGTGTGTGTGTATGGTGCCATCTTAACTTATCGTGGTGATCATTTTGAAATATATAGAAATATGCTGCGTAACAGGAACTAATAGTGTTGTAGGTCAATTATGCTTCAAAAACAAACAAACAAACTCACAGAAAAAAAAGCAGATGTGTGGTTCCCAGAGGCGGGTGAGGGAGGAAGAGGGCATTGGATGAAGGCACTCAAAAGGTACAAACTTCCAGTTATAAGATAAATAAGTACTAGGGATGCAGTGTACAACCTGGTAAATATAATTAACTCTGCTGTGTGTTATACATGAAAGTTGTTAAGAGAGTAAGTCCTAAGAGTTCTCAGAAGAAGGAAAATTATTTTTCTATTTCTTTGATGTTGTATCTATATGTGATGATGGGTGTTCACTAAACTTACTGTGATAACCACTTCATGATGTATGTAAGTCAAATTACTATGCTGTACACCTTAAACTTATACAGTGCTGCGTGTCAATTATTGATATATCTCAATGAAACTGGAATAAAAAAATCAGAAGTGGGTTTGGGTGCCGACTCTGTCACCATCTAGATAAGTGATACTGTGAAAAAACAGGCAGAAGAGAAGCTAGTCTAACAACTTCAGACACTGAGAGAAGGCACAGCACAGGTGCAGGAGACCAGCTCTATAATCATACTACCTGAGTTTAAACTCTACCCGCATTTACTCTTGGGAGCCTTTAACAACTTAACCTCTCTAAAATTTGTTTCTTTAATCTGTAAAATGGTAATGAGAATAATGACCTTGCAATATGATGGGACTTTAGTGAATTTTTTTCTCTAGTATCATCAAGCACTTTATACGGATTTATAGATGAGGAACCTGAGGTTCAGAAGAGGTAAGTGATTTATTTACCCAAGGTCACAAAGCCAGTACCCAAGGTCACATAGCCAGAGCTATGACTGGAATGCACGCAGTCCTTCTCCAGATCTGCACTCTGAACCACTATCTAATATTGACGTAAAAGGAACTAACCCATGGAATGCACTGAGCACTGCGCCTAGCACACGGTAAGCCTTTAATAATTGTTGGCTTCCCAAGCAAATGAAAAGTGCCTTCCAAACAGATATGATTTTAAATATCATAGAAAAATATCCTATATCTCAAATATGGTATTTGTTTAGGTAAATGTTATCAAATTTGCAGATGATACAAAGGAAGAATGAAGAATTAATAATCAATTTAACAAGAATAATCGGAAAGCATGAGAGCTGAGCACAAAGATTTATGTATAAATATGTTCATCACGGTGTTGTTTATCAAAGTTAAAAAAGGAAAGAGTTCAGTATCCAAAAGTAAGAACACACACCGACACAGACAAAAAACTGGATTAAAATATGACAGAATTTCAATATCAGTCTTCTTCTGGTGATATGATTTGTATGACTTTTCCTATTTCTTTATTACACCTGTCAGTTGTCCACATTTTCTACAATGAAAATATGTTGCTATGCTAATTTGAAAAAAATATATATTATTTTTAATTGAAATAAGTCAATATAAAGCCCTACACACAACTTTAACAAATCTACTTCATAGGAACAGTAAGATAGGATCTGTCTGACAGCAAATCTTCCTTCAAAGACCTACCTGATAAAAGTTGGGTATTTCGGTGGTCCATATCCTTACTATGTCTAAGGTGCTAAAAAAAATTTTCAAACTATTTTAATATGTATCAGTTGGAAAGTGCATAGATTATAAGAAATGCATGCTGGTCAAACATTTGTAGAGTTAATGTATTCAACTCTAGGGACCAACAAAACATTGACCATCTGGATGGGATGGTCGTGAGGGATGTCATCTGGAAGAAGGTTAGGCGAGTTCCATGTCTCTACAAATGGGGTAGTAAGAAGCCACAGGGCTTAGAAAAATCTCTTGCCCAAAATACAGGGGAAGTTTTCTTAGCAAACAGAAATAATCAGCAATAAATCAGGCTGCTCTGTGAAGGAACAATATCTTTCGCTGTATGTGAATCATGTTGCCTAAAGCCCACTGGAGAATAGCAGGATCGCAGCGTTACAAATGAGGAGCTCCCCTGATGTCAATCACCTGAAGACGAGGACCAGGAACATACGAAGGCGAAGAGCCCTGGTGAACCCTCGGACATGGACCTCTCCCTTTCTTGCTCAGTCTTTTTTTTTTTTTTTTTTTGCGGTACGCGGGCCTCTCACTGTTGTGGCCTCTCCCGTTGCAGAGCACAGGCTCCGGACGTGCAGGCTCAGCGGCCATGGCCCACGGGTCCAACCGCTCCGCGGCATGTGGGATCCTCCCAGATCGGGGCACGAACCCGCGTCCCCTGCATCGGCAGGTGGACCCCCAACCACTGCACCACCAGGGAAGCGCTGTTGCTCAGTCTTAAGGAGCCCAAGCCAATTACCTGGTGAATGTTAGGATGGCACCCTGCTTTCAAAAACAGGCCAAAACCTGGGAGGAGAGAAATCCAAGTGAGGGGCCTGGGAAGTTATGCCAATCCTTTGGGACTAACGATAGAATTAGATGGGGTCTTAAATCCCTGAGAGTAATCCAGGTAGAATGTGATCAGGAACCCTACTCTCTGTGTCAATTTTCTATATTTTGTTCTCCACATATATTTGCTTCTGTTTGCCCTTTAGTATTTAGCAAAGATTTGCCAAGTCCCAGGCTGCCCCAAGAAAAGAGGTTTCTGCCCACATCTGAACAGGATTATTAAATCCATTATATATGTAAAACACTTTACATATATGAACTCTTTGATCCTCACAACTACCTATGAAGGAGGTACTATTTCTATCCTCCTATTACAGATGAGGAAATTGAGGCACAGATAGGTTATATGACTTGCCCAACGTCCCCAGATAGTCACGAAGTGGGCATTCAAAATATGAACACAAAAGAACTTTCATTGTCAGAACTGTGGTTATTCTTTCAGGAAGGAATCACTTTAAGCTGTTTGATGTTATTTAGTAGCAATTTATGTATATGCTAAGTGTTATGAATGAATTTCTTCTTCTCCCTCTCCCCTCTTCCTCACTACTCCCACCAGCTCTCCTAATCATGCTTCTATGCGTGCGAGGAGCAAAGAAATACTAGACAGTATTTTGATTCAACATACATCCAAAAATACAGCTGTAACTGCCACAGTCTAAGAAGTGCGCTGAAAATGAATTTATCTGTCTGTGATTAAAATTATAAGACTATTAAACTCTAAACCCAGGCAATATCCTAAAGAAACAGAATATGGTATTTTTGCGGCTAACTGTTCACCAATTAAGAGGAAGTATGTTTGACTTTAACATTGAGGAAGATAACTCATGAGGAAGTTAGTAATTAATAAATGGGTTTTAGGAATGGTGACTTCCCTTCGCTCTTAGCAACATCAAAAGCAATAGCTCCTTCTGCTTTTAGGCTGATCTCAATTACTTGTGTTTCTGATTTTGCATAATGTAGCACAATTATTCTTGCTGTTTTAAACCAATCATGAATATCTTGCTTTTGTTTACTTCTCTTTAATGTGTTAATTTCACCATCTATAATGAAAACACAGGAAACTCTAGCAGCCGCACGTACCTGTGATCCAAGTGGTGAATGGAGAAAATCACTCCGGAATTTAAATGGGTCTGTTTTAGGGTCACCAGAACAGTAAATTCATGCTTATTTCTCAGCTTCTGAAAAAACTGTTCAGCTGTAGCAGTGGATGCTTTTATACTTCTGGGAGTATCTAAAAAAAGAAACATACAGTAAATAGACTAGAACTTGGCTTTATAAAGCATTCTTTACAGGCAACGTCTTTCAGAAAACATTATCAAGCAACTGCTGATAAATACTGAGCTCCAGACTCTCCTGGTAAATTGGTTCAAAAAGACTTTTTGCTACACATAACACAGGACAGTAAATCACATGAATGACTGAGCTTGTGTTTCAGAGATCTTTTTTCAAAAATGTCTTTGAGGTGAAGAATCAAAGAGCCCTGTTTGAAAAACTGAGCTCCCAAGTTTTCTCCTCACACTCTTCCTAAATCCTGGATACCACAGCCACGTCAGTGTCAACATTGAACAAAAGGATGTCCTTCCGAGAAAAGGACCTAAAAAACCATGATAGAGCCATTTAGCTTTTCTGACACCTCGTGACAGGAAACTGGATTTAAATCAATGTGCCACCTTCCACACTGATATCTGTAGCCAGAAGGCTTGCTATAAATAGATTTTTTAAAAGATCATTGCAATTAGTCACTCTCAGCCTTCTGTGCAGCGGATGAAACATTAAGATCAAATTATCGTGCCGTATTTTTGAAAGAAATGCCCAGAACTCAATTCCCACGTCCCTCTCCCCAGGCTTAGAGAACACCTAGACAAGAGAGATTTGAGTGGGAGAGCAGATTTTTATCCTGCACTTTCCTGCGGTTTAGTCGTGCACTCCAACCTCAGGACCCAGAGGACATGGGAGAAATAGCCAGGGGTAGAAATGGATTTAGTGGACAGGAAAAACCTATCATTCAAGCCGTCCGCTCACAGAGCATAACGCTCTCCTATTCAGTGTGTGCAGAGGGTTGATGGGAGCCAGAAACACAGTTTCCGTAGCTATCAAATCGTTCTCCTCTTTTCTGTGCTTTAGACTAGATAGACTAGATAAGGAGTTCTCAATGGGGAAGCTACTGGCATTTGGAGAGAATAACCCTTCCTGTGGAAGACTATCCTATGCACTACAGAACATTTAGCACCCCTGGTCCTGGCCCAATGAATGCCAGCGGCACTCAGTCCTAGTCACTGTGACAACCCAAAGTTCTCCCACACATTTCCAAGCATTCCCTTTGGAACAGTGCAGCAGAAATCAGGTTGAGAACCACAACCTTGATGAAACAGAGATTATGAGATTAATCTAAAGTTCCCCACCTTTCCAGCCACACAAATTTATGGAATAAAATTGTAATCACCTGGTCTGTGTCCATCACTGGGGATGCATAGACATGGAGAAGGCCTCAAGATACCCATAAAATGGAGGAGGGGACAAATAATCCCAATAAAACAAAAGAAACGCTGTCATACAGGCAAGTACAAAGTGGTGTTGGACCACAGAGGGAAGGTAGCCAACATGATCTGGAGGGCAGGATCTCAAAACAGAAGGCATTTGCTCAGGAGTTCACCAGGTAGAGAAGAGAGGGCAACGCATTCCAGTCATAGAAATAGCTTATGAAAAAGCAAAGAGATGTGATAGGGCATGACATGGCTGAAACAGCAAGTAGCAGCCATTGCAGGATGGGGCTGGGTAGGAAAGCTGAAGAGGAGAGGCAGGGCTTTGTGTGCCAATGTAATAGACACTTGTTTCTGTCACCATGCTCAATTTACTCTCTAGGTAAAAAATTAAAAAATAAATAATAATAACTCTTATCTACCACTGAAAAACGATCCCTCCCCACTCTTAACCCATGGCTTCCTCTGTGCTAAAAGTACCCAATCAGAGCGTCGCATATTCCTGTCCACAGTAATTGATTCAGAAACAGGCACCTAATCCAGGGCAATGAAGTCAGGCCCAGGATATTGGTTCCAGGTTTTAGGAAAAAGAAACTTCCTAGTTTCCAAAAACAAATTTCCTCAGTTCTAGTCAATAGTCACAGTTCAAAAGCGTAATAATAATCCACAATTTCAGCCATGGTAAATGTAATAGTTTCTCCCTGGATTCCACTAGAGAGAAGACAGGCTTTGCAGAGATTCCATCCAATCCCTCTGAGATCCAAAACCGTCTGCTCCCCAAGGAGGCACAGAAAATGAGACTCTGTGAGAAGGATTTATCTAATGTTAACTTTTAATCCACTCCAATTTATATACAAGTGAATCATTCACAAACTTCATGACTTCGTTTCGATTCGCTAGATAAGAACAAATTAAAATTGAATTACAAATATCACACTCCCCCTCCCGGCCCTGCCTCGCTCCGACCCTTTTCAGGCAGGTAGAGCTTGAGCAGCAACCTTTGTCTTTCTGAACAGAGTGATAGATGGGGACATAAAGGAAGGAAACTGAGGAAGGACTACATTAAATACAGGAATGATGATCAGAGCCACAGAGAGATGGGAAGGTGTAGCCCAGGAAGCTTGAGCTCTTATAGTGAGAGAAAAGAAATTGAGAAAAGGGTGCCAGCTGCCTGACAAGGTGGAACTTTAAAGAAGAGATGCTTGAAGAGGAGTTTTAGAAAGCTTTGTCATTTGGTACGCGAAGAAAATCTTCACTAAATCTCTATATTATTCTCCACTGCTTCTGGAGTCAGATTTGTGAGAAGGGTTAGGAGGCTATATTATTTGTGTGGGGTTTTATCTGTTTTGTTTTCAGATGAAATTACATGTGAAGACTGACCTTATGATGAAAGGAAGAAGGACCTAAAAAATGGATTACATTTGAGTATTGTTGGTAAAAATGTAAACCACCACGGTTGAAAACATGAGGAAGGCAAGTGTAGTTGAAGGGAAACCATTTTTTTTAAAGATTTGTTAATCTGCATTTTGGAAAAATTTCTCTGGTAGCCATGTGGAATATTTGAAGAAAGAAAAAAATTTGAACGTTGGGAAAACTCTTGAGAAAATGGCAATTCAGGTGATTATTGACTTTTTGTTAAATTTCACATATTTTAAATATCACATTTTGACATCCCTAAACTACCTTTTCTAAATCAAATTGATGTTTTTGGCTTTCACCAGGAATCGTGATACAGAACTACTTACTGGTTCTTTCACTGCCTGTCAGGCATGTTGATGTGAGAAGGGCCAAGTGAACCCCAGGTGGATATCTGCGTTAAGATGCTTAAGGAAGTGCTTAAGGAGACCTGCAGGGCAGAACCATCCTCTATCCCGCCAGGGTGGTAAGTGTTGTCCCAGAGGGTCTCCATACAGCTTATACATAAGCTTATTCACTTACGCAGGGTCACAATTCAGGACACGCTCTCTCACCCTGTCCAGGCTCTCCTCCCAGCCCATTACCTTCCTGTTTTGCTCCCTCTGTGGTGGTTAGAGTGACTTGCAGGAAGAAGGGACCCTCCAATACCAAACATGTCCTACAGAAGCTCCATTCAGCCTATGCTTTAGGGACAGGAAAAATGAAATTCTTTTCTTTCCATCCTGATTAACCAAGTTCACTTGTATAGCGGTTTAAAAACTGGGTCTTGCATGAATCTATAATCCCTAGGTGAAGACAAATTACTGAATGAGGCAGAGAGAGCACCTCTAGGAAGTATACTAATTTTCAGCTTTCTGTCAACAGAACACCATCTCCCACCAATCCTTACCTCACCTTAATGATATTTAAATCTATTGTTCCCCCTTAAAAACATGTTTTTCAAAAATTTATTATGCCTGTGTCCGGGAAGGATTTGATGGGAGCCTGAACTCTGTGAGTAGCTCAAAAAATTAGGGAGTATAATCATTTTATTATTATAGAATTCAAGAGATTTTTAGAAAGCAAAATCTAAAGAATTTGGTCACTGATAAAACACATGCAAAAGGCAAAAACAGGAGAAACAGGAGAAAATTGAATCCAAAGTTTCTAGCTTGAGAGACAGAATGAAAGGCAAATGCAGTAGGAGCATGATGGTACCCAAATGGGATTTCAGTTTTAGAAACGGTCGTTCTGAGGTGTTCGGGAACGTGCATGTGGACATATCCGGTAGGAGGCTGGCACTACAGAATCTGATCTCAAGAGAGAGGTCAAGGTCAGCAGTATAAATGTAGAGGTCATCAGAATACAGGATCTAAAGTCATAGGCATGCCTGAGTAAATCATAGGAATCACAGGCATGAGAAGAGGATAAAAGGATGGACCATAAAAACACTAAATCTGTCGCACAGCAGGGACAACATATATAACTTTACACGTGTACGATACAATGCTGCACGTCTAGCACCATCCTTCAAAAATGTATAAATAATGTATTTTCCCCTGTGAACCCACATTCCATTTTATTCTCACAACGCTTAACAAGGACAACTATTACAATTCTGTGATTCACCCAAAGGCACCAGGCATGCTAGAGGTGTAATGGGGATGACAGTTTCGGGTCCAGCATTCCTTCCACTAAATTGCCCTGCCTCCTGGATGTGGCATCCTCACCCATGCTTAACTGCCACTCACACACAGAAAGGCAAATTCGGGAGCATCAACATAGAAAATCATCCAGAAAGAAGTAATTATATAACATAACATTTTTAGTTCCTTAAGTGACTCGCTTAGTAGTGATTTTAAGAAAGGTCACTTTCCCCATTTGCATTTCTGTTTCCCACTTTGTAAAATTAGCACTCCTGCCTTCTATTTTCATCTCAAAGATGATATACCGTTCAGAGAGACTTCTGAGTTCCTATGATTATTACTCTAAGATCCAACTCTAGTCCTCACCAGAAAGTCAAGTCAAAGAAACCACCAAGGAAGAATAATTTTACTTTATTTTTGTTATCATTTCAGTTTTCAGAATTCATAATTAAATTCAGGTATGTATTAAGCAATTTCTCAACAAGGTCTCCTGTTAGGAACCACACATAAAAAATAGATGGTTATGAGAACAAATTCTCACCCCAGAAAAATAAGTTTCCAAGGCCAGCTATGCAGATGACTAGCTGTGCCTGCCATGTAGCAACACCACGTGTTGGCTTTTAGAATTATGATACATATTATTATTACTCTCACAAGCAATGAGACTGTGGAACCCACTAAAACTACCAAGAGCCATTATACCCTTGTGGTGATTTTCTGAGCTTACTTTCATTCTAAGTGTCTCAAACTCAGCCACAAAATACCAGTTCTCACATATGAAAATTAACATAGAAGTTTCTGGCAATGAAATTATTCTTAAGATAAATTCTGCCTACCACCCCCTGTTTCTAGAGAACTGTGAATGATCATTCTTTGATGGACAAAAGTCAAAGTAAGCTGAATGTCTTTGCAAAGAAGGGCTGACGACCATCATTTGAACTGCCTCTTCAGAGCAAAACAGGCTGAGAAAAGGGGCCTTTAAATGCTATAGGAAGCCTTACAGAAGAACTTACCAGCATGCCCGTGCTGTATTAGGTCTTTTTAATTGGAGAACTGCTTGAGTTTAAAATAAAACTTTTTTTCCAAGTTTTCCATTTTTATTGCGTGCAGAAGCCTAAAAATCCCACTAAGAACACAACGTGTGGCATTTTCAAGCAGTTATTAATAAATAATGAAGCAGGTCAGAAGCAATTACATCAAAATATTCATTTTTAGTCATGGGACAACCAGGATGGAGTGATGAGTTCATGTTTGGATGCAGTGTATCCTCCACACACATAGTTAGGGGGAGAGAGGAGAGTGAGGGTGAGATGGAGAGACAGAAACTGGTTTCTTTCTATACAAAATAGACTGTAGCTTAATGCAAGTGTATCGTGGCAGCAAATATGCATGTTTACTGAAAAAGAATCAGACTAGAGCTTCTTTAAGTATGTTTAGTGCATTAGTAGTAACAGTAAAGAGAAGGGGTCTGTCCATCTCCCAATAACAAAGCAATCGGTAAGAATTCTTTTCTTCTTTTGCACTTTAACTGCATCACTACAATTGCCATCATGAATCAAATGAGTCTCTGGCCCCTGACAGGTGTCTATCCTGTCTGCAGTGTGTAGAAACCTAAACTGATTTCCCGCCACATAAGCAGACTAATAAAAATACCATGTGCAGATTCAATTATAAAAACGGTCTAATTAGAGTGGTTGACTTAGAATGTTCCAAAACTCACCAAATTACCCTTTTGTTCAGTCTCTAACTATGAAAGGTTGTTGTCTTCTAAATTCAGGTTAGAAATATATGAAATTAGAACTATTATTATATCAATAGTTGTTGTTCATTGCTCTTACTCTTTCAATATATCCATGCCTTTACAGTGCAAAACTTTAAAGGCAAAATAATAACAATTTTAAAAGCCATTAAAATTTGATTAACACAATATATACAGCTTGCAAAGTCCTTAAACATCAACAATCTCATTTACGTCTACAGCAACTTTGAATAAATGAGATTATCAGCTCCACAGTAATAGAAATTACAGATGAGGAAAGAGAGGCACAGAGAAACCAAGACATTTGTGATTATCTCTGTAAGTGGCTCAAAATCAGAGCTGATTTCCATCAACTTACTCTTTTAGGAACTTGTTGGTTCAACGGGAGCGTCCTGAGTGAAATCTGAAACTGAGCAGGTACACGAAGGGCAAGGAGAGACCACAGGAAGAGGCAGATGGCTCCGGATTGGTAGGTGGCAGGTTTAACAAACAAAGGAACTTACACACCAGGCTTGTCTTGGGCGGTGGCAAGACAAGTACAGCTCTGCACTCGCCTACCAGAATTTTAAAAGTTTATATAGAAGGCTTAACTGGGTTCTGTCACCTATGCCATCCAGATGGTCTCAACAACACATTGCTTTCTCAAGGCAGTTGCTTCCTTGAAAAGAGCTCTGACTGTGGGAACACTGGAATGTACATTTCAAGGATGGGAGGGGGTGAGGAGCCTCTGATTGCCGCCTCCGGCTTGTGGGTCAACTGGCGGTCATGTCCTCTCAATGACCTCCTCCAATAGCACTACCCAAGGCAATTATGAGAGGAAGTAGGAATGAACCTACCAAATTCAAGTGGCAGATCCTGGATCCCAACCCAGGCCAAGGTGCTTCCTGTTATTACAGGAGCACGATGCATACTCTATAGACAGTAGATAAACCCTCATTTTTAGTTAACTTTTATAAAAAATATATTCTGAAGATAAATAAATACATTTTTCTTGATCTTTGGATCAATTTAGGTTTTTCAGATCTACAAAACTATTCATATCACATAATCTCTCAGTTGCTACTTGAAACTACTTGAAACTATTGAGATGTAAACAATACTAAATTTTAAAACAAAAAGCTTTTTAAAAAGACAATTTTAAATAATTCTCCTCAAAAAGTTACTGGGCAAAACGTATGAGTAATCCACAACTTTTTTTCGTCAGCAAACTCACATCTAAGGATGTCACATCCTCACCCTTTAGACATCTATATGCCCTTTACATTCCTAGGTTCAGGGAGTTCAAGGACATACTCTTGGGATGTCAATTTGGAAATATCCCTTCATTTAACCTCAAAACAATCTCAAAAGTTTCTTTCAAATCTACAGCTAATTATAATTTGATTCAATGCATAATAAACATATGTACCTTCATGTATTATTTACAAAAAATGTTTGTTGGCTTAATGTTGTGAATATCTAACAACATAAAAATATACATACATAAGTGAATATAATCAGAAATCAGGAACAAAAGCATCCACTAACTAGTCAAAGAAACAAAAACAAATAGCAGATTCTACTCCTGGATTTAGCAACTAACTAACTGACTTTAAATAAATCATTGGAATTTTCACCAGTAAAGTAGAACAAAATGTAGTCAGGGTGCAGGGGGACTACAAATAATAAAACACCTCTATACTTTGAAGCTTAAAATTAAAGTATTAAAATTATATACATAACAGACATAAGACAAGATATTAAAGTTATTCCACTTTGTTTTTATTCCATGGTAACAAACAACTTTCTGATAATAATTGGCTTCCAAGGTACATTTTCCTTCGGACACAGCAGTAGTGATCAAACGGTATGAGTATCCTGATTTCATTCATTATTATAATCCTCATTGTAGATTAAAATTAAAATTGGTACTTGAGTTTATAATCAGATTAATGCTTTTAGCTAGTGTTTAGCTGTCCCTCAGAAATTCACCAGTGAAATTAGCAGCTCTTTTGTTACCAGCAAGAAGGTAAAGGAGCTGAAACAGTATTCCTCTTTATCATCTCTTCTCTCAACTGCAATACTGCTCAAGAAGATCAAATAGGCAGAAATACTAAGCAAATAAAAGGGAATATGATGATCGATGACAATGCCAATGCCAATAATGATGATGATGATGATAATGACGTCATTCACAACTTCAATAGACTGGCTGCATCCCTCTGTTGATCCTGCCTCACTATTTATGGATAGCAGTCTCAACAACCTCATTTGAACATATGTAGCAGATTTGAGAATTAGTAATTTGCTAGACCTTTATTTAAAGTAGTCCAATATTATGTCCAACTGAACCTAAACTGTATACAATGTGTTGGCTAATATCATGAGCCAATGTCTTAAATACATCAGGAAAACTAAATTCATGGACTGCCATAATTTACAAAACATGCTTTTGCCTTGACTAAAGCCACTGAAAACTTGAATAAATGTTTGAATTTCTTTAAAAAAAAACTTGAGTTTTTTCTAGTCCTACCATTAATAGTAGAGGAAAAGGCTCAACTGCATCTTCCTATGCTGATACAGTTATAATGGATGAGGTATTGCTTAAACTAAACTACTCATCTTAATAGTGAAGTGTACAAATTCATCAATTATGTAATCTTTCTTTTCTCTTGTAAACTATCCCATATACAGTACCTAGCTATACCTTAAATACACATATAATTACTCTTTGTAAAATGTTCATCTATTAAGCGAGTAACTAGAAATTCAAAAGAAATATATATAAATTGGTTTTTTAAGTGAAAAGTGAATCATAAGTCACTCCTTTATTTTCTTTGAAGTCTGATCAAATATTCATACAGTCCCTGAGAAGGATAAGAGAGAAAACAAATATGTGCATTCACAAAGCTGGCTATCATTTTATCCACATGCATGTTAGTGTTTGTCTTAGCTTAGTAGATTTATTAGTGTAAAAAGAAGGAAGAAAACATAGAGGATCAAGGTGAGCTTTTCATTATATATCGTCAACATTCAATTGAACCTCTTAATTGACAAGAATAAAGAATAGGTATCTCTAAGATAGTTTTACATCTATAAAATTATGAAGGTTATAAATTGTGCAACCTCAAATTACACAAGCAGATTCTAACAGAATCTCTGCTGAACAGCCAAAGAGATAGTAAGTAGTGCCCCATCAATTATGCAGAGCTGAAGTGCTGAAATACACGATTTCATCTTCTACCTAATAGGCCAAGTTGACCTGAGACATCAATTTTGGGAGTTCTGCTTTTATCCTTCTTTAATTACAATAATCAGATTATTTTAGAATAACAAGACACCAAAATATCCATTATCATGGTTTATCACCCTATTGAAATTGTGCTATGTTTTACGATTATTCTTTTCACTGCAGGAAAGAAAATAGCATTATAAAGTACCAAAGGACACGGGGCATAGTATAATCAGTTTCTCAGTCCAGAGTCTCAGACACCAGCCCTTATGTCAGTCAACCTCTGCCCTTGTTCCCCAGGCCCCGTATCCGTCTCCCCTCCATTTCTGAACCAGTTATGATAAAGAGGCCAGAAAATTAGAAATGATGCTCAGAATTAAGTCTTACTGCTCAGATATTCAACAAAAAAATGAGCTCTGAGAATTTGTGCAGCTTCTAAAATGAATCATTTCCCACACCTGCTATGTTGGCCCAATATACAAAGTTGAGCTGCTGCTTCAGTTTCCCAGCCTAGAACTCAAAACCCTGCCCTGCCCCGCCCCCCATCTGCTTGGTTGAGGCTCTAATGCCCAGTCAGGAATCTTGCCAATTCTCTCTGCTGATCCTCAGGAATGGATGAATCCTGCTAAAAAGTGTCAGAATGCTAGATCCATCAAATGATGCCTGCCTGCCTTTGAACTGTGGAGGCTACTGGACTTTCCTCATTAGCAGACTGGATACTACCCCAACTCCCACTCATCCTCGTACCCTCCCCTCACCCCATCGTACCATCCTTGTGGAGTTTTTCCTGCTCCTGTGAGTTTTTCTAAAGTATATTCTCTATTTAAGTGAGGGTACTATCCCTGGATAAAGCACAGAAGATTCACTTACTGTCGAAGCTCATCTCTGGACTTCACTTTACTAGAAGCTATATAATCTCTACTACCGATTCATCCATTCCCAGGAGGCTTACATCTAATCCTACCAAGCTCATGTCTCTCCCATTTCAAGACTTGGATTTCTCTTTAAGTGCTCATTCCTGGCCTAAGGATTGGCTCTAGTTTCCTGCTCACTTTCATTAATTCAACAAATATATATTGAGCACTTGCTACGTGCTGAGCATTCAGCAATGAAGATCAGGAATAATTCAATACAATGAACTGTCTACTGTGGCAAAGACTTCCTGTTGTCCTCCAGTAGCAATAATTACCTTCTTTTTAGTAATAAAACTCCCTACTTTCATCTGGGCACATGGCTGTCCAGCTAGAAACTACATTCCAGCTAAAGAGGCCGGGTGACTTCAGTTCTGGCAAAAAGGATGTGAGTAGAAGTGATATGTGCTATGACCCAGATTTTATTATTGAAAAGGAAACTGACTGCTCTCCACTCTCCTTTCCCTCAGGCTGGAACCAGGATGTTGTGGTAGCAAGCCAAGTTCTTCCATGAGGACAAGGGCATTGTGGGACCTTGAATAATCTCACGTGGCGGAACTACCCACCAGCGTGGAACACCTGCCTACCTTTAGATTGTTAGGTGAGAGAGAAATAAACTCCTTTCTTTTTTTTAATTTTTAGTGGAGTATAGTCTAATTACAATGTTGTGTCAGTTTCTTCTGTATAGCACAGTGAATCAGTTATACATATTCATATATCCACTCTTTTTTAGATTCTTTTCCCATATAGGTCATTAGAGAGTATTGTGTAGAGTTCCCTGTGCTATACAGTAGATGCTAATTAGTTATCCATTTTATATATAATAGTGTGCATATGTCAATCCCAATCTCCCAATTTATCCCTCCCCCCTTTCACCCCCCTGGTTACCATAAGATTGCTTTCTACATCTGAAAGTCTATTTCTGTTTTGTAAATAAGTTCATTTGTACCATTTTTTTTAGATTCCACATATGAACAATATCATATGATATTTGTCCTTCTCTGTCTGACTTACTTTACTCAGTATGACAATCTCTAGGTCCATCCATGTTGCTACAAATGGCGTTATTTCATTCTTTTTATGGCTGTAAACTCATTTATTAATTAAACACTGCATTTGGGGGTCTCTTTGTCACGGGAGCTTAGCCTATTCCCTATGTCTCCCCAACTCTCCTATGACTCACTCAGATGGTCCCTGAGGTATCATTCTTTAAAACAAGTATCAGCAGATGTGAGGTGGTATCTCATTTTGGTTTGGGTTTGCATGTCCCTTATGATTAGTGATGTTGAGCACCTTTCCATTTGCCTGTTGGCCATCTGTATGTCTTCTTTCAAAAAATGTCTATTGAGGTCCTCTGCCCATTTTTTAACTGGGTTATTTGCTTTTCTGATTTTGAGTTTTATGGGTTCTTTATATATTTTGGATATCAACCGCTTACCAGATATACTGTTTACAAATATCCTCTCCCATTCAGTAGATTGCCTTTCATTTTGTTCACGGTTTCTTTTGTTGTGCAAAAGCTTTTTGGTTTGATGTAGTCCCACCTCACATCTGTCAGAATGGCTATTATCAGAAAAACAAGGAACAGTCTACTGACCCTTGGAAGCAACAAATATAGATATAATTTCCCTTAGATAAAAAGTAATATTTTTAGAATAAAATTCTTTTAGAATAAAATAAATACCACTTGCAGCAAAATGGATGGACCTTGAGATTATCATACTAAGTGAAGTAGTCAGAAAGAGAAAGACAAATACCATATGATATCACTTATATGGGGAATCTAAAATATGACACAAATGAACTTATCTACAAATCAGAAACAGACTCACAGACACAGAAAACAGACCTGTGGTTGCCAAAGGAGAGGGAGGATGGGGGAGGGATGGATTGGGAGTTTGGGATTAGTAGATGCAAACTATTATATATAGAACAGATAAACAATAAGGTCCTACTGTATAGCACAGGGAACTATATTCACTATCCTGTGATAAACCACAATGGAAAAGAATATGAAAAAGATATATGTATAACTGAATCACTTTGCTGTACAGCGGAAATTAACACAACATTGTAAATCAACTACACTTCAATAAAATAATTTTTTTAAAAAAAGCAATTCTTTTATATCTTTAGCTATGTTTATGCCTAGAAAGTAAGACCAAAACAATGTGATGATCTGCTTAGTTAGGGCAAGTCTAGATGCTATAGAATCAAAAACGAGACAAATAATTCCTGTTACCTTGCCTTCATCACTGCTGTTGATATGTTTATTGGGGGCATATCCTATCTCCTCTCATTCTGTGATAGGCTTTCCAAGTGCAGGGATCAATTTTGTAATTCTCCTTCTTGGCACAGTCCATGTAGAAAATCAATATGCGGCCAACTGTCTTGTTCATTGATGACTTCCCCACCTACGTCTATGCCTTTTCATAACAGTGTTTGTTGTTTGCTCAAATAGCTAAGTAAAGGCTAGAGATTTATTTTGCCTTCAAATACTCCTTTGCATTGCCACCCAGTTTAAAATTTATGATTTAAAAGGTAGAATAGGTGATAACCCCAATGAACTAAACTAGAATACGTACAAAAAAATTTACAATAATGTTTTATATTGTTATCTATTAAGACCAAAGGCTCTCTCCTTTCCCCTTGCAATACAAACTGGCAAGTCTGTAGAGGGACTCTAGATTTACAAAAAGAACTTAATCCTTTGTAGCACTCTGAGATGAGCATGTTCCTAGAAAAAGGAATAATAGAGGTCTCAGTTAATGACAAGTTCAAAACATTCCCCTCAGATGATTACACTGCAGGTTGAGTAGTTTCTTAGAAATGTTACAAATTTCCAGAATGTCAGAGAAAATAATTTCTAACTGAATGGCAAGAAACACCTTCCAGAACCAAATGAAAGCACTGGACTTGTCTTATCTCAGCTCCACTATCAGTTTTGGGATAGTTGTGAGTTGACCTACATAGAATATTCAGAACACTTAACAAATTAATGTTCTTGGTTTTTTTCCTTTGAAAAAACTATTCAGGCAAAAAGTCTACACAGTGGTCTACAGATAGTTTCCCTCACTATATTTTACACCCTTTAAAACAGAGGAGAACCCAGGCATGAAAATAATCCTGTAATTATACTGCAATCAGGATTTAACATGTCACATCCCACCCTCTTGACAATTCTTTTTCTCTTATGATGGTCTATAGCCCTGATTGTTTATTATGCACTTTCATTATTTTTCAGTGTAGCACTTTGTGCTGTCTTACGTCTTTCTCTGTTTCTTATGTAATTGCTTTATATGCCAATCTTAAATCCTCAGAAAGACTGATTTTAATCTCCTTGAAGGCAACGAGTGTACATTTTAGTTCTCTTCTATTCCTAAGTACCAGCAATTATGGTCCAAGACAGAGAGAAGGAGTTTGATAAGTATTTGTTGAATAGAGTTGAATTAATTTTCCTTTTTAAGGTCTGGAAGATAAAACAACGTACCCACCTTGGTTGTGAAAGGATGTCATTCCCCTCCCCTCTTAATTCTCCACTGAAGCAAGGTTTACAACCCTGAACTCGCTGTACAGCTATAGGCAATGCCTGATAATCTCACAGACAAACACAACTGACCCTGAACGCGGGTTTATGCAGAGGTCCTGGGAGGCATGGCCCATACTAAGTATCAGTCGCAACTATCTTATTAGTTCAGGCTAGGAAAATTGCTAGAGTTTAAAATTCTTTTGAAACCATAATGTCTGAGTGTATCTTAAAACAAGCTGCTTCCTTTCATCCCAGAATTTCCTGTTTGAATGCTATCCCAAGTCATATATTTCTTCCTCTTTAGTTCATATTCCAATTCCACAAAATTGTTTTCTTTCTAGCATTTGGAAGATAAAATGGGTATTTCCACCTTAATGCCATAGTTAGATATGGCTCTGAATTACATACAGATATGTGAAAGATATATTTCCATTTCTAATTTAGGAAATTAGGACCAAACATCAACAATAATATTCCCTATTTAAATACCAACCTCTAACGATTCATTCACATATTTCCTCATTTGCATAGCTTCTCTCCCTTATCTGTACCACCTCACTTTCACTCAGTAGAAATATACTCTAATTTTGTTTTTCTTCTGAATTCTTATTTTCAGTATTCTTATTCATTCTTCCCTCTTGCTTCATAAAGTATGAGCATAAATGCAGAAGATACAGTATATGTTAATACGTGTGTGTGTATATATGTGTGTGTGCACGCATACATACATACACTCACACACATTTTTGCTGTGGTCAATCTACAATTTATAAATGTGGCTGTTTCTAAACCATCATTGATTGATCAGTTTTTAGGACTTTGGCATGCATTTTTACACAGAAGCAACACTTTACATGATGGTTAGGTCCTGAGAAGACTCCATCTACTACAATATGCTATGGCTGACTTAAATCCAATAGATTCTGGTTTCTTAAGTCCAGGATGCTGAACTCAGAACACCTGGAACCTCGATGGGCAAGGGAGAAATCTGGACGCCAAGATGAGGTAAAGGGATGGGATAACTGAACAAGCTACAGACTAGATCCTGAAGAAGGGAGCCGGCAGTTCAATATCTAACAGTCAAAGAAGTAAACGTGAACCCTGGCTTGGTTCAAGTTGGGAAATTCAGGCAGAGGAAGCAACCTGTGCAAAGCACGTGGTATGCAGAAGCACAGTACCTTCATGGACCCACCAGTACTCTATACCGTTTATACTGCTGGAGCATAAGGCGTGTAGGAGGGAGGGAGGTGGGAAATGGAAGGAGTTTAGATGGGTGGTCAGGAACAGATCAGGGTTCTGTGATCAGCCTTTGCAGAGATACTGTGTTACTCAGAGAACGGTAGGGCTAAGACAAAACCAAAGCAGAAGCCCAGTTATCTGAACTGGACCAGCAGAGTGAGGCAGAAGGAGAAGGGACGGCTTAGCAGGCATAGAGCAGCACAGCAGCAGGCATCAGTCATTAGCACAGTGAATTTTAATGAGTTGTATGCCCACACTAGTGGGGTGGGGTCCCAATAAACTCCCTGTCCTGGTCAGAACTGGCTCAGGAACTGGGAATGTTTGGCATACAAGGCCTGGTTACGCAAACCTAAAAGTGCTGAAACAGACCACCCTTTACAGCTTGGCCTCTAGGTGAAACCACATTCAAACTTCACACTTAGGACCCTAAGAATGTCTTCTCCCTAAATAGCACTGTAAAGGGAATGGAGATTCTCCATCCCTGAGCCACATTAGGCTACAGGAGCAACAGCAGGAGCCTGAGATGCTCCTGGCAGCTCCGAGGGAATAAGGGAAGGAGGGGAGAGAAGAAACTCAGGGATCCCAGCACTGATGGAGAATGACTAAGATACCCAAAGCCAGTAAAGAAGGAAGAGAAGCAGTCCTGGGGTGAAGAGCATTCTCTAATTGGAGCACCACTGGCATGAAAGAGACCTCCCCCCTCACAAAGGATGCTTGGAGATACTGGCAATGTCTGCACATGGATCGGGTGAGAGGTTTGTGATGCTCAAATTCAGATGAGTGTGATGGGGAAGCTAGGGCTAATATTTTTCTTTTTGTGGATTCTTCTAAGTCTAAAAGAGAGATTTTTACAAAGAGATGAAGAAGGACCTTGTACTTTAAGAGGAGGGAGGAGGCTTCCCTGGTGGCGCAGTGGTTGAGAATGTGCCTGCCAATGCGGGGGACATGGGTTCGAGCCCTGGTCTGGGAGGATCCCACATGCTGCGGAGCAACTAGGCCCGTGAGCCACAACTACTGAGCCTGCGCATCTGGAGCCTGTGCTCCGCAACAAGAGAGGCCGCGATAGTGAGAGGCCCGCGCACCGCGATGAAGAGTGGCCCCTGCTTGCCGCAACTAGAGAAAGCCCTGGCACAGAAACAAAGACCCAACACAGCCAAAAATAAATAAATTAATTAATAAACTCCTACCCCCAACATCTTCTTAAAAAAAAAAAAAAAAAAAAAAAGAGGAGGGAGGCACAGAGAGCATGAGGTGGTCCCAACAGTGATCGATGCTGCTGCCCCTAAAGAGTGGTGGTCACCTCTGCAGTGACCCCTGCAGCCAGAAACAGCAAGCTCTGCGACGGTAGAGACCGGGCCTATTTCCCTTCCACTTCCACTGTATACACAGCACCTAGGCTAGTGCCTGGCCCATAGTGAGCCTCCTACAAATAATTGTTTAAAGAATAACAAGACTTAGCATTTACTATGTGCTTAGTATACGAGGCACTTTTCTAAGTGCTTTCTTTGCATTAGCTAAGTGTCCTTATTTACAGAGAGACAGTTACTTGTTCTAGGTTGGGGTTCCTCAACCGCAGTGCTATTCCCGTTTCAGACTAGCCAGTTCTTTGTTGGGGAGGATCCACTGTTCTGAGCACTGTGTGATGCTTAGCAGTACCCCTGGCCTCCAGGAGAACCCCACCCCGAAGAGTGACAACCTAAAATGTCTCTAGACATTGCCAAATGTGCCCTGCGGGACAACGCTTACCCTGGTTGAGAACCACTGCTTAGGATTTCCAGCTGATAAATGGCTACGCCAGGATTTGAGTCCAGGTTACCCACTGCAGAGAATGCCCTTAACCTCTCCATCTCAGCTGCCAGAAAGCACACAAGCTAACATTTAGCCACTGCTTGTTAGGAACCAGGTGCCCTGTGAGCACTTCCCCACACCCTCTCATCTCGTTTTCACCATAGCTGTGCGTCTGAATGGCTACCTTGAAACCAAACACTACAGAAGAATCATCTAAAGTATTTTTCTCAACAAGTTGATTCATATCTTCCAGACACTTTTTCAAATACTTTTGGAGGACTGGAACTACATTTTGGTTTTCTGATGGCTAAGGCCCTGACTTTTCTGTCCCATTTGGGGGAACTGCAGTGTTCCTTACAGAACTCAGTAGATTAGATTGTCCACATTAAATCAGTTCGGATTTCTATACAGCCTTAAGGACTTATACTGTGCTACTTTTATTACAATATCCTAAAATCATCTTAAAGTAGAAGCACAAATCAGTGGAGAATAGCTTCCCAAAGATGTGAGCTCCAGGAGTTAAATGGCCTTTGTGAAACCTGCACAAGGGGGACTTGACTGTAATGCTGCCAGTGCACTTCACAGAAGCCTCGACTCTAAGAACAACAGGAGCGGACTTCCCTGGTGGCGCAGTGGTTGAGAGTCCGCCTGCCAATACAGGGGACATGGGTTCGTGCCCCGGTCCGGGAAGATCCCACGTGCCACGGAGCAGCTGGGCCCGTGAGCCATGGCCGCTGAGCCTGCGCGTCCGGAGACTGTGCTCCGCAGCGGGAGAGGCCACAAAAGTGAGAGGCCTGCGTACCACAGGAGCAAACCACAATCCACAGAGCTTCTCTCTCTCTCATTTTAAAAACTTATGTCGAAACTGAAGTCCAAGGGATTTAATTTCAAATCCTTCTACCTGTCTTTAGTATTTAGAATATGTAGGATGAAAATACCTTTATTAAAGGTAATAAAACCCACTGAGAAATACAGTATCAGAATTTGGTATCATGGTGCTTCCCAGAGCACAAAAAGGATGTATGAAATTATGTCGACAGAGGATACCTTGAAAGGTCAGTAAGATCTCTTATGTCATTGACTATAGTGAAAACCCAACAACTACCACTCATCTGGAACAAGCGTGAAAAACGTTTTTGGTAAGTAATGTCAATATGAGTTACGTAGGTAATTTACAAATTGTGAGCACCAATCTTTCACTGTAAAAATGGACCTACACTTTGAATAATCATTTTTGAATATGTGCGTGCATTCTGGACTAAGTGTACACTGAATGTCTATGCTATTCTCATCATTTGTTAGCTATTTAACCTCTCTGGGCCTCAGTTACTTTGGCTCCCATCTGTAAAATGGGAATAATAATAGTACATAGGGTCATTGTCAGGAGATATATATATATATATACACCACTTAGAACAGTGCTTGGCTATTAATAAGTGATGTTAATAAGTGCCCAATTAATATCACACACACTTTGATATTCAAAGAATTCAAACTGATGTGTGTAAATGGATAAACAAATAAATAAAACACTTATCTAACAGATGTAGATATGAACAGTCATTTCAACATGCACATCAACAGCTTTTAGCAGCCACAACTGTAAATGAGTTCATCAACTAAATGGGGATATGTTGAAATATGAAATTTTCTTCTGCTGGTCTGGGAGCACAGCTTCAACATCTGAGAAGGAGGAGGACCTGATGACTGTAAGATGGCAATTTTCAGAGTGCGATGAGGGGATTTAATTTTGTGCAGCTCCCACACCTCCCCACGCACGCTTCAATCTGTGCCACATGAGTGAATTTATGTGACACTACTTCCTATTCTCATTATGATCTTTGTAAAATTTTTCTCTTATTCCTTTATACCATCTGTGAAGGATTATTCTGTACCATTGTACTAATTATGCTTCTGCAGAATATTTATGTGCCCCTTTGGTAACCTTGGTAACTCCGAACAAACATTTTAAAGACAGCTAAGACACTTTAATCATTTTTAGAAAAAACAGTCTATGTTTTCATGTTACTTATATATATAACAATGGTACTAAAGAAAAAGAAAATTGTACTAGAAGAAAACAGAGATGATCAATTATATATAAATTATATGCAACATGTCATAAAAACAGAATTATTTGCAACCATCACCCAGATCAACGCTTGAAGCATCCATAAGATTTCTCTTCGTAAATATCGATTAAGAACATGAGCACTAGTCAGTAAACCAAAAAAATCCTGCATTACCTTAAGAATAATATCAACATTTGAATACTGAATAATATCACAACTAAAACACTTTCCAAAAGGCCCTTCAGCTCTGTGCAGAGATACTAATATGAAATGTGTACTGGTAATAATCTACTTCAAGTTCTTTCCATTATTGGAATTTTTTTTCAACCTTCTAACACAACTTACTCAATGAAGTTTTCACTTGAAAACTATCATTCCCTCAGTGTGCTGTCAGGACTCTGATGATGGTGAAAAGTTCTCCAAATGACTCCACTGAAAAGGACCATAATAATTCTGCTCTTCTCACCCAGGATGACACGATTTGCCTGCCATCTGGGGACACAGCTTTGGATTGCTGTTCTGGCAGCTGGGCTTGGCTACACTGCTTAAGTCAGGCTTTCTCAGTTCCTCCCATAACCGATGGCACACACTTGCAAGACAGATGTCACAGGTCAGGTTCCCATTCTGATTCTCAGAATTCAACACTGCCTTACTGTCACTACCTTTCCAACCTCACCCCAGCCCATGCTCCCACATGCGTGTTATATTCCATCCACACTGAACTACTTGCATGCCTCCAAGCGCACAGGCTCTTGAACTCCCCGTATCTTTGCAAATGCTATGCCTCTGCCTGAAACGTCCTTCCTTACCTCTTGGTCTGTCGAACAAGCACCTAAATGCTTTCCAAGTTCCAGCTGAATCAAGCACCCTGCTCCAGGATGCAGTCCTGAAGACCCAGCTACAGTTGGTAGAGGAGGTGATTTATTCCTCAGAATGCCAGTCCACTGAGTGCTGGAGCATTTAACGCTGCAGAGCTTGTCAAACTACAGTGTCCTTCACTACACTGTGAACGCCCTGAAACCAAAACTCAGGCCTTATCTATCCCAATTTAGTCTACTTCCTGACATAATTTAAAACTCAATAAATGTGAATAGATTAATAATAACCCTCATTTATCAAGAACTTATGTTCCAAGATCTTACATTTTTTAATCTCACTCAACAATCCCATGAGGAAATGATAGATGACAAAATAAAGATTTTTAGTCATCATAGAAAACAGTCTCTCCAGTGATGAATGCCCAAATGAAGAAATGAATGACTGAATGAATAAATAAATCTTTCAAATAAACTAGAATATTGGGGCTAGTGATCATCACCACCCATTGACTCTCTTCCATTTCCATCACTTCCACTCGAGGTCAAGCTCTTGATATCCCACTTCTGGACTGCTGCAATAGTCTTCTAGTCTCCCTGCGTCTAATCTTCGCCTCTTCAAATCCATTCTACCAGATGGTTTATTAAACTGTATGTGCACGGATGCATTCCTGACAGTCCGTAGGTTACCTATAAGAATTACATCATTTTGTGGGACTTCCCTGGCAGTCCAGTGGTTAAGACTTTGCCTTCCAATGCAGGGGGTACAGGTTCTATCCCTGGTCGAGGAGCTAAGATCTCACGTGCCTCGCGGCCAAAAAACCAAAACATAGAACAGAAGCAATATCGTAACAAATTCAATAAAGACTTATAAAAAATGGTCCACCTCAAAAAAAAAATCTTAAAAAAAAAAGAATTACATCATTTTGTGACTTGTTTTGATACTAAAATTTAACATTTGTATTAATATACTCTTGAACATCTGGAAAACTACCCTCTGGAGCACTCTCATGAAATTTCGGTGACTGCCTTAGTATTTTTGTTTACAACTGCATTGACTCAAGCAGTACTATTATAATTCACAGAGACAACTATGAAAAGATACATGTAAGTAACATGACGGCTTTCAGGCCAAGAGATGGCCAAGTTACAATACTGAATAAATACTAAGAAAGGTTTTACAGCATTCAGAGAAAAATGATGAGAGAATTGAGTCATCCCACAGTACCTGAATAGGGCTTGAAAGAACCTGCATCCTAGCAGTCACATTTATGTTGTAAATAACAAACATATTTGGTATCATATTTACGTTGTAAACAGCGAAATATTACCTATCATGTTAAACTAATGTTGTTAATTTGTATTTACAGCTTTGTTTGTATTTAAATTGTAAATGTGTTTTGATTAAAGTATAGTGTTATTAGTATAAATGTTATTAGCACAAGGAATTTATACTCTGTTTTATATTTACATAAATTTAAGGAACAATACAAATAATTTAGGTACATAATGGGAGTCAGAAAGAATTAACTTTTCCTTTGGAAAAGGTTTATACAATAGCCGTGGTTGAGAAATATTGACTAAATCATCCCAGTCATTCTATATAGTGGCCTTTTTTTTTAAGTAATGTCTCTCCATAACCCAAAAGTCAAAATCCAAACTGGCCCAGTAAGTTCAAAATGCATACTTATTGCTTTGATGTTGAAATGTACTTTCCTAAACAAGGCTCTTTACTTTTCTTTCTAAATGGCATCATATATATTGCATCTGCTCTTAACAAACAGTAACTAAACAATGTGTCATAAAGGTTCCCTGCCAACAGAAATTTCTACCACTTTTTTATAGATCTCTAGCTTAAAACAAATTGTACTATGTATAAGTCAAAGGTGCTACAGTAAATGTAGCAATTCATTTTCTCTCCTTTTTACCAAGGCAGGAATAGGTCAAACACATGGGAAAGAGATATCTTTTAAAATGCTAAAAATGTCTTTCTAAGGCAATTGTTTATGTGTCTGAATTGAGGAGATAACAAGTAGTTTTGCAAAACACTACAAGCAGGCAGACCCCTAGGCCTGATATTTTTAATATTCTGAAAGTAGTGTTTTGTTGTTGGCATAACTACCTATGGGGGGAAACCATAATAATTTTATTAAAATTCAACAGTTTAAAACAAATAGCCCAGTGAACACTTGTGCACTGGGCAATGCCTCAGAAATCTATTAGCAGAAAGTACAATGGATAGAAGAGAACAGAAATTGGCAAGCTTTATGGTATGACATTTCAAAATGATTGCAATCCCACTGACTGCCCAGAGTAATTGAACTTCTTTAAGTGTACTCCATGGTTTTTTCCACATCTCTTACTTCTATATCATGTACCTTGCCTCAATTTTCTATAGATCAAACCTTTAAAATTAGATCTCATCAAGAATCAAACTGATTGGTAATAATATTTACATTTCTCTTTCTGAAAGGATAGCACATGCTTCTTGTCTCGGCCATAATGCAGGAATGGCTGTAAGACTTACCCACTACTATCTAAAACTATAATATTAGACAAAATGTAGAAAGCAACTATTTTTAGTCACTGGACAACAGATACCACAGGGTTGTGATCCTTGCGAGAACCTTGGCGTTCTGCCTGTGTACCCTCCTAACTGAGGCATAGGCACAGGGAAGCAGATGGAGCCAAAGAGATAGCCACAGTCTTCGCTGCACAGAGGCAGAAGACAGATGTGCAGAGGAAGAGCTCCAGGAATCTGCCTGGGGTTCCCAAGAACCAGCTTTAGCCAATTATTAAGCTGTGCATGCACTGTGAGAAACTCCAAAAGACTGGCAGAGAACAGCTCCTGGGGAGAAGGAGCCAGACTGAGATTCCAGAGGACACACACAAGACACTGGCTTATGACCGTCCAGAGTAGCGAGATCTCTTCAAGCACCCAAGAGCATTCAAGCCAGAAAGGCCATGCCTTAGGAAGTGGATCCATTCTAGCTATAGAGTAATGGCTACTCTAGAGCCACCTTAACAAATCTTAAAACTACGCCTTAATAGAACAATGATAATCCTCCAGTATCTGCCTGATTAAAACAAAACAAAACAAAACAAAAAAACTCAGCATTCTTTAAAAGAAGACAACAAAATCCAACAAAATGCAAAAAGCCTGCAACAGTCGAAACAATCCTGAAAAAGAGAAAGGGAGGGAGGAAGATGGAAGACTTATACTACCTGATTTCAACACTTACCATAAGTCACAGTAATCAGAACAGTGTGGTATAAGAAGAGCTCAGACAGTCTAGAAAAAGAGGTCTGTCCAATAAATTTTGATAAAAACACCAAAGAAATTCAAAGGGGAAAAGGTAATATTTCAATAAATCATGCTGAAAAAAACTGGATGTCCTTATGGAAAAGAAAATCATCTTTGAATTCCATCTCATGCTATAAAAACAAAAACAAATTCAAAAGGCATTACAGACCTCAATGTAAAAGGTAAAAACTACAAAACTTCTGGAAGAAAGCACAAGAGGATATCTCTGAGAACCTGAGTTGGCAGAGATTTATTATACAGAGCACAGAAAGCATCAGCCATTAAATAAAAAATAAATAAGTTGAATTTCATCAAAGTGAAAAACTTCTGTTTACCAAAAGACTTCATTAAGAAAATAAATAGGCAAGTCTATTGTTTTGAATAGTGTCTCCCCAAAATTCATGTTCACTTCAGAATGTGACCTTATTTGGAATTAGTTAAGATAAGATCATACTTTAGGGTTTAGGGTGGGCCTAAATCCAATGACTGATATCCTTATAAAAAGGTCATGTAACACATGCAGACACAGAAACACAGACACACACATAGAAGGAAAAACACCATGTGAAGACAGAGACAGAAATTGGAATAACGCAGGTACAAGCCAAGGAACATCTAGGATTGCTGGGAGCTACCAGAAGGTAGGAAGAGGCAAGAAAGGATTCTTCAGAGGGAGCTTTGCTAACATCATGATTTCTTCTGGCCTTCAGAGCTGTGAGAGAATAAATTTCCATTGCTTTAAGCCCCCAAATTGTCAAATTGTGGTAATTTGTTACAGCTACCCTAGGAAACTGAAACTTCTCCTCATCAAAAGACTTCATTAAGAAAACAGGCAAGCGCTTCCCTGGTGGCACAGTGGTTGAGAGTCCGCCTGCCGATGCAGGGGACACGGGTTCGTGCCCCGGTCCGGGAAGATCCCACATGCCGCGGAGCGGCTGGGCCCGTGAGCCATGGCCGCTGAGCCTGCGCGTCCGGAGCCTGTGCTCCGCAACGGGAGAGGCCACAGCAGTGAGAGGCCCAAGTACCGCAAAAAAAAAAAAAAAAAAAAAAAAGACAAATTTCGGATGTACAACATGAATGAATCTCAAAAACATTATGCTGAACAAAGAAATCTAGACACAGGAAATAGAACAAGCAAAACCGAGCTATGGTTATGGAAATCAGAGTTTCCTCAGAAGTGGGGGTGGCAGAAGGGGAATGGCAGGGATCACCTGCAAAGAGACACAAGGATGCTTGAATTTGTTTTACATGAGAAATGTTGGAGTGCCTGGAATCATGAGATACAGGATCCATAGGTACATGTATTTGTCAGACTCACTGAGCTGTACACTTAGTGTCTGTGCATTTCACTGTGTATAAATTAGTATCTGAAAACTATTTTTAAAGATGAGCACAAGTCTACTCAATTTTAAAATTCATTCCATAACTTAAATAAATCATTATTGTAGTAGGAAGTGTTCACTTCTGATGATTGGGTCACAGCAAACCTCTATTTTCCATATCTCGTATAAGTAAAGAAAAACGCCTCAGAGAGTGTTTATGAAGGTGCACAAGTGATATAAAAGGAATCTAATTTTTTTTAATTACAATTGGTACCCATTCTATTATTTTAATTCTAGCAAGCCATAAAATGCCAGATAATTCCAACCTGTCCCTTGCTGAATATTTTGGACATAGCCTCCTTCGGCTATATTTTCCATTCAAAAATGGGAATAATGAGAGTCCCAAAGTGCCAGTAAATTTCCTAAATGTAAGGTGAGCCTCCTTTTCTATACAAACTAGAAGAATTCAAAGTATTTGATCACTTTCTAACTTGAGAAGATGAGATTAAATAACACAGACTCCAAATTGTATTCTAAAAAGCCAGCTGTCCTACTAATTGTTGTACATGTCAAACAAAAGACCTTCCCCATCACAAATGAGTGATAAAGGAATAAAGACTATTAATTTAGTAAAAACCTTTCCTTTTTTTAACATCTTTATTGGAGTGTAATTGCTTTACAGTGGTGTGTTAGCTTCTGCTTTATAACAAAGTGAATCAGCTATACATATACATATATCCCCATATCTCTTCCCTCTTGCACCTCCCTCCCTCCCACCCTCCCTATCCCACCCCTCTAGGTGGTCACAAAGCACCGAGCTGATCTCCCTATGCTATGAGGCTGCTTCCCACTAGCTATCTATTTTGTATTTGGTAGTGTATATATCTCCATGCCACTCTCTCACTTTGTCCCAGCTTACCCTTCCCCCTCCCTGTGTCCTCAAGTCCATTCTCTAGTAGGTCTGCGTCTTTATTCCTGTCTTGCCCCTAGGTTCTTCATGACCATTTTTTTGTTTGTTTGTTTGTTTTTTTAGATTCCATATATATGTGTTAGCATACGGTATTTGTTTTTCTCTTTCTGACTTACTTCACTCTGTATGACAGATTCTAGGTCCACCCACCTCACTACAAATAACTCAATTTCGTTTCTTTTTATGGCTGAGTAATATTCCATTGTATATATGTGCCACATCTTCTTTACGCATTCATCTGTCGATGGACACTTAGGTTGCTTCCATGTCCTAGCTATTGTAAACAGAGCTGCAATGAACATTGTGGTACATGACTCTATTTGAAATATGGTTTTCTCAGGGTATATGCCCAGTAGTGGGATTGCTGGGTCATATGGTAGTTCTATTTGTAGTGTTTTAAGGAACCTCCATACTGTTCTCCACAGTGGCTGTATCAATTTACATTCCCAGCAATAGTGCAAGAGGGTTCCCTTTTCTCCACACCCTCTCAAGCATTTATTGTAAAAAACCTTTCTTAATCAAATGTTACGATTCCTGACTTAAGGTCCACCAAGCATAGGGAAGGTGACAGGAATGAGGCACAGTATTTAGAGCTATGCTTTTCAATACAGTACAGAGTCGTGTACTCTGTGGCCTGCAGTGTGGTGTGCAGTGGCTATATCAGTACACTAGCCATGTAAGCCTATTTAACTTTAAGCTATTACATTTTTTATAATTAATTTTTATTGGAGTATAGTTGTTTTAGAATGTTGTGTTAGTTTCTGCTGTACAGCAAAGTGAATCAGCTACATATATACATATATCCCCTCTTTATTGGATTTTCTTCCCATTTAGGTCACCACAGAGCACTGAGTAGAGTTCCCTATGCTTTACAGTAGGTTCTCATTAGTTATCTATTTTATACATAGTAGTGTATATATATCAACCCCATTCTCCCAATTTATCCCACTCCCCCTTCCATCCCTGGTATCCATACATCCGTTCTCTACATCTGTGTCTCTAATTCTGCTTTGAAAATAAGTTTTTATCTGTATTGTTTTTCTAGATTGCACATATAAGCGATATTATACAATATTTGTTTTTCTCTTTCTGACTTACTTCACTCTGTGTGAAAGTCTCTAGGTCTATCCATGTCTCTGCAAATTGCATAATTTCATTCCTTTTTATGGCTGAGTAATATTCCATTGTATATGTGTACCACATCTTCTTTATCCATTCTTCTGTTGATGGACACTTAGGTTGCTTCCATGTCCTGGCTATTGTAAATAGTGCTGCAATGACCACTGGGGTGCATGTATCTTTTTGAATTATGGCTTTCTCTGGGTATATGCCCAGGAGTGGGATTGCTGGGTCATATGGTACTCTATTTTTAGTTTTTTAAGGAACCTCCATACTGTTCTCCACAGTGGCTGTATCAAGTTACATTTCCACCAACAGTGTAAGAGGGTTCACTTTTCCCTACACCCTCTCCAGCATTTATTGTTTGTGGAGTTTTTGATGATGGCCATTCTGACTGGTGTGAGGTGATACCTCACTGTAGTTTTGATTTGCATTTCTCTAATAATTAGTGATGTTGAGCATCTTTTCATGTGTTTGTTGGCAGTCTGTATGTCTTCTTTGGGGAAATGTCTATTTAGGTACGGAAACACAAAAGACCCCGAATAGCCACAGCAATCTTGAGAAAGAAAAATGGAGCTGGAGAAATCAGGCTCCCTGACCTCAAACTATACTACAAAGTTACAGTCATCAAGACAGTATGGTACTGGCACAAAAACAGAAATATAGATCAATGGAACAGGATAGAAAGCCCAGAGAGAAACCCACGCACCTATGGTCACCTAATCTATGACAAAGGAGGCAAGAATATACAGTGGAGCAAAGACAGCCTCTTCAATAAGTGGTGCTGGGAAATGTGGACAGCTACATAGAAAAGAATGAAATTAGAACACTCCCTAACACCATACACAAAAATAAACTCAAAATGTATTAGAGACCTAAATGTAAGGCCAGACAGTATAAAACTCTTACAGGAAAACATAGGGAGAACACTCTGACATAAATCACAGCAAGATCTTTTTTGACCCATCTCCTAGAGTAATGAAAATAAAAACAAAAGTAAACAAATGGGACCTAATTAAACTTAAAACCTTTTGCACAGCAAGGGAAACCATAAATAAGATGAAAAGATAACCCTCAGAATGGGAGAAAATATTTACAAATGAAGCAACTGACAAGGGATTAAACTCCAAAATATACAAATAGCTCATGCAGCTCAATATCAAAAAAACAAACAACCCAATCAAAAAATAAGCTATTAAATTTAAATAAAAATTTAAATGCTCAGTTCCTCATTCACACTAGCCACATTTCAAGTGTGCAATACCACACATAGCTAATGGTTACCATATTGGACCTTTCCACACATTACACCCTTCTATTGGACAACTCCAATTTAGAAAGCAAGCTGGGGACAAGAAACAGTCCTTAAGGTAAAAGCTACATTTTAAATTCAATGGAAACTTTGTATTCTGAGGCAAAGGCAATGGCCCAATACTAAGGATTAAGATTTGGAACCTTGTGAACCAGAGATTTTTCATAAACACACACACATGCACACGCACATACACAACCCTAAAGCAAAAACTAGAGGTCAATCAGTCTTAGTTCACATGAGAGTCACCCCAAAGATCTTGTAACAGCAAATTCACTTTGCCTCCATTTCCAAGGAAAGTTTTTGAGCCAAGATGTATTTTTCTTTGCTTGGTTATTCTCTATTTATGTCAAGGATTTAATCCTGAAGGCTTTTAAAATTCAAGACTTTAGATTAGAAAATGACGAGCTCCATGTTAAGGCAGTGCTGATGCTGGACCTATAAAAATGCTAATATAATAAAAATGGAGTTGAAACATTTACACCAAGAGCACTAATAACCATATGGATCAATGATTGGAGTGGATCCACTGAAGTCACTGACTTGGCCATGTACATGGTTTAAGGCCATTTAAGAGACAACTTACAGGCCAGATGTCTATAAAAGTGCTCTCATAGCATCTGTGGTTTGTTATGCAAGTATATATTTAGAGATTATTGACCCCCAAAGACCACAAAAGTTCCTTTGGAGCCATCACAGTTAACGATGCATTTATCTTAAGGGAAAATTCCAGCACTGTCAGGCAGTCTATGGTGTCAGCATCAACATGGACAGTCTGCTTTTATGAAGATTCTTAATGCCACAGATGGGGATGGCTTCTTTAGTGCCACTGTGGTCTCATCATACCAAACCCCGTTAAGAGAGTCCTCAGTTTACGGATCACTAGCAATATCGATCAGCACAGCTCCTCTGGAAGAATTATCATTTATCATGTTGATATTACTCCTGCTGCCATCTATTGTATTTTAAGTTGCCACAATAGTAGAATAGCCTGGGTTCCAGGTGAAAAAATAATCTAATTTTTCTTACATACTCTCCCCTTTCAGACAATGTGCCAAAGTGTTATGACAATTTATTGTAAGCAATGGAACCCATCTAAGATGATCAATGCAAAATAAATCCTAAAACATATTTTTTCTGGTTTTTCTCGGGCCAAGAACTTTTAAATTCTCTAAATGATCTTTCCATTTCCATTTGAACTCTATATGTATGATACATACAGATGTTACTTGGGATTTTTCAGTTACACCACTTTCCAGGATTAAAAACAAACCATCTCTCTCTCATGGCATTCTGACATCTCACAAACAATAATGTTCTGAAGCCAGTATCAGCCACAGGTCTTTGCAAAGTGGCTTTTTAATCTCAGGATATCTCGTAGGGACATAGAGAGAGCAGCTGATTATCACCAGGCAAAGTTTTCCCCCATACTACATAATACCAGATACCAGAACTCAAAATATTATGTAACATTCTATGCTTCTAATAGCTTCAGGTAAGCCAGAACAGAAAAAACCCCACAGTAATGGCTAGAGACTCAGCTGTACAGTCACCACCATCACCAATATTACTATTGGCAGGGCAGTTAGTGACCCCATGCCAAGCTCACTGGTACAGCAAGGATGCAAACAGGATTAAGAATGGAATATGTAAATCACCATTCTTATAAAGTAAGTGCATTGGATTATTATCTTATTCATATATGTATTTTACTTCTATTAATCCTCTTCCAAACTAAGGTGCATGTTCCTGAAGCACTATAATCATATATTCTATTACTATTTACTGTTTAACTCCACTGAGACTAATATAGTAGATTTAACACAGTGGACTTATTTCTATTTCTTATGTGTAACAGGGATAATATTTTATAAATTATTAATATGCCTCTGAATGCATTCACCTTAGCTAGCCTAAGCGTCCTTCTGCCTAGGAGGAAAATTTTGGCTCAGTACAGACAGAATGCAAAGAAAAAAAGCCTAAGTAATATTCAACTTCTGTAATTCAAAAATAGGATTTTGCAGAAAGACTACAGCCTTGCAAGCCTGCTACTATCTCCAGAGAGGGTTTTATAAATTTCTCAAGTCCTTCCTTGTATATACCAAGAGCCAAGCTTGTAGAACACAGCTCTTAGAGATGCCTAGTAGTGTACTAATGATACCCCTTCCACCAGAGTAAACTCAGAAGTGCAGTGGGCTAAGGAAGAGGGATGTCTTGAGATTTACCTTTCCCAAGGTCTGGTTCGGGACCTTGCCAGGGAAAAGACCAGAGAAACAGTGAGGTGGCTTTAACAAAGAGCGACACAGAGGGGTCAGCCACCCAGACTAGGGTCAAGTGGGAGTTAGAGTCAGACCTCGTGAGGCTCTAGAGCATCAGCAGGACCAAGATAAGTCAGTAAGCCAGGTGATACCACTGGCTCTGACCGAGTGCACAAGTACAAAAGCCAGTGTACAAGTAACAATAGCCATAGACTTGAGCCACGACTGCCAGCACAAGTAGCAACAGGTGGACATGGGATATCACCCCAGAGAGCAGCAGAGAGATGGACATCAACACACACACACAAACACCCTGCAGATAGTAGAACCAGAGGATAAGCCTCCCGAAGATCTCAAGTCTTTCCTTTGGGTATGAGGTCACCAAAGCCATATCCTCCTTACGAACCATCATCATTGTAGAAAAAAACAGAAGGCACAAACTATCTGAGACTGGGGTTTGTTAATCAACAGACTGATCACTCCTTCTCACCTGAAAAGAGCTCAGGTTTAAGCAGTGGTCACTGGACAAAAATCATTTAATAAGAATCTATTTCAATATTTCTTTGAAGGCAGGGATTACAAACCCCCCAACTGGCCCATCCATTTCCAGAAACATAAATTTGAATTTGAATAGCTTTAAGTGAAACTTGAACTTTCCATTTAGCTATTGACCTCACTACTTATAATCTCATAGCTGGTTCAGTGAGCTTATTTGTGTTACTTACCCTGGCCATGTAAGCAATAATTTTGTGATGGTCTGCTTTAAAAATTTTAAGATGGTATAGGTCTGTTTCTTTCTGCTGAATTTACATGTTGGTAAGAAGGAACTCACAAATTAAGAAGTTTTTAAAATTAGATGAACATCAGATTTCTTGGACAGGACACAAAATGCACAAACCACAGAAGAAAAAAATTATATATTGGACTTCATCAAAAGTAAATATCCCTGTTCATCAAAGGACTCCATTAAGAAAATGAATAAACAAGCCACAACTGGGGGAAAACATTCACGAGGTATATATCTGATAAATAACTCATATCTACAATATATTGGGATGGCCGAAAAGTTTGTTCGGGTTTTTACAGAAGATCCTACGGAAAAACCCGAACGAACTTTTTGGCCAATCCAATACGAAGAAATTCTATGAGAACCAACAATAAAAAGATTTTTATTTTAAATGGACAGGACAATTGAGCAGATATTTCACAAAAAGAAATAACTGAATAGTATATTATGCTATAGCAGGAAAATGCAAATTAAATCCAAAATGAGATACCCGTTCATACCCACAAAACTGGCTAAAATCAAAAAGACTACAAAAACAAATGTTGGTAAGGATGTGGAGCATTTCTATAGGAGCACAGAGTGATACAAAACAGTACAACCGGGCTTCCCTGGTGGCGCAGTGGTTGAGAGTCCGCCTGCCGATGCAGGGGACACGGGTTCGTGCCCCGGTCCGGGAAGATCCCACATGCCGCGGAGCGGCTGGGCCCGTGAGCCATGGCTGCTGAGCCTGCACGTCCGGAGCCTGTGCTCCGCAACGGGAGAGGCCACAGCAGTGAGAGGCCTGCGTACCGCAAAAAAAAATAAAAAATAAAAATAAATAAAAATTAAAAATATATATATATATATTCATAGGCAAACTTCATCTATCACATAAGAAATCAGAGCATAGTTGTGGCGGACGGAGTGGAAGACAGACTGCAAAGGAGCCCAGGGAACTTTATGGGGGAATGGCAATGTTCTATACCTTGTTCTGGATGGTACACACACAATTGTATACAATTATCAACCCATATCAAACTAAATACTCAAGATTTATACATTCAACTGCATGTTAATTGTGTCTCAATGAAAATATATATTTATAGACCAACACAGTTCCATAGGGAATAATGATCATATTGAGAGACAGAACTACTAACTTAGTAGTCCTGAAAAAGATTTTTTAATTATTATTTTTCATGACAATTTAAAAAAATGCAGACATAAATAATTCCAACAACATAAAAAAGGAACTAAGTAGGAAGGGAAGTCTCTGTGCAAGTGGAAAAGTGTAAGAGACTGAGTGACAAGGATGTCTATTCTGTGCACTTGGTCATTTTCTTAATGGTATCAGGAGAGTCATTTCAAAAATACTTTAATTTGCTCTAAAACCATAATATATTCACGGTTTTGTTAATAAATTGTTATTAAAGATTATTTTTTATAATATTATTTTGGAAGATTACATTTAATTAGAGGGTGAGGCTTCTCTCATCAAAGAAAGAGGGTATCAATACAAAATCACAATTTTTTCTTCTGTAAAAAATTAATATTGGAGGTGTACACAAAAACAATGGAGTACAGATCATTGAAAAAAGCAAATTTATGAAACAAGTTTCTCACAGTTCTTGCAAAATTTAGCAACTTGAAGTATATGATAAACAGTAATAAAATGAATAATTTGAAACGATAGGGACTTGCAACATAGCCCTGGCAACACCGTTAAATGGAGCCCATAGGGACTGTATAAAGCTTTGGCAACAACGACAACAATGTAGATGTTAATGAAAGAGAACAGCCAAAGAGATCAGGGAGGAGAAAGTGCAATTTAGGAAGAAGGTGGTGAATCCAGATGAAGGGATTAGATGAAACAGACAAATACGATTTTGCACTTGGGGGTTATCCAGAGGCTCTGGGAGCCTAATAATCTTACATACAGTATGCTTAAAATACCTATATTGTAGATACCTATTTATATAATTATGAATAAAATTCGGCTAGAATGCTATCCATATTGTATTAATCAAGTAATTCATCATTCCCTTTTTTGTTCAAAGAATTAGCAAAAGAACCCTAAACAGTTATTGTTTATAATAGAAATACCTTAACCCATCTGGTCAGCACACTACTGTCTTGGAAGGATCTGACTGGGTTAGTCTGACAAACTCACACACCCACCACCATAAATCAAGAGGAGTAAAGAATCCACATTCATAAATAAATATTAATGGTAAACCTCAGGAAAAATTTGGTAAGGGATTTCGTAAAGTCATTTCTATGCATTTTCTATAAGAAAAATACTGAAACATTAAATGGACTAAAACTCCAGACAAGTCCAAATTTGGGTTTTTTTGCTTATGATTGCATGTCAATAACAATATATGTACATATTAAAAAAAGATTACCAACCACTGTTAGTTCATGGTAATACTAAACAGAATGATATAAAGTCAAGTTATTATCTATCTTTTTTTCAGTCTTTTTTAGCATCCTGCTAAATCTTTAATTTTCACCAGCAATGTGTTTATTTACTGCTATAGCTACAGACAGAATTAAACTGTAGCTCCAAAGATATAGTGCTTTCAAAATCAAAATGCAAAAAAGCTTCACGGGTCTATCTGGAGGACTGAATAGTGGCTAACACTTGTTATAAACCCCATTCCTCCTACAGAGGGAGGATGCGCCATGTGAAAAATGGCCTATTTCAGTTCCAAATGTTGGCAGCAATCTGTACCAGTGAGACCCAATTCCAGAGCCAGCAGTACCCAGGTCTTTTCACGCATCACATACTGACAGCTGAATCTGCTTGCGGTATCTTATGCCATACAGTGTTCTTCCTCAATACCTACAATGCCACAAAGACGGATTTTGTCCTTCAAAAACATTTGATCTTTTCTCCGAAAGTGCACTCCGTTCTACTTTCTCTAATTAAAAATAAGTCTCTCTGCAGCAAGAATGTAGAACATTCATTCTACACTTCCCATCGTCCTCTCTCATATTTTTATAGATTTATTTTATGAGTTCTCTCCATTTAATCCACTAAAATCTAAATGCATTCACTGTCCAATGGTCATCAATATCAACAGAGCATTTGATTTACTATTTTTCCTTGAATAGAGAGCTTGTACCTGAAATTCTACATCTCAGTTTAATGATTTGAACATTTCCTTCTGTGGAGTCATATCCCAACATACACTGTTGGAAAAAAAAAAATAACAAATTATATTTTCCTTACCTACTTCTTCTACTAAGATAGTGTGGAAAGAAAACGAAGCCTCCGGGACTTCCCTGGTGGTGCAGTGGTTAAGAATCCACCTGCCAATGCAGGGGACATGGGTTCGAGCCCTGGTCCGGGAATATCCCACATGCTGCGGAGCAACTAAGCCCGTGAGCCACAACTACTGAGCCTGTGCTCTAGAGCCCGCAAGCCACAACTACTGAAGCCCGTGTGCCTTGAGCCTGTGCTCCTCAACAAGAGAAGCCACCGCAATGAGATGCCCATGCACCACAACGAAGAGTAGCCCCCACTTACCGCAACTAGAGAAAAGCTCCGGCGCAGTAATGAAGACCCAATGCAGCCAAAAATAAATAAATAAATAAATTTATAATTAAAAAAAAAAGGAAAACGAACCCTCCGATATCTCCCAGTAGTACATATTTGTTGCATGGTTATATAATGACTTCACAAAGTCTAAAAAGAGGTAGTTCTGCATTTGCACCTCTATTCTGTTTTCTTCCCATGAGAGAAAAGCTTTGTTACACACAGATGGCTACAGTTTAAACATTCCCTCTAGTTTCTTCATGACAGCTAGGATAGTGTTTACTTAAAAGCAGGCCTGTTCTAGTCTGATGCCTGTGTAATTAACATCAGTCCCAGAAAGTTTCAGAAATAAGACTGAGCCTGCAACTTTCCACAGCCTATCTGGCCTTTCCCCAACTTCACCCTCTGACTTTGCTAATTTGCTGACCAAAATAACAAAAAGTAATCATCCATTAAATAGGTGGGTTCTCCCCACTGGACACTTTCCTGCCTGCTCAATGATTCACAGAGTGAACACTCATTTTTTTTCCATTAGTCTCGGAAACATGTTCTAATTTGGAAGTGTGTTATCAAAGAACAATTTAAATTACACTATTGCCACTGGAAATGCAACTCAATTATTAAAAAGTAGACCCACAGCAGCAAAAGGATGAAAAGTACTATGAGATACTTTGTTGTAGAGAGGCATCTATGATAAGGCTAATGAAATTTTTGCAGCAACTTGAAAAAAACTGACCTCTGCATCAGAGTCAGTGTTCCAAGGTGAGTAGCAGTAAATACACATTTATTCTGGGTTCTTTTCTTTCCCTTTATAGGCCTGATTTCTTGCAAATTCCCATACTGCAACTTAACATTCCAACTCAAGTGCTTATATCCAATTCATTTCAACCGCAAAAAATTCTTAATTTTAACCCATAATAGCCTATGAAAAGTATAATTTAAAACAATGTCCTGTCTCTTCAGGATTACTGTTTATCACAGAAATTAGTGATGAACTTCAGGAAGAATTTAGTAAGGGTTATGGTAAAGGCAACTCAGATTTGAGTTTGAAATGTTAAAAGTCCAATTAAAATGAGTTCCAACTTCTGACCCTCGAATTTTAAGTTAAAGAAATTTGGTAAAGTCATGTCCACATGTTTTCTTTCAGAATAGTAATGAAACATGAAGTGTCCTAAAACCCCAGACAAGCCCAAGTTTGGATTCTTTGGTCTCAAATTTGGATGCAACAATCCCACCTTTGAGACATCTTAAAGCAAATCTCCCCTTTACTTGGGGTATAATGTTTCCTCTCCTGTAGTGAAAAATCTCCTTGTTTTCATTTGAAAGGCAAAAACAGAAAGCCTAGAGTCACAGTGCTTTTCTAAGATGTTTGAATTAAATTATCTATTAAGTATCCTATAAAAATTCAGTCTGAACATCAGGGGATAGGAAGTATTAACAGAAGCAAAGTATTTACATTTCAACTGAACTTTTGAAAATGTCTCAGAAGGAAGAACAAACATGAATGATGGTAACATAAAATAAGCTGCCTCTCAGGAGTACTCAAACACTTTAAACAAATCTGTATTTATAGTATAATTAGCAATTTGATGAAATGTAGTAAGAATACACCAAAGTATATCAGTGAACATGTCCTCCTCCAAAATCAACAGGCTCTCAGGAAACATCCAGGTTCAACATTGAGTTACTAGGAGCACTGCCTCTCATTGGTAGCATGCAGCAACCGTTTTTATGTGTCTTTTTTTTTTTTTTAACAATCTGTTAGTCTCCAGGAAGAACTCTGCTCAGTTACAAGTATATGTCAACACACACAACTCATAGTGAGGATGTTCAGCTACCAATTACTGCCGGAAATTTAAATGAGTTCTAAAAATATAGGTTATATTCTGCTCTAAAATACTTAATCTATTTGGCACTTTTTCTGGAACATTTAATGGTCCACCAGTACAATGTGTTAGACTATAAGAACATAGAATTAGACATACTGTTTGCCTAGGGGATTCTCCATTTAAATAGACAAGCAAAATAGATTAAACACTAAGACACCAGTGAATGGCAGAAATAAAGTGGATCACTACCATTAAGAAGGAATATTCATATGACACAAATGAACCTATCTACGAAACAGAAACAGACTCACAGGCATAGAGAACAGACTTGTGGTTGCCGGGAGGCATGGGGGTGGAGGGAGGGATGGATTGGGAGTTTGGGGTTAGCACACACAAACTATTATAGATAAACCACAAGGTCCTACTGTGTAACACAGGGAACTATACTCAATATCCTGTGATAAACCATAATGGAAAAGAATATAAAAAAGAATGTTCATATATATATAACTGAATCACTTTGCTGTACAGCAGAATTAACACAGCATTGTAAATCAACTATATTTCAATTTTTAAAAAGAAGGAATATTTATAAATCAGATACAAAATGCACAGCACAGTAGTAAATGACAGAATATCTCTCAGTAGCAAACTTCAGAATACTAGAACTTCAAGATGCTTTTTAAAAGGGAACTGTTTTGAAGAGAGAGTCAAGGATTGTCAGACAGATGAAAAAGAAGATGTCCTGGACACCTGTAGTTACAATAAAAAGTTAATTAAAAGGGAAAAGATAGTAATTCACTTTTAGCTGGAACTAAAGTAACCTTAGAAATCATTTAGTCTAATCCCCACCCACACCCATTGAAACATCTTCCCTGAAATAGGTCATTTAATCTCTATTTGAGTATTATTAGAAGCATGTTTATTGGATGGATGGATGGATGGACAGATGGATGGACAAATATTGCTTAAAATAAGCCTCTTAATTTTTGAATTTATTTGTTGAAAATGCTTTTCTTACATTGACTCAAAAATTTCCTCTTCCTAACTTCCTTTGCAGATCCTAGTTTTGCCCTCTATAACAGTTCTGCCCAGTAGAAGAAGTAGGAGAGCCACAAATGTGAGTCACATAAATAATTTTAAGTTTCTATTGGCCACATTGCGAAATAAAGGAACAGGTGATTTTAATTTTAATAATGTACGTATTTGACCAAATATATCCAAAATATTATTACAACATATAATCAACATTAAAATATTGAGATTTTACATTCTTTTTGTAGACTGTCTTCAGAGCCCCATGTGTATTTTGATACTTACACTGCATCTCAGTCTGTAGGAGGCACATTTCATGTGCTCCAGAGCCACATGTGGCCAGTGGCTGCTACACTGGACAGCTTAGTTCTAGACAGTGGTTCACAAATCTGGCTGAACATCAAAATCACAGGAAGATTTTTTAAACTATAGATTCCTAGGATTCACCCCCCAGAAATACAAACTTAGTTAGTTTAGGAAGGCCAGAGAGTATTTTTAACAAGGCAGTCAATTAACCACTGATCGTCAGGCTGACATTTGGGCATTACTGCTCTAGAACAACACAAAATAAACCTAAGCCCTCCCGTACAGGACTGTCCTTCAAATATCTAAAATATAGGGTCCTATCTCCAGTGTCTTTTATTCTCCAGGCTAAAAATTCCAAACTCTTTCACCTGTTCCTCATCTGACATGGTTTCCAAACCTTTCAATTCTCCAGTTGCTGTCCTCTGGATACATTCCAGTTTGTTTGCTTGATTTGCAATAGTGGAAAAGTACCACAGCATAGATAACCCAAATCAATCCCACCTGCCTTGGAAATCTTTCTGAGTACGTCCATATGAATATGAGTGTCTCTGCTAAATGGTGAATTCACAATACTTCAAAGTAAAATTTTAACAAGTGTTCACGATGTCCAGGTTCTTCACCATGCTGCTGTTTCCTCTGTGGCACACTTCATCTTGGGATAGAGAAGAGCTCTCTCAGAATAATTCAGAGACTAAGTTAAGCGGAGCTACCCTTTTTCAATGCCTCTCAACCCTCTTACCTTTTCTTATGACTGGAGAAGAACGTAGGTGTTTGGTTTTAGTACAAGAGTTCTTCAGCCTTCTTTAAAGTTACATAAATATAAAATATAATAATGTCACCAAAAACAATTGATTTGTCATGACTAAATGGACTCAATTCAACATTACAAATATTCACTTACTGATGGTTTACTGAGCATATCATGTGTGCCACCACAATAGGCCAGGAGGCCACAAGAAGCAAGGCAGAGTCCCAAGCCTCAAGATCGCAATCTAGTTAGCAAGACAAGTAGATTCATGTGACAAATATTTATGGAGTTCTTACTACACGCTAGGCACTTGGGTGATATATTAGTTAATAAAACATCCAAGAAGCCCTGCTCTTATGGAGCTTACTCTCCAGAGGGAAGAAAGAGAATAAACAATTCAAATGATAAATAAGTGCGTTACATAGCATGTCAGATGGTAAATGTGATGGAAATTAACAGATCAGAATAAAGGGTATCAAGAATACTTGTGGGGTAAAAGACAAGTTGAAATTTTACTCAGTGGTCAGGGTAGGCCTCATTAACAAACTGATATTTGAGAAAACATCTGAAGAAAGTTAGTGGGAAAACATGTAGACATCTGGGAGAGTAGGATTCCAGGCATTACAAACAGCCAGTGCAAAGGCCCTGCGTCAAGAGAGTGCCAGGCCTATTTCAGGAACGGGAAGAAGGCCAGTAGGGTTAAAGCCAACAGCAAGGCAGAGAGCAGCAAATTAGGCCAGAAAGTAATGCGGCGAGGTGGCAGTGTTCATGTAGCTCTTTGTAGGGCATAATAAGAACTTTATTTTTGACTCTGAGTGAAATGAGGAACCGCTGAATGTTTGGGGCAAAGCAGTGACACGATGTGAATTATGTTTTGCAAAGATCACTCCGACAAGTATGTTGAGAACAGACTGCAGGGGAGCAAAAGGGTAAACAGGAAGACTGCTTAGGAGGCTATCGCAATAATCCAGGCAAAAGATGACGATGGTGGGCTTCCCTGGTGACGCACTGGTTGAGAGTCCCGCCTGCCGATGCAGGGGACACGGCTTCGTGCCCCAGTCCGGGAAGATCCCATGTGCCGCGGAGCGGCTGGGCCCGTGAGCCATGGCCGCTGAGCCTGCGCTTCTGGAGCCTGTGCTCCGCAACGGGAGAGGCCACAGCAGTGAGAGGCCCGCGTACCGCAAAAAAAAAAAAAAAAAAAAAAAGATGACGATGGTGTGGATCGGGGAAGTAGCAGCAAGGAAAATAACAGTGGTCAGAGTTTTTATGTTAAAAAGAAAACCCTAGCTATAACACAGCAAGGTGGTTGTTTCAGTAAAGAAAGCTTAGAGAACACAGAAGAAGAAACAACAATTCTACCAAGGAAAGATTAGTATCATAGGTGAGTCCTGAATAATATGTAAAAGTTCACCAGCAAAAAGAAAGAGGAAAAACAATGCAGAGAAGGAACTGGCACAGAGTTGTTAGCGGCCAGGAAAAGTATATGGCGTGATCCTTTCCCTGGGGAACTTACAGTCTCAACAGAGAGACAAGACAGTAAATCACTTAAGACCAGAGTCCCAGGTGCCACTGGAATGAAAATTGGCAAAGGGACTATAGAGAGAAACAATCATGCCAGCAAGATATTAAAGAAAAGCCAAAGAGGGAAGAGATTTGGGAACGTATGTATATGTATAACTGATTCACTTTGTTATAAAGCAGAAACTAACACACCATTGTAAAGCAATTATACCCCAATAAAGATGTTAAAAAAAGAAAAAAGAAAAAGAAAAGCCAAAGATGTAGCAGGAAATGTAAGGAAAGTGACTCTGATTCAGAAAGGACCCAAAGGACCACCCCCAAAGGTTCTGTCAACGTTACCCTGGCCCCTAAACCATCATTCAAGGTTCCCTGGAATCTTATCCTCTACCACCAGCTCCCACCAACAGACCAAGCTGGTACCTTGTCAAGGAAAGCCAAGGTGACCCAGACAGAGCCAGGGAGAACAACTGTGTTGTTCTTCAGAACTTCTAACACTTCTCCCCACAATACATGACTCAAAATCTAAGCTAAACCTTTAATACACTTAAAAAGTAATGTGTGTTGGGGTGACTGTGGAGGAACTATGTCCTGAATCTTCTTTTGCTGGTTTTCTCTATGCCCCCCCAACTTCTGAACAGTGGTACAACAGGGCAGATTTTACCCCCTCCTCTCCAAACTGACCATTTGTTCTCATTTCTCTCTACCTAAAACCGCATGTCCTCTTCTCCCAAGTAAAGCCCAAACAACAAAAATAGAACAGGAGATGCTTCAGGGCCAGTTTCTCCTCCACTCCACTCTACCTTCACCTTCATCCCCGCATCCCATGAAAGTCACCTTAGGTTAGCTCCTCCACAACATCCAGCATTTCTACCAGGGAGCCCCTAAAACAATCCAAGGGAGCTTGATCTGCTGCTAAGCTAATTCCAAATAAAAGCAATATTTAACGTGTATTGAATGTTTAGTAAATGCCATACACAGTTTTATTCATATAATCTACACATCAACTCTAAGAAACAGTACTGTCATTATCTCAGTTGAAGCAGAGATACGTTAAACAACAAATTCAAGTTCACACTAGTGAACAAAGGAACCAAAATTTGAACCCAAGATACCTAGCTCTGGAGTCCATGTTCCTAATTACTACTGCACATCAATTTGAACTTGGAATTGTCTCCATCATTTCTTCCCTTTGTCTAGACAGGTAGAGTGTGACCTTCCAAGCACTGGCTTGTTGTCCACATTCTAAATCTTCTCTTTGAAGGGAGAGACACCTGGTTGTCTGGGTTCCCCATCCCTTCCCCAGAATGAAGGCTGTCAGGAGGGTTGCCATCAAGAACAACTCAGCAAATACTTGTCCAAGGGCCCGTGTCCAGTTCCTGGCAGCAGCCCTAATGGGAAAGGGAAGAGCTGTGCTCCACTTTTCTTCCCAACTATTCTCTCCCTAATTCTTCTTAATTACAGTGGTTTATATCTGAGTTTCAACAAATGTGAAGCAAAAGTTACCATAACAAAAATTATCCCCTAAAAAATGAGTTTCCACATGACTGGCATCTCTCTTCAATGTCAATTCTAAACTAAGACTAGCAAAAGATGAAAAGTTTCATAAAATTGATAAAAACAATGTAAGAGGAATGCTCAAATGACACACAAAGGCACTAACTTATGATGATCTTATATAGGTAGATAAATTTTTAACATGAAAAATAAAAATTTGACCAAAATGATAAATACCTCAAAATAAATGATTTCTTATTAAAAGGTTAAGAGATAGTCCTCAGATATTTTTGCAAAAATAAGCAAACAGAAAACCCCAACACTTGATTTTATTTACTTGTTCTTATAACTGACTAACAGTTAAATGATTACCTACATTTTGTCAAATGTAGACTAGGACAAATGATTGTCACAGTTTCTAGCTTCTTTAACATAAAGTCCCAAATTTACTTTTTCACTATTTACAATTAAACTTTGGTTCCTGCTTTACCTCCTGTAATAACTTATGTAGACATCTTCTTTCCTCCATTATACTGTATGTCCTATCCTTATACATAATAGCAGTGCAATAAATATTTGCTAAATTGAATTAAAGTAAAATCAACAGGAGACATCACACCATAAGGCCTTAATATCTAATACCAAAGTTACCAGTTAGCATACAGACAATAATTATCTGAATTATGGACAGATAATAACAAGAACTCAGAAAAGGATAGGTGTCTGCAAGAATGGGGTCTGGGGGCTTCCCTGGTGGTGCAGTGATTGAGAATCCGCCTGCCGATGCAGGGGACATGGGTTCGTGCCCCGGTCTGGGAAGATCCCACATGCTGCGGAGTGGCTGGGCCCGTGAGCCATGGCCGCTGAAACTGTGCGTCGGGAGCCTGTGCTCCGCAACGGGAGAGGCCACAGCAGTGAGAGGCCGGCATAACGCAAAAAAAAAAAAGAATGGGGTCTGGGACCAGCATGAGGTGAATGAGCTAGTGGGAGATGGAATAAAGCCACAGAAAGGCCCTTCACTTCAGTTATTATCCAGGGTGCGCTTTGGCCATGACGTTTGAGATCATTCACCAGTCAGAGCCTGTCAAGACTGCTCCAGCTTCTCCCAAATCAAACCTAGTTGGCATCCTACAGATACCCCTGTCCCGTCGCGGAGCACAGGCTCCGGATGTGCAGGCCGAGCGGCCATGGCTCACGGGCCCAGCCGCTCCGCGGCGTGTGGGATCTTCCCGGACCAGGGAACGAACCCGTGTCCCCTGCATCGGCAGGCGGACTCTCAACCACTGCGCCACCAGGGAAGCCCACCCCTGGCACTTTTGATAGAGAACTCTAGTAATTCTTGCCCCTGTCCATAGTTCTGACTACCATACTTACTGGGTGCCAAACACCATGCTAAGTGCTATCCATTCCAGTTCCAAAATATGCATGCTTTCTAATTTTCCCCCTCAACCTCTGGATGAAACTTTTGGGGGAAGAAGGGGTGCATTTTTGAAAAATAAGCACAATTGAAAAAACCCACAACTTGATTTTACTCTGTTTGTCCTCAGAATGATGGAGAGAATCCCTTAAAGACTCATCATTTAGTATGAAGACTCTGAATTTACACTTAAAAAACTTTTAAGTCCCAAATGACTAAGATAACTTTAACTGACTAGTTCAAGTTTCTAACCACTGAACAAATTTATTCTCATGGATAGTAGAAGGAGGGCTCAAAAGAAAGTTTAATTCAGTTACAAAATAAATGAACATTAACATTTAACATCTACAGCAGTTTCCTATCGCTGCTGTAGCAAATCACCACAAACTTAATGGCTAAATCAATGCAAATTTATTATCTCGCCGTTCTAGAGGTTCAGAAGTCCAAAATGAATCCCACTGGGCTAAAATCAAGGTGTCTGTGAGGCTGAGATCCTCCTGGAGGTTCTAGGGGAAAATCCATTCCCTCACTTTTTACAGCTTCTAGAAGCTGCCCACATTCCTTGGTTCAAAACCACCTTCCAAGTGCAAAGTCAGCAAGGACCAATCAAGTCTTTCTCATGTTACATTACACTGACACTGACTCTTCTACCTCCCTCCTCCATATTTAAAGGAGTGCCATGGCCATGGCCCTGGGTACATGGCCCTGTGGGCACCCCCCGAGTGATTCCATAAAGTCCACCCAAATAATCTCCATATTTTAAAGTCCACTGATTAGCAACCTTAATTCCTTCAGCAACTTTAATCCCCCCTTACCCCGTAACATAACATATTTACAGGTTCTTAGGATTTAGTATGTGGACAGTTGGAGGACCATTATCCAGCCTACCATAATCTGTCCTTCAGCAAGATTTATAACCATCCCACAGGCAAAACACATTTACTCTATCCCAAAGTCCCCCAAAGTCTCAACCCATTAGAATATCAACCCAAAGTTTAAAATCTGGTCTAAATCTTATCAATTCAAAAGCCCTAAATCTCATCATCTAAATCAGGTATAAATGAGACTTTGGGGGCTTCCCTGGTGGCGCAGTGGTTGAGAGCCCGCCTGCTGATGCAGGGGACACAGGTTCGTGCCCCGGTTCGGGAAGATCCCGCATGCCGCGGAGCGGCTGGGCCCGTGAGCCATGGCTGCTGAGCCTGCGCGTACAGAGCCTGTGCTCCGCAACGGGAGAGGCCACAACAGTGAAAGGCCCGCGTATCACAAAAAAAAAAAAGAGAGACTTTGGGTATTATCCATCCTGGGACACAATTTCTCTCCTCTGTAAACCTGTAAAACTCAAGAAACAAGTTAACTGCTCCCCAAATAAAATGGTGGGATAGAAATAGAATAACAGTTATAGACATCCACATTCAAAAAGGGAGAAAATGGAAGTTAAAAAAATTAGACACCAGATCCATGCAATTTTGAAATCCAGCCATGTAAACTGCATTTGGTTTTAAGATCTGCGAATAATCCTCTGTGATTCTTGGCTCCACCCTCTAGGCTCTAAGCTCTGTCTTCTGGGCTCTCAGTTCTGCCCATGAAAGGTGGCACATGTTTGCAGCTGAGTAATTTAACCAGCCTATTTCTTGCTTGTAGAATTTGGGGGACCCAACAACCTTCCTTCATTACATCTTCTCACTTGCCCTTTCAGGTTAAGCCAGGAGTGTTATTGCTGGTATGGTTTTCTCAAGAACCTTGTGGGTCTCCCACATGCGTCATAGAGATTTACTCCATTAAACAACAGGCTCCTTCACAAATACTTCCTGGATAAATCCATCTCTATTACAGGTTTCCACTGAGTTGTCTGAGGGAATACATGAGTCACACGTTCAATTTCTTCAAAGTGCCCTCTATGTGACTGAATACTCTGACCTTACTTCTAAGGCACTAGCAAAAGGTTTTTAGACCACACTATTGGCTTTCTCTCCTGAGTAGGCTTTCCTGCCAGTGAATCTCCTAATTTTAGCATATTTTGCAATCTGGATATGTTAAGAATTTCTCAAATACCAAGTTCTGGTTCCTTTCTTGCCTGACAGTTCTTCTCTCAATCTATCTCTCTCCTTTCACATTTTACTATAAGCAGCAAGAAAAAGCCAGGCTGCACCTTTAAAACTTTGCATATATATCACCTCAGCTACATATATAAACTCATGTTTACAAGTCTTGCTTTCTACATAACTGCAGGGCAGAATTCAGCTAAGCTTTCTGCCACTATATAACAAGGATATCCTTTCCTCTAGTTTCCAATAACATGTTCCTGATTTCTATCTGAGCCCTCACTAGCATTGCCTTTAATGTCCATATTTCTACAAATAGTCTGTTCATGACAGTTTAGGTATTCTCAAAGGTGATTTGGGTTTTGTTTACCATGTTCCATCTTCTTCTGAATCTTCACTAGTAGAATCGCCAATGTCCATATTTCAACTAACAGTCTATTCAAGGCAATCTAGCCTTTTTTTTTATCATGTCCCTCAAAATTCTTCCAGCTTATGCCTATTGCCCAATTTCAAAGCCACTTCCACAGTTTTAGGTATTTCTTACAGCATCCCCACTTCCATGAATCAAAATCTGTATTAGTTTCCTATTGCTGCTGTAACAAATCACCACACACATAACTGGCTTAAATCAACACAAATTTATTATCTCACATCTCTGGAGGTCAGAAGTTCAAATTGTACCTCACTGGGCTAAAATCAAGGTGTCAGCTATGCTGTGTTCCTTCTGGACACACTAAATGAAAATCTGTTTTCTTGCTTTTCTAAATTCTGGAGACTGCCCACATGCTTTGGCCGTGGCCCACTTTTATCTTCAAAGCCAGCAATGAATGGCAGGTCTAGTCATTCTTCTTTGCATCACTCTGACGCTGACTCTTCTACCTCCCTCTTCCAGATTTAAAGGACCTTTGTGATTACATGAGGCCTACCCAGATCATCCAAGATTTGCAACCTTAATTCCCCCTTGACATGTGACACAACATATTCTCCGTTCCTAGGCTTAGGATGTGAACATCTTTGAGGGACTATTATTCTGCCCACCACAGTATATATTGTATAATGATAAATTTTCAATTCTTCTGTATAAATATGATCTACTGTGTAAACTGATCCGTGCTTTCTTTGTTTGCTTCATTTCATATCATAACACTGACATTTCCACTACTCTGGATTTCTTCCATTTTCTCAAGTGCACCATGCTCATTTCAGGTCAGGATCTTTGCTCATGCTATTTCCTTTGCCTGTGTTACTCTTCCTTTCTGAATCCCCACAGCGCCTCTTCCCCAGACTACTCTTATGTATCCTTTGGCTATCAGCTTAAATGACTCTCCTTCAAAGGCAGTTTCCTTGATCCTGTGACTCCCTAAACAAGAATGTAGATTCCCATTACATCCTTAGCTTCTCTTCATATCATTTATCTTAACAGTGATGAAATTATTATCTGTGTAATTGTTTGTTTAATGACTATTTTTAAGGCACTATGAAAGTAAAGTTCTAATTTCATTTGTTATAGGCCTAACACCTAGCAGAATAGGTGCACAAAAAAATTCTTCATAACACCAATTTTATAATTTAGGGTACTGAAGCTCATAGAAATTAAGTAACTTCACCATAGAAACACAACTAATGAAATTCCACTTGGGTCTAACTGGTTTCAAAGCCCATCTCTTCAAAGCCCACAGTCATTGTGTTATTCTATTCTAATGCGGCATCAAAATGACCATTGTCTCTAAGTCCACAGAGACTCTCTGATCTTCATACTGAAGAAAAGTACTCACTGCCACCTCACTTTCCTTAATGCAGTTACCGTTGCCTAGTCAAGCCAATGACTCACCACCAAATGCCCAATTTCATTCCTGTTTTCAAATACTGGCATAAGGTAGACTTGTGAACATTTTTTTTCCTTTAACATCTTAAAGTTCTTTAAAAATAATTACTAAATATTTATTTGCCAATGACCAACTCGGGGGAAAAAAATGCTTTGATTTTATCTACTTCTCTCGTGGGGATTAGTGACATTATAAAATCTGTGAACACCTTAGAAGAAACTTTATTAAACCAACAGAGGAAACTATCTAGTTTGGGAACCTGGCCAGACAAAATGTTAAAACCAAAGATCTAAAAATCATGTTAGAAAGTCCTAGAACTATGCTTCTGTATTCTCTCATTCTTGGTGTCTCATGTATAAACAGGAAAGATTATTATAATCATTATCTGGAAGAATATTCCCTAGACTTTAAACAAGGTTGGTAGAATTCTATTTATAATTGCAGTAGCCCTTAACATTTCAGAATTCTTTACCACCTTTCATAGGTCTTTTGACTGTCAGAACCTGGTCCTCTATTTTTTAAAACCATAAGTGTATTTTTGTGTCTATCAGTCAGACTGTAGCTAGAAATACATGGAAGATCTTGATATAGATTCCAAACTGTTGCCTGGTCACTTTTTTCTTTTGAAAAGTATAATTGGCACAGATCAAAAGCCACATGTATCAAAAGATGATCTAATTTAGCATCTTATTACTTCAATTCCCAAAGCAACTGTAAACCAAATTTCAACAACAACAAAACAATTTTAGTGATGCTATATATGACAAAAATCAGGTATGACTTTGAAATACATTTCTACTTGCTTTTATTATACATATGTAATGAATATAATAGTTATTAAGTACTAGTAGATTCTTAGTGCACAATAATTTACAAAAACTATTTAGTTTCTAAAAGTACTGAATTATAAGCATATTAAAAAAACAATAAAGAGAAGAATGAACTAGCTAAATGGAGAAGCAATATTAAATGAGCAAAAATCATTGGGAAATTATATGTTGAGATTTCTTTAATTTAAAGATAAGAGACAAAAGAATATAGAGAGATTTGATGGTTCAAAAAGTTCTTGCATCTATTTGGAACATATCTGATAGCACAAAGTAACATATCTGATAGGTTTATGTGAAATCTGAGAGCACCTCACAGGTTTGTAACGTGTTACTATTCCTGCTATGCCATTTTGAAGACTATACAAAAATATCCGCCGCACCCTCAATTCACTATAAAGCGAATCCATAAAATCTTCAGAGGCTGAAAGCTTTTGTCTCTCTAAAATCCATGTAATCCCAGCAAAGCCCAGAACTGACTTCTTAAAAACAGTTTCCACATTCTAATAGCAGAGAAAAGACCTTTCCAAGGTAATGCAAAACGATCAAGCAGGGCCAAAGGTCTACCTATTGTCAATTTTATAATCTAAATCTGAGAATCAGAGAAATCATTAGAGCATAATAAACACATCAGTAATACATGCCTACTGAGAACACAGCAGGTAGCAAATACTTGCTGATTGATTGGCTATATGAAATAAGGTGCATAATTTGGCATGAAATAAAACTTTACACCTCCAAATCTCGTACACTATATTTGTCAGGCATTTACTCTGTCTAAATATTGTGCTTGGTACCAACAAGGAAACAAAACAATTCATCGGTGTGCACTGATACGTAGTAAGTATGGCCAATTCATTCACAACACAATGCCTACCGTGAAGAACTGGCAATTTAAATAAAAATGAATCCTAAACATTTCTTATAAAAATTTAACCAGGAGAAGATATTGGTGCCTTGAGACTATTTCCTAGAAATTGTCTAGCATCAGAACATAAAATGCACAGTCCTGAAGGTTTCTATTTGTGACAGCTCAGGCGGTCTTCAGAGAAAGACACGAAGAACACCAATATAATTTAAAGGACCTTTGGAAATTTTAAGGGCACTTCAACGCCATTTGTTTATCAGGAGCTTTAGCTTCTGTAAAGCTTTCCACTTAATCAAATTGGCAGCCCTGAAGTAATTTTGTTTCCAGCTCACAGGGATTGAAAACTCAGAGATTGAAAAAAAAGGAGAAGAAGAAAAAGAGAAAAACAGAAGCTTAACTCTAATGACACTTTTATTCTGCTCTGTGAATTTTGCTGACGGTCTAAGTCTTATTTCCTTTATTAGATTTGGTCATTGTTTTTAAAGGAGTCAATATCCAAATCACACCCCCACTCCCCACCAAAAAAAAGAACTTTAAGTAAATAAAATATTATCACGAATATCCCTCACAATAACAGCATTTAGTGGGCTCACCATAACTAAAACAGAAAATTGCATTTAACTTATTGTAAGAGTAAACTTGCTTTAAATAAATGCAACACATGTCAATTTCCTCCTTTTCCAACTGTAAGCTTTGGTGTTACTGTCCATGGTGACACATACTGGCTATACCACGCAACAACACCACTACAGAAACACTCAAGTTTTATTTTATGCCTATTTCTTGGTGGCAAATTTGCTGAAGTGGTTTTATTTTGCATATCCAACTCTTTAGTAATTATGAGTTGCACTTTTTTTGAAGCCACAGCACCGAAATCACAAAAGAAAAACTGGGTGGGGTGGGGAGAAGATACTTTAGTCAGTCCATCAAATATGTTAAACCAAATTCCATTTCTCTTTTGCCTTCATCTGTACTTTACCATATGTGAAACTAGTCTTTCTGTATGTGTTTAGCTACCTTTTAGAAGCTCATGCTACAGCACCTTCCCACAAACCAAGCAGTCTTCAAAAAGGTTGGTAAATCAAAGCTGAAGGATCGATGCATTGGAATTTGCTCTGACTACATAACACACCTAAATATAAATTTAAATGTAGACACTTGTGCATAGCCAAAGTCCACTGACTTCAAAAGAAAAGTTTAAAAATCCTAAGTACGTGATTAATGGTGAGACAAAGTATACTTTTGAATTAACATTTATTTGAAATATTTTCAAAATAATTTTTAAGAGAATATTATTTCCTTTCTCCTATCATTGATGGAGAAGAATCATTATCTTTCAATGAGGAATCCTGTCTCAAATATAGTGTGTTTGTGACATACAGTAGTTAAAACTATTGAAAGATATTAATTTTTCCACAAAGCTACCCACATAAAGAAATTCCTCTGCAACTGGGCACCACTGTACTTGAAACTTTCAGAGATCAGTGTCTTAACTAAGATTAAGCTACCCTATTCCCTACCTAAATCAATTTCACCCAAATGAGGCGTTTGTGTTATAATTCATTGTTACTCAGACTCCAAAATCAACCATCTGCCATCGGAGTTTCTGTACAGTAATTAAGGGACTATCCATTAGAACTGGCAAGAGTACAAAGTAAGAAAGAGGAGGGGGCGGGGGAAGAGAGAAACCAAGCCACTTAAAAAGAGATGGAAGGTGTGTGTATTTCACACTGACCCCTCCACATCTCAGCTCAGATGTCATCCATGAGGCAAAACAGAAGTTAGGAAGAGCGGTCAGGCCAGCTCCTCCCGGGGTTATCCGAACTGAAACCACACTGGGGACTGAGCACGCGCCTCTTACCTTGAAAAAGAAAGGCTTTCGTCCCATTATGTAGCCCGGGGACCTGGCGCACTCCGGTCGTGGACTCCCCAAGTCCTAACTCCGTTAAGACGTCAATCTGTTGGGAGGGGTCCACACCAAGCCCCCAGACTGGTGGGAGTGGGGGAGGGAGGAGGAAAGAAAGAAAAACCTCCGTCAAAATATAAGTCTCTTCCTCCAAGGCAGCAAAGAACCGCGTCTTAGAGACAATATTGGAAACTGACAAGAGGCGACTCCCTCCGCTGCCTTACCTGAGATCAGCAATCGAGATTTAAAGAGCAGAGCACCCAGTCCCATTTCCGTGACCTACTTTAAACCCCTCTCGGTGCAAAGTTCCCCTTGGCCCTCAGACCCTGGACTAGGGGTGTGACCCGCCCTGCTGTCTCCAAGACAAGCACAGAAAAACATCCAAATCCAAACCCACCCCCTACTCCAAGCTTCCCACTCCAGACCTACTTCAGGTGGAGGAAGAGCGAGGCGTCCCCAGGCAGCTCGGGCTGCCCAGAGGCGGGGGCCATCCCTTCTCCCGCCCCAGCTCTGAGGCCACTCACCTGCTCCGAGACCGAAGAGCAAACAGAATGTTCTCAGTAAGACCCGAGACTCCATGGTGTGGATCTGCTCAGTCCATCGTCTCCCTCTTTAAAAATAAAAATCGAGGAGGTTCTTGGAATCAAGCGGGAAAGACAGCGTTTGTCTTTCCTGCCGCTGCCTTGGATTTACTGATTAGTTAAGAGGAGTACGATTTGGTTGCCTAAGAAAAAAAAGGGAGGACCCCCCAGGCGCGTGAAGAACTTAGACCCTCCAACGCGCACATCATTCCCACACGCAGACCCAGGCGGCGGGGCGCGGGCTGGGAGGCGGCCCTGAGGGAGGGGTCGGACTCGCCGGGGGCTGCTCCGCCGGGGAATTAGCTCCGGAGCCGAATCAAAGCAGCCGAAGGCACTCACACCCGGAGGAAGGAAGGCCGCCCCAAGAAAGCCGGGGCTGGGGCGGCCCCGCACCCGCCTGTCTTCACCCCCGCCCGAACCTGTTGTAAAGGCAGAGACAATGGAGAGAGCGCTCGGAGACACGCGGAGGAGAGACGGCTCTTCGGAGAGGGAGGGGCGGGCCGGGAGGCGGGGAGAGAGGAAGAAGGGAGGGAGCCCGAGGGCGAGGCCCCGCGCCCCGTGTCCCTCTCCCGCACGGGCTCCTCGGTCTCCAAGCCCCGTCTAGCGAGCCCCGGAGCCGTTGCAGCCTCCGCCCTCCTTCTTCCTCTCCCGCCGACCCCGGCAACGCCAACCTCCTTCGGGATCGAAAGATTCTATTTCAAGGTGCTAAGTTGATGGGCGGTCTTTGCTCTCACCCCGAGATTTCGGGCGCCTGTCTAGAAAGACTGAGAGAGAAAGGATCACCCAATCGCAGAAGGCGAGGCTAGAAGGAGACGCACTCGCCCGCCCTTTAGGCAAAGGCGGGAAGCCCGCATACAGTCGCGCAACCTCGGGGACTAGAGAGGGGACTCCCTCTCGGGGGGGTTGTGGAGGAAGACTGCGAAGGCAAGCTAGACTCCCGTGGTGGGGCTGGAAGTAGAGAGAAACTGACGGAGACGGGTGGCGAGCCTGGGAAGCCCTGGGAGCTCTGCGGGAGAGGTTCCCTAGCCGGGGCGGGGCGCTGGAGAGCTTCCCCAGTGCAGAGAGCGCAGTGGAGAACTTAGCCAGGAACTGCTGGACAGCGCCGGGACCTCGCGCGCCCCCTGCCAAACACAGCGCCCAGACCCGGGCTCTGGTTCTCCAGGACAGCAGGAGGCAAGGCCAACAGAGTCAGCGTGCCTGCCCATCCCGAAAAGAAGAGATAAAAGGTGATGATAGATAGATAGATAGATAGATAGATAGATAGATAGATAGATAGATAGATAGATAGATAGATAGATAGATGATCGATAGATAATGACACACACGGGCGATGGGGCCGAGGGGCAGAGAAACGAGCAGAAGACGACTACAGAGCCTGGGCAAGAGAGAAGAGCCACCCCATCGTTGACCACACTCATGCAGGCTCTACCCACCCTTCACCATATGCACCGAAACCGTAACAGTGAGGTCATTTGAGATCTAATTCTCAGCAGGCAAAAGTATACTTGAGGTTAACAGCGTATAGTATTCTATAGCCCTTAAATTTTGAGGTAAATTTTGAATAATGACATTAAAGTCCCATACTGAAAAAGTAAGTTTCAAAAGCGACTAAATTGTTAATCTGTACAAAGATCAACTGAGTTTCTTAACTTTCCATCCAAACAAGTAGATTCTGAATTCTCCAAAAGGATCCTACCCAGCTAGTTACCAAAATACCTACTGGGTAGAGTCTGAGGCTCCAGTAGAGCAATATGTACTATGTTATACCATAATGGGATGAGGGGAACATATTTAGCTCTGTCCTTGGAATGTTTAAGGGAAAAAATCAGAATCTGTAAGCTTTTCCGAATTAAGTTTTAATGATCTCTCCTTGTCAGTTTTCCCATTTGATTCTATCTGTAATTTTGTAAACTTTGAGAAATATTCCAGTACATATATGTGATGAAATACTGTTTTATGTAACTTTGTAAATTTGCAAAACTACACAAAATGAAATTAATGTAATTGAATTGAATTAATTCAAAGGAAATCATTCACCATGAAATTAAAAATCTTTCTATAGAAGTACAACCAAAATAATGAATTGTAATAAGTATCTACAAAAGTTACATTAAAAATTGAAACATAAAATGAGAGGGAAAAGTAAATATACATATGCACACATATTTACATATAGACGTTCTCCTATCCTACTCGCACTCAACCAAATCATAGAATCAGGGGTACTCGCCAATCTCTGACTCTCACCTATGACATGCTGAAAGCTGGGGGTTAGTAAACTTGTCACACGTGCTTATGCTCCCTCCAGAAGAGTGGTATTTTGTATCCAGAATTAATCCAGTTGAACCTGCTATAGTAAATATGTGACCTAATTAAATTTATGGAAACCATTAAAATATGAGTACAGAGAAGAGCTGTTTCCATAAAATGGAAATGCAAAGCTTTAGAAAATCATAATAAAGGTGTATCATTGTATTATTTAGGGCAGAGGTTCTCAACCTTAGAGCTATTGACATTTTAAGGTTGGATAGCTCTTTGTTAGGACTGTCCTGTGCCTTGTAGGATGATTAAAAGCATCCCTGGTCTTTACCCACTAAATGCCAGTATTTTTAATATTCCATTTTATCTATATGTCTTATAACTATATCATTTGGTGTAGCTTTTTTTTTTTTTTTGCGGTAATCGGGCCTCTCACTGCTGTGGCCTCTCCCGCTGCGGAGCACAGGCTCCGGACACGCAGGCTCAGCGGCCATGGCTCACGGGCCCAGCCGCTCCGCGGCATGTGGGACTCTCCCGGACCGGGGCACGAACCCGCGTCCCCTGCATCGGTAGGCGGACTCTCAACCACTGTGCCACCAAGAAAGCTCCATTTTGTGTAGCTTTTTAAATTGCTGTTGTAGGGAATACAATATACATACTTTTCACCATCTACTCTAAAGTCCATGTGTTACTTCTTGAATTGGAACGTAGAAATTTTATTGTTCCCTTTATCCTCACCCCTTTAAGTTGTGATTGTCTCCTGTATTAAACACATCCTTTATACAATGTTAAAATTTTTGCTTTCAATCATTGTGATAGGCATAATAATGCTCTCTCCCCCAACACACACACACATACACACACACACGCACACACACACGCACACGCACACACACACACACACAAAGGAATACTACCTTGCCAATACCTTGATTTTAGCCCAGTGAAATCCGTTTTAGACTTCTGAACTACAGAACTGTAAGATAATAAATTTCTGTTGTTTTAATCACTAAATTTGTGGTAATTCGTTTCAGCATTCACAGAAAACTAATATAAATACTAACCACGTAAAGTTCAGTCAAAATGGTAGACTCTACTGACCCTGAAAGAATCCTCTTCTATTCATAAATACATCACAAAGCTAAATAAAATTTTCAAGATTTTTTTATTCATAGATGAACTTTACATAAAAAATGAAAGAAAAAAAATTCCAGATGCTAGGGGAAAGCAGAGATAGCTGAAAATTGGCAGACAAAAGAGTAACTCATTCAATGATTGGGAGAGGGTAGGACACAGGGTTTCGGACACAGTAGGGGCCTTAAGACAATGGGGTAGGATTTTACCATCCACACAAGAACTGGAAACAATAAATTATGGCCAAAGCCAGAAGATGTGAAGATGTTACTGATCCCTCCAATAAAAATAGGGAGATATGAATGATTATATTACACATATATTTTGCACAAATTGGCCCAAGAATTGACAAGAATGCTTGCCAGCTGCACATGACCATAGGTGGAAAACAAAGTCACCTGTAATAAATGTCAAATCTCAAGCCTTGGCACTTATAAGCAGATGGTCCAAAATTACATCTGCACTGGTATAAGAAATTATAAAATCAGAAATTAGAATAAAACCCCTAGAGTCTCCTGAAGAAGCAAATGTAAAAATCCCATTAAGGGAGCTTCCACAACTTCTGGCATATAAGAGAAAAAATTCTGATGAAGATATAATCACAATTAAATAATAACAATAATATCAATAGCAATAATAAATTGCACTGAAGTAAAATACCATGAAAATGAGTCAGGAGACAAACTTACCACAAAAAAAAGAGAATTAGAATCTCATGAACTCAGAATATCAGAGAAACATGATCAAAAAGTATTTAAAAATATGTTTTAAATGACTGGAGTTTTTTAAGGAATAGAAAAAAATAATGAAGGAACAGAACTGTATGAGGAAATATTAGGCAGATTTCAAAGGAAACCAAATAGAACTTCTAGACAAAAAAGCATATTTAAAAAAAAATTTTTTTAAACACTGGCTAGAAAAAGCAGCAGATAAGTGGGAATGTGAATTGGTACAGCCACTATGGAGAACAGTATGGAGGTTCCTTAAAAAACTACAAATAGAACTACCATATGACTCAGCAATCCCACTACTGGGCATATACCCTGAGAAAACCATAATTCAAAAAGAGTCATGTACCAAAATGTTCATTGCAGCTCTATTTACAATAGCCCAGAGATGGAAACAACCTAAGTGTCCATCATTGGATGAATGGATAAAGAAGATGTGGCACATATATATAATGGAATATTACTCAGCAATAAAAAGAAACAAAATTGAACTATTTGTAATGAAGTGGATGGACCTAGAGTTTGTCATACAGAGTGAAGTAAGTCAGAAAGAGAAAGACAAATACTGTATGCTAACACATATATATGGAATTTAAGGGAAACAAAAATGTCATGAAGAACTTAGGGGTAAGACAGGAATAAAGACACAGACCTACTAGAGAATGGACTTGAGGATATGGGGAGGGAGAAGGGTAAGCTGTGACAAAGAGAGAGAGTGGCATGGACATATATACACTACCAAACGTAAAATAGCTAGTGGGAAGCAGCCGCATAGCACAGGGAGATCAGCTCGGTATTTTGTGACCACCTAGAGGGGTGGGATAGGGAGGGTGAGAGGGAGGGAGACACAAGAGGGAAGAGATATGGGAACATATGTATATGTATAACTGATTCACTTTCTTATAAAGCAGAAATTAACACACCATTGTAAAGCAATTATACTCCAATAAAGATGTAAAAAAAAAAAAAGAAAAAGAAAAAGCAGCAGATAAAATAGAGCTGAAAATTAGAGAACAAAAAAACCTGGGAATAAAAAGTGAGATCTGAAGATATTATTGAAAAAGATCTTGCAAGAATGATACAAAGATGGAAAATGTGAACAGTGTTACAATTAGAAGACCCAAACACAATTACTTAGAGATGTAAAATAAGAGACTAGAGAGAATGGAAGTAGATAGTGTTATTGGAAATATTTAAACAAATAAGAGTGAAAAGCTTTCAAGAATTAAAGCATGCATGAGAATCTAATCCTGGGTGAGATGGAATAAGCACACCCCAGCCTCTCTCTCCCACTTAATGCTACCAAACCTGGACAGAATGCATGGAGTATTTGAAGACTCTGAAAATTAAGTAGTAGCAGGCAAATTGAGAAAGAAGACCAGAGTTTGAAGTACCACCACAGTGACAGTGAGTAATTCTAAGAAATACACCATCACCCAAGTCACAGACTGCCTCTGGGTGGTACGCACATGAGATAAATCTAAATACACTACAAAGTCTTTGAAATCTCTCCAAAGAAGGCTAGTCAAAACTGACAGTCTAAACCCAACTGTGCCAATTGCCTGCTTTTAAAAAAAAAATTGACATTCTCCCTGGTACTTAAAATTCACAGTACTTACCATATTCAAATGTTCAAGATATAATCTGAAATTATTTGGCATGGTGAAAACCAGGGAAACTTCAACTTACGTAAGAAAAATGAAATCAACGGATACCAATGCCAGGATGACAACGATGTTGTAACTATCTGAAAAAGACATTTAAAAAGCTATTATAAAAATACTCCATAAAACAAGGGCAAACACTCTTGAAACAAATAAAAAGATAGGAAGTAGCAGCAACTAAATAGAAGATATAAAGAAAGAACAAAGTGGAAATTTTAGAACTGGAAAGCATAATAACTGAAATTTAATAACTCATTAGAATGGGCTCCATAGCAGAATGGAGATAACAGAGGAAAGAGTCAGTGAGCTTGAAGACAGATCAATTGAAATGATCCAATCTGAACAACAGAGAGTGTTTTTTGTTTGGTTGATTCCTGTTTTTGCTTTTATACTGTTTTTGTTGTTGTTGTTGCTTATTTTTAAGTGAATATAGCAACAGAAATCTATGAGACAAAATCAAAATAACCTTAATGCTATTAGGGTCCCAGGAGAGGAAAAAGAGTTCAATAGCAAAAAAAGTATTTCAAGAAATAATGGCCTAGAGGCAGAGTCAAGATGGCAGTGTGGGAAAACGCAGAGTTAGCTTCTCCCCACAGCTAGGGTGCCTGCCACCACTGGTAGGGGACTCTCATGCCCAAGGAGATGGGAGGAAGCCCAAGGTGAACCGGTAGGACATAGGGGGACTGAGTGGGGAGGAGAGGTGGAGGTCAGACAGGATTGATGCCCTTGAGGTCAGGGAGATCAGGAGAGGCAGGTGGAAGGAACTCGCTGGGAAGAGGGGGAGAGGAGCTGAGGATGATTGCCTGGCCAACTTGGGCAGGGAGCCTGCTGAGCTCCCAAGCCAATACCTCCCCTCCAAGCCCCATCCATGCTGCGTGGGTCCTGGGGGCATAGGAGGGAGGCCAGGGAGATCAGGAGACGCAGATGGGAGAAGCCTGCAGCAGGGGCCCTCCAGGAAGTGGGAAAGGAGCCTAGGGCGTTTGACTCACCCACTCAGGTCCAAGGAGCCTGCTGAGCTCCCAGGCCAATCCCCTGCCCTCCAAAGCCCCCTCCAGGTCGCATGGGTCTTTGGGGGCATAGGAAGGAGGCCGAGGGGAGAACAGAAGAGGCAGGTGGGAGGGGCCCTCTGGGAGGAGCAGGAGAAGAGCAGAGGGTGATTTCCCCTCCAACGTGGGAATGGGAGCCTACTAGGCTGCCAGGTGAGGTCTCCTGCCCTCTGAGACCAGGGGTGGGGGGCACGCCTGGGTCCTTTTTGTCGCTTGAGACTAAGCTCCACCCCCCACAGCCCCTAGGGTCTTTTCCAGCCCTGTGGGTCCTGAGTATTGGCCCCGCCCACTGCCCAAACCTCACCTTTGCTAAGGCCCCGCCCTCGACAGCCAAGGACTTTCCCTCCCACTTTTTTTTTTTCCCTCCTCTCTTTTACTATTGTGGTACTGGTGTACCTTCTGGTTGTTGATTCTTCTATATTTTTATTTTTATATTATTTCTAACATATCTGTTAGTTTCCTACTCTAATTTTATTTTTTACTTTGTTATTGTTCTTTTTTTTTTTTTGGCTGCTCCACAGGGCTTGCAGGATCTTCATTCATGAGCCCAGGGGCGGGCTGAAGCTCATGCAGTGGGAGTTCCGAGTCTGAACCACTCTAACAGAGAACCTCAGACCCCAGGGAATATTCATTGGAGTGAGGTCTCCTGGAGTTCCTCATATTAGCACCAAGACCCAGCTCTACAAAATAGCCTACAAACTCCAATGCTGGAAGCCTCAGGACAAACAACCAGTAAAACAGGAACACAATCCCACTCATAAAAAAAAAAAAAAAATGAGATGGCAAAAAAATAAGTCACACATGAAGGAGCAAGGTGAAAACCTACAAGACCAAATAAATGAAGAGGAAATAGTCAATCAACCTGAAAAAGAATTCAGAGTAATGATAGTAAAGATGATCCAGAATCTCAAGACATAGAATGGAGGCATGGATTGAGAAAATACAAGAAATGTTTAACAAAGATCTAGAAGAACTAAAGAACAAACAAACAGAGATGAACACAATAACTGAAATGAAAAATACACTAGAAGGAATCAATAACAGAATAACTGAGGCAGAAGAATGAATAAGTAAGCTGGAAGACAAAATGGTGGAAATAACTGCTGAGAAGCAGAATAATGAAAAAAGAATGAAAAGAACTGAAGACAGTCTCAGAGACCTCTGGGACAACACTAGATGCACCAACATTCAAATTATAGGGGTCCCAGAAGAAGAAGAGAAAAAGAAAGGGTCTGAAAAAATATTTGAAGAGATTATAGTTGAAAACTTCCCTAACATGGGAAAGGAAATGTCACCCAAATCCAGGAAGCACAGAGAGTCACATACAGGATAAACTCTAGGAAAAACACACCAAGACACATATTAATCAAACTAACAAAAATTAAATTCAAAGAAAAAATATTAAAAGCAGCAAGGGAAAAACAAAAAATAACATACAAAGGAATCCCCATAGGTTATCAGCTGATTTTTCAGCAGAAACTCTGCAGGCCAGAAGGGAGTGGCAGGATATACTTAAAGTGATGAAAGAGAAAAACCTACAACCAAGATTACTCCACCCAGCAAGGATCTCATTCAGATTTGATGGAGAGGTCAGAACCCTTACAGACAAGCAAAAGCTAAGAGAATTCAATACCACCAAACCAGCTTTGCAACATATGCTAAAGAAACTTCTCCAAGTGGGAAACACAAGAGAAGAAAAACAGCCACAAAACAAACCCAAAACAATTAGGAAAATGGTAATAGGAACATACATAATGATAATAAACTTGAATGTAAGTGGATTAAATGCCCCAACCGAAAGACACAGACTGACTGAATGGATACAAAAACAAGACCCATCTATATGCTGTCTACAAGAGACCCACTTCAGACCTAGGGACACATACAGACTGAAAGTGAGGGGATGGAAAAAGATATTCCAGGCAAATGGAAATCAAAAGAAAGCTGGAGTGGCAATACTCGTATCAGATAAAATAGACTTTAAAATAAAGACTGTTACATGAGATAAGGAGGGACACTACATAATGATCAATCCAAGAAGAAGATATAACAATTATAAATGTTAAGGCACCCAACATAGGAGGACCTCAGTACATAAGGCAAATGCTAACGACCATGAAAGGAGAAATGGACAGTAACACAATTATAGTAGGGGACTTTAACACCCCACTTACACCAATGGACATATTATCCAAACAGAAAATAAATAAGGAAACACAAGCTTTAATGACACAAGAGACCAGATAGATCTAATTGATATTTATAGAACATTCCACCCAAAAGTGGCAGAATACACTTTCTTCTCAAGTGCACATGGAACATTCTTCAGGATAGATCACATCTTGGGTCACAAATCAAGCCTCGGAAAATTTAAGAAAATTGAAATCATATCAAGCATCTATTCTGACCACAAAGCTATGAGATTGGAAATCAATTACAGGGAAAAAACTGTAAAAAACACAAATACATGGAGGCTAAACAGTGTGCTACTAAATAACCAAGAGACCACTGAAGATATCAAAGAAGAAAATTAAATAATACATCGAAACAAATGACAATGAAAACACGACAACCCAAAACCTATGGGACACATCAAAAGCAGTTCTAAGAGGGAAGTTTATAGCAATTCAATCTCACCTCAAGAAACAAGAAATATCTCAAATAAACAATCTAACCCTACACTTAAAACAACTAGAGAAAGAAGAACAAAGAAAACCCAAAGTCAGTAGAAGGAATGAAATCATAAAGATCAGAGCAGAAATAAATGAAGTAGAAATGAAGAAAACAATAGCAAAGGGCAATAAAACTAAAAGCTGGGGGCTTCCCTGGTGGTGCAGTGGTTGAGAGTCCGCCTGCCGATGCAGAAGACATGGGTTCGTGCCCCGGTCCTGGAGGATCCCACATGCTGTAAGCGGCTGGGCCCGTGAGCCATGGCCGCTAAGCCTGTGCATCCTGAGCCTGTGCTCCACAACGGGAGAGGCCACAACAGTGAGAGTCCCGCGTACCGCAAAAAAAAACAAAACAAAAAAAAACCCAAAAAAAACTAAAAGCTGGTTCTTTGAGAAGATAAACAAAATTGATAAACCATTAGCCAGGCTCATCATGAGAAAAAGGGAGAGGACACAAATCAATAAAATTAGAAATGAAAAAGGAGAAATCACAACTGACACTGCAGAAATACAAAGGATGTAAGAGACCACTATAAACAACTATATGCCAATAAAATGGACAACCACGAAGAAATGGACAAATTCTTGGAAAGGTACAATTATCCAAGACTGAACAAGGAAGAATTAGAAAATATAAACAGACCTATCATAAATAATGAAATTGAAACCGTGATTAAAAATCTTCCAACAAACAAAAGTCCAGGACCAGATGGCTTCACAGGCGAATTTTATCAAATATTTAGAGAAGAGCTAACACCCATCCTTCTCAAACTCTTCCAAAATATATCAGAGGCAGGAACACTCTCAAACTCATTCTACAAGGCCACTATCACCCTGATACCAAAACCAGAAAAAGATATCACAAAAAAAGAAAATTATAGACCAATATCACAGATGAACATAGATGCAAAAATCCTGAACAAAATACTAGCAAACAGAATCCAACAGCATATTAAAAGGATCATACACCATGATCAAGTGGGATTTATCCCACGGATGCAAGGATTCTTCAATATATGCAAATCAATCAATGTGATACACCACATTAACAAATTAAGGAATAAAAACCACATGATCATCTCAATAGATGCAGAAAAAGCTTTTTACAAAATTCAACACCATTTATGATAAAAAACTCTCCAGAAAATGGGCATAGAAGGAACCTACCTCAACATAATAAAGGCCATATATGACAAACGCACAGCAAGCATCATACTCAATGGTGAAAAACTGAAAGCATTTCCTCTAAGATCAGGAACAAGACAAGATGTCCACTCTTGCCACTCTTATTCAGCATAGTTTTGGGAGTCCTAGCCATGGCAATCAGAGATGAAAAAGATATAAAAGGAATACAAATTGGAAAAGAAGAGGTAAAACTGTCCCTGTTTTCAGATGGCATGATACTATACATAGAAAATCCTAAAGATGCCACCAGAAAACTACTAGAACTAATCAATGAATTTGGTAACATTGCACGATACCAAATTAATGCACAGAAATCTCTGGCATTCCTATACACCAACAATGAAAAATCAGAAATAAAAATTAAGAAAACATTCCCATTTACCACTGCAAAAAAAGAATAGAATACCTAGGCATAAACCTGCCTAAGGAGGCAAAAGACTCAGAAAACTATAAAACACTGATGAAAGAAACCAAAGGTGACATAAACAGATGGAGAAATATACCATGTTCTTGGATTGGAAGAATCAATACTGTGAAAATGACTATACTATCCAAAGCAATCTACAGATTCAATGCAATCCCTATCAAACTACGAATGGCATTTTTCACAGAACTAGAACAAAAATTTTTAATTTGTATGGAAACACAAAAGACCCCGAATAGCCAAAGCAATCTTGAGAAAGAAAAATGGAGTTGGAGGAATCAGGCTCCCAGACTTCAAACTATACCACAAAGCTACAGTAATCAAGACAGTATGGTACTGGCACAAACACAGAAATATAGATCAATGGTACAGGATAGAATGCCCAGAGATAAACCCACACACATATGGGCACCTAATTTACAACAAAGGAGGCAAGAACATACAAAGGTGAAAAGACAGCCTCTTGTGCTGGGAAAACTGGACAGCTACATGTAAAAGAATGATATTAGAACACTACCTAACAACATACACAAAAATAAACTCCATATGGAGTAAAGACTTAAATGTAAGACCAGACACTATAAAGCTCTTAGAGAAAAACATAGGAAGAACACTATTTGACATAAACTACAGCAAGATCTTTTTTGACCCACCTCCTAGAGTAACAGAAATAAAAACAAAAATAAACAAATGGGACTTAATTAAACTTAAAAGTTTTGCACAGCAAAGGAAACCACAAACAAGACAACCCTCAGAATGGGAGAAAATATTTGCAAATGAAACAGACAAAGGATTAATCTCCAAAATATACAAACAGCTCATGGAGCTCAACATCAAAAAAACAAACAATCCAGTTAAAAAATGGGTGGAAGACCTAAATAGACATTTCACCAAGGAAGACATACAGGTAGCGAAGAGGCACATGAAAAGATGCTCAACATCACTAATTATTAGAGAAATGCAAATCAAAACTACAATAAGTATCACCTCACACTGGTTAGAATGGCCATTATCAAAAAATCTAGAAACAATAAATGTTGGAAAGGGTGTGGTGAAAAGGGAACCCTCCTGCACTGTTGGTGGGAATGTAAATTGATACAACCACTATGGAAAACAGTATGGAGGTTCCTTAAAAAATTAAAAATAGAACTACCATATGACAGAGCAATCCCACTACTGGGCATATACTCAGAGAAAACCATAATTCAGGAAAAGTCATGTACCACAATGTTCATTGCAGCACTATTTACAATAGCCAGGACATGGAACCAACCTAAATGTCCATCCAGAGATGAATGGATAAAGAAGATGTGGCACATATATACAATCGAATATTACTCAGCCATAAAAAGAAATGAAACTGAGTTATTTGTAGTGAGGTGGATGGACCTAGAGTCTGTCATACCGGGTGAAGAAAGTCAGAAAGAGAAAAACAGCTACCTTATGCTAACGCATATATATGGAATCTAAAAAAAAAGAAAAGAAAAACGGTACTGATTAAGCTAGTTGCAGGGCAGGAATAAAGAGCTAGACATAGAGAATGGACTTGAGGACACGGGGTGGGAGGGCGCAGCTGGGGTGAAGTGAGAGTAGCATCGACATATATACACTACCGAATGTAAAAGAGTTGGCTGGTGGAAAACAGTCACATAGCACAGGGAGATTGGCTCAGTGCTTTGCAATGACCTAGAGTGGTGGGATAGGGAGGATGGGAGGGAGGCTCAAGAGGGAGGGGATATGGGGACATGTGTATGCATATGGTTGATTCGCTTTGTTGTGCAGCAGAAACTAACACAGTATTGTGAAGCAATTATACTCCTATAAAAATCGATTAAAATATATATATATATACATTAAAAAAAAAGAAATAATGGCCTTAGACTTCCTTAATCTGGAGAAAGACATAAACTTAGCAGATTCAAGGAGCTCAGTGAATTCCAAATAGGATAAATGCAAAGGAATCCATGGCCAACCATATCATAATCAAACTGCTGAAAACAATAGAAAAACAAAACTATCACAAAGAAAAAATTTTGAAAGCAACCAGATAAAAATTACACGTTACTTATAGGGAAGGAACAGTTTAAATGAATGCAGGTTTCTCATCAGAAGCCATGCAGGCCAGAAGGAAGGGAACAACATTTTTTAAAGTGCGCAGAAGAATTCTGTCATCCCAGAATTCAATATCTGGTGAAAATATCCTTCGGGAATAAGGATGAAGGGAAAGTACTCTCAGATTAAGAAAATCTATAAGAACTGGTTTCCAAAAAACCTGTCCTAAAAGAATTGCTAAAGGAAATCCTTCAGACAGAAGGGAAATGATAATAGAAAGGCAACCAGCATATCAGTAATGATGAAATAGCAGTAGAAATGGTAAATATCTGGGTAAACACAACAGATAATTCTTCTCTTGAGTCTTATAAAATACGTTTTATGGTTTTATTAGTTGCCTATTGATGCTATAACAAATTACCACAAACTTAGTGATTTAAAATAACACAAATTTATGATCTTACAGTATTGTAGGTCATAAATCTGACACTAGTCAATAGGCTAAGCTCAAAGCATTGACAAGGCTGTATTCCTTTCTGCAGGAGAATCCTTTTCCATACGTTTTGCAACTTTTAGAGAGTGTCTGTGTTCCTTGGCTCATTTCCCCCTTCTCGTATCCTCAAAGCCAGTAACAACAGACTAAGTCCTTCACACAGTGCATTCTCTCTGATTCTCTGACTATAGTTCAGAAAGGTCCTTAACTTCTAGGGATGTGTATGATGACATTGGGGCTACCTCATAATCTAGGATAATTTCTCCATCTGAAGGCACTTAACCTTAATCACCTGTACAAGTTTCCTTTGCCATAGTCGTAGGTTCTGGGGATTAGAGTATGGACATATTTGGGGAGCCATTATACTGGCTACGATAATGATTGAAAGAAAATATTTTAAAGTACTCCAAAAGGGTTTCAATGTTTGTAGATTTAATACATAAGACAACCACAACATAAAGAGATGAGGATAAAGGTACCAATATGGTAGAAAAGTTTCTATATTCCAACTGAAGTGGTAACATATGGCCTCTAAGTAGACAGTGAAAAGTTAAGTATGTATATTGTATTCTCCAGAACACTAATTTTAAAACCTATACAAAGAGATATAGTTAAAAGAAAGAATAGATAAAATAAAATGGAATATTAAAAAATGTTCAGATAAATTAAAAGAAGACAGGAAAAGGATTGAGAGGAACAGATAAAAGAAGGAACAAAGAGAAAAGAAATAATAACATGGAAAACCAAAATCCAAACATATCCCTATTGCATTAAATGTAAATGGACTAAAAAACCAACAATTAACATTAAAAGACCAAGACTGTCAGAATGGACTTGAAAAATGTACCCCAACTATGGGCTGTTGAAAGATACTCATTTCAAATATAACGTGGTAAATTTAAGGTGAAAGTATTAAGAAAAGATATACAATGTAAAAGTGAATCAAAAGAAAGTTGCAGTGACTATATTAATAACAAAAAGTAAATCTAGAGCAAAGAAAATTACCAGGAGAAAGGGGTACATTACCTAAAAATAAAATGGTCAATTCACAAAAAAGACATAACTATCCTATATGTGTATGCTCCTAATAGCAAAACTTCAAAATACTTGAAGCCCTAGAGAAATGGTGAACAGAACTGAAGGAAGAAATAAGAAAATCCACAATTATATTTAGAAACTCCCTGCATTCCTCTCTCATAATCAATGGAAATCTCCAGTCCCAGATGGTTTCAATGCCAAATGCCACCAAACATTATCACATAGACCTTCCAGAAAATAGAAGAGGAGGTAATATTTCCCAACTCTTTTTATGAGACTAGCATTACTCATACCAAAACCAGACAAAGACAATACAAAACAAAAAAAGGAAACTAGAACATAGATACAAAATATACCTTTTGAACATGGATACTAAATATATCTTTTGAACATACATGTAAAATCCACTATAAAATATTAAAAAATAAAATCTGCCAAAATATAAAAAAGAGTAATAAACTGCAGTGAAGTAGGGTTCATCCCAGGAATGCAAGGTTGAGTCAATATTTTAATCAGTCAATGTAATCCATCACATTTACAATCTAAAGAGGATAAATTATGTGATCATATCAATTGATGCAAGAAAAGTATCTAACAAAATTCAACAACTATTGATGATAAAATAAATAACTCACTGCAAAGTAAAAGTAGCAGGAAACCTCCTCAGTATAATAAAGTATATTTTAAAAGATTCTACATTAACAAGATAAAAATATGTTGAAGTTTCTAATCAATGCAATGAGCCAAGAAATAAAAGCCATTCAGATTGGAAAGGAAGAAATAATTTTTTCCCTAGATGATTTGGTCATCTACATTTAAAAATTCCCAAAGCATCTATGAAAAAAAGCGACTAGAATTAGTAAGAGAGTTTAGCAATGTTACAATGCCAACATACAGAAACCAATTATGTTTCTACATGCAAGCAAGTAATAACTGAAAATATCAATAAAAAGCAATACCATTTTATAATAGCATTAAAATGGATAAATCTAAATATAGACAAGATTTTACACTGAAGACTACAAAATATTGCTGAGTGAAATTAAAGAAGACCTAAATGGATGAAAAGATTTACCATGCTCATTCATAAGAAGTTTTAATATTTTTAAGGTATCAGTTATACTCACATTTATCTACAGATTCAAGACAATCAAAATCTCAGTAGGCTTTTTGGCAGCAATTGACAAGCCAATTATAAAATTTATATGGAATATACAATGGAATACTACTCAGCCATAAAAACGAACAAAATAATGCCATTTGCAGCAACATGTATGCAACTAGATATTATCATATTAAGTGAAGTAATTCAGAAAGAGAAAGACAAATACCATACGATATCACTTATATGTAAAATCTAAAATATGACACAAATGAACTTATCTATGAAACAGAAACAGACTCACAAACATAGAGAACAGACTTGTGGTTGCCAAGGGGGAGGGGTTGGGGGAGGGACAAAGTGGGAGGTTGGGGTTAGCAGGTGTAAGCTTTTACATATATAATAGATAAACAAGACGTCCTACTGTATAGCACATAGAACTATATTCAATATCCTATGATAAACCATAATGGAAAAGAATATAAAAAAAAAGTGTATTTTATATATATATATATATATATATATATATAACTGAGTCACTTTGCTGTACATCAGTAATTACCACAACATTGTATATCAACTATACTTCAATAAAAAATAAATTAAAAAAAATAAAATTTATATGTAAAAGCAAGGAAAATTAAAAAGCCTGAAAAAGCACAAAATTGGAGTATTTGTACTATTTCATTTCAAACTTGTAGGACATTTTATCCTATCTAAAATGTTCATAAGACATTTGGTCCATGCCAAAAGGTCCTTGATATTTGGTCATATTTGGTCCTGTCCAAAACGACCACAGAGGCATTTGGTTCATGCTCAGAGGAAAGTTTCTTGATATTTGGTGCTATTCCAAAACCACCTGACATGAACCAAATATGCTCATGGATATTTTGGATAGGACCAAATATCAAGGACCCTTTGGAATGGAACAAATTTCTTATGGATGTTTTGGACTGGACCAAATGTCTGCTAACTGACTTCAAGATTATACTATAAAGCTACAGTAATCAAGATGGCATGGTATTGGGATAAGGATAGACATATCTACCAAAGGGATAAAATAAAGAGTACAGGTAGACTCACATATATATGATTAATTGATTTCTTACAAAGGCACCTAGATATTTCAATTGATAAAGGATAATTTCTTTAACAATGACTCGAACAACTGGACATCCATATGGGAAGGAAGGAAAGAAGGAAGGAAGGAGGGAAGGAGGGAGGGAGGGAAGAAGGGAGGATAGAAGGAAGGAGGAAGGGAGATAATTCTTATTTGTAACCTTTATCTTGCACCATATACAATAATTTACCTGAAGTGGATCACAAGCTTAAGTATAAAAGCTAAAACTTTAAAAAGAAAACATAGGTAAAAATCTTGTGACTTGGGTTAGGCAAAGATTTCTCAAGCAGGGCACAAAATTCACATAAATTAAAAGAAAAAAATGATAAGTAGTACTTCAAAATTAAAAACTAGGTTTTTGGAAGGCACCATTAAGAAAATTAAGATAGGTACTTCCCTGGTGGCACAGTGGTTAAGAATCTGCCTGCCAATGCAGGGCACATGGGTTTGATCCCTGGTCCTGGAAGATCCCACATGCTGTGGAGCAACTAAGTCCATACATCACAACTACTGAGCCCACGTGCCACAACTACTGAAACCTGCGCGCCTAGAGCCCATGCTCTGCAACAAGAGAAGCCACTGCAATGAGAAGCGCTCGCACCGCAACAAAGAGTAGCCCCCACTTGCCGCAACTAGAGAAAGCCCGTGCGCAGCAACGAAGACCCAACACAGCCAAAAATAAATTTAAAAAAAAAAGAAAATTAAGACAAAATACAGAATAGGAGTAAATATTTACAAAACATGTATCTAATAAAGGACTTGTTTCCTATTATATAAGGAAGTCATACTTCAGTAAGACAAAAGGTTTTTAATTTAAAAAGAAAACAGACAAAATATTTAAATAGACTCTTAACAAAAGAAGATATAAAGATGGCAAAAATGTTCATGAAAATTGCAACATCAGCAGTCATTAAAGAAACCCAAATTAAAACCACAATGAGATGCACACATATTAGAATGGTTAAAATTTTAAAAACTGACAATTTCAAGTGCCAGTAAGATACAAAATGACATGAACTCTTATTCTTTGCTGGAGGGAATGAAAATGTACAGGCCCTTCAGAAAACTGTTTGGAAGCTTCTTATAAAGTAAAATATTCACTCCTAGGTATTTATTTACCCTAGAGAAATGAAAACAGATTTCTTCACAAAGACTCATAGTAGCTTTATGCATTTTAACCAAACGTAGAAACAACCCAAATGTCCACAGACTGATAAATGGAAAAAAAATTGTGGTAAATTCATGCAATGGAACACTATTCAGCAATGAACTACTCATACACGCAGCAATACACTGCTTTCACATGTTGTTGACTGTGACAAAACCTGGGATGATGAGAGGGTGATTCCTGACTCATTTTGTCGTTTTCTTCATTTTATACTAACAATCATCAGAGTACCTTGGTTTCTGTCCCAGGGCTCAAGGCAGAGTGGCTCAGATTTATGTAACCAACCACAGAGTTGAACACCTCCCTTACCCCACATGTCTTTTGAAAGAGCCCAACACTCCAATAACATTAAAATACCAAATAGAAAAAGTGTAAAAGAAAAAAATTAGAAGAAGCAGTATCTCAAAATGAAAATGATTATGTACAATATGAAAAAAAGAATGGTAAGTGGGAGAAGATAAGTTATTTAAGATGCCTTTCCTTCCAAAGCACACTCACTCGTGACAGTAGAAGGTAAAAGAGGTGCCCATTTGGAACATGGAAGAAGGTTAGGTTTCAGTCAACATTCTTTATATTCTCCCCATACTTTGAACTACTCACACAAATCAACTGAAACGCTCTAAGAAAAATAAGGGAAGTAGTGCTTCAAACCCAGTACTAGGGGCAGTCTGCAAAAAGGAACAAGCTTGGCACTTGGTCAGGAGCTCCAGGTCAAGGCCCTGGCCCACCTCCTCTTTCCTGAGCCAAACACAACCTCCCTGCACCTGTCATCAGGATAGCATAATAACGAATGCCTAGCTATCTCAGGGCTGCGGAGGGTCAAGTCTACTTTGAAAATTGCCAGGCAGTATATAAATGCTAGTTCTTTCTGTTGTTGTCACATTAAACTGTGCCACATCAAGGTTAGCCTGTTTCTATCATTTCCCTTTGTGATTCAATTACCATAATGCAAAATATTGGTAATTAAAATCAGTGCATGAGAATAGGAAAGGAAAAGAGAACTGAAATATGTAAATGGTTAACTAAATAGCACTGTTAGCTAGTGAGCCTTACTGGTTGAAAAATATATGTATTTTTAAAATTTTATGTATATAACTATATATATAACTATATATATAACTATATATAAACTATATAACTATATATATATATATATATATATATATATATATAGTTCTGAGGACAGGACTGACTGACTGGCTTATCAAATGTTACCAGTCTGCAAGAGCCACGAGTCATTGGTTTAAAAATGTATCCCACCATGCAGCCCTGATTTTTAACTGCCAATAGACAAGCAGATTGAGCATTGGCTGCTTTTGCCAATACACTGCAGGACTTAGTGTTCATATGAATAGAATAAAGCATCCATGTGGACCCAGCTGGTCTGCTAGCTTCTGGCCTTGCTCAAGGTTTTCTATTAAAGGATGGGGTTTTGCCTAACATTAAGAGACAAAGTAACCCTCCCCAGAAGGGCTAAAGGTCAGAATATTCTTTTTTTTTTTTTTTTTTTTTTTTTTTGCTGTACGTGGGCCTCTCCCGTTGCAGAGCACAGGCTCCAGACGCACAGGCTCAGCGGCCATGGCTCACGGGCCCAGCCGTTCCGCAGCATGTGGGATCTTCCCAGACCGGGGCACGAACCCGTGTCCCCTGCATCAGCAGGCGGACTCTCAACCACTGTGCCACCAGGGAAGCCTCAGAATATTCTTAATGATATCCAGAAGCCAGCTTTACTTATATCAGATTTCCCCCTTCATCTTTTAAACTTAACTCCAGAAATGGTAAATACAGAAGTTATTAAAAATTCCATTTTAAGAGGAAGATTTTTATTTGATTCTGCCTCTGCTATCATCAAAAATCATTCTCTTTTTCTAAGGCTATTCATAGCCCACATTGTAAAGGAAATTGATTAAGTTCAGACCTCAAGACACAATAATTCATAATCTTTCCTGACTCATTACATAATTCTTAGTGCTTAGTTACTGACATTAGAATCTTCTTTTTGATGAACATGTAGTTACTAGATGGGAAGTCCAGACCAGGTTTCCCAAATTCACGGCTTGAGAACAAGGATAAATTTATGTTAGTATCTTAAAGAGGCTGGCAGGGACCCAGATTCAGCATAAGCCTGGCCAAAGTATCCATTCACACATATCATCAAATCCTCTGACAGAAAGAAAAGCCTCAAGAGTTGTGTCACCCTGCCAGAGCCAGACTCTATCTCCAGCTTTACTGTCTTGGCCAAAGGCTGGAGCTGAGAAGGCAAACAGAACGACATAGTTGCTGAGTGAGCAGGTAAATAAATGTGTTAGTGGTGCAGGGGGTCTTCAGGTCATCCTCATCCTTTCCCTGAGCTGACTCTTACATTCACAGAGTTAAGTCAGGGACTTGCTGGGAAGACTGGCCATCACTCACGATCACTTAATAGGAAAGCTTGAAAAGTTCTCATTTTGCAAACTAAGACTCAGACAAGTCAAGCAATTTGTTCAAAATCACACAACTAATTAATTTCAGAGCTAGCTCATGAGCCTTGTTTGCCTAATTTAGTCATTTATACCACAGATATTTGTGGAGGTCCAACTATCAGCACCATGCTCCGTGCCTCAGATCAGCAAATCTCAACTAGGGCCCAGGCACCACTTTGGACAAAGGGACCTTATAAAGAGTGACAGATTAATCTAAAAATATAACTGCTGCTTCTTGATGTTCCAAGAAAATCAAGAGGCACCACCCACATGGACTTTCATGAACAGCTACATGAAATCCCACCTATATCTCTCTGACCAAATCTCTCATTAACTACCCCTGAACTAACTCTGCCCTAGCACATCTTGGGTGTTCCCTGAACCATCCAAGCACACTCCTGACCCAGGAACTTTGCACATCCAGTTTTCTCTGTCTGGAACACTCTTCTCCCACACAGTTGCTTCACTTCTTTCAAGTGTCACCTTCTCAGTGAAGTCATTCCCAAATGGCCCTATTCAAAATTGCACCCCCTATACATTTCTAGTACTTCCTACCCTCCTTATTTGCTTAATTTTACTTATTTATACATTTATTATTTACTTGCTTATTTGTTCATTGTCTATTTTCCCCCACCCAAGGATGTAATCTCCATTTTCCACAGGTTTTTTTCACTGATTTATTTTTTTAAATTTTTGTTGGAGTATAGTTGATTTACAATGTTGTGTTAGCTTCTGCTATACAACAAGGTGAATCAGTTATACATATACATATATCCACTCCTTTTGAGATTCTTTTCCCATATAGGCCATTACAGAGAATTGAGTAGAGTTCCCTGTGCTATACAGTGGTCCTTATTAGTTATCTATTTTATATACAGTAGTGTGTATATGTCAACCCCAAACCCCCAATTTATCCCTCCCCTCTTTTTCCCTGCTGGTAACCATAAGTTTGTTTTCTACATCCTTGAGTCTACTTCTGTTTTGTAGACAAGTTCATTTTTTAGGATTTCACATACGAGCGATATCGTGATATTTGTCTTTCTCTGTCTGACTTACTTCACTCAATATGACAATCTCTAGATCCATCCGGGTTCCTGCAAATGGCACTATTTTGTTCTTTTTTATGGCTGAGTAATATTCCATTATATATGTACCACATCTTCTTTATCCATTCATCCATTGATGGACATTTAGGTTGCTTCCATGTCTTGGCTATTGTAAATAGTACTGCAGTGAACATCGGGGTACATGTACCTTTTCGAAGTATGGTTTTCTCCAGATATATGTCCAGGAGTGGGATTGCTGGGTCATATGGTAGCTCTATTTTTAGATTTTAAGGAACCTCCATACTATTCTCTACAGTGGATGTGCCAATTTGCATTCCCACAAACAGTGTAGGAGGAATCCCTTTTCTCCACATCCTCTCCAGCATTTATTGTTTGTAGATTTTTTTTGATGATTGCCATTCTGACCTGGGTGAGGTGATAACTCATTGTAGTTTTGATTTGCATTTCTCTAATGATTAGTGATGTTGATCATCTTTTCATATATTTTTTGGCCATCTGTATGTCTTCTTTGGAGAAATGTCTATAAAGATCTTCTGCCCATTTTTTGATTGGGTTATTTGTTTTATTGATATTGAGCTGCATGAGCTGTTTGTATATTCTGGAAATTATCCCTGGTCAGTTGCTTCTTTTGCAATTATTTTCTCCATTCTGAGGGTTGTCTTTTCGTCTTTTTTATGGTTTCCTTTGTTGTGCAAAGCTTTCAAGTTTAATTAGGTCCTATTTTTTATTTTTGTTTTTATTTTCATTAATCTAGGAGGTGGACTGAAAAAGATCTTGTTGCTATTTATGTCAGAGAGTGTTGTGCTTATGTTTTCCTGTAAGAGTTTTATAGTATCTGGCCTTACATTTAGGTCTTTAATCCATTTTAAGTTTATTTTTGTGTATGATGTTAGGGAGTGTTCTAATTTCATTCTTTGAAATGTAGCTGACCAGTTTTCCCAGCACCACTTATTGAAGAGACTGTCTTTTCTCCATTGTATATTCTTGCCTCCTTTGTCATAGACTAGGTAACCATAGGTACATGGGTTTCTCTCTGGACATTCTATCCTGTTCCACTGATCTATATTTCTGTTTTTGTGCCAGTACCATACTGTTTTGATGACTGTAGCTTTGTAGCATAGTTTGAAGTCAGGGAGCCTGATTCCCCGAGCTCCATTTTTCTTTCTCAAGATTGCTTTGGCTATTTGGGGTCCTTTGAGTTTACATACAAATTGTAAAATTTTTGTTCCTGTGAAAAATGCTATTGGTAATTTGATAAGGATTGCACTGAATCTGTAGAGTGCCTTGGATAGTATAGTCATTTTTATAATATTGATTCTTCCAATCCGAGAACATGGTATATCTTTCCATCTGTTTGTGTCATCTTTGATTTCTTTCATCAGGGTCTTATAGTTTTCAGAGTACAGGTATTTTGCCTACTTAGGTAAGTTTATTTCTAGGTATTTTATTCTTTTTGATGCAATGGTAAGTGGGTTTGTTTCCTTAATTTCTCTTTCTGATCTTATGTTGTTAGTTTATAGAAATGTAACAGATTTCTGTGTATTTATTTTGTATCCAGCAACTTTACCAAATTCACTGTTGAGCTCTATTAGTTTTCTGGTGGCATCTTTAGGATTTTCTATGTATAGTATCATGTTATCTGCAAACAGTGACAGTTTAACTTCTTTTCCAATTTGGATTCCTTTTATTTCTTTTTCTTCTCTGATTGCTATGGCTAGGACTTCCAAAACTATATTGAAAAAAAGTGGTGAGAGTGACATCCTTGTCTTGTTCCTGATCTTAGAGGAAATGCTTTCAGCTTTTCACCATTGACTATGATGTTAGCTATGGGTTTGTCATACAATACATGGCCTTTATTATGTTGGCCATGTATGTAGCCATACATGTAGATTCCCTCCATGTCAACTTTCTGGAGAATTTTTAATCATAAATTGGTGTTAAATTTTCTCAAAAGCTTTTTCTGCATATATGGATGTGATCATATGGTTTTTCTTTTTCAATTTGTTAATCTGCTATATCACATTGACTGATTTGCGTATATTGAAGAATCCTTGCATCCCTGGGATAAATCTCACTTGACCATGGTGTATGATCCTTTTAATGTGTTGTTGGGTTCAGTTTGCTAATATTTTGTTGAGGATTTTTGCATCTATGTTCATCAGTGATGTTGGCCTGTAATTTTCTTTTTTTGTGGTATCTTTGTCTGGTTTTGGTATCAGGGTGATGGTGGCCTCAGAATGAGCTTGGGAGTGTTCTTTCCTTGGTAATTTTTTGGAAGAGTTTCAGAAGAGTAGGTGTTAACTCTTCCCTAAATGTTTGATAGAATTCACCTGTGAAGCCATCTGGTCCTGGATTTTTCTTTGTTACGGGTTTTTAAATCACAGTTTCAATACTTGCGATTGGTCTGTTCATATTTTCCATTTCTTCCGGGTTCAGTCTTGGGAGATCATACCTTTTTAAGAATTTGTCCATTTCTTTCAGGTTGTCTATTTGATTGGCATATAATTGCTTATAGTAGTCTCTTATGATCCTTTGTATTTCTGTGGTGTCAGTTGTAACAACTGCTTTTTCATTTCTAATTTTATTGATTTGAGCCCTCTCCCTTTTTTTTCTTGATGAGTCTCGCTAAAGGTTTTTCAATTTTGTTTATCTTCTCAAAGAACCAGCTTTTAGTTTCATTGGTCTTTGCTATTGTTTTCTTCATCTCTATTTCATTTATTTCTGCTCTGATCTTTATGATTTCTTTCCTTCTACTAACTTTGGGTTTTGTTTATTCTTCTTTCTCTAGTTACTTTAGGTGTAACGTTAGGTTGTTTGAGATTTTTTTTTGTTTCCTGAGCTAAGATTGTATTGCTATAAACTTCCCTCTTAGAACTCCTTTTGCTGTGTCCCATAGGTTTTCAATCATCATGTTTTCATTGTCATTTGTCTCTAGGTTTCTTTTAAATTTCTTCTTTGATTTCATCAGTAATCCATTGGTTGTTTAGTAAAATATTGGTTAGCCTCCATATGTTTGTGTTTTTTACAGTTTTTTTTTCCTATAATTGATTTCTAATCTCATAGCATTGTGGTCTGCTCTCCAAACCCCACATTCCAGCATCCAGCCCCCATGCATACTGGTGGACACCCACCTCAGGCTGCAGCAAACAGGGCTGTGGTATGGAATATCTGTGTAGGTCTCACTCTGTCCTGCCTGCCACAGACCAGTTGTTGTGCCCTCCTCTGAGTCCCTGAAGTTCCCCTTCTGTCCCAGCTGATCTCCCTAATCAGCTTGGATTGGTGAGGGGGCTTCCCAAGATGTGGGACCTCTCCTCACCTTCAGCTCCCCCTAGGGGTGAAGGTCCCATCCTGCTTCCTCTCCTCTTCCTTTTCCCTTCTTCTTTCTTCCATCCTACCCAGTTACATAGGGATCTTTCTTGGTCTTCTTAGGTGTCCGAGGTCCTCTGCTAGTGTTCAGCACGTATTCTGTGAGAATTGTTCCATTTGTAGATGTATTCTTGATGCATTTGTGGGGAGAAATGAACTCGTCCCCCTACTCCTCTCCCATCTTCCGAGACCTCTCACTGATTTATTCTTAATACCTACAACAGTGCCTGACACATTGTAAATATGTCAAATACAAGAATAATGTATATAAACACACCTAGTATGTGTCGAGCCTATAGTAGGCATTAAATAAATGGTAGCTATTACTACTTAGAATTTACTAGAATATGTTAACTTTTTTTTTTTTTTTTGGTGGCCTTTCCCGTTGCAGAGCACAGGCTCTGGACGCACAGGCTCAGCGGCCATGGCTCACGGGCCCAGCCGCTCCGCGGCATGTGGGATCCTCCCAGACCGGGCCACGAACCCGCGCCCCCTGCATCGGCAGGCGGAATCCCAACCACTGCGCCACCAGGGAAGCCCCTAGAATATGTTAACTTTTGATCAACAGGACATAATCCTCTAGGGCACGTAAAACCTCCCCATTAACCTCTACAGATCGTTCTACATAGTTGCTGAGATATAGCAAAAGCCCATCTTGTTCATGTCTAGATCACTACTATACATTCAAAATGGGTTCAACAAGTGATTTTTGATGGAGGTCTAAGTTTCTAAGTAAAACCTCTTGTGTAAAATTAGCTGCAGTTTTGTAACATACATTTTTTTAGCAACAAAAAGAAACTGACAACTTATTTTCACTTGTTATTTATCTCAGTACTTCAGGCTCTTATTGGCTCTTATTGATTATACACAAGAATGTGCCTCAAAATGCCTCCAACTTAGGATGAAGCACAGATATTAGTTTCGTTCCCCTTAGTTTCCTCCCTCTCCCCCAGCAAATTGCATCAATGTGACTGACAACTATTTTTCCAACATTACAGGCATATTTTTCACCTTATTGCCTGTCTACTCCCTTTATCCACACATGAAATTATCTTTTTCCTTTGGCTTAACTATTATAGCATCTTGTTTCCTCCTATAAGGTAAATACTACTACTACTACTACTATTATTATCATTATTATTATTACCAAACTATTACAAATGAAGAAACCAAAGCATAAAGAAATTAAGTAAACTACCTAAGGTCAATGTTAAGTAAGGGGCACAGTTGGGATATGAATCGTAACTATTTGATTCCACACCCAAATTCTTTTTATAAAACATTGTATTCTAGAGGGGATGTTAGTTTAAGTCTTTGGAAATTCATGTACCAAAAAACTCTTATTCATGACACTTTATCAGCACATGTACTAGTTTGCTAGGGCTGCCATAACAAATTACCATAAACTGAGTGGCTTAAGACACAGAAATTTCTTCCTTCACAGGTCTGGAAGGTAGAAGTCTGAAGTCAAGGTGATGGTCTGAAGCCTCTAGAGGAGGATCCTTTCTTGCCTTTTCTAGCTTCTGGTAGCCTCAGGCTTCCTTAGTTTGTGGCTGCACAACTCCAGTCTCTGTGTCTGAGACCAAACTCTTAATCAGTCCTCTCTATAGAACTTCTCTGAGCCTAAGTTAAATACATCAAATCCTTTCCAGCTCCAAAATTCTATTATTCTAAATAAAAAATAGCTAAATTAACCCTTCACATACTTAGTAATTGTACCTAATCATATAATCATGATTTTGCTAACAATAATTTAGCAGCAAAGGTCATTTATCACTTAAATGACAATTGTTAACATTATTTTAATGCAATTAAATCAAGTATTTCTGGGATCTAATTGGTACCTCTTCCTGAGCAGAGTGGGTAGAAGTTGCACGTCAGGAGAGATTGCAGAGTGGTACTTGTACTATCTTAAATCGAGTTGGCAAATGTTTGAGACTAGCTGTGTTCTTGTTCTGAGCACCTACGCAAGCCCGACAGCTGGGGTCTCCCAAACCTCCTAATTGTGAATATCCAGATAGCATCCTAAATAATGGGAATAGTAGCTATCCTTGAACTTTCAAAGGCTTCTTCCTGCCCTTGGGACAGTGTCCAAAATCCTAAACCTGCCTACAGAAGTGTTTCTCAAACTATCTGAAGTGACAGACTAATTTTTTTCCCCAGTTTTATTGAAGTGATGAACAAATTTTTAATCTCTAAGCCATCATGAATCAACAGATTAGAGATTCAAAATTTTATGTTTGTAAAGTATAATAAAATGAACTTCCAGAAAAATAAATTTTAAAAGACATAGAAACTCAACAGACCTAAAATTACATTTCAATAAATCTAATCAGAACAAACATAACAGGAAAAAATTATAGAAACTATATACATTGCTTATTGAAAGCTTGCATGTAGGAGAATAAAATGGAGAATTACTGATTGTGCTCATATCTTTTGTCATTCACAATCATAAAGAAAAAAGTTATAAAGAAAATAGAAATCCCCTGTATTAAATTGCTTTACACACACTTTGAATGAACACCATGTATATCAACAGTTGAGCTTGTTTCCTGCTTGTTAACTTATCTGAGTTGGACTGATGACAATGCTGCTCTCAGGGGATAACATACATCTATGTCTTGTTTTATTAACACTCATCATAGAGAAATCAGTCTCCCAAGGTATATTGTCAGGAATGGAAGAAAATGAATTACTGTAAGCTCAGGGTGTTTGTTCTTAATTTTTATCTAAAGTGAAGCAAACAATGCCGTATTTTCAAAATCTATCTTTAATCCTTTATCAGTAAATAGTTACAATAATTTATCATGTAAAGTCATGGTTAAATCTACATTATCTTTCAAAAATTAAAAGGAAGGCTGGATCCACTATTTTTTATGCATAGATCTTCTTCTGATACAAAGTAAAATTCCAAAACTTCTATCAAACTTGTAAGGTACTCACAGATGTCAAAATTCTAAGATCATCAATTATCCCATTGACATTTTTCATTAAATTATGGAACATGTCATAACAATCCATAGAAACTGTTCTTGCAAGCTTCTAACTCTCAATTTTACCCTTCAGTGTTGTCTATTAATGAAATATAGTTTGCGTTCCTTCCTTGAATGAATGTATTTAGATAATTTAAAATACCAAAGATGTCAAATATATAAACAAATCCATGCTGTCCAATTCACAACTTTAAAATGTTGAGATAAAACTGATTTCTTATCTTGCAGAAAGACTTTCTTTTGTGGTTCATACGTTCTCAACTGAACATTTTCCCTCTATAATCATAACTCAGCCTGCAAAAACAGCTGCTTATTACCAGCTTTCATGTTCTTCACATCATCACAAAGAGAATAAGGTAGTAGAATTTAACACATTAGCCTTACCATACCTCACAATTTTTGCTACGTCGCTAAACACACTGTCTGTTCAGCTAACTTTTTTTCTCATAATAAGACTTTCTTGATAAAGAAAGTAGTGTGTTACAGGGAACTATATTCAATATCCTATAATAAACCATAATGGAAACAATATGAAAGTGAATATATATATATAATATGTATAACTATCACTTTGCTGTACAACAGAAATTAACACAACATTGTAAATCAAGTAGACTTCAATAAAATAAATTTTTTTAAAAAGTAGTGTGTTAAATTATAAGCTTCTTAATCTGAGTATTTATTCCAGAATGCTTTTCTGTTATTACAGTTGCACCACAGGAGGACAATTCTACATAAAACTTAAACTGAAAACCACCTGCTTAGATATTGTGGTAATATCAAAATGCAATCAGAGTTTCTAAACATTTCCTCTTCAGTTATCTCATGTGGACCCATTATAAACAGTTTAAAACTAGCATCACGCTTTGAGTAACTCTGGTCTACAAGACTCTACATAATTCATCCTCACTCAGATCCCCAGCTTCATCTCCTGCAACTTTGCCTCTCACTCTCTATACTCTGGTCATATATAAATACCCCATGCTCTCTCCCACTTCACACTCCATACTTCCCCTAGTATAGATGCATAGTATAGACAAGATGAGCTTCTCGTTTTTATAACCATTTTTTAAATATCTGTGCTCCCTTCTAGAATGTAACCACCATAGGGACAGAGATTATGTCAACCTTCTTTTACCATCAAATGCCAGGAAAATTGCAGGTGTACAATAAATATGAACTGAACAGAATTTTTCTACAGCAGTTTACAGGGTGCAGCAACAAAAATGTCTTATATCTTCAGAAAAAAATATAAAATACTATTTTCAGACTCATTGGGTAGCAAAAGTGAAAAATGATCCCTCACCTTGATAGTACGACTGCATCCTTGTAGGAACTATTTAGCCCCTGAGCCTTCTGGAGGCAGAAAAAGAAAAGGAATTAAGGGGAGGTGGGGTAAGATGGAATAGGAAGGAGGGAAGAAAAAAATTCAGAAGAGGGCCAAGTACAAAAGCAGCTAAGTTTTCTGTATTATGCCATTTGCTTTGTCTGGAATAGCCTTCCATACCTCACTTTACATCCCCAGTCTCATCCCACACCCTACCTGATGAACTTCCATCCAGCCACAAGACTCACGTGATTATCACCTTACTTACACACACACACACACACACACACACACACACACACACACACACACACACACAGTAGGGGTTGGATGCACCCGGTTCTCTACTGTATTCTTCAAATCCATAACGCTCAGCATTCACCTCTGTTGTAACAAATATCGCATCATTTTTACAAAGTTGTTTACTTATCTATCTTCCAGCTACCTAGAATATATCTTCCTTCAGGGCAAGAATTCCTGTTCACCTTTGAGGTGCCAGAACGTAGTTTAATGCCTGACCCAGTGTAGATTTCAGTATGTTTGCTGATATAATGAGTGAATAAGGTTTACGTCCATAAGAAGTCAGAAGGATGGGGGTAAGGGGTGGGGAAAGGGGAGTAGGGAAAGGGGAAAAAAGGAATTAGGTATGGAGTGGGGGATGGAAATTAGGCCAAATGACAATAAAAGTAATTCTTAAGGATAAAGTAAATGAGGATAGATAGGTGGGAGAAAAATTAGATAAGGACAAAAAGGCACAACAGACTATTTTGAGTTATTACAAAAATGCCCTAATAGTTTACGAAATTTTATCTTTTTATTTGCCTTTTTTCTCTTTACTTGAGTATCTTTGTTCTTTTGTTTATTTTGTTGTTGTTTTTTTTCCCAACAGTGATTTACTGAGAATCTACTTTATAGAAAGCATTGTGCTAGGTTCTAGGATATGAAGATACTGAGCTGGTAAGCATGATAAGAGCAAGGACAGAGATTTTCATAGACTAGAATAAGGTCAGGGAAGAAGGACATCTCACCACCAGACCCTGCATATTTCCCATATGGATGCTTTCAGCCCTTCAGTTGAAGAATGGACTCATAATGTAATAGTTTTTTTGAGATGAGTTCCCAGTGCTTTGCCCAGATGACAAAACATTCTGACCTAGAATTTATTTTCTTATTTCTCAGTGTCCAAACTTAGAATTTGGCCTTTAATCAGTATTAATAACAACAAAAAATATACAAGGCTTCTCTGCTTTAAGGTATCTTCTTAAGCTAACCAAATAAATAAATGATTTTTCATATTTTATAGATTATTATTTCATTCCCACTTTTCTGCAGCAAAGAGATCAATTTTGCCCTAATTTATCTCTAATGTAATAGGGAAGGTACTGATTTTCTGAATTTATTAATTTCACTTCAGTGACATTTTGCCTTGAATTTATGACATAGATTCATTATAGCCTAATGGAATATATCCATTTTGACCTGGTTTAGTAGCATCAATATTTGCATTACTGCCATTTCTGTAAAACCTCAAAATTGATATCTGACGCCTGCAGCTATGTCTGGGATTTTTAAGTTGGTAATCTGATGATAATATATGATAATTATAATTTATGAACCCTATTCACTTAAAATCCTTTAGTGCATGCCAGGCAATAAATATCTATTTAATTAAATAAGTAAATGTGCAAATAAATAAAATAAATACTTATCTAAGTTTATCTTTTTACAAGTAAAATAAATGTTTATCTAAGTTCACCTTTATACAAAGAGTTTTGATTAAAAACTTTAAACTTCAGTTACATTCTGGTTTCTAAATAGCATGGTAACATGGTGTCGAAGTAGAAACTGAGTGTAACGCATACTGAATTTTCAATTAACTATTGATACTGCTTGCTACATTTTCATAAATCAAAGAGAATGTGAGAAGGGTTGGTAAACTCCCTTTCCATAAGAAATTCTAGCTAGGATGCAGGCTAGAAGCTGTGATGACAGACATAAAAAGAGACAAGGAGATGGGAGCTAAAAGATATAATGAGCAGTAAACACATGGGTGAGAGGTATGAATCACAAGGGAGGTGATAGGAAAAAAGGTGATATCTGTTTTCACATCAGACTGGCTGGAGTTGGCCAGGAGAGAAGACAGGAAGTAGAGAAAGTAGAAAGGAAGTCTCCTCCTGCGGTCTTTCCCCTTGGCACTTAGAGAACAGTAGCAGATTGGGTCCTTGCTTTGGTGCTAGAAGAGCATCTATTTATCAGGATGAGTGAGTGTCAACTCTGGTTAAAGTATGATATGATAACATGACAGCAATTTAGTAAGGAGCCATAAGTTCAGTTAGAAGAAACAAAGCAGAACAGTTGAAATGTAAAGAGGAATTCCCAACTTGTTTCTAAGATTGCTATTTAACTTAGCCGTGCTTAATTGATTAGTATTCATACTGATGATTAAATAAAAATATATTGTTGCAGATACATGCAAAATCGCAGTTTGGTCTAAATCTCCATTACAAACAAATAAAGGAAAAGTTTGTCTTGCAACTGTCACCATACCATGTAGTTGATTGAGAAGCACTAAAGCCGTAATTTTCAAACTCTCTCTTTTTTTTTTTAACACCTTTATTGGAGTATAATTGCTTTACAATGGTGTGTTAGTTTCTGCTGTATAACAAACTGAATCAGCTATACATATACATATATCCCCATATCTCCTCCCTCTTGCATCTCCCTCCCACCCTCCCTATCCCACCCCTCTAGGTGGTCACAAAGCACGAGCTGATCTCCCTGTGCTATGCGGCTGCTTCCCACTAGCTATCTATTTTACATTTGGTAGTGTATATAAGTCCATGCCACTCTCCCACTTCGTTCCAGCTTACCCTTCCCCCTCCCTGTGTCCTCAAGTCCATTCTCTATGTCTGCATCTTTATTCCTGTCCTGCCCCTACGTTCTTCAGAACCATTTTTTTAGATTCCATATATATGTGTTAGCATACGGTATTTGTTTTTCTCTTTCTGACTTACTTCACTCTGTATGACAGACTCTACGTCCATCAACCTCACTACAAATAACTCAATTTCATTTCTTTTTATGGCTGAGTAATATTCCATTATATATATGTGCCACATCTTCTTTATCCATTCATCTGTTGATGGACACTTAGGTTGCTTCCATCTCCAGGCTATTGTAAATAGTGCTGCAATGAACATTGTGGTACATGACTCTTTTTGAATTATGATTTTCTCAGGGTATATGCCCAGTAGTGGGATTGCTGGGTCATATAGTAGTTCTATTTTTAGTTTTTTAAGGAACCTCCATACTGTTCTCCATAGTGGCTGTATCAATTTACATTCCCACCAACAGTGCAAGAGGGTTCCCTTTTCTCCACACCCTCTCCAGCATTTATTGTTTGTAGATTTTTTGATGATGGCCATTCTGACCGGTGTGAGGTGATACCTCATTGTAGTTTTGATTTGCATTTCTCTAATGATTAGCGATGTCGAGCATCCTCAAACTCTTTTAAACTCACGTTCCCTTTATAAATATAACCCCAGGGGATTCTGATCTGTATCCATACCACTCAATAAAATTTTTGTTGAGTTTTTTTAAAAATTTTTATTTTATATTGGAGTGTAGTTGATTAACAATGCTGTGTAATTGAGTTTCATTTTCTACAGTTTATGTTATGAAATAATATAGCACTCCCCCACCTTTGATACCAACACCACCACCCTGCGGCATATACTTCCCCCTTGAGATTTACAGCCTTAAAGGAATCACTCAACCTTTCTTTGGTGGCATTATACTGCCAACATAAATAGAGATGGAATAGACAACTGGGTTACATTATTATCTAACATGCCTACACTGGTAACCACTGAATTCAACAATTAATAAAACATAATACATACATCTATAAATATAAAATATTTTGCTATATTTGGTTTTATAAAATGCTATAGTCTGATTACAAACCCTATCTTCTATTGGTTGCTCCTTCTCTGATTAGGCTAGAGAAAATAAATCATTCAATGTGTTATGAAGAAAGAAAAACACAAGAGTCTGAGATTTCCATTTAGGTCAAAGTACTTAGAAGAGTAATTATAATTCAGTAAGACAGGGAGAGGGGCTATCAGGGCAGGTCTTAGTTTGGCTAAATCAGAAAGCAAGATGTCATGTTTTAAAAGGCTAAAAGTTGTGCCACTTCACAAAAATCATCCAACTAAGCAATCCTTGTTGGTTGCTAAATATAATTGCTAGCGTAAGCTAATGTGAAACACACAGCAAAGTTTAAAAAAAGAAGAAAATGTTTATTTTAGTTCAGGATATCCAGCTGAGGTTAGCTCTATAGGCTTCCTTAAAAAAGCTGTCAGAAGATTTCTAACATCTCCATCTCTTAGTTAACTGTCCTTTGTTAATAAATGACTGAAGTTAACATAATTTCACAATTCTAATCAAAATCAACTAACATTCCTTAAAGGAATTACATGGCTAAGGTATACACAGGAGTGGTTAAAAACTACAATGTAATCTATTTCTAAGGGTATATGCCCTTAAGGAATGTATAGTTTAGCCTCAGGGATATAGATGTATACACATGAAAACTGTTGGGCAAAATAAAACGTAATTGGTTTTATGAGAGAGAAATTACTTAGAGTATCAGAGGAACACAGAGGACAAAGGCAATAGATTAATTGGTAGACCAGTGGAGTTTTCTTGAAGAATGGAGAGTTTGATCTGGGCTTCAAAAACTTGGTTTTTAAAGGGTAGAAAAGAGAATGAGGGACACTCCAGACAGATGGTACATCATAGGCAAATGTTTCCTCCCTGTCTGAAAAATTAAAATCTAGTTTAGATGCAGAAAGTGGATAAGTAGGAGATAAGGATAGAAGGTAAGTGAAGCCCACAGCTTTGAAAGCCAAAATGAGTCTGGATTTTATTTTGAAGACAACAGGAAACTGCTGAAGGTTTTTAAGCACCAGAGTGACTCAATCAGAGAACTTTAAAATGTCCTTTGTTCTTTTGTACAAATGAATACTAAATACATTACTGACATCCTTTTATAAAAAGGCCATCTATACAGTACTGGTGAAATCAGAATGTTAAAATGAAGCTGTGAATCCTCTCAAATTTGACAAGATAATATGAGTAATAATTACCTACCAAGGTTGGTCAAATACCTGTCGGGACTGCCAGATTACAGAACACAGTGCAAAAATTGATCGTAACATTCTCAGAAACAACAGAAAACCAATGAAGGTTCACACCTTCATTGTGAAGGTGCAGAAAAGAGGAGTGTTGTCCAGTGTTAAAACTTAGCATCTTTAAAATCTAGGCAAATTAGTAAGCATGGTCAGGAGCACCCAGAACAAAGCTATCAAATGTCTAGGACTCTTTTGTACCTTTTGCTTATAAAGATAGCAAATTAAAAAACTAAATGTTACTTAGAAAGACTATACTTTATTTCACTGCATTAAATATCTCAGATATGGGGGGAAATGGGAAAAAGCTAAATCAGACACTATGATAGAAATAATGCTATATGTTCAACAAACTCTATTTTCTTTTAGTCTAAAGACACAGCAAGAATAGATTTCCCAAGCTCCCTTGTTTAGCACATGCTCTTGACCGAGTTGTGGCCAATAGAATATGGGTAGAAGGGATATTCAGCACTCCCAAGACTGGCTCCTAAAACCTCCATACTCTCTCTTTCCTTGCATGCTGGCCAGGTGCAAAAATATACAGTGCAATGCTCTGAGACTCTTGAAGATTTAAAAGACAAAATACAACAAAACCACATGATGGAAGGAGATTAAATCTATGAATGTGAGGAAGAGGAACCCTCCTCCTACTTCCCAACGACCCTCACTGGATTGTGATACAAACTAGAATAAAAGCTACTGAGATTGGGGATTGTTTGTTATAGTCAGCTCATCCTGACTAATACAGTTTCCCAAAACTTTATTCCTGTTTAAAAATCAGAAGAATTATACAATATACATTCTAATTCTCCTCAAATCACTTAAAAGTATTTCAAAGCAATAAATACACCAAAACATGATGTTATAAATATAATCAAATATTGAGAATACTAAAAAGTAAATTTGAAGAGAAAGGATTTAAGGGAAAGGGATAGAACCACTAATCATTATATTTTGAAGTGAGGTAGCCTGATAATTCATTAGGGATTCATTTATTTATTGGTGATTCTCCAGTGAGCATGTCCAGTGAGGATCAGACACAGTTTGGGGAGGAGACAAAAGTACGCTGAACACTAAATTACCAAACCAAATTTTATTCAGCTTTATGTGTTTAAAAAGAAAATTCTTATATGTAAGAGTTCTGATGATGTAGATTTTTTTTCTTGTATGTTTTTATTTTTCTAGAATATTCTTTATTCTTTCTTCTAATGTAGTTGTATTTGTCAGCTGGAATTTCTCATTATCTATTTTTAATATATTTTTCATTTTTTGGCATTTTACGTGGCATTTTTATACTTTAAATTTTTCCCTTTTGATAATATTCTAAGCATAAATTCTCATGACTTTATAAATCTTATCTAAGATGACTTTAATTTCCAAGTATGTTCCTTCTGTAAGATATGCTTTCTTTCAGTAGCATAGGTTTTTAAAGTGAGATTTCAGTGAGCCCAGACTGACCAAGCAAAACATAGGGATCAGAAAATGGGTAAGAAATCGATTAATATAAATTCCTTCTTTAAAATCTGGTCATTTGAGCACTGACAGATCCTTAATGTCTCTTCCCAAATCATTTTTTAAAATAAACTGAATGATTTGATATCCTCTTCTGGCCAATATCATCATCAAAGTATCCTGTGATCCTCAGGTAGACCATGCATTTCCTGACTGGCACTCATAGCCCCAGAGGGGGCCGTTTGGTTTGAATCCTCACAAATAGACGTCCCTTTGGTACGACTATCATACATATATTCATTTATCAAACGTTTAATGAAGGTCTACTATGCACCAGAAATTGCTGATACATTAATGAACAAAACAGACAAAAACTGCTACCCTCTCAGAGGCTTATTCTGAGGAAGAGATACAAATAATAAACTAAATTAACTACAATTAATTATACAGTATGTTGGATGGTCATAAGCACTATGGAAATAATAAAGTAAGAAAGTGAAATAGGCAGTTTATAGAGAGGTTAAAATTTTAAATAGGGTGTTTAGTAAAGGTCTCTCAAAGATGGTGAAATGAATACTCAGAATTACCTAAGAAATTTACACAAAGTAAAGACTTGAGGCAATTGTCACAAGGATTAAATAAAACCAAAGCAGAACCCCCAAAATATTTTCTTCTATAAAAACTAGAGTTGAAACAACTTTTTGCTTTAATAATGTAGATATTTGGAAAAAATTGGGAGGAAAAACCATTAGTATTTATTTTTTAGATAATTATCTCAAGTATCTGCATGACTTCACATATGTAACTAAATGTAACAAGAAAAACAATGAAAGTTGGACATCTGTCCTCCTTCTTCATTCACTCATTCAATATCAACAAGTCTGCAAAATTCTCTGCTGGGCACTTTAGAAACTACAGTAATGAGTCATACAGGATCCTAGCTTAGTAATGTGATTTATGAAGAATATACTCAATTCTAATGTATACTAAATTAAATAAAAAGTGGAGCAATAATGTAAAAAAAAAATGGGCATTGGGGTCAAGGAGGTGAGCTGTGACAGTAGCTTAGGGAAGAGAGTTTCTAAACAGAGGGAACAGCAAATGCCTTGAGGCAGGAATGTTCTAGGCATACTTGTGGAACAGAAGGAGAATAGTGTGCCTGGAGCAGCAGCTGTATGGCTGGGATTAGGGGGACAGTAAGAGCACAGGAGGTCAAAGATGTAACAGGGTGCCAAGTCACCTGAGCCTGTGAATCACTGTAAGAATGCTGGCTTTTTCTTTAAGTGAAATGGAAAATCACTGAAGGATTTTGAACAGAGAATGATATTAAATGAATTATATTTAAAACGTTTAATTCTGGATGCTCTGACAATGACTGGAGGAGAAAAGGGTAGAGGAGCTAGGAGACTACTGCAATAATCCAGGGGAGAATGATGAGGCTCAAACCAGGGAAATAGTGACTAAGTACAGTGAGAAGTGGTGAGACTGTGAATATATACTGAATTCAGAGCAGATAGAACTTACCAACAAATTTGATGTGGAGTATGAGGAAAAGAGAGGAATCAAGGGGAACACTAAGATCTTTTATATGAACAACTAAGAGAGATAAAATTGACATCTATTGAGATGGAAAATCTAGAAGAAGAACTGGTTAGGGGAAGAGAGGCGAGAATCAGAAGGTAAGTCTGGAACACATTAAACTTGAGATGACTGTTAGACGTCCAAATGGAGATACTAAGCTGGCAGATGGAGTTTCGTGATGCAGATTCAGAGGAAAGGCATGTATAGGAAATATAAATCTGGGTGTCATTGGCATGTAGATGATTTTTAAAGCCATAAGACCAAATGAGATCGCAAAAACTGTGAGAAAAGACAGACGGAAAACAATAAGAGTTCTGGGGCACTCCAACATTAAGAGTTCTGAAAGAACAGAAAGACATAGCAAAGAACTGAGAACAATAAGCCAGTGAATTAGGAGTAAAACTAAAAGAAGGCAGTGTCATGGAAGTGTCAAGTGCTGCTTGTAGGTCAAGAGAAATGAAGATTGATATTTGATCTTTGGATTTAGCAACATGGAGGTCATTAGTAACCTTGGCCAGAGCTATTTCAGTTGAATGATGGAGGCAGAGCCAGTTTGGAATGCGTCAAGAGAAAAATGAGAAAAATGAAATTAGAGACAGTGAGGATAGACAATTTTTTGGAACAATTTTGCTATAAAGGAGAGGAGAGGGGCTTCCCTGGTGGCGCAGTGGTTGGGAATCCGCCTGCCAGTGCAGGGGACACGGGTTCGAGCCCTAGTCCGGGAAGATCCCACATGCTGTGCAACTAAGCCCATGTGCCACAGCTACATTCTAGAGCCCGCGAGCCACAACTACTGAGCCCATGTGTCTGGAGCCTGTGCTCTGCAACGGGGGAGGCCACCATAGTGAGAAGCCCGCCCACTGCAGGAGAGTGGCCCCCGCTCACCGCAGCTGGAGGGGGTCCGCGCCCAGCAATGAAAGCCCAACGCAGCCAAAAATAAATAAATAAAAAATTAATAAATTTATTTAAAAAAAGGAGAGGAGAAAAATGCAATGGTAAGCAGGAGAGAAAGAAGAGTAGGATCAAAGGAGGTTGTCTTTGTTCTTGTTTTAAGATAGAAGATGTAACAATATGTTTATAAGGTGGTGAGAAAGAACCACTAGGGAGGAGAAAGCTGATGACTGAGAGAAAAAAGGAGAATCACTGGAATGATGTTCTTGAGTACATTCTAGAAATGGAATCAAATACACAAGTAGAGCGTTGGCATTTGCTGAAAACTTGGATAGTTCTTCATCCATACTAACAAAAGAAGATGGAGCTGAGGCACACAAAGGCAGAGGTGGTTAAATGTGATGGTACAAGCTTAAGGATGGTCTCTTCTGGTTGCTTCTATTTTCTCAGTGGAAGTTAGGATGGGGCAGAGATGTTGAAGGTTTGGGGAAAGAGGGGAAGGTGTGAAATAGACATGGAGAAGTATAGAAGTATGAGTGGCATGGGGAAGTATGATTGCAAGGCAGCAGGATAAGTCTATTTGAGTTCAGTGATCAAAACTCTTGCCAGTCTTATGATGGCAAAAGATTAGAAGGTATGTACAAGAGAATTATATAGTGATTAATTATGAAATTTAAGCTAGGTTAAAACGTTGGTAAAATATGAAGAAATGAGGGATAGTAAATAGGTAGGGGTCAAATGATTGTTCAATCAGGGTATTAGGAAATAAACTGGAGATAAATAGTCAGGGAAAGATGCTTGGGATCAAGATTATGGCAAGGCTGCAGTTATTAGTTAGGATATGGTCTTGAATGAACATAGGTTGTATTTGAGAAATAATGGAGGACAAGATCTCTGAAGGAGAGGATGTCAAGGAACCAAGTGTCTAGAGTAGTAGAAGCATGATTCACATGGATATTAAAATCTTTAAGAACTGTGGCAGGAGAAATGTTGGGAGAAGTAAAGTAAGCCAGGAGCTAAAATATTCAATTAATAATGTTATATTCAACAAGGAATCTAAAGTAAATGAATTGAAGAAACTTTGTGCTGCTAAAGATGGGTATTCATCATAAGGAATGGGAATCTGCTTTTGCCTTCTACAGAATATTAATGACCACACTAGAGAGACAGATAATTGAAAGCTATTTCAACAATCAAGACTAAAAAGGAATCTATTATGTATTGGGTAAACCATCTGGACATCTTTAAGGTTGGCTCATGCCTTTCCATTCTATAGGAGGAGTCCTTCAGAAAAGATCCCATATGACTAATGCACTTCAACTTTCACTGAAAGAAGAGTCAGCTGACATAATTTATTTAGATTTACTTTTAAAGTATTTGACCTTTAAAAAATACCTATACACAGAGCACGTAAGAACAGAGAAATTATGAAATCAATACAATGCTCTACTAAGTTTAAAAAGGAAAAAGTAGTTACATTTAAAAATAAAGTACTATTTTTCAAATATGGGGGCAGGAGGAATGCTAAGGAAGGACACGTTTGAGCCATTTAACATGAGATTATCTCCTCCCTGAGTATTCTAACTACTGTACATCAACAGGGAAAGCTGCAGGTTTCAGACGAGTGTTGCGATCACTCTGACCATTGATTACATTTGTTCAAACTTAAGGAGACTATAAGAAATAACATATGTTTCTAGTGGTGACCATTTAGCTATATGATGGCATTGTGATTCAGCAGCAGTTAAATACTAAGTATTCCCAGTTAGATTTTAAATTATACTCACATGGTATAATCTTTCACAAAGATAAAAAGATGAAACATCATCAAAAAGTAAATGTATCTCTTTAATCTTTGCCACTCCCAAAAGGAAATCTACAAAGCTCTTATGGGCAACCTGCTTTGGGTGATTGTATCAAAATCAAAAGTACAGTTTACCCTTGAAATATACCCTGAGAAAACCATAATTCAAAAAGAGTCATGTACCACAATGTTCACTGCAGCTCTATTTACAATAGCCAGGAAATGGAAGCAACCTAAGTGTCCATCAACAGATGAATGGATAAAGAAGATGTGGCACATATATACAATGGAATATTACTCAGCCATAAAAAGAAACGAAATTGAGTTATTTGTAGTGAGGCGGATGGACGTAGAGTCTGTCATACAGAGTGAAGTAAGTCAGAAAGAGAAAAACAAATACCATATGCTAACACATATATATGGATTCTTAAAAAAATAATAAAATGGTTCTGAAGAACCTAGGGACAGGAATAAAGATGCAGACATAGAGAATGGACTTGAGGACACAGGGAGGGGGAAGGGTAAGCTGGGACGAGGTGAGAGAGTGGCATGGACTTATATACACTACCAAATGTAAAATAGATAGCTAGTGGGAAGCAGCCACATAGCACACGGAGATCAGCTCGGTGCTTTGTGACCACCTAGAGGGGTGGGATAGGGAGGGTGGGAGGGAGATGCAAGAGGGAGGAGTTATGGGGATATATGTATATGTATAGCTGATTCACTTTGTTATAAAGCAGAAACTAACATACCACTGTAAAGCAATTACACTCCAATAAAGACATTTTAAAAAAAAGAAAAAGAAAAAAAATCCAGGTATAATTCATAGTCAGCCCTCCATATCCACAGTTCCTCTGTATCTGTGGTTCCACATCTGTGGGTTCAACCAACGGCAGATGGTGTACTACTGTAGTATTTATTATTGAAAAAAAATCATGTATAAGTGGAAGTGCGCAGTTTGAACCCATGTTGTTCAAGGGTCAACTGAAAATGAAAACTAAAGAAGCTTTTCAAGATAGTTCTCTGTCATGACAATATTTACTATGTGATAAGCAAACAAAAACCAGTACAAGTCATCCATAAACTAGAGAGAAAGACACACACATAAGAAAACTATACAGGTACAATATACATTTGCATACCAAATGCTAAGGGACCAAAAAGGAAGGGAGATTAAGTCTTTCTGAGTCAAAAGAGGGCCATAGGTGGTATCTGAACTGGGCCTGAAGAACTGAGTTAAGGCTCAGATTGAAGGATGTTTATGAAGGTCTGTGTTCTGGAAGAAGGTGGTATTGGGAAGCAAGAAGGTCATGCAGAAGGAAAAGCAACAGCAAAATATAGAGGAATAAATTCAAAGGACATTTACATTAATTGTGAAGAGAGGTGTGGTTCATGAGGAGAAACAATGGAAATGTTCTGTAAAATGAAATTAGAAATGTAGCCTTGTAAGTAATTTATTTTTAGATAGTTAAGTAGTCTGTTAGACTAAGCAGTCTGTTTTTACTCCTGTTAAGTAGTTATTTGCCAAAGTGTGTTCCATAAATATTAGTTCTATGGAATGTTGTCAGATATGACATAAAAAATGGTTCTCTGATCAAATAAGGTTAAACAAAATTTAAAGGATTTTTTTACTTTAGACTTTTCTGCACTCCTTAATACACATTGTGAATCTCAAAAAGAAAAGAAAATATATAGTTTTACAAATGAATTTGACCACAGGAACCCCACCCTCACTTTTTTAAGGAGCATCTTAGAAGACTAATGTTTTGTGGGAATGTATTCTGCAAAATGCTACTGGGCCAGTGAGGACATCACTACAATATAAACTGGCTTCCTACCACATGACATCGTACATATCTATTCCTCACCCAATAAAATTGTTTTAGTACCTTCTACATGCCAAGCCTAATCATGCATAAAAATACATGAGCCTTACAAATTCAAATTATGGTCATAGGAATAAAAATATTAGATTCTTCCTGAGTTCATCTGAACAAAACAAAAATGAACTTGGATTCTTATTATAAAGGACACAAAATCATCAGGGTATAGTGGCAGTTAGAACTGAGATTCAGGACCCAAACTGTCTAAATTTAAATCCTAGCTATTCCACTTACTAACTGTGTGAGCTCAGACAATGACTTGACCAATCTGTGCTGATTTTCTCCTGTGTAAAATGGGAACTGTAACGGTACGTAACTCAGGGGTTGTTCTGATGGTTAGATAAATTTAATAAGTTAATATTTACAAAGTGCTTGGAACAGTACTAGGTATATAATAAGCACAATGTGTTTTTCTGTTATGTAAATAAAATAGATATGCTAGGGTCAGAGGGAGTGTTTTCCTTTCACAAAGTATTTTATTGCACATTTATTCTGGGAAATTTTCATAATAAATCCTTAGCCTGTTTAGAGATTGGTGAAAATGAGATAAAACAAGGCCATGTGGGCTCTTCTCTTAAGTAGGAAACTTTACTGAGACATCAATCTTTACCCTAGGTATTGAGCCACAGTCTCCTAGCTCTCATTATTTTCTCCCCACACCTGGTTAAAAAAGTCAGGATATAAAAATGTAACAGAAGGATGAAGGAATAAAGTTGATTGCTAGTTTCTTTATAGTACTTCTTCCTATTTTTCACACTGTCCAAAATCAGTATGCATTACTTTTATATTCAGAAAAAAAGTTACTTTAAAAAGTTAGCTTTCAAACTAGAGTTAGAAACAAAGACGAACGCAATATAGTCATTTTTCTCCTTTTCAATCCAAAAAATAGTGGCCAGCAATAATTGGGAGCTCAAGGTAGGAATAAGCATTATGTTTCAAATTAGAAATAGTTGTGAATTTACCAAAGAAATCCCAAAACTCTTAATATAATTTTAAAATTCATGAACATTAATATATTTTAAAGAAAACAATATGATTCACATTGAATTCTTAGCTGCTTAAAAATTCAGGTCACTGTACTTCTCTACAAAAAAAAAAAGTGTTCAGAATTACCTTAAAAGTAAAATTGTAAGAAAGAGTTTAAGAACTCAAATTCTGAGGATTAAAACTAAGAAGTCTTCTTATAGACATTTCATAATAATAAGGTCTAAAAGGTTTCTTTTTCTTCCAGATTGAATAAAAGAATATTCCCCATTTCAGCAGGTGTTGGATGGATCATTCTGACTACCCAGGTCAAAAATCTTGGAACCATTGCTCTCATGTTCCACACCCAATCGTCCAATATATCCTTTCTGCTCCTCTTCAATATATATCCTGAGTCTGGCCACTTACCACCTCTAGCCACAATCGTCTTGATTCAAGCCAGCATCCTAATTGCTCTCCCTGCTACCATCCTTCCCCTTAGTCTGTGCTCCAAACAGCATGCAAAGCAATGATCCCATTACAACGCAAGTCAGATGGCGTCACTCCTTGGCCCAAAACCCTCAGTGCTTTTCCATCTTGCTTGAAGTAAAAGCAAAAGTCCTTGCTGAGTCTTCCATGATCTGATCCATGTCACCCCTCTGATCACACTCTTCCTCCCCTGTTCCATTTCAGTCTCCTCAGCCTCCTTACTGTCTCCATAACAAGCCAGTCAGATTGTTACTGACCAGGGTTCTTGGCTTCCTTAATCAATAGAAATTGATCAGAGGACAGACAACAAATTCAGGCAAGGCTCTATTGGGGCCCCTGCTGCAGCAGTGGGGATGGAGAACAAACAACAGGTTCTCTTGCTCGCTTGCTCCCCAAGGCGGGGGACGAGCTTGTTCCTTATATGGGGTGAGGGTAGAGGTGCGTCCAGGGGTCAGGCCGGAGGGGTGGCTTAGGTGTTTTGCCCACCCCTTAGGTGCTGCTGTGTGCAGGGGGCATGCTCAGTACCCTGCTTTTGCTCCCAACCCCCTGCTTTTGCTCCAGGCTCTTCAAATGTGGCAGTTGGGTTTTTTGGTCTCTGTATCTTTTGTCCAGAATTTGCCCTAACTGCACATGCATGCAGTTATTTTTAGTCCCTTACTGTTTCTTAGTATTTTGCTGCTCGAGGAGAGGTGTGTCCAGGTGCAAGCCCTGTAGCACTGCAGCAAAGGGGCCCAGGTCCCAGCCTGTCTCAAGTCCTGTGCCCATACTGTTCTTTCTGCCTGAAATGCTCTTCCTACAGTTATTCATGTGGCTCAAATGTCACCATATCAATAAGGTTTTCCCAGACCACCTCTTAATTTTTTATAAGAAAGTTTTTTTTTTACTGAAGTATAGTTAATTTACAATGCTGTAAATGTACAGCAAAGTGGTTTCAGTTATATGTAACGAATATATATATATTTTTAAGATTCTTTTCCATTATAGGTTATTACAAGATACTTAGTATAGCTCCCTGTGCTATAGAGTAGGTCCCTGTTGTTTACCTATTTTGTATATAGTAGTGTGTATATTTTAATCCCAAACTCCTAGTTTATCTCTCCCCTCCCCATCCCCTTTGGTAACCATAAATTTGTTTTCTATGTCTGTGAGTCTATTTCTGTTTTGTAAATAAATTCATTTGTATCATATTTAGATTCCACATATAAGTGATGTCATATAATATTTGTCTTTGTCTGCCTAATTCACTTAGTATGATAATCTCTAGGACCATCCATGTTGCTGCAAATGGCATTATTTCATTCTTTTTGGTGACTGAGTAATATTCCATTTTATATGTATCCATTCACCTGTCACTGGATATTTAAGTTGCTTCCATGTCTTGGCTATTGTAAATAGTTCTGCTATGAACATTGGGGTGCGTGCATCTTTTTTAATTAGAGCTTTCTTCTTTTCTGGATATATGCCCAGGAGTGGGATTGCAGGATCATATGGTAACTCTATTTTTAGTTTTTTAAGGAACCTCCATACTGTTCTCCATAGTGGCTGCACCAATTTACATTCTTACCAACAGTGTAGGAGGGTTCCCTTTTCTCCACACCCTCTCCAGCATTTATTTATAGACTTTTTCATGATGGCTGTTCTGACTCATGTGAGGTGATACCTCACTGTAGTTTTGATTTGCATTTCTCTAATAATTGGCAGTACTGAACATCCTTTCATGTGCTTGCTGGCCATCTGGATGTTTTCTTTGGAGCCCTGACCACCTCTTTTAAAATTGCAGACTGCCCCATACATATATTTTCTATCGTCCTTCCCATAATTTTCTCTACATAGCACTTAACACCATCTAACATCCTATATATTCTCCTTATGTATTTCATTGTCTCTCCTTAATAGAATGAAAGCTTCATGAAGGCAGGATTTTTCTGGTTTGTTCCCTGGGGTATTATTCCCAGAGGCCAGAACGGTGCTTAGCACATAAATAAGTGCTCAATAAATATCTGGTGAATGTTAAATGAGAGTGGAGTTATTGGGTAGGCAATTGAATATACACTCCTGGAATTTGGAGAGATGCCTGAGCTGGAGATATAATTTTAGGAGTCATCAGTGAAGATGGCATCAAAAATAAAGCCTGGATAGACTCAGTAAAAAGGAAACTTTCAAGAGAACTCATTTTCATATCTGTTGGAAAAGTATAAAGATAAAAAATAATGCACTTTTTGCAAATTTCAAATTAGCGAAATTTATAAAACTGGAGGCAAGTAAGATGATACAAAATATGCAACTAATTGCAGGAGTCTGAGTCAATTTTTAATTGCTTTCTAATTGCATTTCGCTTTATTTCATATTCAAGGTTATCTTACCTTCTCAGTAAATGAAGAACATGGATGTCTTCTCATCTGTTTACCATCTGATCTTAAACAACAACCATGGAACACTAATAAGGAAATGAAACACATGTAATGTGTTCCTAAAGAATTCACATTCTAGTCTGCATCTTCTGTGACCTTTTAATTGTACTGGTGACTGACAGGACATGTGGGAATTGAAAGTAATATACTTGGAAGTAAACGGAGATTGCAATTCTCCTTCCAATAATTTGAAACTTACACTGAAGCTTCTTCAAAATATAAATGCAGAGTCCAAGGTCAGACAACACTTTACTGAGAATCAGCAATTAGAATCCCAAATGGTCCCCTCAAAGGCTCTGCTGTCTGCATGTAGTGGAAACAGATGCGTAAAGTGGGAAAGTATTATAAAATAACCACCACCACTGCTTGGTAATTTGTGTTAATTAAATGTATGAAGTTGTCAGCCCACTGTACTTCTTAAATGATATCACTCATCAGTCCTTGCAATTTGTTTCAACATGATACAAATACAGTCGGAAGCTGCCTAGCTGCAGAATAATCTAAAAGCTTTTCCAAACACCTTTAATGAATATTCACAACCACCACTTTCCAAACTGCAATATTTCATCACCTACTATATTTAAATTTCTAAAATCTGCATTATATATTTCAAGTATGTTTAAATCAAAGTTAAAGTATTGGAAAAGCCTACATAATTTAACAAGTAACATGTATTAGAGGGTGCTGACTCAGCAGATGATAGGCAATCAATGGGCCAACCTTACCTGCATAAAAACTGCAAATAACTGCAGGCTTAAAGTTATGAAGGTGAAGAAGCTGAGAAAGAAATTAAAATTTTATAAAAGCAATAGACAAGGGAAATCAAATGAAAAGAAAATGTACAAAGGCAAGAGAGTTGAAAATATAAAAACAACCTGAACAGTTGGTAAAATAGAAATCAAGTAAATGAAATGGGTTCAGGATCTGAGCTAAAAAGAAATTGTTATTACTCAACCATCCAGTAAAACTCACATTTTAAAAAACAGAAATTATTATAACCAAGGTGAGAGTAAAAGAAGCAAGAGAATCCTGGAATACTGTGGAAACTGATATGAAATACGTCATGGCTGTGAATTTTTCGTAGTTTCCTTTCCAACAGAATCTCTAGAGCCTTCTCTTCTCTATCACATCTCTCTAGCGCTCCTCACTGCGTCCAGCATTACACCACCTTCCTGACCACAGCACACCCATTTTTCAAGAGATTTGTATGGAGTATGGAAGTCAAGAAAATGACAAAATTTGAGACCCTTCTGGTTGACTCATTATAAGTCATATTTAACACTTATTAAATGTTAAATATCAGTGTCCTAGAATCATAGACTCTCAAGGTCAAAAGAGATTTTAAAGGTCTTCCAGTCCAACCAAGTATCCATTCTCAAATTCCCTCTGTAACATTCCTGCCACACAGCTGTATTATTTTTACTGAAACATGTTGATTGATAGAGAATCCACCATCTTCCAAAATGGTCCATTTCACCTTCAGCCTGTTATTCATTCCATTCTTATGTCACCTAAACTAAATACTTTACCTGGGACATTTATTGATAAGAAATCATAAAAAAATCACAGTGCCTGGGGCCTACCTCAGAGAGACTCTGATTTAGAGTCAGTATATTGTCAAAGCTCCCGAAGTGATTCTAATATGCAGCCAGGACTGAGAAACATTGCACTAGACTAGTTTACGCCACACCAGGATGATTATAAAGATTGATATACAGATGATGATACATTCCTTGCTGATTATACAGAAGAATTAAGCCACATGATAGCATGGAAAGAGTACAAGGTTTGAATTCAGACAGGCCCGGCCCAACCACTTCCTAAGTGAGTGACCTCAGCCAGGTTGCCTAGCTGTCCTGAGCCTCAGTTTCCACATCTGCAAATAGAGGACAATAGTAACTACTGGGGAGTTTGAGGAGATACTCGACTCCACATGACCAGTTCGGTGCTGTCATGTCCACCTGAGCCTTCTCCAGGTAAACATGGTGGACAGACCCCAGGGTGGTCCCACAATTCCCACTCCTTGGTGTTCATACCCTGTAAAACGCTCTCCCCTTGAGTGTATGTGGGACCTGTGACTTCCTTCTAACCAACAGAATATTCAGAGATGAGGTGATTTTGCAGATAATTAAGGTTCCAAATCAGTTGATTGTGAGTTAATCAAAGGGATGAGTCTCCTGGGTGGGCCTGACTTAATCAGGTGAATGCCCTTTAAAAGAGAGACTGGGTCCCCCGTGAAGGCACAGACAAGCAGGAGATACTCTCTCTTACAAGGCAAGGAACTGTGGATGGGCCACTAGAAACTGCAGGTGCCTCTAGAGCCTGAGGGCAGCCTCCAGTCAGTAGCCAGTAAAAAATTCAGAGTTCTCAGCCATATAGCTTCAAATGAATTTTGCCCACAACCTGAGTGAACTCAGAAGCAGACCCTCTCTCAGTCAAGCCTCTAAATAAAGATGCAGCCTGTGAGACCCTGGACAGAGGACCCAGTTAAGCTGTGCCCAGACTACTAAGCCATGGAAACTTTGACATAATTAATAGCATGTTGTTTTGAGCCACTAAGTTTGTGGTAGTTTGGTCTGCAGTATAAAACTAATACCATTTTGTTTGAATTTTTTCAGTCTTTTCATGGCTCTGGTAACTCTACCCCAAACATCTCCACTTTAGCTAAATTTCCTTTGAAGTGTGGCTTGCAAAAGTGGATGCAACCATCACAGAAAAAAATTATTCAGGCAGAAAGCATTAATGGATGCTAAATTTGGGGTTGTGGCAGTCGCCTAAATTTAATGAGAAACATGATATTTATAATTAAATTTGATTATGCCCTGTTTTTATATTTATATATAATAATTTATATTAATCTATTCTAGTTTGTATTAATCACTTGAGTTGCATAACGACCTCACTAGCTTTACGTTATTTTGGGGATATAGCCATGTACATGCATGTGCACACACACCTGTGTAGATTATCCAGCCAATCAGGAAAAATCTCAGAACCTTAGTATTCCTCTTTTCATATTTGCACAGGCAAAGTACATTTAGAAGTACCTCTAGGGCTTCCCTGGTGGCGCAGTGGTTGAGAGTCCGCCTGCCGATGAAGGGACATGGGTTCGTGCCCCGGTCCTGGAAGATCCCACATGCTGCAGAGCGGCTGGGCCCGTGAGCCATGGCCGCTGAGCCTGCGCGTCCGGAGCCTGTGCTCCGCAACAGGAGAGGCCACAGCTGTGAGAGGCCTGCGTACCGCAAAAAAAAAAAAAAAAAGACACCTTTATTACACTTAGGAAATTCCACTTAGGAAATTCCAATTCTAGGAGATCTATGATGGAAATGGGGATAAAGAACAAATATATATTTCTTTTTATACATCACAATATCGCATGCAGTCTGTAGGGTGAGCCCTAATCCAATATGACTCTATCCTTAAAAAAAGGTGAAATTTGGACACAGAGGCACGCACACAGAAAAAAATGCCCTGTGTACATGAAGGTAAGATAGGCTGGGACCTGGGACCCTTTACTGCAGTGCTTGCACCTGGACAAATGTCTCATTGAACAACAAAACACAAAGGAACTTATAAGGGACTAAAAATAACTGCACTCATGCACAGCTGGGTCAAATTGTGAACAATAAGATACGAAGAGGCCGAAAAACAACTGCCACTTCTGAGGTGCTGGGAGCAAAAGCAGGGTACTGTGCATGGTCCCTGCACACAGCATCACCAAGGGGGTGGGCAGACCGCCTAAGCCGGCCCTCCACCCAACCCACCGATCCGCTCCTACCGCCAACCCATTTAAAGAACGAGCTAGCCACCCCACTCAGAGATTGACCAAGGGACACCTGTTACTTGTTTTCACTCCCTTGTGCTGCAGCATGAGTCTCAATAAAGCCTTGCCCGAATTTCTCCTCTGGCCTCTTATCAATTTCTATTGATTAAAGAATCCAAGAACAGGTAGGTAACAGGTAGAGATCAGGGTGATGTGTATACAAGACAAAGAACACCAAAGATGGCCAGAAAACCATCAGAAGCTAGGTGAGAGGCTTGAAACGGTTCTCAGAGGAAACCAATTCTGCCATTGCCTTGGTTTTGGAATTGTAGCCTCCAGAACTGTGAGACAATAAATTCCTATTGTACAAACATCCAGCGTGTGGTACTTTGTTACAGCCACCTGTTTAAAAAAAAGAGACAACAGGCCTAAAGTGGGGTAACTTGTGCTAAGCCCCAAGTCAGCAAACCTAGACTTAAAACCTACTCTAACTGCAGTTTCAGCCTCTCCTTGGAATGTAATCTTAACCAGTCATCCTGGAACTTCCTGGCCAGCACTACTGAGAGACTCTGCCTTCCTCCAAAAGGAAGGTGATCTTGTCAGAAATAATCCTTTCTTTTATTTATGATTTCCTATCCCACTCATTTCTGACTTTAAAAGCCATTCCTTCTTTGCAGCTCTTTGGAGTTCCTTTCTATTTGCTAGATGAGACGTTGCCTCATTCATGAATCATTGAATAAAGCCAATTAGATCTTCAAATTTACTCAGTTGAATTTTGTTTTTTAACAAGCCCTAGCAAACTAATACATAATTCAATGTTAAAAATTAACCCAAATCCCAAAGGAAACCAAAAAAAAAAAACCCACATAAAATGAGTGTTCACTTTTTTGATAGTCATACATTCATAAGGTGATGTTTATTTTCATAGATAATGATAGTACAAAAATATGATTCTCAAAGTAAAGTCTTTACACATGGATTAACCTTACGTCGGAAACTGAAGAGATTCTTAAAAGAAAGAGGAATATTCTACAGAGAAAGAAAAAGGAATAATTTAGAGTGCATGTATTTTAATAGAAACTAAGGAAGAATTTTCAAATATACAAATGGAACAGAACAATAAAGAGGGTTAAGAGACAAGCGCACTTTCTTAATAAAATGATGAAATCACAAATGCTTGAATAGATTAAGAAGATAATAATGAGTTGTCGAAGAGAATGCATTTGGACATATCTTTTAAATTTTAATTCTTTACAAAGAACTATAAATTGTTATATTTGCAATTTAATCATTACTTTTTAAGTCTTTCAGTTCCTTGAAATTTCCTACTAAAGAATTGTCAGTAAAAAGATGTGGAAAAAGATGTTTTGTGTTGAATTTGAATATATTATTCACTTAATTACAACCTTCATGTAACAAAGGTTTCTTAATGTAGTCTCATTTAAAATTAATAGATAAATACTCAGTGAATCCAAATGTTTAATGAGCTACAAGGTTTATTAACATTCCCATTTTATTTATTTTTAGCTTTATTAAAGCTCATCTATTGCCCACAGGCTTGTGATGCACATATCACATAATAAAAAAGCAAAATTAAATTTAAACTCTTAAGTAGCAGAGTGAACACGAACATGGCTACATTATTTCAGAACTGCCAAATTTAAAACTGAAGATTAAAGTTTTTATTTGCTATTAATTAATATTATATTTATACATGAAGAGAGTGCAAACAAGTGCAAAAGTTACCAACAGACTTATAAAATGATATTTTACATGAAAATTAATATAATTTGTAGCTTAGGAGTAGCGCTACTGCTCAAATAAATACCTCCCTCATCTATTGATGATGGCAGAAATTATTACAGTGATTGATTCCTGAGTAACATAAATATTTTTAAAGAGGGCAACATTTTAAGCTATCCTCAGTGAAAACACTTGAGATCTCAACCTAAGTGCCCATTTTTATAGCTGGCAGGTGGGGCCTTAGGGAGGGAGTGAAGGAAAGAAGCATCTGGAGTCTGGAAGCACCAAAACCGGCATTTGTCAGTGTCCTTATTTTATTTATATCTACCTATTCAGGATTCTATTTTTCCAAATGAACGTCTTCATGTTTTGGAAGTCATAGCCCCAGACACTGGATAGACTTGTGCAAACCATGGTCTAACTTCAATTTATTTGCAAACATTTATTGAGTTTCTATTACGCCCAAGATACTGAGCTAGATTTTATGGCAGATACAAACATAAGAAAGATATAGTGACCAAGTCTTTGGACGCTTACAATCTGCAAGGGTATAAAATAAGTTTAAAATTTACTAACAACACAAGCAGTATAGCATGATGGGTAAGAACAAAGACCCAAGAATTACACTGGGTTGAATTGTGGCTCCAACCTAATGAGTCATGTAACTTCTCTGTGTTTCAGTTCCTCAGCCATGCAATGGGAATAGGTTGTTATGAAGACTAACTGAGTTAATAAATGCAAAGCACCTAGAGCAGTGTAAACAATAAGTATGAGGTAAGGGTCATTTGAGAAAACTAAAAACAAAGGGCTAATGGATTCAAGGGAGGGCAAGATGGCATTTGGTGGGAAAATCAGGAATACTTTCCTAAGATAGAGAGCATAAGGCAGCAATGTTAGTCATTCCCCCTCCCCCCTTCATAGGCAAAAGAACTTCTCCACCTTTGTAGAAAGTACCTCTGCCATTCTGTTGCCTGACAGGTTCACTTAATGTGTGGGTAGTACTGTAACATATTCTTTTTCTTTAGTTTTCCCTTTCTCCTTGGTCACAGTGAGAATAACTTGTGCTAAAACTGTCATTTTATAACAAAAATATGTCAACATTCCACACAGTCTTTGCAAGAATGTCAGGATAAATTTTTATGATGCGAGTGTCATGAATATCCTTCCACATTCATTTATTTTTAATATATGAAGAAGCAGGTGCTTGTCTGCTAAGGGAATAGAGAACACGAGATGAATTTGGTTCATATCATGGTATTGATTTTTTAGGATGGCACAGATATTGGTGTGGTTAGGGCTCAACCAATAGTCTAGAACAAATCAAAAATAATTTATCATGCTTATCCGAAGTAAAATACTAATGCCTTTTCAAATATTTGTACATTATATACAGCTTCCTTAAAAATAAGTCTTAAAAACTATATAAACTTTTAAAATGTTAACTTTTTCGATTTTCCTTTAACTTAGGGATATAGGTATTGTGGGTTGAATTATGTCCCCCCAAAAGATATACTGTAGTCCTAATCCCCACTCACATACCTGTAAATATTACCTTACTTAGAAATAGGGTCTTTGCAGATGTTATCAAGTGATAAAATCATCGTAGATTACAGTGGACCCTGATCAAATTACAGTATCTTATAAGAAGAGGTAAATTGGGACACAGAGATAGAGCACACAGACCCAAAGAGAAGAAGATCACGTAATGAAGAAGGAAGATTGGAGTGATGCACCTTTAAACCAAGGAATGCCAAGGATTGCCGGCAAACACCAGAAACTAGGAAGAGGTGAGGAAGGATTCTTTCCCAAAGACTTCAGAGGGAGCAAGGCCCTGCTGACACCTTGATTTTAGGCTTCTAGTCTCCAGAACTGTGATAGAATAAACATCTGCTGTTTTAAGCCACCCCACCTATATTCCTTTTTTTGTTTGTTTGTTTGTTTGTTTGTGGTACTCGGGCCTCTCACTGTTGTGGACTCTCCCGTCGCGGGGCACAGGCTCCGGACGCGCAGGCTCAGCGGCCATGGCTCACGGGCCCAGCCGCTCCACGGCATGTGGGATCTTCCCGGACCGGGGCATGAACCCGTGTCCCCTGCATCGGCAGGCGGACTCTCAACCACTGTGCCACCAGGGAAGCCCCCACCTATATACTTTGTTATGGCAACCGCAAGAAACGAATACAGTTAGGTTAGTTCATTCACTCGGCAATACTTATTGCGTCTGTCATGTATTGAGCACTGTACCAAGTGCTGCGGATACTGTGAGCAAGGGCAACAAAGTCCCAGTTCTTGGGCACTTGTGTTCTTGCAGAGAAGACAAACATAAAACAAACTAACATTCATGAATCTGAATACAAACATTCTACCCAAAGCACCTCTCTCAAGTCGTTCTCTAACACATTAGTTTGTTTAATTTTCTTTATAATTTTCATCAAGATAATGAAATTATCTCGCTTGTTTTGTCCTATGACTGTGGTCAGTCTTCTCTCATTCTGTCTCCGGTTTTTAGAAGAGTACATGACATCGTAGACACCCAATAATTGCTGAAAGAAAGAATGAATGCGGGACTTCCCTGGTGGTCCAGTGGGTAAGACTTCACGCTCCCAATGCAGGGGGCCCGGGGTTCGATCCTTGGTCGGGGAACTAGATCCCGCATGCAGGCCACAACTAAGAGTCCGCATGCCGCAACGAAGATCCCATGTGCTGCAACTAAGACAGGGCACAGCCAAAAAAAAAAAAAAAAGGAATGAATGAATGAATGAAAGAGAAAAGGTATAGAATAAGAGTACTTATGAAGGAGATATGACCTCTTCTAAAAGATCAAAACAGCCTTCCCTGTAGAAGTGATATTTGGGCAGAGTTATAAATAGAAGTTAACAGCTCACTAGGGACTAATGTGAGTTAATTTGAAGAATAGGCAGGAAAGAATGCTTCAAGCAAAGAAAATAGCACTTATGAAGGCCCTGAGGCTTTAGAGAAAAGAATACAATACATTTTAGAAATTCAAAGGTCAAGGTGGCTAGGACCCAAAAAGCGAAGTGGAGGTCCCATCACGGTGAGTCTGGCGGAGCCAGCAGTGGCCAGATCATTGAGGCCAGGCTAAGCATTTTGACCTTCTCCTAGTAGAGTGGGAAATCTTCGCAGCGTTTTCAGAAGGAGAGTGAATAATCACGTTTATGTTTACCTTTCAAAAATTTCTCTCTGGCTCCAGACTAGGTAATTGAAAGCCAACAAGAGTGGACATGGTGCAGGGTGGGGGTGGGGGTGACTCAGGGGCTGTTACAGCAGTCTGGATGAGAGATAAGACTAGCTCAGAGCAGAAAACTAGCTACAGAGAAACAGATTCAAAGATTGTATAAGTATCGAAAAAAAAAAAAACAAGCAGAAGATTGTAGTTGATTAGATGTGAAGGAGCAAAGGATGAAAACCAGGGTTCTGGCTTGTGCTGCTGGGTCAATGGGGTATCATTTTTTTCTGATAAGGAACTAGAAAAGAATCAGATAGCAAAGCATGGGTAAGAGTTTAGTTTTGACCATGTTGAATTGAGGTTCTAATGACACATCCACATGCAGATGCTGAGTAGGCAGGGTCACAGATGAGTCTAGATCTTGTCAGAGAGGCCTGGGCCAGAGACATCAATGAAAGGAATCACAGACCCAGAGATGGTAATTGATCAAAATACTTAAAGAGAAGAGAAAAAGGTTTTGGATTATGTCTTGAGAAACCAAAGCACTTGGATATATCCTTAATTTCTTTACAATCTAGAGTAAATCATTTTTATTTTCTTGAATACAAGCTCTCCATTGCTTGTTTTAAAAAATTAAACACGTACTGAAAAACAACAAATCTTCTGAATTTTATTCTTAACATTGAGATCTTAAATTTTACTAAATGGTGATGATAAAATTTAATTTGCTTCAAATATCTATCAATGATAAACCTATAGCAATTAAACCACTTGCATTTACTTTGTACACTTGTCAACCCCAAGTAAATTTTGGATAAATATTCTTCATGTAAGACATTAACTTGCCTTGCAATATTCAAGCTTCCTGTATAAACATCTACATACAAACCCAAACCCAAGAGAAGTATTGTCATCAGATTGAATTCTCATTTCCTTCTCAACTTTGAACTACTTTTCCATTTTCAATATGTCTTTGGATTATTGAGAACTTGATGACCAGAAGAGAGGCAAGAAAGAGAGCAATGACATAATACCATGACTAATTCACAAAACTAACTTTGGGTTATAAGAGTGTGAAAACACATGTGGGAAGCAATAACACATACAGAGTTTTCTTTCCAGAAACTGCTTTTGAAATGGGCAACATTAGAGAATGTTTATAGAATTCAATTTCCACTTAATTCAGAGGGAAAATTGCAAATTTTAAGATGCCTTCCTATTATTTACAAAACAAAGCTTATTTATAACCAACCCATCCTTGAAGAGCCTTTCATGTTAAAATTTATCTATTCTGTCCCTTTTCATCATCCTTGACTCAAAACTTGATTATAAAGTCATAAACACTCTCTCCTCTTCTCCCCTCATTATTTACATAATTAACTTATCAGTGTCAATTGCATAGAATCCTTTTTAGAAATCATTGGTTCAATTTTATTTTCATAGGTGAGGAAACAGCTCAAAGACATTAATCAACTTCTCCCAAAATACACACTACTTTTACTTTTCTTTGGTTCAAACCTGTACATTACCATTCATATGTGATAAGTCACCTTTCCATATTTTGGAGGGAAACACTGTGCTGAACTAGACCCTGTCTATCATTATACCCAAGTTTTACCCCACTATAAGTAAACTTCACTCTAACAGTAGACGAACCAACTTCCCAATTATCTTTTAATGGTTACTGGCATCCCATATTATATTGAATAAAACTCTTATGAAAGAATATTAGTGCACTTCAGTTTGAGCTGTCCTTCTCTCTATTGCATTATGAGGTATTTATAATGCTCCTTTACCCCAGTATAAAGTAAAATCTGTATTTCCATGATGAGCATATTTGTACCGTACTTTACTTCATAATATGAAGGGGAATCTTAAGGGGAAATCACAAACCTTCACTCCTTATCACAAAAATAGGAATTTGACTGCCACTGCTCCAGAAATCTCACAAAATAAAAAGGGTTTGTAAATGCTGAATTTTCTTAAAAAAAAAAAGATTACAAATATATTTTTATCTCCTCTTGAAGTTTACCCCATTTGCTTCTCATTTCTCAAAGTGGCCTTTGGAAACATTTCAATCTTCAATTCATGAGCAGGGAAAAAAACATTCATTCCTGATTTAATGAAGTAATTTTAGAAACGAGTTTCTAAAGACAGTACTAGGGTATCGCTATGGACACAAGGGAGAAAAAGGAAATTTTTGGCCAAGTATGACTCAACATCTACAATCTCAGAATATACATTTATGTAATGGGAGAATTAGGTATACACTTAAGACTTTCTCATGTTCTCACTGCAACTGAATAAAATCCAAGCTCCTTACTAAGTCCTAGAAGACCTGTCACCATCTTGATATTGCCTGACTCCAGTGTCATCTCAGAACACTTCCTCGCTTTTTACCTATCCACCACGTGTCCCTTGAAGATGACAACCTACATCTGACTTCAAGACCCTTGCTTTAGATTTTCCCAATGCCTGGGATATTCTTACTCTTGATCTTTACATAGCATAATGGCCTTCCCTGACCATCCTGTCTATACACACCTGCCCACCTCAGGTCTTCCCCATTATCCCGCAGGGCATTTGTTACTATCTGAAATCATTGCTATTTTAAGGTTTATTATACATTTTCCCCCACTAGATTGTAAACTAAATGAGAAAAGGGAATTTAATCCTAATTTACTGCTTGGTTCTTAGGCATGTAGATCAGCACATAGCTGATGCTCAGTTAATAGGTATTAAATAAATGTAACATTGATGTCGGTCTACCGCTATATTTTATTCACTCAACTACATTTATTGTCTACTATGTGTAAGATAACTTGCTAGGCATTACCTAAGAGTAAAATAAAAAAAAAATTCTTCAAATTTCTAAAATCAATGCTAAAGGGGATGGTGGGGGAGGGATAAATTAGGAGTTTGGGATTAACATATACATGCTACTATGTGTGAAACAGGTAAACGGTATGGACCTTCTGTCTAGTACAGGGAATGATACTCGGTATCTTGTGATAACATATAATGGAAAAGAATCTGAAAAGGAATACATATGTATATATATGTGTGTGTGTGTATGTGTGTGTGTGTATAGCGAATCACTTTGCTGTACATCTGAAACTAACACAACATTGTAAATTAACTATACTTCAATTTTAAAAAGCAAACAAAAACAAAACAAAACAAAAAAACAGGTGTCAAGAAAAAAATTTCTGAAATCGGAGGGAAAATCACAACACACAAGGGATTAATCTCCAAAATATACAAACAGGTCATTCAGCTCAATATCAAAAAAACAAATAATACAGTCAAAATATGGGTGGAAAATAGACATTTCTCCAAAGAAGACATGCAGATGGCTAAAAAGCACGTGAAAAGATGCTCAGCATCACTAATTATTAGAGAAATGCAAATCAAAACTGCAATGAGGTATAACTTCCACTGTCAGAATGGCCATCATCAAAAAATCTACAAACAATAAATGCTGGAGAGGGTCTGGAGAAAAGGGATTGCTCCTCGCTCTTCCACTATGCAGAACAGTATGGAGGTTCCTTAAAAAACTAAAAATAGAGTTACTATGTGATCCAGCAATCCCGTTCCTGGGCATATATGTGGAGGAAACAATAATTCGAAAAGATACATGCACCCCAATGTTAATTGAAGCACTATTTACAATAGCCAGGACATGGAAGCAACCTAAATGTCCATTGACAGAGGAATGGATAGAGAAGATGCGGTACATATATACAATGGAATATTACTCAGCCATATAAAAGAACAAAATAATGCCATTTGCAGCAACATGGATGGACCTAGAGATTGTCAAACTGAGTGAAGTAAGTCAGACATAGGGAGACAAATACCATATGATATCACTTATATATGGAGTCTACAAAAAGGGTACAAATGAACTTATCTACAAAACAGAAACAGAGTTACAGATGTAGAAAAACTTATGATTACCAGGGGTAAGAGAGGGGGGAGGGATAAAGTAAGAGTTTGGGATTGACATATACACACTACTCTATATAAAATAGATAATTAATAAGGACCTACTGTATAGCACAGGGAACTCTACTCAATACTCTGTAATGGCCTATATGGGAAAAGAATCTAAAAAAGAGTGGATATATGTATATGTATAACTGATTCACTTTGCTGTACACCTGAAACTAACACAACATTGTAAATCAACTGCACTCCAATAAAAATTTTTTTAAAAAAGAAGGAAAATCAAATCCTAAAATTATAAAACTATAGTATTGAACTTTAACTTACAGATCACCTAGTGCAGCTTCTTTATCCTACAAAGGAGGGAACTAAGGGATAGAGATAATAGTGTCTTGCCCAGGATGACACATGTTTTCTCTATGTTTCTTGAAATGAAGGTGCTAAGTCAGATCCTCAAAAGAATATTTATAGTGCTAACATATGAAGTTGCTTCCCACCAATGAAGTAAAATTTACTATTATAAACATTATTACTATGATTCTTACTACTACTTCTACTAAACTATGGTGTAGACATGACACAGTATTTTATTTCCTAAACATGAGAATGACTATGTCTATAACACATGCCAAATCCTTTAAACACCAAATAATTAGATCAATTCAGTCACCCAAATACATAAATTCCATCAGCTCTTTATCAATGAACAGACTATCTCCTGCTTAAACAAGCTGACAATAAAAATCAAGGACTACAGCCCCCAAACGGTTGAATCAGCAGTCCTGTAAAAGATACAATCACATACTGAGGCAAACATATTGAACTGATGATTTAATTCTGTGAGTAAGTTAAGGCTTGCAGTACCTCACACAGCGCCTGTAACAGCGGGGTCAGTAACTACAGAATTGAATATGCTACAGATACTAAGTAACCATCAAATAGCGGCCAGACAGATGGATGAAGGGAAGAATGATTTGATTCCTGAAACCTTCCACCACCAGGTGTGTGCTATCTGCTTCATACCTGTCATTGTGCTTGGAGCAGCTGATCTTTCTGGCATCATTTAGGGAAGCAAAGAATCCTTAGTGTTGGGGTTAATTTAGGGTTAAAATAAGCTTTTTTAAAGTTTATCTCTATGAAGATTTCACTTTACCCACATCCATCTCATCTAAATGACCATTTAGCTACTTTTTAGAGATATTCACAGCTGTGCTTTAATAACTTTTACATACTTCGCAACATAATATGTAGAAAATCTGGTCCAATAACTAACACAAAAAGCCCTTCAACTGTCATTTTAGTTTACCAAGTATTTTTTTAAACTCATATCTTTTAAGAAGATAACATTTTGAAATAGAAACAGTTCATCTTTTCACTCTGTTGGAAGGTAATGAATTTGGTGGGTTTTAAGTAATTTTTAAATTAATACAATCAGGTCCGCCCACTAGAGCCATGATAGCTTGTATTGTACATTGACAAAATGACATGGGGGAAAGTTAAGGGGCGAGAGGAAGAAGGAAAACGGAGCTTCCTTTTCACCCCAGAGATGCTCTGTTTGCTGCCTCTATCATAATAACTTAACAAATCCCCTTTGCAAAAGCCCTTATTGTGCCCTAAATAGCATAGAAAGCCTAAGTTATTCCTTACACATTAAGAACATAGTATTTCACATTAAATTTGTAGACTTCACCAAGAGCTACACGACATGGTAATTACATACACAATATAAGTAAGCGGTTGAAATGGTTAACAGGCTCTGGAGTCATAGAAACTTGCATTCAGATCCCGGCCTCCACTCACCAGCTGCCTGACCCTTGGAACATTATCTAATTTCTCTAAGCCTCAGTGTCTTCATCTGTGAAATCAGAATAACGGTACCTGTTCCAAACCATTATTGTGAGTTAAATAAATGCTTGATGTCCCTGACACACAGTAGACCTTCCGGAAAAGTAATTAGTAGTAGTAATAATGAGAGTATAAATGGCTTAAATACTTCAATCACCAACTAAAAGCACAAACATATCTGTTAATGTGAATTCAGCAGTTTTAAACTTAACCATAGTGTTTCCACCCACTCACCACTACAAGATCCAAATGGGAGTAAATGGACAGAAGTGAGCCACACAACCTGTATTCTCTTTTATGAGAGTTTTCTAATTAGCACATTAACGAATTCACTCCTTAACAAATGTGCAATTTGTAAACACAAACTGTTGTCTCAGACATTGATAACTTAAGTGATTTTATAAATGGAAATGCATTACAAACTTGCAATTAGACATAATTAACAATTGCACACAGTAATTTGTTTTCTCTTCATGTTGGACCTTTTAAATTTAATAAATTTATGATTCTAACAAGGAGACTATATCAGGCATTAATTAAAATCTTTAGTATTTGGGGTCAATATGTAACTTTCATTAAATGGATCCAGCATTATCAAAATAAATCTCAAAAATAATTCACTCCCAAACAGTATGGAGGTTCCTTAAAAAACTAAAAATAGAACTACCATACAGCCCAGCAATCCCACTACTGGGCATATACCCTGAGAAAACCATAATTCAAAAAGAGTCATGTACCAAAATGTTCATTGCAGCTCTATTTACAAGAGCCAGGACATGGAAGCAACCTAAGTGTCCATCAACAGATGAATACATAAAGAAGATGTGGCACATATATACAATGGAATATTACTCAGCCATAAAAAGAAACGAAATTGAGTTGTTTGTAGTGAGGTGGATGGACCTAGAGTCTGTCATACAGAGTGAAGTAAGTCAGAAAGAGAAAAACAAATACTGTATGCTAACACATATATATGGAATCTAAGAAAAAAAGGGGGGGTCATGAAGAACCTAGGGGCAAGACAGGAATAAAGACACAGACCTACTAGAGAATGGACTTGAGGATATGGGGAGGGGGAAAGGTAAGCTGTGACAAAGTGAGAGAGTGGCATGGACATATATACACTACCAAACGTAAAATAGATAGCTAGTGGGAAGCAGCTGCAGAACACAGGGAGATCAGCTTGGTGCTTTGTGACCACCTAGAGGGGTGGGATAGGGAGGGTGGGAGGGAGGGAGACGCAAGAGGGAAGAGATATGGGAACATATGTATAACTGATTCACTTTGTTATAAAGCAGAAACTAATACACCATTTTAAAGCAATTATACTCCAATAAAGATGTTAAAAATAATATTAATAATAATTAACTCCCAAAATATTAATACTTTAAATGTAAGCCTTCTGCATTGACATATATACACTACCAAATGTAAAATAGGTAGCTAGTGGGAAGCAGCCGCATAGCACAGAGAGATCAACTAGGTGCTTTGTGACTATCTAGAGGGGTGGGATAGGGAGGGTGGGAGGGAGACTCAAGAGGGAGGGGATATGGCGTTACATGTATACGTATAGCTGATTCACTTTGTTTTAAAGCAGAAGCTAACACACCACTCTAATAAAGATGTTAAAATTATTTTTTTAATAAAATAAAATAAATCTAAGCCTTCTGAACATATTTTTAGCAGTAATCTTTTTTCTTTTACTTTTCAGATTGAGTGGATTATATGAAAGTAGCAGTGAAGTTTTGTTTTCCTGCTTAGATCCTATCTAAAACTGTGCTTTGCACGTAAAAGGGGCTCAACATCACTATTATAAATGGGATTCACCTGCAAATTTGTATGCAAATTTGGGGAAGACTTAACTTCAAAACAATCAAAAAATATTTAGGGGCTTCCCTGGTGGCCCAGTGGTTGGGAGTCTGCCTGCCGATGCAGGGGACACAAGTTCGTGCCCCGGTCTGGGAGGATCCCGCATGCTGCGGAGCGGCTGGGCCCGTGGGCCATGGCCGCTGGGCCTGCGCATCCGGAGCCTGTGCTCTGCAGCGGGAGAGGCCACAGCAGTGAGAGGCCCGCGTACCGCAGAAAAAAAATATATATATATATTTAGAACAAACCTGAGAATGCGATTAACACCAAAATATTTAGTAAAAAAAAATTAGTCTTCTATATAAGATGTTTTTCTACATGAGGACAAACAAAAAAGATTGCCCAGTGAATTCAACAATTCATTCTGAACACCCAAACTACAAGTAGTACTAAAGAACATTAAAATTTTATCCATAATGCTTTAAAAATTAAATTCCTAATTCATATTTGAGTTACACTATGTTTAACAATTTTCCTTTCTCTTAATAAACAATTGTTTAAAGAAAACGTAGTGCAAAAAAACACCCTATTAAATCAGGTTTTGTAATTATTCATCTTGTACTAATGCCTGTTATTAGCTATTCTATGGTTATACCTATGGACCTCTTTAAAATCAGATAGTAAATCTGGCCTTTTATGAGTGACAATCTTATATTCTTTCTTATATGTCACTTTTATATGTAAAGAATTAGAGGGAGGGGGAGTTACTTTAAAAAATAAAATAAAACCCTGGGCTCATAGACTCCAAATAATCAAAAGGGCTATGGCGCCATCTTGTGGAAAAACATATCTAATTAGTAAAATGCTTTGATTCCATTAAGAAAAAAAAAAATGTAATTGAATTCCCTGGCCACCAACTGTAGTTTCTTTTAATGATATATTATTTTAAAACGCTTTAATCTGGAATGTCTGTCAAACAGCAAAGGATGGTATTATCCTAGAGGATTAACATATATAATGCAGAAACCATGTGATTTATGTCCATGCTTTGGATAAAGAGAAAATACAAGGTTAATATCTTTATTAGAGGTTGCTCTGGAACCAAAGAAGGAATCTGAAAAGAGTGAGAAAGGGGGGAAGGGAGAATAAAGCTGCAGCTCTTGGCTTTTCCACCCTTCTTTTCAAATTGAAAGGAAATAGGAAAACCCTTAATATGGCTGCAGCACAGTTTCCAAAGGAATTATTAAGGGAGCATTTTCTTTAATTTCCATAATCAGAAATAAGGGAATTAGTCAAAGAGGTGGGAGGGAAAATAAGGTTGGTTGAGTGAGATCAGAGAAGTACACATCTCTTTCTTTCTTCCTTTAGTTCAATTAACCAAAAATGTGTTGGGAGGCTACAGTGTGCCAAGCACTTGCTAGGCACCGGAAGTGAAAGATGACTAATATGCACAGCCCCTCCCTAAACACACTTAGGGGACTAGTGAAGTACACAGATCATTTCAAGGTGGAGGGAATGCTGAGGAAGGCCACTCTGGGAATTATGCTGTCTGTAGGACATTGATCAGAACCTTGAGGGGTAAGAGAAAGAAGACAAGATTTCTCACTCATTCTCCCAAATCAGTGGGTAGAACCAAACGCCAAAACCTTGGGTGAACCCTATCCTCCAACGTACTTTTCAAAGTACTTTACAGACAACTGTGCATCCCATACAAACCCTGAAAAAAGCATAGAGTCCAGAATGTCCCTTCTATAGAATTAAACAGCCTCTCTTTCCTCTGTGCTCCCATAACAATTTGCTCATAACCTAATATGGAACTGAGCTCCTTATGAATAACTCTGAACAATATTTACCTGCCTGCTTCTCTTAAGACTGTGAGTTCTTTGAAAATCAAGACTGTCTTACTTATCCTATTGTGCTTAACACCAACCACGGTGCATATTCAGCACTCAGCACGTCTGTTGAATTGAATCAGTTATATTTTATGATAGTGTTTGTCTCTGGCCACAGTGATAAGCTCCTAGGTAAGAATGATTCAGGTATTCCTTAAGTCACCAAGTGCAGCATTAACCAATAGTGGTGCTGATTTGTTTCTAAGGCTGTCATTTACCAAGCTCTTGTTTTGGGGTTTTCAGCCCTGAACCTATTTTTAAAACTCCATCTCCTGAACAAACAAGGGCAGTGGATAAAAGAAAAATTGTCTCTGTATCTTTATCTATGTTTTTAATTTATGGGTGGCAGACTTGAGGGTGACTTTCTTCTAAAATGTTCTAAATTTTCTTTCTTTAATCAAATAAAAATCGAAAAATGTAGCTTACTTACCTGCTAGAGAACTAAAAGAAAAAAAGCAAGAAAAAATAATACTATCCAAGAAAATGACAAATCTTAGTGTGGTACATTTCCCTCCTGCTCAACTCTGTCCTCTCCCAACTCTTAGCTCTCACTCCCCTGCCCCAAACCCTCACCTGGACTCAATTTTTTACCTAAGATATTAACACAGGATTACAGAAGAGTTAGCAGCAGCCACAGAAAGAGACTTTGTTATATTGAATAAATCATTAAAACAGAGCAATCTGGAATCCAATTTTTGTCTTACGTGACTTACTTTTATTTCCGTTTTATTTGGTCACACTTAAGCACTCACCTCAAGATATTCGCAGTGCGCTTGATGTCAACAAGAAACAAAACTCACTTACCAACTTTTAATCAGCAAATGGAAGTAAAGATCTCTAGAGAAACCACTGTTAAACAAGTTCAACTTCTTGTTTCAGAAGTGTCCTACACTTGCTGTGTGCCTGGATACTAAAATACAGAGAATGGAGAAATACATTGGAGAAAAAACAGTCTCTTTAATAAGGGGTGCTGGGAAAACTGGACAGCTACATGTAGAAGAATGAAATAGGAACATTCTCTAACACCATACACAAAAATAAACTCCAAATGGATTAAAAACCTAAATGTAAGATTGGACACTGCAAAACTCTTAGAGGAGAACATAGGCAGAACACTCTTTGACATAAATCACAGCAAGATCTCTTTCAATCTGTCTCCTAGAGTAACAGAAAAAATATATATATAAATAAACAAATGGGACCTATTAAACTCAAAAGCTTCTGCACAGCAAAGGGAACCATAAACAAAACGAAAAGAATGGGAGAAAATATTTGTAAACAATGTGACTGACAAGGGCTAAATTTCAAAAAAAAAATCAAAAAAACAAACAACCCAATTACAAAATGGGCAGAAGACCTAAATAGACATTTCTCCAAAGAAGACATATAGATGGCCAAGAGGCACATGAAAAGATGCTCAACATCACTAATTATTAGAGAAATGAAGATCAAAACTACAATGAAGGGACTTCCCTGGCAGCCCAGTAGTTAAGACTCTGCACTTCCATGTATGGAATGGGGATTAATTTGTAGAATAAAGTATGAACCCTGTTAAAAAAAAAAAGAAGACTGTGCTTCCAATGCAGGGGGCACGGGTTCAATCCCTGGTCAGTGAACTAAGATCCCACATGTCTCGTGGCATAGCAAAAAAAAACAAAAACAAAAACACTTCAATGAGGTCTCACCTCACACCAGTCATAATGACCATCATCAAAAAGTCTACAAACAATGCTGGAGAGGGTGTGGAGAAAAGAGAACGCACCTACACTGTTGCTAGTAATGTAAATTGGTGCAACCACTATGAAAAACAGTATGGAGGTTCCTTAAAAAACTAAAAATAGAGCTACCATATGATCCAGCAATCCTAATCCCAGGCACATATCCAGAGAAAACCATGATTCAAAAGGATACATGCACCCCAATATTCAGAGCAGCACTATTTACAATAGCCAGGACATGGAAGCAACCTAAATGTCCATCGACAGATGAATGGATAAAGAAGATGTGGTACCTATATATAATGGAATATTACTCAGTCATTAAAAAGAATGAAACAATGCCATTTGCAGCAACATGGATGGCCCTGGAGATTATCATACTGAGTGAAGTAAGTCAGACATAGAAAGACAAATATCATATGATATCGCTTATATGCAGAATCTTAAAAAAATGATAAAAATGAACTTCACAGACAGAAAACAAACTTATGGTTACCAAAGGGGAAAGGTGGGGGGGCGATAAATTGGGAGTTTGGGATTGACATATACACACTACTGTATTTAAAATAGATAACCAACAAGGTCCTACTGTGTAGCACAGGGAACTCTGCTCAATATTCTGTAATAACCTAAATGGGAAAAGAATTTGAAAAAGAATAGATACATGTATATGTATAACTGAATCACTTTGCTTTACACCTGAAACTAACACAACATTGTAACTAAACTATAGTCCAATGTAAAATAAAAAATAAAAAAAAAATAAGACAGGGAAGACTGTAAGTATGATTGTTCTATATGTATGCGGATCAAGTACCTAATTCCCAACAACTTTATTTTTAAGCGAGGGCCAACAGTATTATAAGCTGGTTTGCAAAGAGGAAATGCTTCAGCAATCATTAAATGAGAGGAAAAATATTGATGTAAAATAATAATTCTTATAGTTTTCTATAGGGTCAAGAATTTAAGCAACCACATATAAAATGCAATGCTGAAACGGGGAACAGTCATTATAATGCACTGCAAATCTCTCTAATTTAAAATGTATTCAAACTGTACTCTCCTAACACAAAGTGCTAAGTGTTACAAGTGCTCTTATTACAGTCTATTTTTAACTCCTACTTTTGATTAAACAACAGATAACACAAAAGGTCCAGGTGTGGTATCTGGTATTTAATTGTTTCCTTCTTTTTTCCCTTCAGAAGTAAGAGCACTGAGAGCATATTTCTCATTTTCTTGGAAAAATTATCGAACCTATCTGAATCTCTGTTTCTTCTTGGGAAGGATAATAACACCGCCTCATCCAGTCATTGTAAGGGATAAAAGATGTAACAGATGTAAATAGCTAATTGTAAATAGTTGCTCAGTAGAAAGTAGTTATCACTATTAGCACTGTTATTATTTTTTAGAGTGGCTTGTTATAAACTGTATATCCAAACTTCTAATCTTTACAATATTCATCAAAATTCAAATCTAAATAGACAAACTGCTCAAATCTTTTAGGTGCTATACAGAAAACCTCAAAGATGATTAGGCAACTTTATGATTACATGTTTCTAAAATATGTGTTTGTTCAAAGCTTCACCTTTGGGATTTTAATAATGACGTAGAATTATCCATCTATATTCTAGTTCGTTCTTCATCAAAAATCAGTTTCCAAAAAGAAAATCCAATGTTACCAATACAAGAATCCTAGTAGTGGCTGGTTGAAAAATTTGAGATCTTGTTGAAAAAGACAAGAATATGTTGTTTTAGCAGCTCTGGGGTAGTTAAGTTGAAAATGCCAAGGAAAGTTATATTTTCGTGGTTGTTATTTTATTACTTTTTCCAGCAATTTTCCATTTTAATACCTTTTAAACCTGTAATTTAGCTACACTTTATTCTTTATTGTATTTCAATCTGGGAGGCAGATTGAAATTAATCAACCTAATCAAAGACCTGAAACCACCAAGAATTCTGGTTCTAGTTCTAGTATTGATTTAGCTCTTACATTTCCATGAATTAAATTAGGATAATAACCTAACTGCTTTCAGGACCATGTTGGCAAGGACTCATCTGCTTCATCTTTGAGTCTCCCCTCTCCTTTCCACTGCCAGTGCTCAGAAAACATTTGTGGAACTGAATTTATCACAGTAAAATTGCTTCCATTAAACAATCAGATATTAATAAAAATTCAACAAAAAACATAAATGACTTTCCTCTTTCCTACAAACTATGCTTATTTTGTTTTTCACAGCACAGTTCTAACTGCCTCATATGAAGCCTGTGAAATTAATTTCTCCTGGTTTCGGTCACTCCAATCACTTCAGCAAGCCCAAGAGAGCCAAGGGCTGAGCTCTGGGGCATTCTGTTGTGTAAGACACAATTAAATGTCCAAAGAAGGGCTTCCCTGGTGGCGCAGTGGTTGAGAGTCCGCCTGCCGATGCAGGGGGCGCGGGTTCGTGCTCCGGTCCGGGAGGATCCCACGTGCCGCGGAGCGGCTGGGCCCGTGGGCCGTGGCCGCTGAGCCTGCGCGTCCGGAGCCTGTGCTCCGCAGCGGGAGAGGCCGCAACGGTGAGGGGCCCGCGTACCGCAAAAAAAAAAAATGTCCAAAGAAGAATCCAGTCAAGGACACTGAGAAGAAAGGTAGATGATAAATCAAAATAGTATGGTGTCCTAAAACCAATTTAAAAAGTTTCAATAAAGTGGATGTGGTCAACTGTGTTAAACACTGGTGACAAACAGAGTAAGATGAGGACTGAGAATGGGTCATCCAATTTGACAAGATGGAAGTTGCCATTGGCCCACAAAGGTGAGGGTTTTGGTAGAATAGGGGAATGAAAGCCTGATTAGAATTGTCATGAGGATGGGAGCTGAGGCTGCGGAAACATCAAGGTTTGCTATAAAGGATGGTAAATAAGTTGATAGCCATAGAGAGCATAGAAGCAAGGGAGGTTCCTTTTCTCCTTTTGTTTAATATTGTTAATTAATAATAGAGCACATTATAGCAGAGAAGAAAGACATGTAATGATGTAAGACAGAAAAGAGGTCATTATAAGCAGTAAAGTTCTTGAGAAAGTGGAAAGAGATGGAATCCAGTGCACAAGTAGAGGATTTTCCTAAAATAGAGAAAGAGACACTTTCATTGTAACAGAAGGCTATAGATGAGGGTAGGCTGGTTGGTGGAAAAATAGCTTTATCTTCTGATTGCTTCTGCGTTTTCAGTGAGATTAGAAGGAAAATCATCCACTGACAGTGAGGAGCAGAGAAGAGGGGCTCGAAATTTGAGAAGAAGAAGGTGTAAGATAGTAATCTCTGAGAGAGAGAAAATAAATCAATAAGGAAATGGGAACTGTGGTCGACTGAACCGCAGAGACTGCATTAAGGCCCACTTGAGACACAGTCATAAAATTTAAAAGAAATCGGTCAGAATAGTTAGGAGTCTTTCTCCAGCCATGAACTGCAAGCTTGGGAAACATTTATTGAATGTTTATCATGTGCCAAGAACTGTCTAAGCATTTTACTTTTATTAATACTGTGAGCCCACAACAACCCCATGAGTTGGGCACACATGAGGAAATGGAGGCACAGAGATGTTCAGAAACTTTTCCAAGGCCACCTAGCTAATAAATATTGGACCCAGGATTCAAGGAGCTCACACCTTTAGCCACTAAATTATACTATTTTTCTATAAATTGTTGGGATTAACCAGGATTGATTTCTACCATTTGGGTAAGGCAGAGAGGGAGGCAAGGAAGGCATGGATTGGAAGCCCCAGTGTAATCGAAGAATTACCATAGAGGCAGTGAGCTGAAAAGAGAGGAGAGGTGGCTGGTGACTGGAATGTTAGAAATTGAGATTTTGAGGGTAGTATCGTTAGTTATTCATAATTGACAAAATCTGAGGTGTGACCATAAGAACTGGCAGCGAAAGTCAGGAAGAAGGGTGAGGAAAAGATTGTAAGAGAAAAGGTCAAGGAACTAAAAAAATCAGGCATTGGATAGATTATCCACATGAACAGCAGCAGTGATGGAAAGAAGAATGTAAGTAAGTTGGATCTTAAACTCTTAACCAAATGAGGAAGATTGACCAGGAGATTGGGAGATTACTGCAGGAAGTAAGGATGTGTATAGTCAGGTAGCCTTGCTCCAAACAGAGGTTACCAACCTGTCCCAGTTTGCAAAAAACTTTCCCAATTTTAACGCTGAAAGTCCTCCATCCTGGTCCTCCATTAGCTGAAGATTTTGAGAGAGAAGAAAGAATGCGCTATTCTCAGAAAGATGCAAAATAATATAATACCTGCTCCACCCCCAGGCTCTATGTGATATGGATTTTTTAGTTTTAAATTAAAAAAAACTGTCATGTGGCAGGTATTACTACTCTATTTAACTCCTCATCTCAGAATAGGATGCTTTGCGCACATTAGCTGATTTGTTTGAGGCAAACATTTCCAATACAGTTTCCTCCCATTTTGTCTGACTTGTTCCCTTAAGGGTAATGATCGTGTTTCCTATCTCATTAAACCTAATATGCTCTAAAAGCTATAGCTAACTTTCTATGATCAACAAGTGTTGTAAGTGCCTGAATGGGCCCGATGGTAAATATTGCTGAGTTGAGAAAATCATATCCCACTAAAGAGCCTGAGCACTCTGGAAAGGATCAGTATTGCAATATCGCCCTAATCCCACATGTCTGAAATGGGAACTATCTCTGCCACAGAAACATCTGCATCTCCCACCCCACCGTTTCAAAGATCTCTTTTCTGGCTAGGGAATGGAGAGTCATAGTATTTCACAGATAGGAGAAACCCTAATGACACTTTAGAAGTTATTAAAGAGTCATGGAAACCATCTTTTTTGACTGAACACTTGCATGATCTTTCCACTCAGATCATGCACTAATTGTAGTTTCACCTGCAACAAATGCTGTATGATATTTTCCCATTTGTTTTAGTACATGGACAAAATCTGTGGCATATTATATGATTTCAAAATAGTACGTGCATAGAGAAAGGCTGAAAGAATAACTGAAAAATAATCCAAAAGCTGCAATGAGACCATCAGGCTGGTCTGAGCTGTCTTCCAGGTCTTTCCCGCCTTTTAACCCTACTCCTCTCTCTCCTTGCTCCTATCACTAAATTTCTCAAAATATTTCTTCAACTCCAACTCATTCCTTGGCTTGTAATCTGATATCAGCCCACATTCTCTAAAAAGGTCACTAATTACTACTTTGATAGTCAATTCAGGGAAAACCCCAGTTTCTTATACTTTTACGATTTTGAGCATATAAAGAATGAACGATGTAACTAAATATGAACTAATTTTTGTAGTACACATGTTAGTCACACAAATTTATAAATCAGGAAAAAATCCTTTGGTAGACACCACATATCTTAATTTGGAGTTTAAACTTTGATCTCTCCAAATTCAGTAACAACCCTCCTTGAAATTTCAGTAACACTTAAAATCATTTGTTACCTCTTCTTCCTGAAATTGTCTCACCTGTCCTATTTTTCAAACATCTGTTCTCTGATTATTTTCTTTTCTTCCTTCTACCTTCAAAATTAGTCCATTAGACTAATTTTAGTCCATTAGAATTTGTATAATTCTTGAAATTTTAGCAACACTTTATGTCATCTCCTTTTAAAATTCTGTTTCCCTGAATATATTTTCTGAATGTTCCTTCTCTGGCTCCCTTAGTGGCTTCTTGTCTTCTTCCTCTGGTCTCCAAAGGCAGGTAATTACCAAGAACCTATACTTGAACTTTTCCTTTCATTCTACAGTGTTGATCTTCATTAGTCATGTTGTCTATTCTTGTGATTTCAACTGCCATTTCTAAACAGAATGTACCCCAAACCCAAACATTTTTAGAATTCTCTCCTGTAGGAGTTCCAATCTGTTGCTGAACATCACCTGGATGTCCCATAATCACCTCACACTCCATCTAAAATAACACTCATCCTCCTAGCTATGACCAGTTCTTCCAATTTCCCTAATTCTGGTTAAGGAAGCCACCAATGTTATGGTCACAAAAACTTCAAAGCTATATTTTTAACCCACCCTAGTCAGTTAAAATGGTCAACTTCTTCCACCTCCACCATCGGTCTGACAATCATTCCTTCTCATTCACTTCTACCATCATAGTAGCCTTTAACTGCCTCCATTGCCAACTTCCAATTTATCTAGAATATTACTGCCTAATTAATCTCCCAAACCCAATGTTACGACATCCTTATCCAGAAACATTTAAGAGTCTCCTACTCTGTGGCAAAATGTATGTATTTCTCTGATGATACTTATCTTACAATCGAGTCACACCTCTTAGATTCTAAAATCAGAAATAAGAAAGTCATGAATCACCAAAAATAATCAAAATTATTCTGGAAAACTCCTTTGACGGGATCTCCACTGGAGACCACGTGTTGGTTCAGCCCGGCCAGTTTTTCCTCCAGCATTAGAACAGGTTCCTGTTTCTTTGGTTGAGCACCAGATGAAGTAGCTGGCTTGCTTTTAGGGCCCATTTTATATGAAAAATGCATATATGCATATCTTTAAAAATTAGAATCACACTCAGCTCAGTGACATGCTCAAACTTGAGAGGCCCCCAGAACAGAGACAACTGAGGAACCAAACTCTGAGGTTAGGAATAATGGCATATTCCTATTGCATCTTCTACAGCACTTAACACTATTAATTGGTCTATTTTAGATATAAGAATAAAATAATATCAATAAACTCCAGTGGAAGCAGTGAAATAGACATATACTTGCTATCTGTATTTGATAACGAAAATACACATGTTAAAGTATGTGTGTATTTAAATACATTTATTTATGTTCCAAATAATAAGAATAATCTAGTTATTGTATTAAATCAATAAGGAAATTACTGTAATATGTCATCATAATTATATTAAAATCAAGGGAAAAAATGATATCCCTACATTACAGCATGTAAGGCTTGCCAATATTATTTAAATACACCCTGTAAATATATCCCCAAAACCTCCCAGAAAATCATAATTATACTACCCCATGTAATCTAATAGTGTTACTAGAGCTATTCAAGTATTTACCTTGGGGAAGTATAAGATATCCAGAGCTGCTTCTGGGAGTCAATTTGAATAAACCACCCTGTGCATTTTGAGGGACACACAAAAATAAATTTTGGACTTGCTGCCGCATCCTCTAGATACCTGTATTTGATTGTTCCTGAGATTTAGTGATAGAATCTACCCTGTAGCATCCAAGAGTGCACACTTGGCAGGTTTGAGTTGGGGCAGTGCTAGTGTACATGGCTCAGAAGCACCCAAAGGGAAGCTATGAGGGTGACTCTAAGTGGTGTCACACAGTCTTGCTTCCCTGGGCAACACCCGCGGGGCTTTGATAATGTTCCTCGGAACGTTGATCCTCGAGGCACGATTAGAGTTTCCTACTGACCACTAGAGGGCTCAGGGGGATCATTTCTGCCGGCGGCCCCCTGGGGGCCGCGGAAGGAAACAGCCCACCAGCACAGGGCACTAAAGCTGAAATATATGAACATAGGGAGATGGACCTCAGGTATTTGAAGCTAGATGAAGATGCCTTCTGAGGCACTGATGCCTTGGCATGCTTAGTAGAGAAAGATCTTCCCACCTAGAACTTTTCACTCATATCCAAAGATGTTGCCCTGAAGGAGAAAAGTTACACGTCGGAATTAGAAAATAATAAAATATATACAAGCTTCGGGATCAGACAGACGTATTCAAATTCCAGCTTTGTCTTTTCTTAGCATGCTATAATGAATAATGTGTTTAATCTCTCATCAGTTTCCTTATCTGGAAAATGTAAAGTGCTTGGTATAGACGGTGCTTCAAAAACAGAATGTATTCAATAAGAGGAAGTTGTATTTGTTTTTTTCTTAATTTTTATTTAATCTAATACAATTGGAATCTCTGAGACTCTGGATGTATCATTCCGTGCTATCCTCAGCTAACTTTAATAAAATCCGGCGTCTCTGTCAAAATCCACCTGGACGCCAGACCAATAAGAGCCAGACCTGGTGAAACGTGAGGTGCCCAGAAGTCTACTGCTCTTAAACCTGCTATGTTTTGTACTTTGGGCATACGTTTTTAATAGTTCTCATGAACATCAGAGTGTAGTCTATCTATCTAACCCCCCACCTGGTATAGCCAATACGGTTTACATGGAACTTTCATCTACATGTCTGGTACCTTTGGTTCCCTAAGGGCCCAGGAGCTTCATCCTGAATTACAGTCGCAGAGTCACCGGAACCAGCACTGTGGGGAGGAATATAGTGGGAGGGGCCAACTTACCTAACTAACCCCGGCCAGACCTTTTGCCTGGTATTGGTCTCTGCATCTAGGCTCCGCCTGTTAAACACCGTCCGGCACAATGGCTCCCTGTTTAATGATTCTAATCCCACCTGATGCTGACACCCAGAAGTTTCCCCTGTCCCATCTGTCTCTGCATTCAACTCTTGGACACTGACTTCAGCCTAGGTTTAAACTGTTAAACCCTCAGCTTAGATTTTAAACTTTAGGTCTCTTTAGAGTCAATTTTCCTCAAGCCTTCACCACACAAATACCCAACCTTAGTCTCAGGTTGTTCCTATCTCCCTAACAGCTATCCGCAAACCATACAGTTATGGCTGCATTTTTTTTTTTTTTTTTTTTTTTCTGGTACGCAGGACTCTCACTGCTGTGGCCTCTCCCGTTGCGGAGCACAGGCTGCGGACATGCAGGCTCAGCAGCCATGGCTCATGGGCCCAGCCGCTCTGCGGCATGTGGGATCCTCCCGGACCGGGGCACGAACCCGTGTTCGCTGCATCGGCAGGCAGACTCTCAACCACTGCGCCACCAGGGAAGCCCACGGCTGCATTTTTTAATAGCAAAGATGAGGGCTATAGTTATTGTCTTGAGACAATGGACTAGCACTAAAATTCTTAACAGACGATATGGCTATAGAAATAGGGTCGGGGACTTCCCTGGCGGTCCAGTGGTTAAGACTCCGCCCTTCCGCTGCAGGGGGCCCGGGTTCCATCCCTGGTCGGGGAATTAAGATCCCGCATGCCAGGCTGTGTGGCCAAAAAAAAAAAAAAAAAGTCAATTGATCCCACCAGTTAGTTTATATTTTTATCCAGGAAAAACCCAGAAACACATAAAAATGGCTATTAAAAGAGTTCTCCATCCTCAAACGTGTAGTTAATGCACAATAACTGTATATTATTAACTAATATGATAGCTTTTGTCTAAATCTCTTTACGCAGGAATGTGCTTGGAGTTTTGCACTTCGTTTTTTTTTCTTTCGTCTTCTTTTTCTTTTTCCTGTAATAATGATGGATTTCCACTGGTCCATCTGTTTTACTCCTCTGAAACGCCTTATAACCAAGAGCATGTATTTTCAGAATACCTAGATGGGAGGTGAGTGATGTAGGAATTAATTAGTGGCCCAAGAATTGCAAGGGATAATAAATGGTCCACACAAATATTACAGAATTTAGACCTCGTTAGACCTCGATGTGTCTAATAGATGGACACTGATATTCATCTTAAAGTATTACAGAGCACCTCATCTCCCCTCTGGTCTCAGTTTAGTATTCTACTTTTTATGCTTTTATTGATTTGTAAATTAATGAATTTGTTGAGGAGGTAAAATTAATTTATCTGACTGGATGTTTGTCAATATGGCTACGAAAAACCTGTTCAAATGCTGTACTGGTACATCCTGTCCTACAAAAACAAGCACTGTCTCTATCCATATGTGAAACAGAGAACTCACCACAGCAGTCAATTACAAAAACTAACCTTTGAATTACGTTGAATTAAACATCAAAGGATTAGATGCCTAAAAACGTAACAACAGATGTTTTTTTCCATATTCGCATTATAAAACTGCAATTCTGAAAAATGTTTTTCTAGGAGTTTACTGCTTTCTCAAGTCACTGGCATCAAATTTTGACATAAACTATTTCAGGCACCCAATTTAGAAAATAGACAGTTATTAAATGTCTAAAATGTCTATCGCCATAGATGTTAATGTGTTTCTCTCTGCCTCTTTCTCAAAAAGTAGTCAGTCCAAGGTGTGTGTATTCATTCTTACAAATATATTTCCCCACTCTGTAAAAAAGAAAAGCATAATTCAATTGAAGTAGATCAGAACTGTGCTTCCTTACACCATATAACGTGACAAGCTGTAAATAAAATGAACTTTTTATGAATACATTATGCATGCGATATGTTCCCGGGGTTGCATATAAAGAGTAGTTTAATGACATACATTTTTCTAGGTAACCAAAAGCGAGCTGCTATTTCACCAACCCATGGACTGAATATAAAGCAATTTTGAAGTGTCCTAGCACAAACTCAGTAGTCCTGGCACCTAAAATATTGACATGCCAGCACAGTAAGGTTCATCTAGAAAATTATCCCCTTAGAAAATTATGTTGGCCACCATGGATTTCTTTTTAATGCTTCAAGTATTCATTATCATATGAGTAGAATGTTTTGTTTATTTCAAATTTCTTCATGTGGTATCTATCACTGCATATCCTTTAGATATAAATAAGCATGTACGATTATTGTTTTATAAAGTTATGTGAACAATTGGGAAACACATAATAGAACCAAAATTGTATAATTTAGCAGGGAAAATAACAAACCAAAATCATGCATAATGTATAAATGCTCACAATATATTTTATTAAAAGGCTGGATATAAACTTTATATAGACAGTAATCCTGATTTCACAAAAAGAAAAAATATATTTTTAGAAAAACCTGGAAGAAATTCAATAGAATGTTAATAATAGGTATCTTTGGGGAGGTGCATGTTCTTTCTTTGTATCTTCCTGTATTTTTCCATTCTCTACAATGAATGTTCATTGTTTGGGGGGAAAAATAACATTCTTTTATTAAACAAATGTTTATTGAGCACCTACCAAATGCCAGGCGCCATTCTTGGCACTGGGTGTACAGTAGGAAACAAAGAACTAATTCACGGCCCTATTTGTAGAGCTTATGTTCTTCAAGGAGCATGGGGGTGGGGCAGGGAATGGCAGATAACAACCAAATAAATGTGTAAGTAAATAGAATATTAGTGTTATGGAGGGGGGAAAAAAAGCAGGTTAAGGAGATAGGGAAATACAGGGAATGGGAAAGTGTGATTTTATACAGGGTGGTCAGGGAAGGCATTACTGATGAGTAAACGCAGGGAGGGAAAGAGTGCAGAACGATCTAGGCCGAAAAAACAGCAAGTGAAAATCCCTGATGCAGAAGTGTGCTTGGCATATTTGAGGAAGGGTGAGAGCTGGAGCTGGGAGTGAGCTGGTGTGTGATGGTACGTGATGAGCTCAGAGGAGGAGCCCAACATCAGGGCTTGAGACATTGGCAAGACATCAGCTTAGGGAGATGATTGGGGGGCTTTAAGGAGAGGGGTGCCATGATGTGACTTACATTTAAAGGGGACACCCTGGCAACTGTGTGCAGAATAGGCTGCAGAAAGCAGAGGTGGAAGCTGGGAGACAAGTCAGAAGTTGGTACAGGGATCCAGGGAGAGATGAAGGTGATTTGGATAAGAACGGTACCTGCAGGGTGGTGAGAAGTGATCAGATACCAACGTGCACTCTACACTAAGGGTGAACAAGTGAGGATTTGGAGATTGTTCACAATGAAGTTAAAGGATATATTTGCATCGGTGATGGCTAATTTTTTTTTTTTTTTCCGGTATGCAGGTCTCTCACTGTTGTGGCCTCTCCCGTTGCGGAGCACAGGCTCCGGATGTGCAGGCTCAGCGGCCATGGCTCACGGGCCCAGCCGCTCCGCGGCATGTGGGATCCTCCCGGACCCGTGTCCCCTGCATCGGCAGGCGGACTCTCAACCACTGCGCTACCAGGGAAGCCCACATTCTCTCATTCTTGATTCACCTGATAGCCCTGTACTTGGGGAATTACTGATTTGTCATTATAAAAGATGAAATCTTGATTCTCCCAGAATATGAATAAGAGAAATCAAATATTCTATCTAGTCTGTGAACACATCATACTGGATTATAATTGTATGGGTATCTGTCTATCCTTTAAATTGAACCGTGAGCTCCCTGAGTGCCCTGTTCAATGCTGTGTTCTCAGCACCCAACACAGTCCATATCACTGTAAGCAGATTCTCAGTAAATCTTGAATAATTAATTAATTAATTAGCTAATTAATTAATTAAACAATAGGGCAAATGAGGGAGTAGGTCAAGTTGATGAGGTTGTCTTTGCTCCTTCCCTGGCAATGCCTTTCTTCTACGTGTGGGTACTAGTTTCCTTTTCCTACCTCCGAATACAACCCCAGACTGGTCCTTGGTCCCCTCATGCTATTCCCTTTGTATGCCCCCCTGCCTCCAGCTCAGTTCAATCCTGTATTTTCCCACCTAGGGAGAATGCGGGATATGACGTTTGATTTTGAACTGACTCTGTTGCAAAATGGCTCTAATTCTCTGGACCAGACAAATGTTTAAAGACGACCCATTTACTTCTGAGTGCTTTTGAAACTTTATCAGAAGTGCTTCTGCTGGGGCCCTTGAGCTGTAACTTCAGTGAAGGAGACAATACCTCTCATTCACCTGATCCCTTTCCCCTCAGTCCCTGGATTTTGGTTCCAGGAAATTCTCTTGGACAGGGAATCTCTTCCAGGAAATTCTCTTGGACAGGACTTCCAGTGGCTCTAGACAGCTCTCTTTGCCCCGTGGACCATATCTAGTCTACAAGGAACAGTCACACATCTAACCCACAGCTAGAGGGGAGTGCACCTGCTTCCTGGACACAGCAACTTGTGTTCACTCTCCCACAAAGTGGTTCACAGCCAGTGTCTCCTGCACAATCAGACCTCAGTCTCTGGGTCTCCCAGAATCCTGGAGACACATCTCAAGCTCCTGGAATAGCTTCACTGAAACCCCCTTGCTCTAGGCTTAAGATAAAGGTAATAAAAATCTCCATTCTACTTCCTTAAAAGGGGGTTATTGAAAAAACAACTTGACAGAATTTCTCTCCCAAGAGATCTTTTCACAAATACTTCCTTTTTTCACTTTCCCCCTTTTATGTCAATAGGATGATCAACCTTACCACTTTGCCTGGGACTGTCCCAGTTTTAGCACTGAAAGTCCTTCATCCTGGTAAGTCCCTCAGTCCCAGGCAAAGTGTAGCAGTTGATAACTCTACCTCTAGATGAAAAGTCCAAGAGTCATAAAACCGGTTTTTGTTCACATGCTTTCAGAATCTGCATTTTGATGTGCTGCCTCAGTTCAGTATGCAGTACATATCAATATTATTTTATTGTCTCAAATTTTCAACTTAATATCCCATTACTTATATACAGACACACATATACATGTATGCCAGACAGAACTGTTATGATTGTCTCCACTTTACAGAAGAATAAGTGGAGGATTACAGGATTCAGTAACTTGTTCAAAGTCTCACTGTTGTTGAGAGCAAGGAACAACTAGAATCCTTTTATGTTGCTGGTGGGAATGTAAAACAGTACATTTAGAAAACAGTTTGGCAGTTTTTTCTAAAGTTAAATGTATACTTTTCATATGACCCAGCAAACCCACCTCTAGGAATTTACCTAACAGGAATTAAAATATTTGTTCACACAAAGTTTTGTACATGAATATTCATAGCAGCTTCAGTCATAGTAGCCAAAACTAGAAAGAATCGAAATGTCCACTAACAGAATAGATTTTTAAAATTGTGGTATATCTGTGCAATGGCACACTGCTCAGCAATAAAAGGAAACAAGCTATTGATACATTCAACAACATGGAAGAATTCATAAACATGCAGTTGAGCAAAAGAAGCCAGGCACAAAAGACTATATGAGGTATTAGGAAACTCTAAACAAATGTGATCTATACTGACAGAAAGAAGAGAAGTGGTTTCCTGAAGCCAGGAGTGGGGAAAAGGGGTTATCTTGGAAGGTGCACAAAGGAATATTTTATAGTGATGGATATGTACTATATCTTGACCGTGGTGGAAGTTCCTCAGGTGTATACGTTTGTCATAACTTATCAAACTGTGTACATAAAACTATACCTCAGTAAAATTGTTTTTAAAACTTAAGGAAATAGAAAAAGAAGAGCAAACTAAACCCACAGCTCACAGAAGGAAGGAAATAATAAAAATTAGAGCAGAGATAAATGAAATAGAGAATAGAAAAAGAATAGAGAAAATCAATGAAATGAAAAATTGGTTCTTTGAAAATTTCAACAAAATTGACAAACCTTTAGTTAGACATACTTAGAAAAAAAGATTCAAATCACTAAAATCAGAAATGAAGGTGGAGACATTACTACTGATTCTACAGAAATAAAAAGAATTATAAAGAAGTAGTCTGAATAACTGTAGTCAAACAAACTGGATAACTTAGATAAAATGGACAAATTCCTACAAACACAAAACTTACTAAGACAAAATTATCAATAAATAGAAAATCTGAATAGACCTATAACTATCAAGGAGATTATATCAGTAATTATAAATCTCTCAACAAAAAAAGCCCTGAACCTGACGAATTCTACTAAACATTTAAATTAGAGCTATTACCAGTGCTTCTCAAACTTTTCCAAAAAATCAAAGAGGAGGGAACACTTTTCAACTCATTTTTTGAGGCCAGCATTACCTTGATACAAAAGCCAGACAAAGACACTACAAGAAAAGAAAACTACAGCCCAACATCCCTTAACAACATTGATGCAAAAATCCTAAGCAAAATGCTAGTAAACTGAATTCAGCAGCATATTAAAAGGATTATACACCATGACGAAGTGGAATTTATTCCCAGAATGCAAGGATGGTTCAACATAAGAAAATCAATCATTGTAATACACCACATTAACAGAATGAAGGGGAAAAAAACCCACATGATTATCTCAACTGATGCAGAAAAGGCATTTGACAAAATCCAACATACTTTCATCATAAAAACACTCACAAACTAGGAATAGAAAGAAACTACCTCAACATAGTTAAGTCATATATGAAAACACACACACACACACACACACACACACACACACACACAATCGTACTCAGTGGTGAAAGACTGAAAGCTTTTCCTCTAAGATCAGGAACAAGGCAATGATGCCCACATTCACCATCTCTATCCAACTGGAAATTATAACCAGAGCACTTAGGTAAGAAAAAGATATAATCCAAATTGGAAAGAAAGAAGTAAAATTACCTCTGCAGATGTTATGAACTTATATGTAAAAACCCTAAAGATTCCACGAAAACATTATTAGAACTAATAAATGAATTTAGTAAGATACAAAATCAACACACAAAAATCAAATGCATTTCAATACCCTAACAGTGAACAATCCCAAAAGGAAATTAAGAAAACAGTTCCATTTACAACAGCCTCAAAAAGAAGAAAATACTTAGGAATTAGCTTAACCAAGGCTTTTACAATGAAAATGATGACATTTCTGAAAGAATTAAAGGAAGACAAATAAATAGAAACACAGTCCATGTTCGTGAATTAGAAGACTTCATGTTGTTAAGATGTCAATACTACCCAATGTGATCAATGGATTCAATGCAATCCCTATCAAAATCCCAATGATTTTTACAGAAATAGAAAAAAACCCATCCTAAAATTCGTATGGAATCTTAATGGGCCCCAAATAATCAAAACAATCTTGAAAAAGAAGAACAAAGCTGGAGGACTCACACTTTTTGATTTCAAAACTTTCTACAAATCTACGGTAATAGAAACAATGTGGTATTAGCATAAAGACAGAAATATAAACCAAAGGAGTAAAATAGAAAGCCCAGAAATAAACACTCACATATATCTATCTAAATGATTTTTGACAAGGGTGCCAGGACTATTCAATGGAAAAAATCTAATCAACAGATGGTGCTGGGAAACCTAGATATTCACTTGAAAAAGAATGAAGTTGGGCCCTTACCTAATACCATATACAGAAATAAACTCAAAATCAATCAAATAAGCTGAAAATCAATAAAAGACCTAAATATAAGACCTAAAACTACAATACTCTTGGAAGAAAACATAAGGGTAAAGCTTCACAAGATTGGATTTGCCAATGGTTTTCTTAGACATGATACCAAAGGCACAGACAATTAAAGAAAAAGTAGACAAACGGAACTTCATGAAATTTTCAAAAATTTGTGCATCAAAAGATGCCATCAACAGAGTAAAAAGGAAACCCACAGAACGAAAGAAAACATTTGAAAAGCATATATCTGATAAGGGATTAATATCCAAAATATATGGAAAACTACTAAACAACAAAACAAAGACTAGATTCAAAAATGGTCAAAGGATCTAAATAGGTATGTCTCCAAAGAAGACATTCAAATGGCCAATAAGCACATGAAAAGATGCTCAACATCACTAATCATTAGAGAAATGCAGATCAAAACTACAGTGAGACACCAGCTCACATCTATTAGGATGGCTGCTATCCAAAAACATTTTATAAACAAGATAACAAGTGTTGGTGAAAACGTGGAAAAATTGGAACCCTTGTGCATAGTTTGTAGGAATGTAAAATGGTACAGCTTCTGTGGAAAACAATATGGTCATTCCTTAAAAAATTAAAAATGGAATTATCCCATGATAATTCTATTTTCATCTCCAAGCCAGTTCAGGCTCACCTTATCACCTGCCAATTCCAAAAAATTTATGGATGGCCATTATATAAACCCAGGTGATGAATTTCATGACCTTTGCTCCTAAGACACACTCCATCTCAGAAAAGAAAATGGAGACTCAGTGGTGGCTTAATACTTCTCCTTCAAGCAAGGTAGCATGTGGCGGTCATCTCTACCAGTAGAGGTGGCAGAGAGAAGCAGAGCAAGGAGACAGAAGAAAAGGAGAAGGAAGTAGATGAGAATGAGACTAAAAAGAAGAAGAAAGGATTTGGGGAACTAACAGTCCACATTAATTGTCTATCTTGACCTTTTCACTCTTTTTGCTTCTTTTCACAAAGCCAGTGTCTTAGTTCAGCCTGCTATAACAAAATACCATACACCTGGTAGCTAAAACAACAGACACTTATTTCTCATGATCTGTAGGCTGGAAGTCCAAGATGAGAGTGCCAGCATGGTCAGGCTCTTGGTGAGGGCCCTCTTCTTGGTTATGCCCTCACATTGTCATTCCTTGGTACACGAACACAGAGAAAGATCTTGCATCTCTTCCTCTTTTTAGAAGAACACTAATCCACCATGGGGACTTCACCCTCATGACCTCATCTAAACCTAATCACCTCCCAAACGGTTTGGAGGTGGTGCCAAATACCATCACATTGGGGGTTATGGTTTCAACACACCAACTTTGGGGAGACACAGTCAGTCTATGGAACCCAGTCAGAATTACAAGTTCAATGAAGTAACAATAATTAAACTCCATGACTGATATTCAGTGTTTACTTTTAAATTATTATATGGCTTGAAATACAAATACCTGTAAAATTGATTTAATTTTAGGTCAAGCAATAAACTAACATCTGTTGCCCAAAATAACTGAATTATGTTAATTATACTAACAACTTTAGTGAATACAAGATTATAAATTTCCAAGTGCCAAGTTTCATAAGATCTAAAAGTAAATTTTTCCAAATGACTTTAATGTGGAACTTAATGCTATTTATTGGCACTGAAAAAAGATTTCAAATAAAAGACATAAAATGTTAGTGTTTATCTAAATGGTGGAATAATGGGTGACTATTTCTGGCTTCCTCTTTTCACTTCTCTGTATTGTCCAAATTTCCTAAAATGTGTATTTATCTGTTTTATAGTTAAAAGAAAATTACCAGACTTCTGACTTTTAATACTACGCCTGGTAGCAGTGCATGAAATATTCTTTCCTCACCCAGATAATAAATATGAAAATGCTGAGAAAAATAGATGAAGGAATAATACTGCAAATTAAGTTTGAGATTCAAGCATGATGCAAAGCAGTTTCCCAGGCATCAACCTCCTGGTCATCAGAGTGTAATAGTGACCCGGACAGGTATTCTCAAGTCACACTCTCTGAATTTAGGTATTTTTTAAGTGTACCCTAAATTTCTAAGTGAAATCATGATGGGAGGAAGTCAGTTAACATAACAGAGGGAAAAACAGTAAAAGATTATTAGCATTTCAGTCATAATAGAAATTATCAGCCCTGTTTAAGAGAAAAAGAGTCAAACTTAATAATTATTATATATTTCTTGATGTTATACTGATGTTTCATTGTTGATAAGCACTATTCAGAAAATAACAATGTTTCCTTCAGATATATCAACAGGGAAGGGGTCAAAAATAGATAGGGGGCTTCCCTGGTGGCGCAGTGGTTGAGAATCTGCCTGCTAATGCAGGAGACACAGGTTCGAGCCCTGGTCTGGGAAGATCCCACATGCCGCAGAGCAACTAGGTCTGTGAGCCACAACTACTGAGCCTATGCGTCTGGAGCCTGTGCTCGGCAACTAGAGAGGCCGCGATAGTGAGAGGCCTACGCACCGCGATGAAGAGCGGCCCCCGCTCGCTGCAACTAGAGAAAGCCCTCGCATAGAAATGAAGACCCAACACAGTCATAAATAATAAATAAATAAATAAAATTTAAAAAAAAATAGATAGGGATAGAGAAGAAGCAGCATTGGCTACCAGTAGATAATCACTAAAACTGTGTGATGGAAACATGAGATTTCAGAATACCCTGATCCTTACACTCTTATTTGCTCAAAGTCTTCCTCAATAAAATGTTTCACATTTCTCCTTTAAAAAAAAAAAGTTGCCGACATTTGTCACTTTTCACTCTAGCAAAAGAATAATCAAAAAAATGTAACAATGCCACCAGAATTAAATAGCATTGAGTCTATAACATCATCAAGCATGACAGTGACCTTGAATGCAATAACCTGCATAAAGAAAAAGAAAATAGTATATTATACCTAATTGCTATTGACATTTACATTCAATTTGACATTTTCTGTTCCTTTTATTAATTCATAGATAACATTTTTATATATTTGTTTTTCCCCATAAATGATTTTAATGTTCTTTATATTAATACAATATGGCAAAAAAGTGTGTTAGGACTAACTTTTTTAGTCTAGTAGAACAAATCTTCTAATTTTCATTTCTTATAAGAAAGTAATTGGTGTTTAAGTTGTTTTGGATTATCCTCCACTTTTCAAAAACTTTATTATCAGTTAGATCAAAAGACAGGTGGCCTGGCTACAAAGCTAGAAATGTATGGATGTCAAGGACTACAAATAATTATTTTGCTTTATGTATTTTTAAAACCCAAATTGGATAATCTGAGTATTTTCTAATCAGGAAATATTAATAAGAAATGTAAGGAAGATAAGGTCTTACCAAGCACCTCTTCCTATTGTCTTTCATCTAAGACTTAGAATAGTCCTATGTTATTATGTTGTATACACACACACACACACACACACACACACACACACTTGTACACATATAATGTTGGGAAAATGTAATTTAAAAAAATCTTCTCCCCGCAAAAATCTTCTCCACAAAAGTAGTAAAGGAAGAAAACACTTTCATTATTGAATAAAAATTAAAGCAAAATGCGATGTACATCACAGGCAACATACTAAGAGATTGCAAAGACAGAAAGGAATCTCACCCTCTTATACAGCCAAGCAGACACAACCCATTACATACATGTTCTCAAGATAGACAATAACTAGTCCTCAAGTAAGAGGACATGACAGTACCATTTGTCACACATAGTATATCCTAATTTACCTGGTAATTAGGGTGACCATCTGGGTTGGTTAGATAATTGGCTTTATCCAGAGGAGAAACAAACTTCTCATATCTTTATGGCAGGAGGAAGTTTTGCAATGTGGAGCAAGGCACGAAACAAAGATAGGCTTCTGCCTTTCCAGAGACTAGAGAAAGGGGTGCTGTCCCCCTCAATGTCTACATTCAAAGAGGCGGCTGCCAGGTCCCCAGAGGAAGACATCCCTGGGTCAGAAAGTGAAAAAATGCCTTTCTAGTTTTCCAAAGAATTTATATACATCAGAGAAGAGAAAGTACTTAAAAATACAAGTTTTCTAAAGTAAATGCTCTAAGAAAAAGGAGAATTCTCTTCCCTTACTTGCAATGGGAACATTCAGCCTGCTATTTTTATTTGTCCTTACAATAACTACATAAAAACTATATACACATATATGTGTGTTTGTATATGCATGTAAACTATATAAAAACTATCTTTATATACGTGTGTATAAATATATGGTATAATATTAACTATGTATTTTAAATGGATGATAAAAAGATCATATGGTAAAGAACGGTATGAAAATAAACTAGATGGTAAAAATAGACCAAAATTTAACATCAGTTATGTCTGCGTAAAAAAGTTCTGTGTCATTTTTATTTCCTTCTTTCTACTTTAATGTATGTTAAATGATTTTATCATAAGCATATACTCTGTTTTTACCTGAAAAATAAAAGGTAAAAACATAGTTTAAAAAAACATCGAAAAATATTTCCCAAAAATTCTCTGCAAAACTTCCCCGTATGGGGAAACAAGATGCCAATTTTTTTTTAAATTAAAAATAATGTGAGACATTCAGTACACAGTTCCATACTATGCTTTGTTTTCTTGGTTTCAGAGTGGTTTACTATTCAGTAAGGCAAAGACCAGTGGTGGGTTTCTCTGAACTCGGTTTCTACAGCTGGCAGTGTTCGCATATCAGTGGAGGAGAAAAGTTGATTTGTTGTTAGCATGATGACGGCAGAGAGCCAGACACAGTTTCAGTGGCAGAGTGGATGGGGGAAAAAAGGATTTCATAACAACAGTGATTCAAGTAACAGTAACTAAGCTATTTTCAGAATAGTTCCCTCTTCTGAGATGTAAGACACTAGTACTGTTTCCCAACCTTAGGAATTCTTTTCTCATAAGAGAAATGGACTTCTCTCCATTATGTAGCTCAACCCTTGCAAGTGGACACAAAAGCTCAAGATGTTTCCCCAAAAGCTTCTCAGCCTCCATGCAAATAAACTCTGTGAATTGTCTCACCGGATCAACAAACAGATGGCAAAAGATATGAAGGCAGAAATAAAAACAATCTTGGCTCAGGTTGACTATTCCAACAGTAAGGAACAAAGCACAGATGTCAGAATGTGCAAGACCAGGGCTTCCCTGGTGGCGCAGTGGTTGAGAGTCCGCTTGCCGATGCAGGGGACACGGGTTCGTGCCCCAGTCCGGGAAGATCCCACATGCCGCGGAGCGGCTGGGCCCGTGAGCCATGGCCGCTGAGCCTGCGCGTCCGGAGCCTGTGCTCCGCAACGGGAGAGGCCACAACAGTGAGAGGCCTGCGTACCAAAAAAAAAAAAAAAGAATGTGCAAGACCAACGTTCTGCTGAGATCTTTGCCATCGAGAGTGCTTGGAACACCAGAAGCCTCAGGATGGGAAGCTCTGGGGGACAAAGCCCTCTAAAGCAAGGGTCCCCAACCCCCGGGCCAAGGACTGGTACTGGTCCACGGCCTGTTAGGAACCAGGCTGCACAGCAGAAGGTGAGCGGCAGGTGAGCGAGCCAAGCTTCATCTGATGCTCCCCATGCCTCGCATTACCGCCTGAACCATCCCCCACTCCCACCCTTGTCCGTGGAAAAATTGTCTTCCATGAAGCCGGTCCCTGGTGCCGTAAAGGTTGGGGACTGCTGCTCTAAAGCATAGTGTGACATGCAGGAATAAATCCAGGCCTGGAAGCCAGGCAGAACTGACTTCAAATCCCTGCTTACCTACTAACTAGTTATATACCTATAGGTAAGTTACACCTATCGACCTTTGTTTCCTCATCTGGAAAATGGGGATGTTAATAGATTCATTAAAGAGTCACTGTAAAAAGAAAAGAATATATGTAACATTCTCAGCATAATGTAAGCACTCAATAACTGATAGCTCTGTAATATTCCCATAGTACTGCTGTGATGGGACTGGACATTGAGACTTGCTTGATTTGGTTGAGAATCAGCCTACATATGCAATTTTATTTTATTTATTTATTTTTTAAATTTATTTTTGGCTGCATTGGGTCTTCGTTGCTGCGCACGGGCTTTCTCTAGTTGTGGTGAGCGGTGGCTACTCTGCCTTGCAGTGCACGGGCTTCTCATTGCAGTGGCTTCTATTGTTGCGGAGCACGGGCTCTCGGCGTGCAGGCTTCAGTAGTTGTGGCTCGCGGGCTCTAGAGCGCAGGCTCAGTAGTTGTGGCACACGGGCTTAGTTGCTCCGCAGCATGTGGGATCTTCCCAGACCAGGGCTCAAACCCTTGTCCCCTGCATTGACAGGCAGCTTCTTAACCACTGCACCACCCGGGAAGCCCCCATATGCAATTTTAGATTCAGCCCACAGTGACCTCTCTTTTGCATATTCCTTCAACGCTTGTATCCATATTATGTCTCAAAGCTATCATGTTCACCTTGTATTTCTAAATTTATTATATCCCACACTAGAGTTGAGCTCTTTGAAAACAGTCACCATTGGGTTTATGATGGATTAATGTTTCATACTTCAAGCATATTTATCTACCTTGTGATAGGAACAGATAACAAAGAAGTAAGTTGTATTTTCTAAAAGAGAAATAATCTATGTATATTGCCTATACATCTGTGTTTACAACTAACCATTCGATGAAGAAGGCAAGCAAAAAAATAATTGAATTCAATGGTTTGTGAATTTTTTGCTTGTATTTTTCACATTAAGCCACATGACGTGCTTTAAAGAGCTACTAAGTAAACAACATAGTATTTAAATGGGTGTCTGTATGGATGTAAACATTATTACACAGATTCGGTTTGAAAGAAAAGGCAAAGATATTCATACTCCAATTAAAAAGTTAAAAAATAAATAAAAATAATAAAATAGACATCACAAATATGCCACCCAAACCATTTTTACCCAAAAGAATTTATTAAACGGGGAAGGGGAGTGTGGGACGAATTGGGAGATTAGGATTGACATATATACAGTACCATGCGTAAAATAGATAGCTAGCAGGAACCTGCTATAAAGCACAGGAAGCTCAGCTCGGTGCTCTGTGGTGACCTAGATGGGTAGGATGCGGGGTGGGGTGGGAGGGAGGTCCAAGAGGGAGGGGCATACGTATACATACAGCTGATTCACTTCATCGTACAGCAGAAACTAACACAACATTGTAAAGCAATTTTACTCCAATAAAAAAAAATGTCGTTCAACAAAAAATAATTTAAAAAAACTAGGTAGCCCTCCCTTCCTTCCCTCCTTCCCTCCTTCCCTTCCTTCTTTCCTTCCTCCCTCCCTTCCTTCCTTCCCTCCTTCCCTCCCTCCCTTCCTTCTTTCCTTCCTCCCTCCCTTCCTTCCTTCCCTCTCCCTTCCTTCCTCCCTTCCTTCCTTCCTCCCTCCCTCCCTTCCTTCCTTCCCTCCCTTCCTCCCTTCCTTTCTTCCTTCCTTCCTTTCTTCCTCCCTTCCTTCCCTCCCTTCTTCCCTTCCTTTCTTCCTTTCTCCCTTCCTTCCCTCTCTCCCTCCCTTACTTGCTTCCTTCCTTCCTTTCTTCCTTCCTTCCTTCCTTCCCTCCCTTCCTCCCTCCCTTCCTCCCTTCCTTTCTCCCTTCCTGCCCTCCCTTCCTTCCTTCCTTTCTTCCTTTCTCCCTTCCTTCCCTCTCTCCCTCCCTTACTTGCTTCCTTCCTTCCTTTCTTCCTTCCTCCCTTCCTGCCCTCCCTTCCTTCCTTCCTTGCTTCCTTCCTTCCTTCTTTCCTTCCTTCCTCCCTTCCTCCCTCCCTTCCTTCCCTCCCTTCCTGCCCTCCCTTCCTTCCTTCCTTCCTTCCTTTCTTCTTTTCTTCCTTCCTTTCCTTCCTTCCCTCTTTTTCTTGATGGTTCAGTGGTGAAACCACTAGGTCGGACCAAGCAAAATCAGCTCCAATCTGCCTCTCAATCTGCATGCACCACTACTCCTTTTTATGCTCTGCTCCAGCTAAATGAAACCACTTGCTCTCTCCACCCTGTACTTTTGTTCACCCTGATGATTCTTCTGTCTAGCACGTCCATGATTCACTCCCAGCATCCTATCCCACGATTCAGGGCCAATGTTTGAACCAGTTCCATCCACTCTTCAAGGCATAATATCTCAAGGGCTACCACCACCACCAAACAATATTTTCCTCCTCTCAACTTTCTCAGAACTTTCTCTGTATCTCTCTTGTGGCATATCACTTCCTCTGCTGTCTTTTTATTATTTGAATATATCTTATCATCTCAACTAGTCTGTAAATTCATTCAGAGCAGAAAGAGAAGAAGTTATATGTAATAAATCTTGTCATTCCCTAAAGTACAGAGAACAGTCCCTGTAACACATGACTTGACATTTAATCAGAATCTGTTAATGATTTGTTGCGGGACAAAACGAAGAAAGGCCATTCTAGGCGATAAAAGCAAAGAAATGAAGAAGGAACTTAACACATTCACTCATTCATTCAACATGTACTGTGTTCCTACCCTGCGTCAGGCACAGTGAAAAAAAAAAAAGTACCATGATAGATGGAAATAGTGGAAGACAAAGATATGGTGGTGATGGAGATCATATGGCTATATGGTGATCACCAAAGACCAGACTGAAGAGTAGGGATTTCATACTAGAGATGATAAGAAGCCAGTATAATGGTTTATAATTAGTCATGATTTATTATATCATTAATAAATTACTATTTATAATTCATTATTTATTAAGTCTCTTAATACACATTATTTTATTCAACCATCACAATAATCTTGTGATATTTACAGATGAAGAAACACGTTTTAAAGAGATTAAGAAATTTGCCTAAGGTTAGTAAGGTTAATATTTGCTGCATTAATACTGGACAGGTCTGGGATTCAAACCTAGGGCAGTGTGGCTCAGAGCACTTAAACACTATGTTATATACCTACCAGGTTCTTAGGTAGAGGAAAGACTGGAACAAAGAGTGCAATTGTAGGGAAATTCCTATGACAGTGACTTATTGGATTAACTGAGTTTGGAAGGAACCAAGGAGACAAACTGAAGATACATCCAGTGACTCTCTACCTTCATCCTCTAAGCCAGGTTCTCAGATGTCTCCAGAAAATAATGCTAATCCACTTCTAATCCAAACCTGTTGCAGACGATGTGCAACATCAGAAATGTACAGGTGGCTATAAAGTCTTAATATAAATGCTTATTTTTTCAGAAAAGGAACCTAATTAATTAGCATTGTTTATGTGAAAAGATCATTACCCTACCAGGTCGAGGGACATTCTCCAAGACAATTGATCATGACTGTTAAAAAATGTCACAGTATGAAAGACAAAACAAAGGCCTGTGAACTCATTTAGATTAAAGAGATTCAAGAGGCAAGACAACTAAATGCAATGTGTGACCCTGGATTGATTGCTGGATTTTTCTGAAAGGGGGTATAAGGAACATTATCGGCACAACTGAGGAAATTGGATACTGACTGTATATTAGATAATAATATTGTATAAATGTTAAAACCGTAGGTATAATAAAGGCATTGCAGTATGTAGGAAAGCATCCTAGTTTTTAAGAGATAATGCTGACATATCTAGGAATGCAGTGGCCCAGTGCTTGCAACTTATTTTTAAATGATTCTGCACACTGAACAAACACATGCATACACATATGTGAAGTGAAACAGAAAATAAAAGTAGCAATTCTAACAACTGATGTACTTGCAAGGTACTCTATAGGTGTTCATCTTTTTCAACTTTGAATTTTTCAAAATAAAAAGTTAAAAAAAAGATGTCATCTTCCCAGAAAAGTAGGGCTCCATTTCCAGATCTATATGACTGTTAAAATATAAACAGACTGGGGCTTCCCTGGTGGCGCAGTGGTTGAGAGTCCGCCTGCTGATGCAGGGGACACGGGCTTCTGCCCCGGTCTGGGAAGATCCCACATGCCTCGGAGCGGCTGGGTCCGTGAGCCATGGCCGCTGAGCCTGCGCATCCGGAGCCTGTGCTCCGCAACGGGAGAGGCCACAACAGTGAGAGGCCCGCGTACTGCAAAATATATATATATATATATATATATATATATATAAACAGACTAACACTAACAGAAGTATCTATTTGCTAAATTATCATCCACTTGGAAAGTTCTTGTAAACAGTATGGAAATATCCAACACCATCACTGGCTCTCATAAATCTTGAGGCAAATTTTATCCTTTAACATTTGTGTGAACTTTCAAAGCAGAAGTAAACCTCAGTTAAATTTTCAAACTGAAATAATTAGGTAACTAAACAGTGAATGTTCAAAGCACTCTAACAGTTTCCTGCATTAATAGAAGAGCTTTCAAATGCTTAGCTGTAAGAGTCCTGTGGCTTCTTACAAGGATTAAAGTTAAATTTTGCTTTTTTAGTAATCTCTGCAACAGTGGAGTGAGAGGGGTAATTTGTATAAAAATAATTAAGCAGAAAATCTTCAAGAATCTTCAAGAGAATCTTCAAAATCTTCAAGAATACAGTCTTTAGAAATTCATTTCTGTTATTTTCTCCCTACAGCACTCCTACCCAAGAAAGGACTGAGGTGGTGCCAGGAATTTTTTACTACAAAACATTATGATGCCCGTGTGGCTTATACATCCAGGCAACATCTGGAACACCCAGTAAAGCGGACTACAATTAGTGAAGGGCCTGCTAAATATATGACACATTGAATAGTTAAATCATGATTTCTTTTAATGATGATAAACTCAATTTGCAGATAGGAAAGTATAATTTCAGGTCTTTATTACTTATATCCTCTGAAGAGTGGAAAGAGAAACAAAAAACCTATTTTTCCCCCACACTGGAATTCTCAAAATCATTATTGAATTTCTACTTCATTGTGTGACTTCAAAATATATCTGAAAGCTAGTTTTGCTCTATCACTGTAGATGAACTTATCATAATTTCTATAGATCTTCACATGGTAGAAACGTTTTTCAAAATGTTTAAATATATGATACTTTCTATGAAGTATCTGCTTAAATCTAGAGTGATCCAACAATTCTTCAAGATATAGTTTATAAAGTGCTAAATGAATGCTAGGTTTTTTGAGGGAGAAAATCACATCCCCCTTGAATTTGTGTTTCCTTTTAACCATATCTCCCAGCTATAGCCACTATGCTTCAAAACCTTTAGGTTTCAAAACCTAAAGTTCATCAAGTATTAACTTAAAATCTATCATACACGGGTCATTAAACTAGGAAGATAGACCACAACTACATGGTCACACTTTTTCTAATTTTTCACAGAAAATGTTCCTTGGTCCCCTAGAAATGGTATGTTATCCAAGAAAGCTTAGTCATAAATTGCCTTGCAAAAAACTGTCCTAATACAAGTACTGTTTCAAGAGAAATAACTCTATATGGCAAAAAGTTCTCCAAACCATAGTACAAATGGTCCACTTTTTTGAATGACTATTCAAGGTGGTAATATTGCTTTGCTTCAAAATCACAGAAATCTTATTTTATCTAGATGTCTCCTTCCTTCTCCTGTCATCATTGGTGCTGTCCACAACATATTTGGCACCTAATAGGATGCACTTCTGGGCCGGTTTGAAGTTACATGTGACCATGTGACTTACTTTGGCCAATGAAATGTAAGCATAAGTTCCTGGCAGATACTTTATGGAGCCGGTGCAAAATAATAAGGAGTGTCTGGCTCTCTTTCCCTTTGCCACAGTGAGCAGCAACTTCCAGCTGGAGCAGCTTCATCAGACTGAGTCCTGAAGAGAGCACACTGGAGAATATAACCCTCAGATTACCCACTATGGGCATCCACAAGAAATACACCCTATAGTTTTAAGCTACTGAGGTTTGGGGGTTGTATATCAGTTACTACAGCATAACCAGGCCTACCCTGACTAGTCAACCTCCCATAGTTTATTAAAGATGGCTGTGTTAAGCTCCTGAAGTTTGCAAAGGATAGAGAGAGATGTTCTGGTGTTTATTATACTAGTATGTATAGAAAGAAGTAAGGAGTTAGAGAAGACAGTCCAAGTAGCAGCAAACCAAGCCTTAAATATACAGTATACAAGGCAGCACTTTGTTTCACCTGTTGAATCATAGTCAAGTGCTTTCAGATTATAGAGACTCAATTATCCCACAACTCTCCTCTTCTACTAGCCTACAACAACTGTCGACTTATAAGGTTTCTGTATCAATGACAGTGGGTCTACCACTGCCACAGAATTTAGGGAAATTCTCAATTGCCTGGTTCAGTTCCATCATAGTGTGCCGCCATCCACACGCAAGAAGTACAAGCTCCCACCTTCTGAAGGCCTAACAAGTGTCCAAGATCCTTGAACCTTAATTTGACCTCAAGCCACAGGCCAGCGAGGCACCTACACTCAATGCCAGCTTGGCTGGAGTCTTCTACTTTACAATATGTTCCCTGTGACCTTCCTTTTCCTTCTCAATTGAAGAAAACCACTCCCTACCGTTCCCCTATCCTCTCAGCCACCCTCCTGCACCCTTTCCTGTCTTCTCCCCTTCTTTAGACTTAGTTATTTTTTTCAGAGTAGAAAAAAAAAAAGATTTTTGTGCAAGCATTGGAAACTTCGGTCTCAAACTTGGTGAGCAGTTTCTTAAATCTTTATTTCTGTTTCTGGTGTGGGGTAGGGTACCTTAAAGATACAAGGAAGCAGGGCTAGAAAGCAAACAATGAATATGTTGAGATGTAATGCTTCTTATTTGCATTTGAATTCTCCAAGAATAAGAATCTGATTACGCCTCCACCTGCCAATCAGTAAATATACGGGCACTCCATATGCCATGATTAGCCTGTGAAGGTTTGACTCCAGGTCAGATATTGATCCTTGGGCTTATCATTGAAGCCGGAGTGTCAGGATCACCTGGAACGTACGAGAGCATTCTATGCTTAAAAGCATGGCTATAGCCGCCATTGCCAAAAAGGCAGATTTCCTCAGAAAATGTCTGTAGATAAGCTAGTCAGCTGACAACTGCTGTCATGTGAAACCTCATTTTAAAAACACAGTTACTTTACCTCCATGTATAATTCAAATTTTCATTTCATTGACTTGAAAATCTATTGCCCTTTGCTTGGTAGAGATTCCTCACCTCATGTAATGTGTGGGGAATTTGCAGTGTTTGTCAAAGTGGTCAGAGTGAACTCTTTATACTCTACGAAGTGCCAGAAAAGAGGGTGACAAAATCTGCAAGCAAATAGAAGCAGAAGGAAAATTTAAAGTAATACAATGCATAAGCCTGACAGGTATGCAAGTCCTTTACAGCTTACAAAGAATCTTTGTGTAACTTACAAAAAATACTGGGCTTATGATTAGGGATCTTCCGTGTTTAGTCTATTGCTAATTTTATGAGTCTCCTTTTCTCTATAAAGTTGAATAATAACAGGAACTAGATGTTATAGTTGGTGTGAAGGTTAAATAAAATAAGGATGTGAAAATTTTTCATGAACTTCATGGTATTATACTATATATAAAGTAATATAACTTTATAAAATTATCCATTTCAATTATTGTTCAGATCAATTATCACTGATTAAGAATTTTTTATGTTCCAGACAATATGCTATGTGCTACGAATACAAAGATAAATAACACATTGCTCTTACCCTCAAAGAGCTTACAGTTTCCTGGATAAGAGAAACATGGGGAAAATAATTTAACTAAAATATGGAAATTTGTGATAAATGTACGCATAGACTCTGAGGGTGCAGAGCTGAAGCCACTAGTCCAATCTTGAGGCACAAGAAAACATCCTGGAGGAAGCAGTGTCTTGAAGCTTAAGGGACAATCTGGAAGAATTGAGTTGAAAAATTCCTAGTTTTTAATTTACCACATTATACAGAAATTGCCCTACTAAGTGTAAGCTGTTCGTACATTGTTAGCTCCCCTATTGGACTGATAATATCTTTAGGAAGGGACCATGTCTCATTTATCTTCTTGTGTCCCCTGATTCTACTTGAATGTTGTAAGGAATTGGATTCAAGTACTCTGAATATAAATGAAGGTACAGACAACTATGCATATAATCACAAAGATTTTATTATTACCATAATGTTATAGAATTATGAAATTTTAGAGCTGGAATTAGAATTGATCTTGAGGGCATTTAATCCACCATGCAGAGAGCTCTCTCACCTGCCCACTCGTATCTCTTACAAGCGTCCTACATTAATAAATCTATTTCTTGCCTATCACTTTGCCTCTCACTGAATTCCTTCTGCACTGAGACGCAAAGAACCTGAGCCTCAGTAAGTCCGGACACCGGTTCAGCCAGTGAGGAGGAGTGGCCATCCATCTCATCCCCTGCACCTCCTTCCTTTTCTGCTCCTCGGTCAGAATGCTTCATCTGCTACCAACTCTAAGTCCAAACCTGGGAGACCCATTCCCACCTCCATTCTTGCCTGGCAATGTACAGAGACTGGTTCAAGATGGCGGAGTAGAAGGACGCCCACTCACTCCCTTTTGCGAGAGCACCGGAATCACAGCTAACTGCTGAACGATCATTGACAGGAAGACACTGGAACTCACCAAAAAAGATACCCCACATTCAAAGACAAAGGAGAAGCTGCCATGAGGTGGTAGGAGGGGCACAATCACAATGAAATAAAATCCCATAACCACTGGGTGGATGACTCAAAACCTGGAGAACAATTATACCACAGAAGTCTACCCACTGGAGTGAAGGTTCTGAGCCCCACATCAGGCTTCCCAACCTGGGGGTCCAGAAACGGGAGGAGGAATTCCCAGAGAATCAGACTTTGAAGGCTAGTGGGATTTGATTGCAGGACTTCAACAGGACTGGGGAAAACAGAGGCTCCACTCTTGGAGGGCCCACACAAAGTAGTGTGTGCACCAGGACCCAGGGGAAGGAGCAGTGACTCCATAGGAAACTGAACAGGCCTACCTGCTAGTGTTGGAGGGGCTCCTGCAGAGGCAGGGGGTGGCTGTGGCTCACCGCAGGGACAAGGACACTGGCAGCAGAAGTTCTGGGAAGTACTCCTTGGCATGAGCCCTCTCAGAATCTGCCATTAGCCACACCAAAGAGCCTGTACCCTGCAGAGCTGTGTCATCTCAGGCCAAACAACCAACAGGGAGGGACCTCAGCCCCTCCCATCAGCATACAAGCAGATTAAAGTTTTACTGAGCTCTGCCACCACCACTCCCTCCCATCAGGAAGTTTGCACAAGTCTCTTAGATAGCCTCATCCACCAGAGGGCAGAGAGCAGAAGCAAGAAGAACTACAATCCTGCAGTCTGTGGAACAAAAACCACATTCACAGAAAGACAGACAAGATGAAAAGGCAGAGGGCTATGTACCAGATAAAGGAATAAGATGAAACCTAGGAAAACAACTAAATGAAGTGGAGAAAAACAACTAAATGAAGTGGAGATAGGCAACCAGAAAAAGAATTCAGAATAATGATAGTGAAGATGATCCAGGACCTTGGAGAAAGAATGGAGGCAAAGATCAAGAAGATGCAACAAATGTTTAACAAAGACCTGGATGAATTAAAGAACAAACAAACAGAGATGAATAATACAATAACTGCAATGAAAAATACACTAGAAGGAATCAATAGCAGAATAACTGAGACAGAAGAACAGATAAGTGACCTGGAAGACAGAATGGTGGAATTCACTGCTGCAGAACAGAATAAAGAAAAAAGAATGAAAAGAAATGAAGACAGCCTAAGAGACCTCTGGGACAACATTAAATGCACCAATATTTGCATTATACAGGTCCCAGAAGCAGAAAAGAGAGAAAAAGGATCCCAGAAAATATTTGAAGAGTTTATAGTCAAAAACTTCCCTACCATGGGAAAGGAAATAGCCACCCAAGTCCAGGAAGCACAGAGAGTTCCAGGCAGGATAAACCCAAGGAGAAACATGGCGAGACACATAGTAATCAAACTGACAAAAATTAAAGACAAAGAATAATTATTAAAAGCAAGAAGGGAAAAACAACAAATAACATACAAGGGAACTCCCATAAGGTTAACAGCTGATTTCTCACCAGCAACTCTACAAGCCAGAAGGGAGTGGCACAATATATTTAAAGTGAGGAAAGGGGGCTTCCCTGGTGGCGCAGTGGTTGAGAGTCCGCCTGCCGATGCAGGGGACATGGGTTCATGCCCTGGTCCAGGAAGATCCCACATGCCGCAGGTCAGCTGGGGGCCCGTGAGCCATGGCTGCTGCCTGTGCGTCCGGAGCCTGTGTTCCGCAATGGGAGAGGCCACAACAGTGAGAGGCCCGCATACCGCAAAAAAAATAAAATAAAAAATAAAAAAAGTAAAGTGAGGAAAGGGAAGAACCTACAACCAAGATTACTCTACCTGGCAAGGATCTCATTCAGATTCAATGGAGAAATCAAAAGCTTTACACAAGAGAGGAAAAGGACCTACAAAAACAATCCCTAAACAATTAAGAAAATGGTAAGAGGAACATACATATCAATAATTACCTTAAATGTAAATGGATTAAATGCTCCCGCCAAAAGACACAGGCTCGCTGAATGGATACAAAAACAAGACCCATATATATGCTATCTATAAGAGACCCACTTCAGACCCAGGGACACATACAGACTGAAGGTGAGATCATGGAAAAAGATATTCCATGCAAATGGAAATCAAAAGAAAGCTGAGTGGCAATACTCATTTCAGATAAAGTAGACTTTAAAATAAAGAATGTTACAAGAGACAAGGAAGGACACTACATAATTATCAAGGGATCAATCCAAAAAGAAGATATAACAATTATAAATATACACGCACGCAACATAGGGGCACCTCAACACATAAGGCAACTGCTAACAGCTATAAAACAGGAAATCAACAGTAAGACAATAATAGTGGGGGACTTTAACAACTCACTTACACCAATGGACAGATCATCCAGACAGAAAATTAATAAGGAAACACTAGCTTTAAATGACACAATAAACCAGATCAATTTAATTGATATTTATAGGGCATTACATCCGAAAACAGCAGATTACTCTTTCTTCTCAAGTGTACATGGAACATTCTCCAGGATAGATCACATCTTGGGCCACAAACCAAGCCTCAGTAAATTTAAGAAAATTGAAATCATATCAAGCATATTTTCTGACCACAACGCTTTGAGATTAGAAATCAATTACAGGGAAAAATACATAAAAAACACAAACACATGGAGGTTAAACAATACGTTACTAAATAACCAAGAGATCACTGAAGAAATCAAAGAGGAAATCAAAAAATATCGAGAGACAAATGACAATGAAAACACAATGATCCAAAACCTATGGATGCAGCATAAGCAGTTCTAAGCGGGAAGTTTATAGCTATACAATCCTACCTCAAGAAACAAGAAAAATCTCAAATAATCTAACCTTACACCTAAAGGAACTAGAGAAAGAAGAACAAACAAAACCCAAAGTTACGAGAAGGAAAGAAATCATAAAGATCTATTTCATAAATGAAATAGAAACAAAGAAAACAATAGCAAAGATCAATAAAACTAAAAGCTGGTTCTTTGAGAAGATAACCAAAACTGCTAAACCTTTAGCCAGACTCATCAAGAAAAAGAGGGATGGGACTCAAATCAATAAAATAAGAAACGAAAAAGGAGAAGTTACAATGGACACTGCAGAAATGCAAAGCATCGTAAGAGACTACTACAAACAACTCTGTGCCAATAAAATGGACAACCTGGAAGAAATGGACAAATTCTTACAAAGGTATAACCTTCTAAGACTGAACCAGGAAGAAATAGAAAATATGAACAGACCAATCACAAGTAATGAAATTGAAACTGTGATTTAAAATCTTCCAGCAAACAAAAGCCCAGGATCAGATGGCTTCACAGGTGAACTCTATCAAACATTTAGAGAAGAGCTAACACCTATCCTTCTCAAACTCTTCCAAAAAATTGCAGAGGAAGGAACACACCCAAACTCATTCTATGAGGCCACCATCACCCTGATACCAGAACCAGACAGAGATACTACCAAAAAAAAAGAAAATTACAGACCAATATCACTGATGAATATAGATGCAAAAATCCTCAGCAAAATACTAGCAAACAAAATCCAACAACACATTAAAAGGATCCTACACCATGATCAAGTGGGGTTTATTCCAGGGATGCAAGGATTCTTCAATATATGCAAATCAATCAATATGATACACCATATTAACAAATTGAAGGATAAAATCCATATGATCATCTCAATAGATGCAGAAAATGATTCTGACAAAATTTAACACCCATTTATGATAACTCTCCAGAAAGTGGGCACAGAGGAAACTTACCTCAACATAATAAAGGCCATGTGTTACAAACCCACAGCAAACATCATTCTCAATGGTGAAAAACTGAAAGCATTTCCTCTAAGATCAGAAACAAGACAAGGATGTCCACTCTCACCACTATTATTCAACATAGTTTTGGAAGTCCTAGCCATGGCAATCAGAGAACAAAAAGAAATAAAAGGAATACAAATTGAAAAAGAAGTAAAACTGTCACTGTTTGCAGATGACATGATACTATACATAGAGAATCCTAAAGATGCCACCAGAAAACTACTAGAGATAATCAATGAATCTGGTAAAGTTGCAGGATACAAAATTAATGCACAGAAATCTCTTGCATTCCTATACACTAACAACGAAAGATCAGAAAGAGAAATTAAGGAAACAATCCTATTTACCACTGCAACAAAAAGAATAAAGTACCTAGGAATAAACCTACCTAAGGAGGTAAAAGACCTGTACTCTGAAAACTGTAAGACACTGATGAAAGAAAGCAAAGATGAGGACAGGACAGGAATAAAGACGCAGATGTAGAGAATGGACTTGAGGACACGGGGAGGGGGAAGGGTAAGCTGGGACGCAGTGAGAGAGTGGCATGGACATATATACACTACCAAATGTAAAATAGATAGCTAGTGGGAAGCAGCCGCATAGCACAGGGAGATCAGCTTGATGCTTTGTGACCACCTAGAGGGGTGGGATAGGGAGGGTGGGAGGGAGACACAAGAGGGAGGGGATATGGGGATATATGTTTACGTATAGCTGATTCACTTTGTTACACAGCGGAAACTGACACAACAATGTAAAGCAATTATACTCCAATAAAGATGGTTAAAAAAAAAAAAGATGCATGCACCCCATTGTTCATTGCAGCACTATTTACAATAGCCATGTCATGGAAGCAACCTAAATGCCCATCAACAGACGAATGGATAAAGAAGACATGGTACATATATACAATGGAATATTACTCTGCCATAAAAAGGAACGAAATTAGGTCATTTGTAGAGAAGTGAATGGAGCTAGAGACTGTCATACAGAGAGACGTTAAGTCAGAAAGAGAAAAACAAATATTGTCTATTAATGCATATATGTGGAATCTAGAAAAATGGTAGAGATGAACCGGTTTGCAAGGCAGAAATAGAGAAACAGATGTAGAGAACAAACATTATAGACACCAAGCGGGGAAAGTGGTGGGGGGGCGGGGGGAGGGAGGGGGAAGGGCTGGTGGTGGTGGGATGAATTGGGAGGTTGGGATTGACATATATACACTAATATGTATAAAATAGATAACTAATAAGAACCTGCTGTATATAAAAAAACCCAACATATCCATCATGCAAACATGACGTAGAAGTAACTGAGTTCCAGAACGGTCCACACATGTGATTATCTCAAGCTTAAATTCTTAATTTTTAAATTATTATATAGTTTGGCCACAGTTTTGTATACTTATATAGTTTATATAGAAACATATGCAAATATGTATTTATAAGCATATGTAAGATACACATACATATACACATTTGGATTTAGGGGATGAAGGCATCCCTGTTTTAGGATCCCCTAAATTATAAATATCTAAACATTTCAATTGTGGAGTGAGGAGAGAAATCCAGACCTTAAGCCTCTCAATTCCCACTGATAAAACAGTCTTTTGTTCTCAATTCAGAGAAGTTTTGTAGTCTAGAATACCTTATCTTATGTTACAAAGAAAGCTAATAAATTACAAGTGCCTAGGCGAACATCAAGGAAAGCACTCTGACAGAATACTCTGAATAGGACTTAGCTATGCGGGTTTTCCATAAACTTCTTTGTCACCGCTGTAAGTTGCATTAAATGGGATACCAATAGATATCTGCATTGGGAGAGGTTAATGGCCTAAGTTTCAGACACCTAAATACTGCCCTCAATCAACCACCCCTCCCTGTCAGATTCCCAGAGAAAATGTAACCGTGAGGGCTCACTAGTCAATGGAACACTATTTCTAACAAGGGATTTAGACCCACACTTCAACCTAGAACTCCAGTGTGACTGCCTGGAGGACTCCTGCCTGAGTAAAGGAGGCCTGAGAGGCCTCAAACTCAATAAAACCAAAACCCGACTTTGCCTTAATCCCCCCTCAAGCATTCATCTCAGCTCTTTCCACTTCAAAGCAAGAAAAGGTTGATCCAGAGGACTTTGACTGCCAGAAGAAGAGAGAACAGAACAGGAGCAGTAGTAGCAAGCCAGAAAGGGAGGGCCTACTAACGCCTAGAAAAGAGCTGGCTTTGCCCACCCACCCCACCTAGCCATTGTGAGCTCCTCGGATTTACTTACCTAGGCATGTGAGACAAGGAGTCAGAGGTGTCAGAGGTGAGCCAAGGAAAGAAAGCCAGCCCAATAGAGGGGCAGCTCCCCAATCTTACACCAACTTTCCAGCACCATGGAAGAAAGAGGAACATCCCAGGAAGGTGGGCCACATCCTCTTACTCTAGCCTCAAAGAAGCAAGACAGGCAGAAGGATCACATTCATTTATTCCTTCAACTCAGCACAATGAAGCCTCTGCCCATTAGCACAAGGAATAATAAAATTATCTCCAAAATGCCTGGCATTCTTCCCCAAAAGGAATTGAATGGTTATCGGGTAGGGTACCTATGAGCTTTTCTTGGCTTACAACCAACATTTCTTAAGGGGCTCAACAGAAAAATTCTAAACAACCAACTTTGAAATGTTGAACTTTTGTGGACATAAGCACACGGACAAAAGAATCATGTACATATACTCAAAATACTAAAACACCGAAATGTCAAATGGATAAATCAAGCAATTGATCTTTTCAATACTAAATCGTAACCAGAACATCTATTCATGTTTATACCCTTCCTCTGAGTATATTAAACTCAACTCTTCTACCCTTGATATATTAACATTTTCTTCTTGGTGGCTCTTCATATACTTCTTTTGTTGTTTGTTTGGTTTTTTTATATACTTTTTAATATACAAGGTGAACAGACTTTGTGTCGTTGTTCTGTGCTTTTTTTGTTGTTGAAGTCTAGTTGATTTACAGTGTTGTGCCGATCTCTGCTATACAGCAAAGTGACTCAGTTATACACGTATAGGCATTCTTTTATACCTATAGTCTTTTCCATTCTGGTTTATCACAGGATGTTGAATATAGTTCCCTGTGCTATACAGTAGGACCTTGTTGTTTATCCACCCTGTATATATCGTTTACATCTGCTAATCCCACGTTCCCTTTCCTTCCCTCCCCCACCCCCCTTGTCCTTGGCAACCACAAGTCTGTTCTCAACGTCTGTGAGCCTGTTTCTGTTTTGTTCATAGATAGGTTCATTTGTGCCATATTTTAGATTCCACATATAAGTGATTATCATATGGTATTTGTCTTTCTCTTTCTGACTTACTTCACTTTGTATGATAATCTCTAGTTGCACCCATGTTGCTGCAAATGGCATTATTTCATTCCTTTTTATGGTTGAGTAGTATTTCATTGTGTGTGTGTATATATATACCACATCTTCTTTATCCATTCAACTGTCAATGGACATTTAGGTCCATGACTTGGCTACTATGAATAGTGCTGCTACGAACATAGGGGTGCATGTATCTTTTTGAATTATAGTTTTGTCTGGGTATATGCCCAGGAGTGGGATTGCTGGATCATATGGTAATTCTATTTTTAGTTTTCTGAGGAACCTCCACACTGGTTTGCATAGTGGCTGCACCAACTTACATTCCCCCCAGTAGTGTAGGAGGGTTCCCTGTCTCCACACCCTCTCAAGCACTTGTTATTTGTAGACTATTTAATGATGGCCATTCTGACTGGTGTGAGGTGGTACCTCATTGTCATTCTGATTTGCATTTCTCTAATAATTAGTGATGCTGAGCATTTTTTCATGTGCTTACTGGCCATCTGTATGCGTTCTTTGGAGAAATGTCTATTAAGATCTTCTGTCCATTTTTCAATTGGGTTGTTTGTTTTTTTGTTGTTGAGTTGTATGAGCTGTTTGTATATTTTGGAGATTAAGCTCTTGTCTGTCACATCATTTGCAAATATTTTCTCCCATTCTGTAGGTTGTCTGTTTTGTCCTTTTTAATGATTCCTTATATCTTTCTAAAAATCACACCAGAATACACACATTCATACAGAAAATTTATTTATAAAATAGCAACTTTAGTTATGATAATAATGGCAAAATTACCAAAATGTCCTTTAAACTTCTTTTTTTAGCCTTTTCTTCTTGATGGCTCTTCATATACTTTTTCATATACATCACTCATCCTAACTTCCCTGCCCTCCTACTTTGCCAAGTGTACTGCTAAACCATTAAAACACCTATGGTGGTTGCATTTGTATTACTTATTGTTACAATAACCCAGGGGGTCTCTCTATGCGTTACACTTTGCCAGTCAGGGTAGAAGCAATGTGGTCAAAGTGTAGTGCTCTTCTCACCCTTCTAATGTAGTCCTTCCTGGTCTCTGTTGTCCAGAAGCGTGCTTCAGCCTCATCCTCAGGTTCTGGAATTTTCATAACTGTGTCTTGTCTATGGATAGTTGCTAGTTGGTCTTCTTGTGAGTGAGACTGAGGTCAGGAACAACATATGTCACCATCTTGATGACATCACCCCCTAATATTTTTAGGTTTAATATTTGGGTCTGTGATCTATTTGAGTTATTTTTATATATTATACATGGGATGAATCAAAGCTAGTATTTTTTTGCATGTGGATATCCAATTGTTCAAGCATAATTTACTGAAAAGACTATCTTTTCTCCACTTAAATGCCTTTGCATCTTTGTAGAATTCCACATTTTCTTCATTATTCCAGTTTTGTAAGTCTTGAAATTAGCTACTGTTTATCTTCTAACTTTGGTCTTCTATTTCAGAACTATTTTTGCTATACTAGGCCCTTTGCATTTCCATATGAATTTTAGAACTAAAAGTCAATTTCTGACTAAAAGCCTTCTGGGATTTTGATTGAGCTTGCATTGAATCTAAAAATCAATTTGAGTCAAATTTACATCTGCTGTCTCTGAACATGTGTATTTTTCCATTTACTGAGGTCTTTTTAAATTTCTCTCAGCAATGTTTTGCAGGTTTCAGCTTACAGATCTTTCACATGTTTTATCAGAATTGTCCCTGTGATGTGATTTATGTAAGAACTGTATATTTGGTCTTTTTTCTTTTTTTTAAATTAATTAACTTATTTATTTATGGCTGTGTTGGGTCTTTGTTTCTGTGTGAGGGCTTTCTCTAGTTGTGGCAAGCGGGGGCCACTCTTCATCGCGGTGCGCGGGCCTCTATCGCGGCCTCTGTTGTTGAGGAGCACAGGCTCCAGACGCGCAGGCTCAGTAATTGTGGCTCACAGGCCCAGTTGCTCTGTGGCATGTGGGATCTTCCCAGACCAGGGCTCGAACCCGTGTCCCCTGCATTGGCAGGAAGATTCTCAACCACTGCACCACCAGGGAAGCCCGTATATTTGGTCTTTGTCCTGGTTCCTAGCACCCTTGGTGCTAAACCCTTGGAGTTTTCTAAGTGATAAGAGCGATAAAGTTATCTTGATATTCATAACAAACCCCTGTCAACCACACCTGAGTTTATGTTAATGAGGTGACTTCTCGAAAGCACTTAAGGATGGGAGCTGGTTACCAAGGGAATCAACCATGTGATTAGAGAATTAGACTTTCGGTCCCATTCCCCTGACCTCTAGGAATGGGAGAGGGGCTGGAGGTTAAATTGGTGACCAATGGCCAATAATTTAATCAATTATGGCTATGTAATGAAGCCTCCATAATGACCCCAAAAGATGGGGTTTGGACAGCTTCTGGGTTAGTGAACACGTGGAGATCTTGGGAGAGTGGTGCACTCAGAGAGGGCATGGAAGCTCCCCACCCTTTCCCCACACTTTGCCCTAGGCATCTTTTCTGTCTGGCTATTCCTGAGTTAGTTATATCCTTTTATAATAAACTGGTGATCTAGTAAGTAAAATGTTTCTCTGAGTTTTGTGAGCTGCTCTAGCAAACTAATCAAATTCAAGGAAGGGGTAGAAGGAACCTCCTGTTTATAGCCAGTCAGTAAGAAGCACAGGTGACAACCTGGGCCTGCAACTGGCATCTACAGTTGGGTGGGGTGGGCAGTCTTGTAGGACAGCGCCCTTAACTCCTGAGATATGATGTGTTCTCTAGGTAGATAGGGGCAGAATTAAGTTGAATTGTAGGACGTAAATGAATGGTATATGAGAATTGCTTTGTAGTGTGGGGTAATAGACTCATTTTAGTCTAAGTTTTTAATAATTTTAAATACTATTGTAAATGGTATTTTTTAAACTTCAATTTCTGATTATTTCATACCAGCATATAGAAATACAATTTTTTTTTGCATATTGCTCTTGTATCCTGAAACCTTGTTAAACTAATATATTAGATCTAATAGATTTTTGTACATTCAATTGAATTTTCTACTTAAAAGATCATGTCTTTTGTAAATAAAGACAATTTTACTTCTTTCTTTCCAATCTGGGTGCCTTTTATTTCTTCTTCTTGCCATACTGAAGCAGCTAGAATCTCCAGTATAATGTTGAAGAGAAGTGCTATGATTCACCATCCTGCTTCTAAGTATTTACTCAATAAAAATTAAAGTATATATTCATATGAACATTTGTACACAAATGTTTTAGTAGCTTTATTTGTCATAGCTAAAAAGTGAAATAATACAAGTAGGCTATCAACAGATGAATGAAAAATAATAAACTGTAGTAAGTCCATATGATGGAATATTATGCAGCAATATAAAAGAACAAACTATTTGCTACGTGGATGAATCTCAAAATAATTATGGTGAGTAAAAGAAGGCATACAGAAGAGTACATACTGTATGGTTTCAGGTTATATAAAATTCTGGGAAATGAAAAAGTAAATTAAAGGAAAGCAGAACAGTGGTTATTTAGGCTTGGGGTTGAGAAAGAGTGGAGAGAAACTGGAAAAAGGGATTACAAATGGGCATGAGGGAACTTTGAGGGGTGATGCATATTTTAATTATCTTGATTGTGGTTATGTTTCACAGGTGCATAAATATGTCAAAATTTATCATTTATATCATTTTATACACTTTAAATATGTGTAGTTTATTATATATAAATTATACCTTAATAAAGCTATTAAAAGTAGCATTAAAAAAAGCACACCACAGGCAATGAATGAAGTCAGGTCCAGGATTATCTGGCTGGCAGTACATATAAAATGTTAAGTCTATCATATGACCCCACTGCCAGAAACTCCCTAAATGTAGCCCAAACTCTGAGATATCTGAAGAGCAATTTTAAGGCCTGCTTACATTAGGTGACTGAGTCCAAAGATGGATATATTATCAATTGAAGTGAGAAATAAATATGGTGAAGAGGCAGTTCTCAGAGAAAAGTTCCTAATATTTCTATTGAATTTAAACTGGGAGTGAGAAATAAATTTAAGGTATCTAAAGCATGGGATACCAATAGCTATCATGATTATTTTAGGAATAATATGTCATTGGCATGCAGCATGGTTTGGGATGGAATAAATGAGAGAAAAAACTGGACATAATTAGCATATAATTAGTACTAAGCAAATACTGCTGACTGCTTATATACTGGTAATAAGTGAAGGAAATTTCTGCTCTTTTTCCAGAAAAATGAAGAAAGCTTCTATTGGTGACCTCCCACTCTCAGTTACAAAGCCATGAGCCATGGTCTCTGACTTCATGGAAACTTTCTTGAACTCATTTGTGGAGATCATTCAGTCCAGCTAAGACCCTGGGATATTTGTTCAATTTCTCACACTTATAGCAACAGTCCTCTAATAGATTTTACCCGATGCTCACCCTGCCATGCATGTTACAAGGCAATGGTTTTATGCAAATATGACTCAACTTCCATTGCTATCTCCAGGCACTGCTTCATCCCAGAGTATCATCAGCTTATTAATTCAGTATCCCAGCTTGATCCTTCACCGGCCTTCATGATTTTTGAAATTTCCACAAGGTTTCTTGTTCATGAGATATTATTAATTTCTTTGCCTCAAATGAAAATGTTGTTCTGTGATCCAAAACCTGAATACCTAAGTTGCTTCTCATAAACCTAGTCACTAATGTTTCTATCAAGCTTCTAATACGTATATCTGAATTGCTGGATTTCCCTTGGAAAACTGTATTACAAGTAGCCTCAAAAAGCCAAAGGTCAGAATTCTATTTAAAAGCAAAATTCTACTACAATGTCCTTGGGAATTTTGAGATGCAATATCTTCCCTTGAGATAGAAGTAAGTATTGATAGTTAACTAAGACAGTAAGTATTTTGCATTTTTGTCTATGTATTCCTAATTGCTTGAATTCAGTAAGTTTGGGGCTCACCAAGTTAGTATTTTATAGTCAAGGCACAATGAATGATACAAAAGAAATCAATGTCATGTCATTCTACTAGTCAGGGCTCTTTCAGTTGCTAGAGATAAAACCCAATCTCAGACCAAGTTGAACAAAACAGATTTTTCATTAGCTTACATAAACAAAAAGCTCACAGGTTTCTAGCTTCAAGTATAGTGGAATCCAGGTGCTCATATATGCTCATTCTTCCTATCTTGTACAGATCTTCTAGGCATGATGAATACCTGCAGCCCCAAAGACCCACATCCTGCTATCTTAGCAACTGCCACAGAAGGAAAGCAACTTTCCCAGTAGTTCTAGCAGACAATTACCAGGGACAACTCTTTTTTTTTTTTTCGCGGTACGCGGGCCTCTCACTGTTGTGGTCTCTCCCGTTGTGGAGCACAGGCTCCAGATGCATAGACTCAGCGGCCATGGCTCACGGGCCCAGCCGCTCCACGGCATGTGGGATCCTCCCGGACCGGGGCATGAACCCGTGTCCCCTGCATCGGCAGGCGGACTCTCAACCACTGTGCCACCAGGGAAGCCCCAGGGACAACTCTTCCTGAACTAAGCACTATGGCCAGGGGACTGGGGTGCTCAAATTAGGCCAGGGGCATGGGTCCTCTTTTGCATCTGAAAGATGGAGTCACCCATGCTCAAATCATATGGCATGGGTTCTCCTCAGCAATGGAGGGGATTTGTAAACAGATATGATGAACAGATCTCTTCTACAGTTTTCAAGAAGATAATATCCTCAAAGACATATCTACAAGGCACTGTAAAATACAAAATCAAATATAATCAAGTGCACATGTAGAAGGCAAACCGTATTTGTGCCATAGATTGTCAGACATCTCTCTTGCAGAGAGTCATCAAGAACTTTCAGAGGCAGTGACTTTGCAATATTCTTGCATCCTTCTTTGATATTCATACTATATATACTGCCAAATCAAACTTCCTAAAGCACTGCTAAAGAGCCTTTGGTAGCTCCTCAATACTTACATAATAAGGCACAGGCATCTCAGTCTGAAGATAATCTGTGCAAATTCAATCAATAATACACATAGCTTCTGACCTTGAATGAAATATCTAGTCTCTTTAAGCCTCAGTTTACTCATTTTACATAATGCCTACTTCAATGGATGTTGGAGAATTGCATGAGCCTATCACAGTATCTGGCTCACAACAGACTCAACAAGTAGAGGAGATACTGTCATTAATATTATTGCTCATATTCCTTCACAGGAACAGCCTTCTTCCTATTGTTCTCTTATCAGATCTTCCCACTACTTTCCTCATGCAGTGTAAGCTTGAAAAAGATAGAAACCCTGGCTTAGAACTACACCTGTAACATAGTAAGTGTTCAGTACACATTTGTTGAATGAATGAATGAATGAATGTCCTACCTTGTCTCTCACCTCGAATAGTGAGCTCATTGAGGAGATGATCCCTGCTCAATTCATTTTTATATTACCCCAAGTTCCTAGTTCAGAGCCTGGAACAAATAAATATTTGTCAAATGAATGACTGAATGGATAAAAACCAAACAATTGCCTCAGTTCTTCATTTTTCCCTTCTCAAACATTAATAGAGTCAATGAACATTTTTAACTGCAATCATAATCATCATTCTTAGCATTTTAAGCTTCATATTCAGAGGGAAAATAATGCTACAAATACTATGCCTTTGTGTTCAATCAAACAGACATACAAACTAAAGTTAAAAGCATAAGGACTGACATTTATGTTGTTCAATGACATTAAAAATGTAAAGATTGCTCAGTGATTTAGAGTGCTTTTTCTTAAACCTGTTTGCTTTTCAATCCCAGATAATGAATAGTAAATAGCATGTATTTAATAAAACATTTCTGAAGTCAGAGCCTACTATTGAATGAATGATCAGTAAAATGTGTCTTTCAAGATACATGCAGGACTAATATAATCAGCTTTTTAATGAATCCCTAGACGGCAGCAGAAAGTTTTATAAATTCCAAATAGTGAGATTTTTATGAAAGTTATTAGCACACTGTTCACCAAAGAACTTTACGTCATTTCCTGGGATTTTTAACTGTTTTAACGAGGCAACAGTTACAAAAAGATTTAAAGCCTAAACTTTATTGGTGATATAATAGAACAAAGACCCATTTAGCCATGTCTTAAGTCATTCCCCAAGCATTTGCATATTGCATAAGCATGATAAAATAACGAAGAGATGACTTGTTTTTTCCAAATTCTAATGGGACTGTGTGCTTGAACATGATTTGAACCCATGTTAGTGAATTTTCTAATGGAAAAATATGACCTCCTATCTTTAAAATTAAATGACCCTTTGGAGACTTTGCTAACATTAAATGACCCATTCAAAACATCCTGATGTATTAATATATGAATCAAAAACATCTGTATCATGTTTGGCTTAAAATATACATTGATTTGAAAATAAAATGGAAAGTTTTGCAAAAATGTGTGCTTTATTTCTAAGACTGTAAACCATTAAACATATTTTTGATACTATTCTAAAATTTAATTCATTTGTTTAAAATAATGCTCAGAGAAGTCTATCTTTCTTCCTGATATGGTACTACATAGAACCTTCCAGCAGAGGGTTTTGACCTGAGATCAGTTGACTTGGAGTTGGTCTATTGATAGGCTTCAGGAAGTCCTTGAAACCTCTGAAATTGTGTTCAAAATTCCGTGTATATATGTAGACGTGTCTTTATTTAAATTGGGTTCAAAGTTTTGTGGGTCCATGCAGACATGTCTTTATCTGGAGTAGAGTTTCTCAATCTTGGCATTATTGAGATTGTGGGCCAGATAACTCTTTGCTGTGGAAGCTGTCCTATGCACTATAGGATGTTTAGCATTATCCCTGGACTCTACCCACAAGATGCCACCAACACAGCCCCAATCATGACTATCAAAAAGACTTCAGCCATTACAATGTCCCTGGAGAACCACTGATGTAGAGTCCACTGTTCTCATCATATCGTATTCCCAAACAAATCAAGAGTCACTGCTTTAGCGTGTAGAACGAGAGCTCTAGTCACTTCCCCATTGGGCCCCATAAATAAGCATGCTGGTCATAACTATGATTCCCCCCAAAATGAAACCCATTGCCATTACTTTTGTGGCAGGCAGAGCGATGGATCCCCCATGACCATCCTTCCCCCTGCAAAGTGCAAACCCCTCAAGCTCTATTTTTTCAAAAAACTTTGACTAAGCTCTCCTAATTGCTGGATGGCTTCAGAAAAATCTAAGGATAGGGATTCCCTGGTGGCTCAGTGGTTAAGAATCCACCTGCCAAGAACGGAGCCCGTGTTTCCGCACAGCTGGAACTCCCGGCTCGGGGTCTCTTCCCTCTGCAGTCACGGAACTGCCCCAGAGCCCGAGGGGAGGGCGGCCTCACTGAGGCTGCCGGCTCTGGAGGGGCCCCGGCGGCCAAAGCCGCGACAGTCCTGGGGACCACGGGCCAGCTCACTCATCCTGGGGTAAGCCAGCTGCCATGTCATGAGGACACTCAAGCAGCCCTAAGGAGAGATCCATGTGGCAAGAAACTGAGGCCTCCAACTGCAGCCACGTTAGGACGAGGGGAAGATGGCAGAAGAGTAAGACGCTGAGATCACCTTCCTCCCCACAGATACACCAGAAATACATCTACACGTGGAACAACTCCTACAGAACACCTACTGAACGCTGGCAGAAGACCTCAGACCTCCCAAAAGGCAAGAAACTCCCCACATACCTGGGTAGGGCAAAAGAAAAAAGAATAAACAGAGACAAAAGAATAGGGACGGGACCTGCATCAGTGGGAGGGAGCCGTGAAGGAGGAAAGATTTCCACACATGAGGAAGCCCCTTCGCGGGCGGAGGCTGCGGGTGGCGGAGGGGGCGAGCTTCGGGGCCGCGGAGGAGAGCACAGCCACAGGGGTGCGGAGGGCAAAGCAGAGAGATTCCCACACAGAGGGTCGGTGCCGACCAGCACTCACCAGCCCGAGAGGCTTGTCTGCTTACCCGCCGGGGCGGGCGGGGCTGGGAGCTGAGGCTCAGGCTTCGGTCGGAGGGCAGGGCGAGGACTGGGGCTGGCGGCGTGAGCACAGCCTGAAGGGGGCTAGTGCGCCACGGCTAGCCGGGAGGGAGTCCGGGGAAAAGTCCGGACCTGCCGAAGAGGCGAGACTTTTCTTCCGTCTTTGTTTCCTGGTGCGCCGAGAGGGGATTAAGAGCGCTGCTTAAAGGAGCTCCAGAGACGGCTGCGAGCCGCGGCTAAAAGCGGGACCCCAGAGACGGGCAGGAGACGTTAAGGCTGCTGCTGCCGCCACCAAGAAGCCTGTGTGCGAGCACAGGTCACTATCTATACCCCCCTTCCGGGGCGCCTGTGCAGCCGGCTACCGCCAGGGTCCGGTGATCCAGGGACAACTTCCCCGGGAGAACGCACGGCGCGCCTCAGGCTGGTGCAACGTCACGCCGGCCTCTGCCGCCGCAGGCTCGCCCCGCACTCCATGCCCCTCCCTCCCCCGGGCCTCAGTGAGCCAGAGCCACCGAATCAGCAGCTCCTTTAACCCCGTCCTGTCTGAGAGAAGAACAGATGCCCTCCGGCGACCTACACGCAGAGGCGGGGCCAAATCCAAAGCTGAGCCCCTGGGAGCTGTGAGAACAGAGAAGAGAAAGGGAAATCTCTCCCAGCAGCCTCAGGAGCAGCGGATTAAACCTCCACTATCAACTTGATGTACCCTGCATCTGTGGAATACATGAATATACAACGGATCATCCCAAATTGAGGACGTGGACTTTGAGAGCAAGATTTATGATTTTTTCCCCTTTTCCTCTTTTTGTGAGTGTGTATGTGTATGCTTCTGTGTGAGATTTTGTGTGTATAGCTTTGCTTCCACCATTTGTCCTAGAGTTCTATCCGGCCGTTTTTTTTTTAATTACTTTTTTATTTTAATAACTCTATTATATTTTATCTTACTTTATTTTATTTTCTTTTATCTTCTTTCTTTCTTTTTTCCTTCCTTCCCTCCTTTCTTCCTTCCTTCCTCCCTCCCTCCCTCCTTTCCTTGCTCCTTTGATTCTTTCTTTCTTTCTTTCTTTTTTCTTTCTTTCTTTCTACTTTTTCTCCCTTTTATTCTGAGCCGTGAGTATGAAAGGCTCTTGATGCTGCAGCCCGGAGTCAGTGCTGTGCCTCTGAGGTGGGAGAGCCAACTTCAGGACACGGGTCCACAAGAGACCTCCCAGCTCCACATGCTATCAAACGGTGAAAATCTGCCAGAGATCTCCATCTCAATGCCAGCCCCCAGCTTCAATCAACGACCAGCAAGCTACAGTGCTGGACACTCTATGCCAAACAACTAGCAAGACAGGAACACAACTCCCCCATTAGCAGAGAGGCTGCCTAAAATCATAATAAGGCCACAGACACCCCAAAACACACCACCAGATGTGGACCTGCACACCAGAAAGACAAGATCCAGCCTCATCCACCAGAACACAGGCAATAGTCCCCTTCACCAGGAAGCCTACGCAGCCCACTGAACCAACCTGAGCCCCTGGGGACAGACACCAAAAACAACAGGAACTATGAACCTGCAGCCTGCAAAAAGGAGACCCCAAACACAGTAAGATAAGCAAAATGAGAAGACAGAAAAACACACAGCAGATGAAGGAGCAAGATAAAAACCCAACAGACCTAACAAATGAAGAGGAAATAGGCAGTCTACCTGAAAAAGAATTCAGAATAATGACACTAAAGGTGATCCAAAATCTTGGAAATAGAATAGACAAAATGCAAGAAACATTTAACAAGGACCTAGAAGAACTAAAGATGAAACAAACAATGATGAACAACACAATAAATGAAATTAAAAATACTCTAGAAGGGATCAATAGCAGAATAACTGAGGCAGAAGAACAGATAAGTGACCTGGAAGATAAAATAGTGGAAATAACTACTGCAGAGCAGAATAAAGAAAAAGGAATGAAAAGAACTGATGACAGTCTCAGAGACCACTGGGACAACATTAAAAGCACCAACATTCGAATTATAGGGGTTCCAGAAGAAGAAGAGAAAAAGAAAGGGACTGAGAAAATATTTGAAGAGATTATAGTTGAAAACTTCCCTAATATGGGAAAGAAAATAGTTAAGTCCAGGAAGCACAGAGAGTCCCATACAGGATAAATCCAAGTAGAAATACGCCAAGACACATATTAATCAAACTGTCAAAAATTAAATACAAAGAAAACATATTAAAAGCAGCAAGGGAAAAACAACAAATAACATACAAGGGAATCCCCATAAGGTTAACAGCTGATCTTTTAGCAGAAACTCTGCAAGCCAGAAGGGACTGGCAGGACATATTTAAAGTGACAAAGGAGAAAAACCTGCACCAAGATTACTCTACCCAGCAAGGATCTCATTCAGATTTGATGGAGAAATTAAAACCTTTAGAGACAAGCAAAAGCTGCGAGAGCTCAGCACCACCAAACCAGCTTTACAACAAATGCTAAAGGAACTTCTCTAGGCAAGAAACACAAGAGAAGGAAAAGACCTACAATAACGAACCCAAAACAATTAAGAAATTGGAATAGGAACATACAAATCGATAATTACCTTAAATGTAAATGGACTAAATGCTCCCACCAAAAGACACAGATTGACTGAATGCATACAAAAACAAGACCCATATATATGCTATCTACAAGAGACCCACTTCAGACCTAGAGACACATACAGACTGAAAGTAAGGGGATGGAAAAAGATATCCCATGCAAATGGAAACCAAAAAAAAGCTGGTGTAGCAATTCTCATATCAGACAAAATAGACTTTAAAATAATGTCTATTAGAAGAGACAAAGAGGGACACTACATAATGATCAAGGGATCGATCCAAGAAGAAGATATAACAATTGTAAATATTTATGCACCCAACATAGGAGCACCTCAATACATAAGGCAAATACTAACAGCCATAAAAGGGGAAATCGACAGTAACACAATCATAGTATGTGACTTTAACACCCCACTTTCACCAATGGACAGATCATCCAAAATGAAAATAAATAAGGAAACACAAGCTTTAAATGATACATGAAACAAAATGGACTTAATTGATATTTATAGGACACTCCATCCAAAAACAACAGAATACACATTCTTCTCAAGTGCTCATGGAACATTCTCCAGGATAGATCACATCCTGGGTCACAAATCAAGTCTTCGTAAATTTAAGAAAATTGAAATTGTATCAACTATCTTTTCAAACCACAATGCTATGAGACTAGATATCAATTACAGGAAAAGATCTGTAAAAAATACAAACACATGGAGGCTAAACAATACACTACTTAATAACGAAGTGATCAATGAAGAAATCAAAGAGGAAATCAAAAAATACCTAGAAACAAATGACAATGGAGACACGACGACCAGAGACCTATGGGATTCAGCAAAAGCAGTTCTAAGATGGCAGTTTATAGCAATAAAATCCTATCTTAAGAAACAAGAAACATCTCGAATAAACAACCTAACCTTGCACCTAAAGCAATTAGAGAAAGAAGAACAAAAAACCCCAAAGTTAGCAGAAGGAAAGAAATCATAAAAATCAGATCAGAAATAAATGAAAAAGAAATGAAGGAAACGATAGCAAAGATCAATAAAACTAAAAGCTGGTTCTTTGAGAAGATAAACAAAATAGATAAACCATTAGCCAGACTCATCAAGAAAAAATGGGAGAAGACTCAAATCAATAGAATTAGAAATGAAAAAGGAGAAGTAACAACCGACACTGCAGAAATACAAAAGATCATGAGAGATTACTACAAGCAACTCTATGCCAATAAAATGGACAACCTGGAAGAAATGGACAAATTCTTAGAAATGCACAACCTGCCAGGACTCAATCAGGAAGAAATAGAAAATATGAACAGACCAATCACAATCACTGAAATTCACACTGTGATTAAAAATCTTCCAACAAACAAAAGCCCAAGACCACATGGCTTCACAGGCGAAATCTATCAAACATTTAGAGAAGAGCTAACATGATCCTTCTCAAACTCTTCCAAAATATAGCAGAGGGAGGACCACTCACAAACTCATTCTACGAGGCCACCATTACCTTGATACCAAAACCAGACAAGGATGTCACAAAGAAAGAAAACTACAGGCCAATATCACTGATGAACATAGATGCAAAAATCCTCAACAAAATACAAGCAAACCGAATCCAACAGCACATTAAAGGATCATACACCATGATCAAGTGGGGTTTATTCCAGGAATGCAAGGATTCTTCAATATATGCAAATCAATAAATGTGATAAACCATATTAACAAATTGAAGGAGAAAAACCATATGATCATCTCAATAGATGCAGAGAAAGATTTCGACAAAATTCAACACCCATTTATGATAAAAACCCTGCAGAAAGTAGGCATAGAGGGAACTTTCCTCAACATAATAAAGGCCATATATGACAAACCCACAGCCCACATCGTCCTCAATGGTGAAAAACTGAAAGCATTTCCACTAAGATCAGGAACAAGACAAGGTTGCCCACTCTCACCACTCTTATTCAACATAGTTTTGGAAGCTTTAGCCACAGTAATCAGAGAAGAAAAGGAAATAAAAGGAATCCAAATCAGAAAAGAAAAAGTAAAGCTGTCACTGTATGCAGATGACATGATACTATACATAGAGAATCCTACAGATGCTACCAGAAAACTACTAGAGCTAATCAATGAATCTGGTAAAGTAGCAGGATACAAAATTAATGCACAGAAATCTCTGGCATTCCTATACACTAATGATGAAAAATCTGAAAGTGAAATCAAGAAAACAGTCCCATTTACCATTGCAACAAAAAGAATAAAATATCTAGGAATAAACCTAAGGAGACAAAAGACCTGTATGCAGAAAATTATAAGACACTGATGAAAGAAATTAAAGATGATACAAATAGATGGAGAGATATACCATGTTCTTGGATTGGAAGAATCAACATTGTGAAAGTGACTCTACTACCCAAAGCAATCTACTGTTTCAATGCAATCCCTATCAAACTACCACTGGCATTTTTCACAGAACTAGAACAAAAAATTTCACAATTTGTATGGAAACACAAAAGACCCCGAATAGCCAAAGCAATCTTGAGAACGAAAAACGGGGCTGGAGGAATCAGGCTCCCTGACTTCAGATGATACTACAAAGCTACAGTAATCAAGACAGTATGGTACTGGCACAGAAAGAGAAAGATAGATCAATGGAACAGGATAGAAAGCCCAGAGATAAACCCACGCACATATGGTCAACTTATCTTTGATAAAGGAGGCAGGAATGTACAGTGGAGAAAGGACAGCCTCTTCAATAAGTGGTGCTGGGGAAACTGGACAGGTACATGTAAAAGTATGAGATTAGATCACTCCCTAACACCATACACAAAAATTAGCTGAAAATGGATTAAAGACCTAAATGTAAGGCCAGAAACTATCAAACTCTTAGAGGAAAACATAGGCAGAACACTCTATGACATAAATGACAGCAAGATCCTTTTTGACCCACCTCCTACAGAAATGGAAATAAAAACAAAAATAAACAAATGAGACCTAATGAAACTTCAAAGCTTTTGCACAGCAAAGGAAACCATAAACAAGACCAAAAGACAACCCTCAGAATGGGAGAAAATATTTGCAAATGAAGCAACTGACAAAGGATTAATCTCTAAAATTTATAAGCAGCTTATGCAGCTCAATAACAAAAAAGCAAACAACCCAATCCAAAAATGGGCAGAAGACCTAAATAGACATTTCTCCAAAGAAGATATCCAGACTGCCAACAAACACATGAAAGAATGCTCAACATCACTAATCATTAGAGAAAGTAAATGAAAACTACAATGAGATATCAGCTCACACCAGTCAGAATGGCTATTATCAAAAAATCTAGAAACAGTAAATGCTGGAGAGGGTGTGGAGAAAAGGGAACCCTCTTGCACTGTTGGTGGGAGTGTAAATTGATACAGCCACTGTGGAGAACAGTATGGAGGTTCCTTAAAAAACTACAAATGGAACTACCATATGACCCAGCAATCCCACTAGTGGGCATATACCCTGAGAAAACCATAATTGAAAAAGAATCATGTACCAAAATATTCATTGCAGCTCTATTTACAATAGCCCGGAGATGGAAACAACCTAAGTGCCCATCATCGGATGAATGGATAAAGAAGATGTGGCCCATATATACAATGGAATATTACTCAGCCATAAAAAGAAATGAAATTGAGCTATTTGTAATGAGGTGGATAGACCTAGAGTCTGTCATACAGAGTGAAGTATGTCCGAAAGAGAAAGACAAATACCGTATGCTAACACATATATATGGAATTTAAGGGGGAAAATGTCATGAAGAACCTAGGGGTAAGACAGGAATAAAGACACAGACCTACTGGAGAACGGACTTGAGGATATGGGGAGGGGGAAGGATAACCTGTGTCAAAGCGAGAGAGTGGCATGGACATATATACACTACCAAACGTAAAATAGATAGCTAGTGGGAAGCAGCCGCATAGCACAGGGAGATCAGCTCGGTGCTTTGTGACCACCTGGAGGGGTGGGATAGGGAGGGTGGGAGGGAGGGAGACACAAGAGGGAAGAGATATGGGAACATGTGTATATGTATGGCTGATTCACTTTGTTATGGAGCAGAAACTAACACACCATTGTAAAGCAGTTATACTCCAATAAAGATGTAAAAAAAAAAAAAAAAGAATCCATCTGCCAATGCATTGGACATGGGTTCGAGCCCTGGTCCAGGAATATCCCACATGCCATGGAGCAATGAAGCCCATGCACCACAACTATTGAGCCTGCACTCTAGAGCCTGCCAGCCACAACTACTGAGTCCACGTGCCACAACTACTGAAGCCTGCATGCCTAGAGCCCGTGCTCCGCAACAGGAGAAGCCACGGCAATAAGAAGCCTGGACACCTCAACGAAGAATAGCCCCCACTCACCGCAACTAAGAAAGCCCACGTGCAGCAATGAAGACCCAACACAACCAAAAATAAATAAATGAAATAAATTTATGAAAAACAAAACGAAGAAAATCTAACGATTATGTTTCAAGTCATAAACCTCATAGGTTTGTTGAGGTTTGTTGCTCACCTTGTTTTGATTCCCCACCACACAACCCAGTGCCTGACTCATGTAATAGATACATAGTTGGTTAATGATTGGACAATTGCATTATAAAAGCCATGGCATCTATTAAAGCCTATTCTTAATTAAAAGACCCATAGTACAAGGTAGTTCTGGAGTCACTTCCTCCCAAGGTTCTGAGTTTCTCTGCCTGCTGACTGTAAACCTGTTGCCTCAGAGATCCTCTCCATGGAGAACAGAGCCCAGTGAGCCCATTCCACACCATTAACCTGGACCCACTGGAGGTGGACTCTCTGCTCTACATAGGTTTGGCCCCATGTGCAGCTCACAGGTATCCCTGCAGGCATCTAATATTCAAAGCATCCTTCTCATCTCTACTGGGACCCTCGTAGGGTACAGGATAGCTCTCATGCTCTGCTTTCCTTTGGCCAACAAGCACGTGGATTTTAACCTGCTTTCCTTTTCTCTTTCAGATTGCTACCACCCCTTCACTGTTCTTGATGTTCTTTTCCAAATCCAATTCTGAAGTAGAATACGATGTCTCTAGCACTCCTCCCTTCCCCCACAACTTTCTTGTCTACCTCACACAGATTGTATTAAACAAAACCAAATTCAGCTACATACCGTTTCAAACACCCGAAACATAAGGACATAAAAAGGCTAAAACTACAAGTGTGAAATACCACCCAAAAGAAAGCTAACGTAGCCAAAGAAACTCCAAGTATAAGAACATCGCCAAAGTTAAAGAGGTTTGCTGCATGACAAAAGGTTTGATTCACTGAGAATATAAATCTAAACTTAGAAAATAACTTCAAACTATGTGAAGCAGAATTTGACAGACCTATCTGAGCAACTTGAGAAATCCTCTATTACAATGAGATTTTAATATTAACTTTCTCAGTGATTAGATCAAACAAACCCTAAATTAATAAGTATATAAATATTTGGCAATACTGCTATAAGATTGATCTAATATACATATGTATTTCAAACCTTGTCCATGTAATGCACTCTCTAATAAAATATTTCATACAATTTCTCTACATAAACCTATACTATCTCCTTCCTATCCTCTCTCGGCTGAGTTCTTTGCTGCTTTGAGAAATTTTAAGCAGTAAGAATTTCTGCCTCTACCACATCTGCCCACTTAGCAGTATTTTCCCCTTTACTCTACCTTCTCACATTTGCTACAGATGTAGTATCTGTGCTCCTATGTAAAAGCCAGCCCCTGCCCTTGTGCTTTAGACCCCATCCCTTCTAGCCTCCTTCCTCCAACTGTCCTCCTTTCCCTCCTGTTTCATTCTTTTGGATCATTCCTATTAGCATTCCCATTAGCATAATCCTACCTCCTGGAAATACTGCTCTGCTCCCATTTGCTAGTAACTACTGTCTCCTAACCCTCTCCTCTGATACTCTCAAATCTACTCTAGTCCATCTTTCACACCCATCGCTCCACTGAAACTGTTCCTGTAAAGCTTTCCAATGTTAAATAGTGGTCTTTTCTGAGTTCCCATCTTATTATGCTATTGTCAGCATTGATCGACTCTCCCCTTCTTTATTCCCTTTCTTCATTAGCTTCTAGGACACCCATCCGCTTGGCTTTCCTCCCACTTCAGAGTTTGGTCCTTCTCAGTCTCTTTTACTGGTTCCTCATCTTCTCTCAGATATCTTAACATCGGAGAGTCTCAGGGCCCAGTCTCTTTGGTCCTGTCCTCTTCCCTACTCACTCCCTTGGCAACGTCATCCAGTCAGGGTTTAAGTACTGTCTATATACTAAGGTACATCCCAAATGTACATCTCCAGCCCAAGCTTAGCTCCTGAAATCTAAGTTTGTTCATCCAATTACAAGCTCTCCACTTGAAGATCTCATTCACATCACGAACTCAAGATGTTTAAAATTTAGCATCTGATCTTCCCCCAAGAACCTAACTCACCCACAGACTTCCTACCTCAGTTAATGATGATCCCATCCCTCCGCAAGCCCAGGCAGAAACCTTGGAGTCATCCTTATTCCCTCTGCCTCATATCACCTTTATTCTGTCAGGAAATCCATTTGGCTCTATCTTTAAAAGATATCCAGAATTCAACCACTTGTCTTTACCACCATGCTACTACCATGGGCCAAGCCACCATTATCTCCTCCAAGGACTGTTACACTATCCTCCGGACTTTCCTGCTTCTATCCTTCCCCTTTAGTCTATTCTCAACACAGTGGCCACAATGACCCTTTGACAGTGTAAATCATATTATATCACTTCCCTGTTCCCCCTGTCACTCAGAGTAAACACCAAAGACCTTACAGTGAAATACACCTCATTATCTGACCTCTTCTCTCACTATTCTGTTTACACCCCTCCGGTCACACTGCCTCCTTGCTGTCCTTTGAACATACCACTCAAGTTCCCACTTACCAGTATCTCTATCTATGTGCTCTGTCTTCCTGCTTAGATCCTTTGCATTCCCTTTTCCAGCAGCCTAAAATGCTCTCCCCACAGATACCCATATGACTAATTTCCTCACCTTCTTCAGATCTTTGCTCAGATGTCATCTTTTTTTTTTTTTTTTTTTTTTTTTTTTTGGGTACGCAGGCCTCTCACTGTTGTGGCCTCTCCCGTTGCGGAGCACAGGCTCCAGACGCGCAGGCTCAGAGGCCATAGCTCACGGGCCTAGCCGCTCCGCGGCATGTGGGATCTTCCCAGACCTGGGCACGAACCCACGTCCCCTGCATCGGCAGGCGGACTCTCAACCACTGTGCCACCAGGGAAGCCCGAGATGTCATCTTTTTAGTGAAGCCTTCCATGACCTCTTTATTTATAATAGCAAAAACCACCTCCAGTCCTCCTGTATTACATTCTCCCCACAGCCTTTATCAGATTCTTACATTCTTCTAATTTACTTACACACTACACTCATGATTTGTTATCTGTCTTCCTCCACTAGAATGTAAGCTCTTAAGGGCAAAGATTTCTGTCTGTTTTGTTCACTGATATATCTCAGGCACTTCAAAGAGTTCCTGGCGCACATTCCTCTCTTTGCACGTGGTTAGTAGAAATTTGTTAAATGAAAGAAATGAATGACTGAACAAATGAATAAATGAATGAATGCATAGAAATCTGCATCCAACATTTCGTCAAAATACAAATGGAATAATTGCAAATTTTGAGCATGTACTATGCTATAAGCAAGTCTAAACAAATATTAGCAGTCCCTATCATACAGACAAGTGTGGAAACATACTTGCAATTATAAAAGAGGAAGTACAGAGTCTGTCTGAAAGCAAAAACAGGAATGTCTCACCCAGAATTCTATGTTCAGGTATATATTAATGGAAAAAATAATATGATGGAAATTTTAAAGATGTGCATAGCTGAGGATGAGAAGCAGAGTACAATGAGATTAGGGTGCTCTAGACAGAATGAAGGAACACGAGCAAAGACCTGACGGCAATAGTGAGAGTATGAAGAGGGAGATACACTGAAAAATGTCTGGAGTTAGGAGATGGTTGGATTGAGAATTAAGCAGGGATCATTTCACAAACATCTGTGTGTGTCCTATTAAAGAATTTAAGCTTCATCCTAAAAGCAATGGGAATCTTCTGGTTCCTTCACTTCTTTATCAGCAATGACCTTTCTCTCCATCCTATCAGCCACTCATCCCCATGGTCCTATCCTAGACCTCATCACTACTAGAAACTGCATTACTTCTAAACTCTTAATTTTACAATAGTACAATACCACACGTTTCAGCCACCAGATCTCTTGTTCATGTATTCCCACAGCTACAAACCTTCAGCCCTTCCCTCAACTAGCCTAGATCATGGTACACTATCATAATCACACTCTTTCCAAAGACCCTGAGCTCTCTTATCCTTTTATCCCTCCATACTACGCTCTTGTCAAAACCCTGATTGTTAATCTGCCTTCTTCATATATGCACTGGTATCTGAAAATTGGTAAAGAAAAATCATGAATGTAAAACTTGTTTAGCTTTAAATTAGTATCACAGACTGAAAGCAAGCGGGACCCTGTGGGGTCCTCCCAGGTACAAATCCTTTCCATGTTTCTTTTTTATAGGAAATGGGCTTTATTCAGCCTCCTAGACCTTCCTGAATACTAAAAGGCAGAATCAAACTGGTACTACTCAGGGAAGTGAGGGAATGCAGAAACAAAGGAGGAGAACTCAAGAAACAATAGTGCAGCTCTTAAAGCAAGCTCTCCTTCCTCCTCGAGATATACATAACAAAATCTTTGAGTTCTTCTGCAGGAACTAAGGCCCCACCCAGGTGGAGGATGGTAACTTCAGGCTGAGCACAATATTGCTGGAGTGCAGCCCTGTTACCTCACCACTAACCACTCAGAAGAAATCACACTCCCCGCAGCCCTCATACCCAATTTTGCTGACAAAACTTCTACCCCAAAACAGTCAGGGAGTTTGGGGGTATTGAGTCACTCATTCTACTTGCTTGGGCCTGCAATAAACCCTTCTCTGCTCCAGACTCCAACTTTTCAGTTTGTTTTGCCTTTCTGTGCTGCAGGCACATAAAACTGGGTTCGGTAACAAGTACACAGAAAGACCCAGAAACCCTCACTACTCTGTTTTTCTGGTAGATTCACTTTCCCACACCCTCTTTTATTTTATGTCCTTTTTCCTCTAACCTTCCACACCCCTCCTCAGTCTTCACCTTCACTCTCAGCTGAAGACTTTGCTAGGGAACCATTGACCAAAACCACCATCCTTGGCCAGACATGATGATAACCGCTTGCATGAGTTGTCTCACAACACAAGGTCCCAATGAGGAACACGGTGCTTCTGCTGAGAACTAACTGAGAGAATTCTGGAGGGGCCACAAGGAGGGAGTAGACATCTGCCAACCTCCCAGAAACCCTCACGCTGGAATCCATCTTGGCTGAGACATGCGTGCACCATCAGGCAGGACCCTGAGTCAGACCAAATATGAACCAAGGAAGATGACTGGCCAGGGACAACCCAGAAACTAACCCCATTACCGTAAAACCTGAGACTGTGAGTCACGTGGCAGCGCAGTTCCCCTGCTGCTCTCTGCCAGGATGCCCCTTCCCAATAAAGTCTTTTGCTTTATCAGGATTTGTGTCCTCGGACAATTCATTTCCGAGTGTTAGACAAGAGCCCCCTCTTGGGCCCTGGAAGGGGACCCCCTTCTGGCAACATACCTACACAGAGATGTGCCTCTGCACTGCTCTTTTCTGTGAGTCCAGAGGAGAAAATGCTCTCCCCTGCTGAAGGAAGGCCCCTCTTCCACACATGGTCCTTTATTCAATCCCTCCTGCTGTCGTCAAGACTGTCTCCTTCTCTCTCGTTCCTACATTGTTGACATCCCCTCTCAACTAAAGCATTCCATTGCTTCCCCGACATTCTCGAGTAGCTTTGACTTCAAAGAAAAGGACCTCACTTCACTGTAGACATCCCTCTACATTCCACACTACCTTTCCACCCCACTTCACAGCAAAACTGCTTCAAACTTTTTCTATACTCAACCCTGTCTGCTTTCTCACTTTTCCTCATCTCTCTGAAACTGAGCAGGACCCTGTGGGGCCCTCACAGGTACAAAAGGCTTTCTGTGCTCCCCGTTTCTTGTTTGTAGGAAAAGGGCTTCAGCCTTCCAGACCTTCTCTGAGTTCAAAAGGGAAGACTCAGTTACTAATTCGGGATCGTATAGCAATGGGGTAGGATCCTCGTTCCTCCTCAGGGGATGTGCAGCAATGAGATACTGAGTTCTTCCACAGGAGCAGGGAAGAACTCCTGAGCTCCACCCAGTTAGAGGACGGACGGTAACTTCAGGCTGAGCACAAGTATGTGGACCCCAGACTGGTTGCAACCAGAGGGCTGGTGACTGAGATTCCTGGAGCACCACCCTGTCACCTCCCCACCAACAAATCAAAAGAAAGTCACATACCCTGCAGCCCTCTTCCCCAATTTTGCCTATAAAACTTCTCCCCCAAAACCATCAGGGAGTTTGGGGTTTTGAGCCACTCATTCTCCTTGTGTGGCGCTTGCAATAAACCTTTCTTTGCTCCAAACTCCAACGTTAAAGTTTGTTTGGCCTCACTGTGCACACGAACCTGGGTTTGGCAACATCTTCAGTGGGCTCCAATCTGGCTTTCACTTACATTTAAGACTATTTTTGTCAATGTCATTTTCATTCTCTCTGTTGTCAAATTCAAAGAGCTTTTCTCTGTCCTTATCTTACCTCTCAGCAGCATTCCAGGAGGAGGTTAGCCTTTTCTTGTTATAATCTTCTCTTGGCTTCCTGACACAATGCATTCTTGCTTTTCCTCTCACCTCACTGCCTCCTCCTTCTCAGAGACGGTGTCTCCTTCACAAACTCTCTTTGCTGGTGTCCCTCAGAGTCATTCCAGGGTCCTCTTCTTCTGTTTTCTCTCTACACCTTTTCTTCCATGATCCCACCCAATAGTTTTAAATACCACCTATACTTTGATGATTCCCAAATTGGTATCTCCAGTATGGATGTCTCCTCTCAACCCCAGGTACTCATAACCAACTTTAACCAATGTCCATTGAATGACTCAACAGCTTCATGAACCCAAAATTGAATTTCCAGTTCAAACTCGTTCCCCATACCTTCACTGTCTTAGTAAATGTCTTCTTTGCTCATCTCACTGCTCAACCCAAAAGCCTCAGAATCTTTGTGATCCCTTCATTTCTGTCATTCATCACATTTAATCCATCAGAAAGCCCCAATGATTCTAGCTTTACAGCCTATCTCAAATATACCCATTTCTTTAACTGCCATCAACTTTGTCCATGCCACCATCATTTCCTCATTTCCCCTCTAGTCTACTGAATAGTCTTTCCCTCCCTCCCTCCCTCCCTTCCTTCCTTCCTTCCTTCTTTCCTTCCTTCCCTCTTTCCTTCTTCCTATTACAGAGCAATGTGCCCCCAGTGCAGAAAGCCAAACTCTGACAGCAGGTGTTTGCAGCAAAGTAAGAATTTATTTGCAGGAAGTCAAGCAAGGAGAATGGGCAGCTCATGCTCAAAAGACTCAAATTCCCAATGGCTTTCAGGCAAGGGTGTTTAAAGACAGTATTGGGAAGAGGTTCATAGAATGCGTGATCACCTCTTGGACTTTCTTCTGATTGGTTAGAGGTGAAGTAACAGGGTAATGTTTCAGGAATCTCAACCTTCTGGTTCCAACCAGTCTGGGGTCTACATCTTGTGGTCAAAAAGTGTCATCATCCTCCACCCAGTTGGGGGAGGGGGCGTCTTAGTTTCTACAGAACGATTCAAAGATATGCATCAGGTTGTTATATTTATCCCTTCAGGAGGATTTAGGAGTCCTGTGACCCTATTGTCCTAACCATTAACTGCCTGAGCCTGCTCTCTGGAACGCAGGGAAGGCCTAGGAGACTAAAGCCCTTTTCTCTACAAACAAGAAACAGAGAACAGAGGGGTTTTTACCTGGGAAGGACCCCCAGGGTCCTGCTTGGTTTCAGTCTCCCCTTTTCATTGATACTCCTCAATCCTGAGAGGAACAGGGGCAGGACAAGAAAGGGAATAAAGTTTTGGATAGAGAGATTAATCATAAACTCAGCAAGGGATCTCAGTTTTAGGGGGACTCGGTTTCCCTTCCTTCTCTTTCTCTCTCTCTTTCTCCTTCCTTCCTTTCTCTTTCTGCCTACTTTGTAATCTCTTGCCTATCCCTTCCTACCCCATTCCCCGCAACAAGAAAGTGATTTTAAAAAATAAGAAGATTACTCCCTCACCCTTCCCTGGGTTCTATTGCACTTATAATAAAATCCAAACCACTTACCATGTTTTATATGACTGGGCTTCATCTAGTCCCTGCCCAACGCTACAGCCCCTTCCCCTTTGCTGAACAATGCTTATCCCCATAGATTCTGCCCCAGTTCCACAGACATAGCATGTTTTCCAGTCTCAAAGCATCTGCACATGATCTTTCTTCTGCTGGGAACCTTCCTCCCGCCACTCCTGCACATCCAGCTTCTTCCCATCCTTCACAATGTGCCTGAAATGTTACCACCCAGGGTAAAGTTTGCCTCATATCTACCTTGTTTCTTTCCTAGAACTTATTATAATTTACACTTTTTTATTGACTTAGATTGTCTCTTCAGTGAAACTGAATATAAGCTGTGTGGGCAATGACCACATTGAACTTGTTCACCATGATATTCCTATAGTCTAGGACAGAGCCTTGCAAACACGTATTTCTTTCTTTCTTTTTTTTTTTTTTTTTTTTTTTTTTGCGGTATGTGGGCCTCTCACTGTTGCGGCCTTTCCCGTTGCGGAGCACAGGCTCCGGACGCGCAGGCTCAGCGGCCATGGCTCATGGGCCCAGCCGCTCCGCGGCACATGGGATCTTCCCAGACCGGGGCACGAACCCGTGTCCCCTGCATCAGCAGGCGGACTCTCAATCACTGCACCACCAGGGAAGCCCCTCAAACACGTATTTCTTGAATGAATTAAGTACCAAATCAATGACATACCTGGAGGGAAGTGACATGATCAAATCCATGTTTTAGGGCAGTGGCTCTTAACTGGAGGCAATCCTCCCTCTCCCCCAGGGATGTCTGGATGTTTTGTATTGTCATGACTGGAGTGAAGGAGGACTTGCTAGTGAGTAGAGGCTAGGGTTGCTGATAAGCATCCTGTAAGGCACAGGACAGCCCTACACAACAAAGAATGATCTGGCCCCAAAGGCCCACAGTGTCAAGGTTAAGAGATCCTGCTTTAGAGAGATCAAGGTAAAATTTAAAGAATACATTATTGCTAATCTCTTCCTCAGTTGGCAGTGGAGAGACCAATTAGAAGGTCGTTCCAGGTAAGAGAGGATGTCCTATAATAGAAAAAGGTATGTGGTAAGGAGAGAAGTTTGGATATAGGGTAAATGTTTAGAGCTGACTATACTTTGTAAATAACCATTGGAGGAGAGAGAGAGTCAGACAGACAGACAGACAGACAAAGATATCCAGGATTACCCACAAGTTTCTTGTTTAGACGTCTAGATAAAAGCAGTGCATTCATTAAGTCTGAAGATATAGGAAGCTGAGCTCACTTGGAGAGGAAGATGAAATCAGTCTTGAATGAAACGTGAAGTTAATAAATTGTTGGGGAACTCACAATTCGAACCTAACAAATTCCATCGCTGAAGTAAAAAAAAAAAAAAAAAATCCAAGATATAAATTCTCAGAGATAAATCAAGACAAATCTTATAAAGGTGAAAACAATATGGTATGAATAAATAGCATACAGTACAATTACTAGAGATATTTCACAAAAGGAAAGAAAAGAGAATAACATGAAATAAGGTAAAAAGGAATAAAAACTTCAGAAATGCAGTGATTCAAAATATCTAGAGAAATCATTGAGAGCATACAATAAAGCAGAAACTGAATTTACAATAAGATGATGATGAGAGTAGGAAACCTTTAAACTGATGTATAATCCCTTTTAGCACAAGTGAGCAATAAATGGCCAGTTTGGATTACTCATGTGAAAGGAATTTAAAAGTTTTATAATATATATAGAAAAGATCTTTTCTATATGTATCCCCTTTAAAAACAATGGTGTTAAGGCTTCTGATTTTATTTCTGACCTTTATAACTTGAAGTTCTTCATCATAAAGAAGATTTATATATGTTTATGGAACCACAACATAAAAATATACTTTTGACTGAAAGAAATTATACTTTAAGATCAAGGCTTCATTGTAAAAGACTACAATATTTTAAAATACGGGTTGTGGGACTTTCCTGGTGGCACAGTGGTAAAGAATCTGCCTTACAATGCAGGAGACAGGTTCGATTCCTGGTCAGGGAACTAAGATCCCACATGCTACAGGGCAACTAAGCCTGCGCCACAACTACTGAGCTCATGCACCTCAACTAGAGCCCATGTGCTGCAAACTACAGAGCCCACACGCTCTGGAACCCGTGCGCCACAATGAGAGAAAACCTGCACGCTACAACTAGAGAGAAGCCCGCGCACCACAAGGAAGAGCCCGCACACTGCAAGGAAAGATCCCGTATGCCTCAATGAAGATCCGTGTGTCACAACTAAGACCCAAGGCAGCCAAAAATAAATTAATAAATTTGCAAAATTTATTAAAATAAAGAAATTTAAATAAAGAATTTTTAATTTTAAATTAATTAAATTAAATTTAAATTAAATTTAAATTTTTTAATTTTAAATTAAAATAAAGAAATTTAAAAACAAACAAATAAATAAATAAAATAAAATACTGGTTGTGGTAGGCTGAGATATCTTCCTTCCAAAGATATCAGATCCTAATCCCTGGCACCTGTAAATTTTACCTTATCTGGAAAAAGGGTCTTTGCAGATGCGATTAAGTTAAGGGTCTTGAGATGGGGAGATTATTCTGGATTATCTGCGTGGACTCTAAATGCAATCACATGTAATCTTATAAGAGGGAGGCAGAGGGAGATTTGATACAGGCAGAAGTAGAGAAAACAGACAGAAGAGGAGGCCATGTGACTATGGAGACGGATTGGAGTGATACACCCGCAAGCCAAGGAATGCTGGCAGCCAGCAAAAGCTGGAAGGGGAAAGGAATAGATTCTCCTCTAGAAGTTCCAGAAGAAGCTAGCCTTGCCAACACCTTCATTTCAGCCCATTAATATTGATTTTGGACTTCTTGCCTCCAGAACTATGAAAGAATACATTTCTGTTGTTTTAGGACACCAGTTGGCAGTAATTTGTTATTATAGCAGCCATAGGAAACTAATACAAAAGAATATTTTAAATACTTGTATATTTAAAAAACAAGAAGGAAAGTAGGGAGAGATGAGACGAGATGTGCAGATATCTGATCTCAGAGGACATTGTAAACTGTATGAGGGAGGTTGGTCTTGATCTTAGCTTAGGGAAGAACCACAAAAAGATTTTAATCAGAAGAATGGTCTGATCAAATTTGCATTTAAAAAGGATCCTTCTGACTACAGCCTGGAGAAGGAGTTGGAAGGAAGCTAGAAGGAAGAATGCAAAGAGACTTCTAGGAAACAAGAAGGGGTTGCAAACCAGAGGGACTGGTGATCTGGAATGCATTAGCGGCTGTGGGGATGGTTAGAAGGGGCCAGGTTGAAGAGATGTTTAGGAGAATGCATAGACAAGACTCAGTAATTAATTATATATGAGGGGAGCAGGGAAGAAAGAGTCAAGCTGACTCCCATGTTGCTGACTTCAGCAACTGTTTGTCCTATTTTACTATTACCCAAAGAAGGAAATACTGCTAAAGATTTGAGGCGAAAGAACTCATTTGAATTTAAGATGTCTGTGAGACATCCAAGTCAATGTGTGTTTTCTAATTTTAAAAGTAACATGATTTGTAGTAGATTATTTGGAAAATGGAGGGAAAAAAGAAAGCAAACATCATCTTTAACCCCACTACTCAGAGACAGTTACAGTTAATACATGGGTGTATAGTCTTTTCTTTAAACCTGTATACACACACACACACACACACACACACACAAGCAATATTAGGTGATTAAAATATTGTTTTGTAATCTGTTTTTCCCTTTAACAATGAATCATGGCCATTTTTATCAATCATCATTCTTCTACAATACTTTCAACGGCTGCATAGGATTTTATTATATAAATTTGCTATGACTGATTTTAGCAGTCCCCTATTGTCATCAAACCCCTTTTGTCATCAAAATATATAACGAGAGGACTTTTAGGGCAGTGAAACTATTCTGCAGTTAAATATCATTATACGTTTTTCAAAACACATAGAATGCACAACACCGAGAGTGAGCTCTGATGTAAACTATGGATTTTAGGTGATAATGGTGTGTCACTGTAGATTCTTGCATTGTAACAAACGTACCATTTTTGTGTGAGATGTTGATAGGAAGGGAGGTCGTGTACATGTGGAGGCGGGAGGCATATGGGAACTCTCTGTACCTTCTGCTCAACTGTGCTGTGAACCCAAAACTGCTCGAAAAAATAGTCAAGTGTATTATGATGAGCATCCTTGTATGTAACTCTGTTTGCATATTCCTGACTATTTCCTTAAGATAAATTCCAGTAAGTGGAATTGTCTGCTCAAAAGGTATGCTCATTTAACAACTTGTTTGTGTTACCGAATACCCCTCCAGAAAGTTTATGGTAAGTTACACCCCTAAGAGAGTACACTTGAGTTGATTTCTCATCCCTGACTCAACACTGTCCATATCATATTTCACTCCACACCTCCATTTACCCCATCCTCAAAATAATGCTATCGAAACATTATTGGATATTTCCATCAAAAAATCCCCATTTTCTTAACCACAATATAGTACCAAGTTCACTCTGTTTTTTGACTACCAGCTAGCTGCATCTCTGAGAAAATGTATGCCATGCTAATTTGTCTTTATTTAAAATAAAGAAATTCCCACATGGATCCCAGATGTTGACCATTTAATGCAAGAAGGTGTTTCCTCATTATACAAACATGGTGTGTGTCCTAAATATTGGCATTGTTTCATTTATGAATCACTTAAAATAACTACATCACAAAAAACAATGGTTCACGTGTGAGTCATAAATTAAACAATGCCAATTTTTTGATGTGCACCACATTTGTATAATAAGGAAACACCTTGGATTAAATGGTCAACATCTGGAATCCATGTGAGGGCTTTAAAAAATTAGTGCTACATTTTCTTAAATTGTCCCATTGTAGAAAGAAATCCAAAATGGAGGCAATTTTTACAAAAATTTCCCTGCTCCAAATATCCTTGCAAGTAGTGCATTGCTTGGTTGGTACAAAAGCCTAAGTCAAAGCAATATAGTCAAGTTCCATTACAGGGAATGCCATAGGAGTCTAAGTCTTCTGTTTTCATTTATTTTAGATCTTATGCTGTGATACTGAGGAACACAGTTGTAGTGGATTGAATAGTGGTTCCCAAAAAAGATACGTCTATGTCCTAACTCCTAAAACCTGTGACTATGAACTTATTTGGGAAAAAAGGGCCTTTGCAGATACAATTAAGGATCTTTAGATGTGATATTCCTGGACTTCAGCTCTAAATCCAGTGACAGGTGTCCTGGATAAAAGAAAGAAAGAAAAGAAAAAAAGAAATAAAAGAAAGGCAGAGGGAAGTTTGTGACATAAACACATAGGAGAGAAAAACATAAGAAGTCAGAAGTAGAGACTGGAGTCACACAGCCCAAACCAAGAATATCTAGAGGCACCACCAGAAGCTGAAGAGGGGGCTTCCTAAAACCTTCTGAGAGACCAAGGCCCTGCTGACGTCTTAATTTTAAATTTTTAGCCTCCACAACTCTAAGAGAATAAACTTCTGTTATTTTAAGCCACACAGTTTATGGTAATTTGTTATGGTAGCCCTAGACAACCACCATGGAAATTCATTGTAATAGGATTAGATTTACATTATGAATTGGTTATGACACGCACTTTTTTCAAATTTAACATGCTTGATATTTTGACTTTTGATTAGCATCAAGCACTTAATGGTTCTATTTTGGGTTTAGATAACATTCAAGGCTCTCTTTTAACCTTGGAATGTTCTGATCCCAAAAGATTCTCTCCATAATTTCTGTTGTTCAAGCACATTTGAGAGAATATCCATAGAGTTGTGAGAGCTGGGGAATTCTAGACTGGACAGGCAAAACAGCCTTATCAAAGAAACCTTCAAAATGGTGACACACGTCAGATACCCATTAGCTTACTGGACCTCTGCCCACATTGTGAACAAAAATATGTACCTGAAAAAGCTAACTAATGTATCAATGTGACCATAAAGCACAATTAAAGAGAGGTAGACTATTACCCTACACTAGTTATGTTTGCTGCTGGCTACGTACTGAAATCCATGTGTATACACTCCCTTGGATTTTGAATGGATGGGGGATGTTTTGATAAATTTCATGGTGGATTTTTGGAAGAGGCTCTCCAGTTAGTATATTTGCTATTCCTTGATATTCAACACCACTGAAAGTATAAGCCCAAACTTCCTCAATTTTCATTCTACATCTAGTGTTTGCTGGGCTTTCATTTAGTTAAAAGAAATAACAAGCATCAGATTGTTTTTCTTAAGTAAATTTTTGGTACAGGAGCCCAAGATCATTCTTCCCATGACCTACCATCTCCTGGCCCCATCCCCTGGTCCACCTCAAGAAATGAAGGAGTTACAAAGAAATAATATTATGCAGCTGTCATAACCAGTTTAAAGAATTTTTAATGGCATGGGAAAATATTCTCTATAAAGTTGAGTAAAAAAAAACAGAGGATAAACTAGATATACACTAGGATCCAAATTTGTTTAGACATATACATTTACATACATTTAAAAGTGAAAAATTTTCACAAGAGCTAAACTGGCTATCTCCAGGTGGCAGAATTACACATGAATTTTTCTTTGTTAGCTACATTTTCAAGTGTTTCTTAATAATGAGCATGTATAGCTTTTATAACCAAAAATACTAATGTAATGGAACCCAACTAACAGCTGGAAGCTAAGAACCATCTTTGGGGGGGGGGGCTAGTACGTTGTCCTTAAGGTATTTGCTTATTTAAGAACTGGTTTATAAAGGATATAAATTAATTCTCCAAGATTTTCCCTATATAATCAAGAATACTCATCATCCTGATTTCCTCCCACTTGTGTTATTTGCTTTTTCTTCGCTCTTACCACTCACCATGGTTGCAAGTTGATCTGAGGCTGGGAAGGTAGAAAGACGAAAGTAGAGGGTAGGGTGCACTATGAACAAAAAAGTCACTATATTCTTTCCTTAGACTCTTTCTGACTCCTCTTGGGACCAATTGTGGCCTAAATGGAGGGGAGAGAGCACAGAAAATCAGCAATGCCAAATAGCTTGTATTTTTCTGAAAAATGGAGCACTCAATAATCACCCCCCCCCCAATCCACCACCACCACTGCAAATGGATAGATAGGGTTTTGGAGGATGTTAGATTATTTTTTACCCCAAATTTACTGGATCCAGTCACTGGTAACACGGAATATTTCAGAAATAGTTTGGCAAGAAGACCAGATCATAAGTTCCTTAAGGGCACGGACCATGCGCTCCCTCATATTTGTTTACGTAGAGCCTAGGACAGTGCCTGACATATAATGCTTAAGAAGTGTTGAGATCCAGAAAGAAAAAATATTTTTGTGGATTTCAAAAGAGTGCAGAGGCAGTGTCTAACAAGCTCACGAGCGCAGCGGAATGAGCTTTGTTTTATTAAAGGCCAGCGGAACCTGACGAAATCACTGGTCATCAAGGGATCGGTGGTGGAGCAAGCTGGGGAGTATGTACCTTTGCGAAAGATGCATCAGAATGGGGAATGAAGGGAGCCAGAAAGAACACGTGTGGTTTATATTTAATTATGCTTTTATATTTGAAAAGTGAAAAGAAGTATATGTATGATTCTAAGGGGGTGGAGTGGGAGGTGTGGGTGCTGAAGAGTATTATGAGGTATATGCCAAATCTGTGCACATACCCAAAACTGGTTGGAAGGTATGGCATGTTCAAGGGTATGGGTTTTTAAAGGCTGTGAACCACCAGACTGAATAATTAGGTTCCCCATTCAAACCACTTCATTACTAAGAAAACAGAGTTGCCTTTTAAACATCGGTGATCATGGCCTCACTGTCTCCAGATCCAGTGACCATTCCAAACCTGGTTATATACTTCCAACCCTTCATACTTAGTGTTATAAAATATTTTCCTGTATAAACGCTGCAGGATGGTGTTCACCATTTTTTCCCTTCTCTTCCACCTAAGATTAATTAGACAATGTCTTTTAAAAAATTTTAAACACTTTTGCCTGCAGGCTTATATGGTCCTGGTGCTTTCTAGAGTAGTGTTGGTCTGGAAAGCAGACAGAAAACATACTCCTATGTGATCCCTCGGAGCAAAGGAGTCTGCATTTAGAAAACAGAGGGAAATACACGTGTAAGAACACTGTAGGTGGAAGCGGCGTTGGTAAAGCACAAGTCAAGGGGGAAAGGAGACCCTTGTCAATTAGAATATGAAGCTCAGCACTTCCCTCCAACAATCTGGGTAAATGAAGGCAAAATCAAGGCACAGCAAGCATATGCCTGTGGACCATGTGCGTGTTTGTGTGTGTTTCCTAAGTACCCCTAATATATTCATCCAAGATGTACTTTTCCTAAGCCTTTAACACACGCTGAGGTAGAAACCAATTAAAAAATGTTATCTGTGGGCTTCCCTGGTGGCGCGGTGGTTGCGAGTCCGCCTGCCGATGCGGGGCACACGGGTTCGTGCCTCGGTCCGGGAAGATCCCACGTGCCGCGGAGCGGCTGGGCCAGTGAGCCATGGCCTCTGAGCCTGCGCGTCCAGAGCCTGTGCCCCGCAACGGGAAAGGCCACAACAGTGAGAGGCCCGCATACCGCAAAAAAAAAAAAAGTATCTGTGTATACGATTATCAGGCCAATCATACAGAGAGAAGCCTCCGCTGGGTCTCAGAGCTCGAGATGAAACCCTGGGGGAAGATCATTTAAGCACCAAGTAGCTCACTTCTAAAACCTGGGTAATCGGATGGCCAAGACGCATGTTTCTCTCATTTGATTTTTAAATTATTCTCAAGAAACATTGACCATAGATAAGCACTCTATGATTTCTAGCAACAAGTGATAGAAAAATGCACTTCCATTTCATAAACACTCCTGAGTGACTCTTCTCTACAGAGACTTCAAAGTTGAAGACTTTTGTGATGCTTTACTTTCCCCAAACTTCAAAATTAATAGAGAAGATACTGAAGAGAAAATCATTCCCCAAGTAAGAGATGATAAAGTACAACGTGCTTCTGAATTTCTTTAATAAATTTCTCTGCAATCCTCAAAATGTATGTCTTACAATGCATCTGAGAGCTGGGTGAATACATTCACAGTGGTAGACACCCCCGCACGGTTGGTTAGATTTCAAGAGCTGAAACTTGACTGCCAGGGGTCAAATCCCATTTATTACCCTCAGTACCTTGGGCAAATCACCCTGACCATACTGGTCTGGGTCCCTTGTCTGAGTAACAAGAATCCTAATAGTAATAGAGTCCCTACACTTCATAGGGTTATTGTCACGAGGATTAAATGAGTTAATCCACATTAAAGGCTTATTAGCAGTCTCCAGCACACAGAAAGGACCTGATAAATGTAAATGAGGTTAACATTATACAAAGAAAAGAAACCGTATTATAAATCATTTTAAGACAGGTTTTAAAATTTAAATTGCTGTCAGCAGATCCCTGCCTCTGCTTCCCACAAAGAGGGCCTGAGACAATCTTCTTCTGAGATGATTTTTGATCTTCTGATAAAGACATAAGCTAGCATACACCCAATCAAGTTCCATTCATACAAAACAATTCCCTGGTGTTGACAGAAAACATTATCATCTGAAATATTACCTTTGCTAAAACTCTAAACCCTCGAAGTCTATAGCTAAGAACGTAAGCAAATTAGAAGCTACTCTCCTTATGCAGCTTTCTCACTAACAAAATTCCACATCATGAACTTCTACTAATGTTTCTTGTCCACAGATTAATAACAACCTAGTTCAAAACCACATCATTTCCTTTTTCTGCCTCATTTCCTTCAAAGTGAAACATAATTTTTTCTTGGACCTGGAATAAAAAATTCTAGATGAACTAAGCAAATCGTTACCAGAAATGCAATTTTATAATAATACTATTTCAGAGTACTCAAGAAACATAAAACATCTGTGGTGATGTTTTTGTTAATACATAAAAATAACCTAATATATACTGCATACCACCTAGATGGAAAATTGAGTCTATAACTAAAAGTGCAAACAGAAATCACTATAGATCCCATCAGTATCGGGTTTTGAAGCCCAGTTGGGAACATTTTAAGAACTGTGACACTTCTTTAAGTCTTGGTTGGAGGTCACAAACTGCTTGGCACAGATGTTTTCTTTGGCCAACACAGTATTTCAAAATTATTAAACTCAAATATCTTTAGGTGAGTCATGCCCTCTATTTACCTGACAGGCCCTTAAAGGCATTTTATTTGGCAGACCCTGATTAAGACCCATCCTTACAGAAAAGAGATCAAATGATAATCATTAGTTAAATGGGTCCCTCCCGCACTGATAGCCTGATAAAGTTCAGAGCCTTGGAAATTAAAGGTACTAACAGTTACATTCAGAAATTCTTCTAGTTGCTTGTTGGATTAATTGTAAATACATACTTTCAGTGCGTGTATCTAATAGTGGCTCATTTGATTAGGATCTCTGAGCTGAGCTGTTAAAAATCACTTACATCTGGATACTGAAAGAAACCAGAAAGTAGAGAGTTTTTTAAAAATGTTCTTTTGATATGAAAATTTGTACTGAAGTCCAAATTTCACATAATTTTCAAAAAATTAAAAACATTCAGTCATCGTTGGTTTTTTGCTCAATGCACTATTTAGAGAGAAACTAATTTCTACTAATGTATTTTAATGAATATTTATATATATACACATAGAGACACACGCATATATACACATATTCAGAGTAAGGACTGAGCTGACCATTATTCTCGTTCTTTTCAGTTCCATCGTACTTTCTGGGAGATTCTGTTCCACTTACAAATTAAGTCTGAGTCTAGGACCCAAATAAGAGAACACCGGAGAGGTTTCCTAAAACATTAGTCCATGCTTCACTCCAAAGGTGTTAGGTTTTAGGCACTGATGAGACACAAGCTAGCAGGCTTAAGAGTCCAAACGTTAATAGTTAACTGTTTTTACGTTAACGTGGCAGAATGCTTCCATTCACACTGAGCCAGTAAGTACACCCTTGTCTCTGGCATCCTCTTCAGAACACAAATATAAGGCACCTTGCAGTGACTTTGCTTCTGGGGCCAATGCCCCTGGACTCTCCAGGATTAGTCTCTCTGATGGTTCTGGTGAATTCTCCCTCCATCTTGGACTCGAGTGCTGTTGGGAGATTTCCCAGAGTGAAGGACATGGAGAAGGGAAACCCAGAGCAGATCTTGAGAGGGGGTCCTCTTGAAGGACTACTTCTTGGATACACCTGTTGGAAAGCACTTCCTTTTCTTTGGAATTCCGCCATTTCATCCTTCTGTTCTGAAACCAGATTTTCACCTATTGATAAAGTAATTGGACAAAATGATCACTTACATCACGTTACTTCACTTCAGCATTTTAAACTGTAATTTCTTCCACTGTGCCTTCCATAGAATACCTTATCCTGAGAGCCAGCCTAGCAAAGTCCTTGTGGCTTTTTACTTCAGAAGTATCTGAGAAATTACTTTAGTACAGCATCTCCACACACTTATGAAACAAAACAACTGTGGTAAGCTGCTGACATCCTGAAAGTCAGACATCTTTCAAGACTGATTTAACTCTCTTCGATATTTTAAAATCTCATTTAGTCTGTGCTAAATTATTTATCCAAAGGAAATGTTATTGACTAGTAATAGCATCTGAGTGTTTATTTTGTGCCAGGTGTCAGGCCAGGCGCTCATCGTGGATTATACAATTTGATTCTCACAATGACTGCAAGAAGTCCTTATTTCACACATAAGAAAACTGAGGATTCAACGCAATGAACCAGTTCAAGGTCACATAGCTAGTAAAACAGAAGCATTTAGACTAGAATCCGTGACAGTCCCACTCCAGCGCTGAGGCTCTTATAAACATTCAGACCTCATCAGAAACTTCTGGAGACTCAATTAAGATTACATTTTATAATGCTTGGATAAATTGCAGGCTTTATACAATTTTTAAGTTCGAGTACTTCCAGGATTTATCAAACTCGAAGAATTAGGCTCAATAAATAACAATTGATTGTAATTAACCTAAAAGTGCTTATGATGGTAGTTTCTAATTTGAGCCATAACTTCCCCCACCCCACTTGAGTCTCTCTTTACTGCTAACCTCCCTCTGACTGTGTCGTCAACTGTGCCTGAGCAGGAAACTTCACAACTGGTTTTCTGATAGCCAATCACATTGCTTTCCTGTGCATTACACTGCACCCTTTTTTAGTAGTTTTCTAGTTTTAGAACAAAAACTGGAAAATTTTTACCTAAAGAAGTAATTATTAAAGTGTACCAACCAGATATTTCTCCCAATGAAGTAAAAAATTCTACCTGAGATGGTCTTTCCAGATTGGCAAAACAATTCTTTCATTCCTTCAATGTGATGGGCAATGTCCAAAATGGCTACAAAAGAAACCTACCACAGGCAGCTGAGTCCGAAAGACTGCCATCTCAGTTGTAATCCTGTGATTCAGGCTTTTCACAAGAAACCAGTCCTAATGCATACATAGCAGAGCATTTGCTTCTGTTCACAAACTCATTTATTATTTGCAGTAGGCATTTACTCCCAGAATGCCTGCCAACTATTTCTAATGGGTTTTCACCAAGACAGTTATTTGTTGCCATTAGTGATTTTTGTCTTTCTCATCACATTAATTATTTTCTTCTCCTCTTAGCTTTTCTGTATATCCAGAAATTTTTTGAGTAATATCTCAATTTAAAAAAATCATGAAAGGAGTTTCTTCATAATCAGTGGCATTGGGACAAATGTACATATTTGGGAAAAATCATAAAATAAAATTTCTACCTCTCAACAAATACAAAAACAAATTCCAGATGGATTAAACAGCTAACCATAAATACAAAACTACAAAAATTCTAGAAGAAAATATAGAGATGATCATTACAGTCTTGGGGAGATGAATGTTTTCTTAAGCATGACATAAAAAAATAAGGCTACAAAGGGAAAACTAGATCTGACTACATTAAAAAAAGAGAAGTTTTTGTACAAATAAAGATGCCACAAGCATATGAAAAAGCCACAAACTACCCAAAAGAATTAAAAGCAGGGACTCAAGGAGATATTTGTACACACAATGCTCACGGTAGCATTATTCATATTAGTCAAAAGGTGGAAGCAACCCAAGTGACCACTGATGGATGAATGAATAAACAAAATGTGGTATATACATACAACTGAATATTATTCAGTCTCAAAAAGGAAGGAAATTCTGACACATGCTACACCATGGATGAAACTTGAAGACATTATGCCTCGTGAGATATTCCAGTCACAGAAGGACAAATACAGTATGATTCCACTTGTATGAGGTGCCTGGAGTAGTCAAATTCACAGAGATAGAAAGTAGAATGGTGGTTGCCTGATGCCTGCGGGGAGGGAGGAATGGGGAGTCATTGTTTAACGGGTGCAGAGTTTCAGTTTCGAGAAATGAAAAATGTTCTGGAGAGGGATGGTGGTGACAGCTGCATAACAAGGTGAATGTACTTAATGCCACTGAATCGTACACTTCAAAAAGGTTAAAATGGTAAGTTTTATGTTATGTGTATTTCACCACAATAAAAAAAAGCCACAAACTTGGAGGGGATTTTTGTGGCAGCTGTTAACAGGAAAATGTTACAAACCATAATATTCCAAATATTTTGATTAACAGCCAAAGTAATTGCTGCATATCTATCAACAAAAAGACAATAGAAAAAAAAAATGGTGCAGCCATGAAAAGGTTAAATTCAGATGAAAAATGACCAGTAAAGTGATTAAAAGATTCCCGAGTTCTGATAATTAGGAAAAAAATAACAGATACAACTGCCCATGAGGTTGGCAACATTTTCAAAAATTTAAATAGTGGAGGGATTGCAAAAAAAGGACTACTTATTAGTAAGAGTAAAATTTGATATAATTCAATATCTTGATACAATATTTGGAAAGGAATTTTTAAATTGATCACAACTTAAAATGTACATACACTTTAACTTATAAATCCGACTCCTAGTTCCCTATCTTACAGAAATATTTTTAAAGTGCATAAAGATATGCAACAGTAAAAACTAGGAAGTAACTTAAAGCTGAGGATGGCTAAGTGAATTACAGTATATCCATGTCATGGTCTGCTCTGAGACACTCACTAAAAAAGAATGAAGTAAATGTGTATGCAGACATGGAAGGATGTATCCCATGCCATTTGAGTGGGGGAAGAAAAAGCAAAGGGCAAAACAATACTCACTGCCAGCAGCATTAATCCTAATAGCCCCAAAATGGGAACAATCCAAACACCCACCATTAGAATGGATAAACCCTGGTATACCATGTAATACACACAGCAATGAATGTAAACGAGCTACTGCTACAACACAGCCACGTGGATGAATCTCGCAAACACATGGTAAGTGAAAGAAGCCATATACCAAAGAAGATGTACTGAGTGATCCTATCTGTATAAAGCACAAAAACAGGCAAAACTAATCTATGCTGTTCAAAGTTCCGAAGGAGAAGGTAGTGACCGGGAGGGGGCAGGCAGGGGGCTCCTGGCCCGGTGGTAATGTTCTACCTCTTGAGCTGTGTGCTGGTGACACAAGTGATTTGTATTATCCTTCAGAAGATGTTAAAATAGATGCAGAGTGTGATGCCATTTTTATTTAAAATTATATACACGATTCTAGGTCTCAGCTTCTTCATTTGTAAAACAGAAATAGCAAAAGTAGCTACTTTTATTATCTGCAAATAACATCAAATGTAAGGGCACATAGTAGTCATTATGAAAGTATCTGTGTTTTTATGTTTGTGCATATATGACACACATATAAGTTTATTTTAAAAATAATACATGATATGCCAATAAACTCAAACAAGAGCCATACATAAATGGCAGTAGTAACCAGGGAGTTGGATTGGAAAGGGAACAGATATGTTTTCATTTTTAACTTTACCAATCTCCCTTTTGTTTGAATTTACCATAATAAATACCATGTAGTCACTGTGTAATTAGATATAGTGTACATGCAAATAAGACAACGTTAAATTACTTCCGAGCTGTTCGCCAAATTCAATAAGGCAAAAAGCGTTCATTCCTGAGGCACTTGAATTTTAAAAACTATATAATCGACTATGTAAAACTATGTGCCTGTGGATAACAACTGGGAGATAACATACAAATATGGAAACAGTTCGTTATCTCAGAGTGGAAGTATTATGGTCATGGCCTCATAAATAGTCCTTAATAGGCTTGCTGCATTCCCTTTTCAACAGTTCCTTTTAAAGAAGATGCTATGTACTATCACGGATTTTCACACTTTCCCAGAGCACTGTCAGATCAATCCCAGCCACTTTTGATCTTTTAACACCTACCTCAAGTTCCAACTCAACCAGAATCCCCTAGCCTCCCAAACCTGCACACTTTCTCCCCTCTGACTCTGCTGTGTCTTATCCATACTAATGCCATGCAGGCCAGGCCCACTGAGCCCCCCACGTGATCCTCTCTCAGGCCCAGCAATTCCTCTGAGGATCAGGTAATTCCCATCACTAGACTCCCTAGGGGTATAGGAACCAGTCCTATGACCATCCTTTCCAGAGATGGGGATTAGTGTAAGGCTCCAGAGAGATACATAAGTTCTAGGAGAACCACTGATCTAGCTCCATTATTTGGCAGTATATCTAACCTACCAGGGGCTGTTTCCTATATTAATGTCTTATATTGTTATCTAACCGTTCATGAGGTTCTGCTTTGTTTTCCCAGTTGGTTGTATAAATTCCTGGGGTCCAAGGAGGGTTATCTTAATCAGTATTTATCAATATTCCCTCTTACCTAGCACAGTGTCTTACGCACAATAGACCACCAAGATATATCTATTGATTTGTCTGTCACAGACACAAAATTGCTCTGTGACATAGACAGAATTCCTATATTTGTCCCTGTTTTTAAAGTGAGAAACTGAGGCACAGAGCAGTCAATTAAGGTTATGGGCTCATTAGTCCCACACACGAGGAAAACACAGACTGGCTGATCTAGGTCAATTATCCTCTACCACACCTCGTACTGCTTCCTACGACTATAAAAAGTCGGGGGACAGGGGGACAGATCACTTCCCTAGGGAAAGGAAGCAAGGTTAAGACGGGTTTCATCCAAAAATAACTAGTTTAATAACATCCAAAGTTAGAAACCAGGTCATTTGTATTGAGGGAAGTACAGTAGAGCATGGTGGTTAACACAGAGTCTCTGCTAGCCCTTCAGGGCCTTTATGCTGATTCAAAGATTCCAGGTGGAAGGAGCCTTGCACCTGGAAAGTCAGTTTGACAAGCAGAGTACCTGCTGCATTTCAGTTGCTGCCATCCCTCTTAGCCAAATGGCCTTGTGCAGTGAACATCCTGCACAACTGTACATGGTGGCTCCAGGTTAAAGAGAATGCAAACTCCAGAGTCAGATTGCCTGGAGTGGGAGCCCAGTTCCAAAGCAGCTCCACTTTGTGACACTGGACCTCTGTTTACCTCTCTACATTTCCTCATCTAGAAAATGGGGATATTTCATATGGTGATTATAATAGGGATTAAATAGGAAAATGCTAGTGCCTTATACTGTTAATTATTTATAAGTAGGCCAATCTTTAAATGGAGTATGCTGCACTTCCCAAAAGGCTAGAAAGTCTCTTTCAAAATTATATGAAATATCATTGTACAAGAAAAGTTTGTAAAGGTTGCAAATGTGAAACTACTTGACTGTACTTGACATAAGCCCACAGTGCAAAATAATGAAATCTATTAAGAGGTATTTATGAGTCACTCATTCATGCCTTGATTTGGGACTGGAAATGAAGAAAAAGACAGGAAAATTGGTTCCTGCTTTTGAAGGCAATTATGTAACCTGTTTCTCTGAAAACAGAGCAAACAATGTAATGATGTAAATGCCACAAGCCTTCGCTTATCTCTTCATTTGGGAAGAATTAATCAGGTGAAAACCTAGACCTCTTCAGCAAAGGGACCGATTTCCAAATAGGAATTGTGACATATATTTCCACCCACTAAAAAATTACGCAAGTCGTTTCAATAATGCTTCAGGGTCCAGTGCTATGCCTACTACAACAAATAGTTACCAAATGAATGGATACCATTGGATTCCTTCAGAAATCAGGAGCAGTAGATATCTTCCTGCTCATTAGTACCTGTGATTCCTTTAGTCCCAAGTTGACGGCAAGTTTCTTTCGGTCTGTTTTGCTGATATATTTCTGCTTCTGAAACATTTTCTCCAGAGCCTTTCTCTGGTCCTCAGAAAAGACAGCTCTTCTTAAAATACCCCTCCGAGCTTTGGAATTAGATTCCTGTGTCAGAAGAGGCAGCACACTCTCTTCTCCTAGAGGGGAGAAAAGATACAAAAAGCCCCATTAGCTGTAGGGAGAATTCCACCTGTCTTTTCCACGACAATGCCCTCCTTCTCTGTACCATGGCCCAATTATCTCATCTCTGAACTCTGCACATGTAGAGAGCTTCTTAACCTTTTTTTGGTCGTGGACTCCACTGAGAATCTGATAAATGCTCTTTGCTCCCCATTGGGAAAAAAAAGTACATATGCTTGCCTTCCCATGTCAGAAAGTCCATGGTCCCAGGTTACAAAGCTCCAATGCAGAACTAGTAGGTGGTTTAAATACTTAATTTTCCTCTAATTCTTCATTTATTTATTCATTCATTCATTGTCTCAAACTGTTGAACACTTACCATATGCCAGGCACTCCTCTCAATACTACACACTGAGAAATAAGACGTATGTTTTATCGTACTCATTACCTATAAAATCAAGTGGGAGGCATTTATTGAACCAGCATCACAAGTGTGACGAAGTATTCCTAAGAAGAGGGTGCACTGGGAGCACAAAACAATGGGCTTAATCTTCATCTGGGATGTCAGGGAAAGCTTGCAAGAGTCAGAGATGTTTAAACTGAGAAGGAAGGTTTGGAAGACCTCCAATCACCCCCTCCCTGATTCAGTTGATCATCAACTCCTTCAGGGAAGAGACATTTACTACTTTTTCTGCCTTTCTGCAGCTAGCACAACACTGGTTCCCACCCTCTGTGAGTTTCATTCATCATTCACTATTCATTTATTCAGCTTCCAAGCTGTGGTAGGAGGAATAATGTCCTTTCCAAAGATGCCCATGTCCTAATCCCCAGAACCTGTGAACATATTACATTATATGGCAAGCGGTAATTAAGGTCGCAAATGGAATTACAGTTGCTAATCAGCTGAACTTGAGGTTAGGAGAGTATCCTGGAGTATCCACGTAGGCCCAATGTAATCACAAGGGTCCTTATAAGTGGAAGAGGGAGACCAAGAAAGGAAGTCATAGTGATAGTTTTGAAGATGCTACACTTCTTCCTTTGAAGATGGAGGAAGGGGCCATGAACCAAGAAATGCACTAGAAACTGGAAAGGCGAGGAAACAGATTCTCCCCTAGAGCCTCCGGAAGAAATGTAGTCCTGCTGACACACTGATTTTAGTTCACTGAGACCCATTTCAGGCTTCTGACCTCTATAACTGTACGATAATAAGCTTGTATTAAGACATGAGGTTTGTGGACATTTGTTACAGCAGCAAGAGGACACTAATACACTGGGTATCTGCTGAGGAAACCAGACAAACGGCACATGGTCCCCACCCTCAAGGAGTTCACCTTCTCATGGGAGGACCAATACATGAACGTCACTCCAGAATACAGGCACCAGAGGAGCAGGGACTCCAGTGTACGACTGTATCCGGTATGCATTTGGGTGTTTGATAATTATTTCTAAATAAAAAAGCAAATGCATGTCTTAAGTACTGAAATAGAATGATCCCTACAGTGCTCTGGCATCACAAAAAAGGAAGTGATGAGCTCGAGAAAATAGTTAGGTTGAGTCAAGTCTAAAAGGACAATTCAGTTCCAGAGAGAAAGAACCAAGGCCAATCCAGGCAGAGTGACTAGCATGTCTCAAAGCACCAAAGCACAAAGGAATAAAGTCTCTCCAAGGAAAAGTAAGCAGTCTGCAAGGCCTTGGAAGGGCATGAAACAGAGGGTGCAAGCTGGCAACCGGATCCAGCCTGCAGACGGGCTTTGTTTAGCGTGTTGGTTAAAAATTCTGAGTTAGTCGTTCACATTTAATAACTGGGAGGTTTCATGTGAAGTCCAGGTTTCCAACATCTCTTCAAAGGTAACCACACTAGGCTCACCTTCCCATAAAGAAGAGATCTACCATAGTGAGTGGCAGGTGCCCTCTTTAGATGGAGCATGTGGTCCCCAGTTTGCCATAGCCTCACCTAACTTGCTTTTTTTTTTTTTTGCGGTAGACGGGCCTCTCACTGTTGTGGCCTCTCCCATTGCGGAGCACAGGCTCCGGACGTGCAGGCTCAGTGGCCATGGCTCATGGGCCCAGCCGCTCCGCGGCATGTGGGATCTTCCCGGACCGGGGTACGAACCCGTGTCCCCTGCATCGGTAGGTGGACTCTCAACCACTGCACCACCAGGGAAGCCCTAACTTGCTTCTTATCTGACAGGCTGTTGAAGACATCTAGACCTCTGGCACAGAGATTATGGAGTGGAATCGAGCCAGACCATAGAGAACTACAAGGGTTTGGAACATTACCCAATAGTTAGTGAAGACCAATAGAATATGTTTAAGCAGGGTGTGACATGATAATAATAAACCTACACTGAGCACTTCCTCTGTACTCATACTTACTATGTTAAGTCGCTGACATGCATTATTTCATTTAATCCTCCCAACCTACCTATGCCATGAATGCTACTATTATTCTTCCCATTTCACAGATGAATAAAAAGAAGCTTAGGTAGCTTACTGAACTTTGTCCAAGGTCACATGGCTAGGGCTTCAAACCCAGGAATACTGATTCCAAAACAAATGCTCTTAACCCTACAGTGGACTGACACAATCTGACTTGTATTTTAGAAGAAAAATGTCAATAAGTGGATAAATCTCATCAATTTTACCTCTGTAATATAATAGCTTCCCTTCCTATTTGTTTAAAAGATTGTAAATATCTCCCAGCTAGTCTCTCAGCTCGGGGTTGTGCCTCATTCTGATTCATCCTGACATTCCCAGAACTACTGGCCTCTCCCTCTTTCTTCCAGGTCTGTAACACCTGCATCTCCGTAGAAATGCCAGAGCCCCTGGGATGTAATCAAGCCCAGTTCTTTACAAAAGTCTACTTTTACTGATGCCCTTCCCATTCATCCTCTCATGGGATCTTGGTTAATTCTCCAGCTACAGAACCAATTATTTTTGCCTCTCTCACACCGAGGTCATAGCTGGAAGTCAGGCTTTGGCACCTGGATTCACTATTTCTTAGAGATTTGAATCGTTTTATGCAATATTTGTCAGTAATAAAAATAGTATAAACATCTCAATATGTTCATATCTTCCTAAATACTTTTCTTCTCTGAACTATCCTTTGTATAGACACCATGGAATTGGCCCTTCTGCACTATTTCAGATCACAGATTCATCTCGTGAGACGGTGTCTCTCTAGGAAGCCTCAGGACAGAAGTCTCTGGAGGATGGAAGAACTGGGTTTGGATCTCAGCACTTGGAGTGAGTTACTCTTTCAGTTTATTTTACGGAGTTTCTTTAAGGATTTGATGAAATAGCACAAAACATTTCCAGTGCCTAGCCCACAATAAGGATCCCTCAAATCTATTTCACTTGCCCCTGTTGAATTTCATTTTATTCTTATAAGAATCATATGCCACAGACATCCTCTGTACGGATGAAGAAGTGTTCAGAGCAGTTAAGTTCCAAAGCAGCACAAAGGACACAGATCTCAGTGGTAGCAAGACCTTCTAAATTCAAATTCTTGGCTCCTTTCTATGCTTCCCCACACTCTTTCTTGATGGGTCAAGAATGGGAAGAAAGAAACATTTATAAACATAGCCAGAGTTCCTGTCTGTGTCTATGGGCTTCTGCTCCCTGTCCTGGGTCAGTCTGTGAGCCTGGACCATATAGCATCTCCTATACAACCTGGCAACAGTGTCCTCAGATTCCAGCATCCCCTTCTCACTTCCTATTTTGATCTGGAATTCTTAATTTGTAACTGTATACAATCTACCATTATTAAAGCCATATGTACTAAAAATTAGGAAAGAAACTTAAATATCCAAAGTTAAAGAAATGCATAAGCACATTATGCTATATCTACTAGGTGAAATTGTAAAGAACCACTAAAGATGATGACTAGGAAGATGAGGCAGCAGCAAAACAAACAAACAAACAAAAAACATTATCTGCTCAAAGCTAAGTAAAAATGCAGAGAAAAAAGACTGAAAGGCAAAACTACCCCACTAAGATAGGATACTGTTGTAGAGTTATGGACAAATAATTCACCTCCACTCTACATTTTAAGTCTGGCTCAGTTTTCTAAGGAAAACAAGCAAACGTTGTAGTAACCTTTTGGGGAGTAATCTGGCCAAGTGATTGAGTCGTCGCTGAGTGACACCTGAAAATGAATCCACTCCATCCTTCACAGATGCTCACAGTTGATAAGGAGAGGTCCGAGAAGAACAGAGACAGCCAAGGTACAAGTGAGATAAACACCCGCAGACCACCACATAGGAAGCTTTTAAGCACCAGATAAGAAGCCACTTAGTCTTGGAGGCCAAGAGAGTGAGTCCTGAGAGAGAAGAGCTGCCAGAAGACTAGCAATTTCTCTTGCTGGTCATCTTGACAAAGGTGGGCAGAGAGAGGGACTGACATTTGCAGACGCATGAGTGGGGTGAGGACGAGTTTGAAACGTGGTGAATCTAGGAATCTCACACGGCTTGGAACTTCCAGACTGCAGGGGATGAGCGGGAAGAACACAGGACATTAGCTGGGAGGTAGATGAGGGCCAGGGGTGACTGAAACAAATCTAAGGGATAATTTGCCACAGAGGAAAGCCTTCCAAGGACTTGCCCAACTTAGTATTTTAGAAAGGCCAATACTTTTTGAGCTAATACAACCTTTTACTTTTTTAAATAATTTTATTTTGTTCTTATTGAAGTATAGTTGATTTACAATGTTGTGTTAGTTTCAGGTGTACAGCACAGTGATTCAGTTTTATATATATAGTCTTTTTCAGATTCTTTTCCCTTATAGGTTATTACAAACTACTGAGTATATATATTTCCCTGTGCTATACAGTAGGTCCTTGTGGGTTATCTATTTTATAATACAACTTTTTAAATCTGTATAGAAATACAAACAAGTTTTTGGACCAATAAAGCTAGTTTAAAAAAAAAAATCTGCCTACATTTTTTTCTAAGCTGAGGTTTTATACATAGGGATCATGATTTTACTCATTTTCACCCCTTCTTCACCAAGATTTACATGTTTACATAAAACAATGGGGTAACACATTTAAATGCCCCTACGACTTTTAATAGGAACCTACAGGTTTTCCTATTGAGTTATGTTTAAGTGAAGAGAAAGAAGAGTCCCGTCAAGGGGATCTACAGATAAATTATTCTCACCAACGTGGTAAAAGCTAACGTTGAAGGGTCGTGCACACAAAGCAGACCTCAGTCTCTGAAAGACAGAGCTGGAGTGGTTGTGAAGGTCAGAGGGTTAACTCCTGGGTCTGGTCTTTGGGATTCAGTGCCCTATAAGAAACACGAATACAACCACTGAACAAGCAAAAACCATGGCAAAGATAAAGAAGGTTCCGTTTTTCCTTTCTTTGCTAGTTGCCTGGTTTCTCTTCGCATTCCTCTCAATACACAAATTGCGCTTGTTTTCATAAACGGAGGTGGCTCAGTTTCCTACAAGAAGCATGTGACAAGATGCTACTTCTACCACTGATGCTCTTCTCCTTGTCTCCCCCATGAGTCTTTTGTGGGCTGTCTCTGGATCTAACCATAAACTACCCTATACCATCTTCCTACCTTCTAAATCTAGGAATATGGGCTCAATTACACCTGCGAAACATAGTGACTTCAAGAACTTGTTGGTAATTCAAAAATCTCTCAGAAGCTACTGAAAAGTTATAAGCAACAAACACCTCTGATTATTCCTAAATTCATGACAAAAGTCTGATTTATATGGAAACTTACAGGTGACAAAAATAAATAAATAAATAAAATAAATAAGTAAATAAATAAATAAAATAAATAAAATAAAAATAACAATGAAAAGGGACAGAGTTTAAGGCATGCAGTAGAAAAGACAGGGCCGCCAATTGAAGGTGCTATCGGCTCTGCTAATTTGCGAATATCATTATTATTATTTTATAATGTGGCTTCCATATATATTTGGGGCTCAACATGCACTGATGTATGTGGCAACGACAGGCAGCATGGCATGAAATCTTTACCACAATCCCCAGAGGTACATATTATCATCCCCATTTTCCACAGGAAGAAACTGAGGCTCTGGAAAGATAAGTTGTGCAATTGAGGTCATACACCCAAGCAGAGTGAGGCCAATCAATGCTCTTTAAAATTATACCGAAGATTGTGAAAATTACCAATGTGCCGGGAAAGAGGTCGGGAGGTAGGGAGAGTCATTAAAATGGCAGAATGACCTAGTATAGAAAAGTTTACAAAGCCCTAATTCCCTGCATCCTGAGACAGCCCCCATGTACCACACCCCCCTGGGAATCCCTGTGTGCAGTGCCTTGTGAAGGGCATTTTGAACAGAGGTGTGCTGTGTGTGAATGATACAGTACGGGGTGGGGGGCAGCGAAGAGCAATAGAGAAACACAGCAGTAGATAGGCCTCTGTCTACCCCAAGGTAGGCTACTACTACTACTTATGAACATTTGGGGAGAAAGGGAACCCCATTCCAGGAACGACCCTCGAATACTTTCACTGCCACTGTGGAACTGCTGAATAGAGCCATCAACTTGGAAAATCTATTGTCTAATAGATTGTTAATCTATTGTTAATCTATTGTTTAAAGGAGTCTCTGACTCCTTTAAACTTTCTTCCTAGTTGACCAAGTGTCATTTATCTCCCTTCACTATTGAGAAGTCAAAACCTATGTTCAACTTATCACACATACACAATTATGTTTTCACCACAATAATTAGGCTTCTTTCTCTGTTAGCACAAAATGCTGCATCCCTCTGAAAATCTTAGAGTTCTAAAGATAAATCCTTATAAAAGAAGCTCTCAGGCAGCCTTTTATGGATTTCCATAGGTCTTGATCAGTTCCCCAAGCCCACTCACTGCTCCAGCTGAGAGCAGGAAACATCCAGGTCAGGTGGTAAGAAGACCCATCAGAGCACTGCCACCTTTGACAGTGTCACTCATAGGACGAACCTACAGTAATAAAAATAAGGTCCTTTCCCTGCTGCCTTCAACAAAATCCTAAATTCAAATTTGGAGAGTATTCTATGTTCTTTTAAGTTTTAATGAGAAAGGGAAGATAGTAAAATGATCTCAAAACGCAGAATCTAAGTTCACCTCCCAAGAAAAAGGGACAGCAATTTATCCCAGAAGAATATTTCCTCACTCATATTTTTATAATGCTGCTGCAAATTTAAACTTTGTCTTTTAATGCATAAAATTCTTGAAAGGTCAAATTCAAGTTGGGTACTCAAAGACAAAACGAAATCATTATCTCATTAATTCAATTAGCTATTCTACAAAATTAAGACTCCTATACATTTCATGTAGTCTTTTCCTTAAGGTCATTCTCTGCATAACTTCTACAACTTTCCATCTCATTTTATGAAGTATGTTATTTTGAAAAGAACCTTATGGATATACTATCAAAGATTTTCCTTACACTGCTTTGGGGGAGAGGAGAACTTTTACCACTGCCTTTAAATTTTTCCCCACTGTAAGGATTGTGCTTAAATACCCTATTAAACTATTTATTATATGTGAGAAGGGCACTAGATGAATGATTGTTTCCACAGTGCCACAAGTCAATCATAAATCTAAAAGGTTAACAAGAGAAACTAAATCAATTTTAAACAAGTGAATCATGTTAACAGTCAAAATGGTATTTCACTTGCTAGCTGAGGATGTGTTGCTCTAATCCTACACCTTTTAGAAAGAGTGAAGTCAATATTGTGAAACAATGATGAGGGCCACTGATTTCATCTCTTAGTAAAATTTTTAGTGTAAACCATAATTTTGGCTATCCGAACTGAAATACAAAATAATACAAAATTACTTCAACAGTTCATTTTCCTTCTTTCGTACAAATGGAAAAAAACTTAAATGCTTGGGCATAAAATCATTCTTCCTATTAAAAAAATAAGAAGAAAAGAAAATCTAGTAAATGCCTTAAATTAAAAAGCTTACCGGGCAGTTGTAAGTCTTATTAACTGTTCCTTGGTATCATTATTATTTATGTAATATTCTTAATTGAAAGCCTAAATCCACCATTTCATTATTATTTGCTGCCAATACAGTGAACATCATAAATAAGAAAATAAGAAATTCATTTCAGATTTATCACCAATGAGACACCAATGTTTATTAAGAACACTTGTGGCATCTCTATGCTGTTTTATTTATTTATTTATTTTTTCTAGTGTTCTTTTTTTTTAAACATCTTTATTGGAGTATAATTGCTATACAATGTTGCGCTAGTTTCTGCTGTATAACAAAGTGAATCAGCTATATGCATACGTATATCCCCATATCCCCTCCCTCTTGCGTCTCCCTCCCACCCTCCCTATCCCACCCCTCTAGGTGGTCACAAAGCACCGAGCTGATCTCCCTGTGCTATGCGGCTGCTTCCCACTAACTATCTATTTTACATTTGGTAGTGTATGTATGTCAATGTTACTCTCTCACTTCGTCCCAGCTTACTCTTCCCCCTCTGCATGTCCTCAAGTCCATTCTCTATGTCTGGGTCTTTCTTCCTGTCCTGCCCCTAGGTTCATCAGAACATTTTTATTTTCTTTAGATTCCATATATATGTGTTAATATACAGTATTTTTCTCTTTCTGACTTACTCCACTCTGTATGACAGACTCTAGGTCCATCCACCTCACTACAAATAACTCAATTTTGTTTCTTTTTATGGCTGAATAATATTCCACTGTATATATGTGCCACATCTTCATTATCCATTCATCTGTTGATGGACACTTAGGTTACTTCCATGTCCTGGCTATTGTAAATAGTGATGCAATGAACATTGTGGTACATGACTCTTTCTGAATTACGGTTTTCTCAGGGCATATGCCCAGTAGTGAGATTGCTGTGTTGTAGGGTAATTCTATTTTTAGTTTTTTAAGGAACCTCCATACTGTTCTCCATAGTGGCTGTATCAATTTACATTCCCACCAACAGTACAAGAGGGTTCCCTTTTCTCCACACCCTCTCCAGTATTGTTTGTAGGTTTTTTGATGATGGCCATTCTGACAGTGTGAAGTGATACCTCATTGTAGTTTTGCTTTGCATTCCTCTAATGACTTGTGATGTTGAGCAGCTTTTCATGTGTTTGTTGGCAATCTGTATATCTTCTTTGGAGAAGTGTCTATTTAGGTCTTCTGCCCATTTTTGGATTGGGTTGTTTGTTTTTTTGATATTGAGCTGCTTGTATATTTTGGAGATTAATCCTTTGTCGGTTGCTTCGCTTGCAAGTATTTTCTACCATTCTGAGGGGTGTCTTTTCATGTTGTTTATGATTACCTTTGCTATGCAAAAGCTTTTACATTTCATTAAATCCCGTTTATTTTTGTTTTTATTTCCATTTCTCTAGCAGGTGGGTCAAAAAGGATCTTGCTGTGATTTATGTCATAGAGTGTTCTGCCTATGATTTCCTCTAAGAGTTTTATCGTGTCTGCCTTACATTTAGGTCTTTAATCCATTTTGAGTTTACTTTTGTGTATGGTGTTAGGAAGTGTTCTAATTTCACTCTTTTACATGTAGGTGTCCAGTTTCCCCTGCACCACTTATTGAAGAGGCGATCTTTTCTCCATTGTATACTTTTGCCTCCTTTATCAAAGATAAAGTGACCATATGTGTGTGGGTTTATCTCTGGGCTATCTACCCTGTTCCATTGATCTATATTTCTGTTTTTGTGCTAGTACCACACTGTCTAGATTACTGTAGCTTTGTAGTATAGTCTGAAGTCCAGGAGCCTGATTCCTCCAGCTCCATTTTTCTTTCTCAAGATTGCTTTGGCTATTCGGGGCCTTTTGTGTTTCCATACAAATTGTATAATTTTTTGTTCTAGTTCTGTGAAAACTGCCTTGGTAGTTTGATAAGGATTGCACTGAATCTGTGGATTGCTTTGGGTAGTATAGTCATTTTCACAATGTTGATTCTTCCAATCCCAGAACATGGTATATCTCTCCATCTGTTTGTATAATCTTTAATTCCTTCCATTAGTGTCTTATAGTTTTCTGCATACAGGTCTTTTCTCTCCCTAGGTAGGTTTATTCCTAGGTATTTTATTCTTTTTGTTGCAATGGTAAATTGGAGTGTTTCCTTAATTTCTCTATCAGATTTTTCATCATTAGTGTACAGGAATGCAAGAGATTTCTCTGCTTTAATTTTGTATCCTGCTACTCTCCCACATTCATTGATTAGCTGTCGTAGTTTTCTGGTAGTATCTTTAGGATTCTCTATGTATAGTATCATGTCATCTACAAACAGTGACAGGTTTACTTCTTCTTTTCTCATTTGGATTCCTTATATTTTTTCTTCTTCTTTGATTGCAGTGGCTAAAACTTCCAAAACTATGTTGAATAATACTGATGAAAGTGGGCAACCTTGTCTTGTTCCTGATCTTAGAGGAAATGGTTTCAGTTTTTCACCATTGAGAACAATGTTGGCTGTGTGTTTGTCATATATGGCCTTTATTATGTTGAGGTAGGTTCCCTCTATGCCTGCTTTCTGGAGGGTTATCATAAATGGGTGTTGAATTTTGTCGAAAGCCTCTTCTGCATCTATTGAGATTATCATATGATTTTTATTGTTCAATTTGTTAATATGGTGTATCACATTGACTGATTTGCATATATTGAAGAATCCTTGCATCTCTGGAATAAACCCCACTTGATCATGGTGTATGATCCTTTAATGTGCTGTTGGATTCTGTTCGTTAGCATTTTGTTGAGGATTTTTGCATCTATGCTCATCAGAGATATTGGCCTATAGTTTTCTTTGTTTGTGACATCTTTGTCTGGTTTTGGTCTCAGGGTGATGGTGGCCTCATAGAATGAGTCTGGGAGTGTTCCTCCCTCTGCTATATTTTGGAAGAGTTTGAGAAGGATAGGTGTTAACTCTTCTCTAAATGTTTGATAGAATTCACCTGTGAATCCATCTGGTCCTGGGCTTTTGTTTTTTGGAAGATTTTTAATCACAGTCTCAATTTCAGTGCTTGTGATTGGTCTGTTTATATTTTCTATTTCTTTCTGGTTCAGTTTCGGAAGGTTGTGCTTTTCTACGAATTTGTCCATTTCTTCCAGGTTGTGCATTTTACTGGCATATAGTAGCTTCTAGTAATCTCTCATGATCATTTGTATTTCTGCAGTGTCAGCTGTTACTTCTTTTTCATTTCTAATTCTGCTGATTTGAGTCTTCTTTTTTTTTCTTGATGAGTCTGGCTAATCGTTTATCAATTTTGTTTATCTTCTCAAAGAACCAGCTTTTAGTTTTATTGATCTTTTGTATTTCTTTTTCATTTATTTCTGATCTGATCTTTAGGATTTCTTTCCTTCTGCTAACTTTGGGTTTTTTTTGTTCTTCTTTCTTTAATTGCTTTAGATGTAAGGTTAGTTTGTTCATTTGAAATTTTTCTTGTTTCCTGAAGTAGGATTGTATTGCTATAAACTTCCCTCTTAGAACTGCTTTTGTTGCATCCTATAGGTTTTGGGTCATCGTGTTTTCACTGTCATTTGTTTCTAGGTATTTTTTGATTTCCTGTTTGATTTCTTCAGTGATCACTTCGTTATTTAGTAGCATATTGTTTAGCCTCCATGTGTTTGTATTTTTTAGTTTCTTTCCTGTAACTGATATTTAGTCTCATAGTGTTGTGGTTGGAAAAGATACTTGATATGATTTCAATTTTCTTAAATTTACCAAGGCTTGATTTGTGACCCAAGATATGGTCTATCCTGGAGACTGTTCCATGAGCACTTGAGAAGAAAGTGTATTCTGTTGTTTTTGGATGGAATGTCCTATAAATATCAATTAAATCCATCTTGTTTAATGTGTCATTTAAAGCTTGTTTTTCCTTATTTATTTTCACTTTGGATGATCTGTCCATTGGGGTGTTAAAGTCCCCTGCTATGACTGTGTTACTGCCAATTTCCCCTTTTATGCCTGTTAGAATTAGTCTTATGTATTGAGGTGCTCCTATATTGGGTGCATAAATATTTACAATTGTTATATCTTCTTGGATTGATCCCTTGATCATTATGCAGTGTCCTTCTTTGTCTCTTGTAATAGTCTTTATTTTAAAGTCTATTTTGTCTGATATGAGTATTGCTACTCCAGCTTTCTTTTGATTTCCATTTGCATGGAATATCTTTTTCCATCCCCTCACTTTCCATCTGTATATGTCCCTAGGTCTGAAGTGGGTCTCTTCTAGACAGCATATATATGCATCTTGTTTTTGTATCCATTCAGCCAGTCTATGTCTTTTAGTTGGAACATTTAATCCATTTACATTTAAGGTAATTATCGTATATATGCTCCTATTACCATTTTCTTAATTACTTTGGGTTTGTTTTTGTAGGTCTTTTACTTCTCTCGTGTTTCCTGCCTAGAGAAGTTCCTTTGCATTTGTTGTAAAGCTGGTTTGGTGGTGCTGAATTCTCTTAATTTTTGCTTGTCTGTAGAGGTTTTAATTTCTCCATCAAATCTGAATGAGATCCTTGCTGGGTAGAGTAATCTTGGTTGTAGGTTTTTCCCTTTCATCACTTTAAATATGTCCTGCCACTCCCTTCTGGCTTACAGTTTCTGCTGAAAGATCAGCTGTTAACCTTATGGGGATTCCCTTGTATGTTATTTGTTGCTTTTAATATTTTTTCTTTGTATTTAATTTTTGATAGTTTGAATAATATGTGTCTTGGTGTGTTTCTCTTTGGGTTTATCCTGTATGGTACTCTCTGCACTTCCTGGACTTGATTGACTAGTTCCTTTCCCATGTTAGGGTTGTTTTCGACTATATCTCTTCAAATATTTTCTCAGACCCTTTCTTTTTCTCTTCTTCTGGGACCCCTATAATTTGAATGTTCATGCGTTTAATGTTGTCCCAGAGGTCTATGAGACGACCCTCAATTCTTTTCATTATTTTTTCTTTATTCTGCTCCCTGACAGTTATTTCCACCATTTTATCTTCCAGCTTATTTATCTGTTCTTCTGCCTCAGTTATTCTGCTATTGATTCCTTCTAAAGTATTTTTAATTTCAGTAATTGTGTTAGTCATAACTGTTTGTTTGCTCTTTAGGTCTTCTAGATCTTTGTTAAATGTTTTTTTGTATTTTCTCCATTCTGTTTCTGAGATTTTGGATCATCTTTACTATCATTACTCTGAATTCTTTCTCAGGTAGGTTGCCTATTTCATCTTCATTTATTTGGTCTTGTAGGTTTTTACCTTGCTCCTTCGTCTGTAATGTAATTTTTTGTTGTTTCTTTTTTTTTGATGGATGGTACTGTATTCCTGTCTTACTGGTTGTTTGGACTGAGACATCCAGCAATGGAGTTTGCAGGCAGTTGGATAGAGCTGGGTTTTGGAGCTTAGATGAGGACCTCTGGGAGTCCTCACTCCGATTAATATTCCCTGGGGTCTGAGGTTCTCTGTTAGTCCAGCAGTTTGGACTCTGAGCTCCCTGCACAGGAGCTCGGGCCCAACCTCTGGTCTGGGAACCAAGATCCCACAAGCTTCATAGTGCAGTAAAAAAAAAAAAAAGAAAGAAAGAAAGAAAGGAAAGAGCAGTACAATATCAAAGAATAAAAAACAAAATAAAATTAGAATGATAAAAAATACATTAGGAAAAATAAAACTATAATTGGAACAACTGCAACAAAGTAAAATAAAACCACACCAGAAAAAAGAAAAGGAAAAAAAAGGGGGGGAGGGGAAACAAGCCAAAAGGAGAGAACAATAACAAAGTATAAAGAATAAAATAAAATTGGAAAAATAAAAGAATTGAAAAAATAAAAATATAAAAGAATCAACCACAATGAATCAATAAGGTAAAACAATCCCAATCTAAAAGAGGAAAAAAGAAAAAAAAAATTAGCCTTGACTATGGGGGCAGAATTTAGGCAGGGGTGGAACTTAGGCAGGGGCGGGGTTTAGGGTGGGACGGGACCTAGGTGGGTGGGGGGGCTACGTTTGAGCATGGGGTGGGGCCTCTGCTTAGGACCTGCGTGGAATAGGAGAGGGAGCACGTCAAAAGGAGGGACTCTGGAGTGTGTAGTTCCGGAGTTTGGAAGTAGCGCCCTGAGTGAGGGTGTATGGGTGGGGCTTGGGTTCTGCATGGCAGGAGCGAGGGTCCAAGGGCAGAGGATTAGGCCCGGGAGCCCAACAGGCTTTCCGGTGCCTAAGTGGACAGGGAAAGCACTGGCTGCGTTCCTCCACGCCCCCCACCCCCATCTCCCCCAGGTTCTCCCCTGTCACCACTGCTGGACCCGTAACCGTGGGTCAGTCCCACTGGGTTTAGGCACTCCTCCCCTCCCCCAGCCACCCCTCGGGGTGCTGGTCCTGGAGGTCTGGCCTTTACTTTTGCTCCCCCTTCCCTCCCTCCCGCTCCCTCAGGACCTGCACGGCTGGAGGGGGCCTTGGTGGGCAGAGGATCAGGCCCGGGATCTCAGCAGGTTCCTGGGGGCCCAAGTGGGCAGGAGAAACCTGGCCATACTCCCTTTTGATCCTCTGCCCTCCCAATGGTTCCCCAATTTCCCCCTTCGGGTGTGGGATCCCTTCCCCTCACCCAGCCGCCCCTCAGGGGTGCCAGTCCCATCCCGCCTCCACTTTTCCTCCCCCTTCCTTCCCCCAATGACCCATGTCCTACCCGGTCACTGGGGCCTCCTCCCATCCCCTTAGGTTTCCGAGGTTCCCCACCGGTGCCTGGTAGGTGCCCTAGTTGTGCCGAGATGCGAATTCCGCATCCTCCTAGTACGCCATGTTGACTCCACCCTTCTATGCTGTTTTAAAATGCCAACTTAGAAATGGAGACAAACCAAGTGCATTCTCATCCTCAGTCTGAACTGTGCTGATTTTCCCCTTGTACGTTTTATTAAATGAAAAAGATAAACACAGGGCTTTGTAAGCCTCCAGAGATAGACACCACAATTTACAACAGCTACACAAAGGCATAAAGTGGGAAGGGCTGAGAAGCAGATGGAGAAAAATGAGACATGCTTAGGGTGATTTTTTTCAAGCAGTCAGGAAGATGAGGTTATCTAGAAAATGACTTTGGACCTACTTTTATGTGCTCTATTTAGTAAACTGGCCTGGGCATTAGTATGCTTTTATGGCTTAGGAACTCATTAAAACAGTACTATAAAATGAATACACACACACATTCACGCATACATGAATGTCCACCTGTTACATGCAATATTTTGGTACATTGCCCCTTACCTGTCTATATTTCCAGAGAGTTTCTAAAGTAGAAGACCAGTATTATACCAGGGTGAAAACACTGAAACTAGGGGTTGGACCTCTTTCAATCACCACCCCTGGAATACCACACTGAAGATTTAATTCCACAGAGATGCCACCATGCTGTGGTATCAGATATTTGGGGTTTAAGTCTCTACTCCAGGCATCCTTTCCTGATACTCTAATATATGGTGATAAATGTCTCCTTAATCTGTACAACAGTTTTCAATTATCCTCACAGGAGACCACCTTGAAGGAGCGAGAAAAAGGTTTAGTCATGGTTTCTATTTTTCTATTTGAATCAATACCTTCTAGTTAAATGGACAATTAATAGGTCACTTCCAAAATAGTGTATCAGTCCTGGTTAATAAACAATCCCCACAGTGGACAATGGGCCCTATGTATTCAGCAAGTCCTGTATACACTCAGCTCATCCACTAAATCCTTTTTCAGGTGGACAGGGTTATATGGGAAGATGAGCTAGAATGAGTCTATAAAAGTCAGTTTCATTCACCGCTTTATTTTTCAGCCAAGTGCTTTAAATGGTGTCCAGAAATTCACTTGGAATGTGAGACAGGAGAAAAGACTGACACACAGAGCCTTGTTTTATGACCATACAAAAGGGCAACTGACCCTTGCCCGAGCCTTTTCCCTGTGAAATGGTTCCGAAAGTTCATCTGCACAGTGAAAAATCGTGGTGAGGTCGCGTGTGGATGAGTCAAGTGAAAGTGACGATTGGTCACGGGTCTGTCACCCATTGTGGCCGGGTCCCGGCCATGTAAAGTGCTCTGTGGGAAAGTATCAGCCCCCTAAAGAGATGCTCAGAAGCTTGCAGCTCATTAAACGGCCAGCATTTGCTGCCTCACTTGTCAGGAATCATTCTGTTGAGCAACTGCTCTCCTGAAACATTCATAAAACACATGCAGAGAGGCAACAGGGAATCTGAATTCAACCGTGATACAGCTCTGGACTTCCACCTGACTCTAACCCTATTTCACTTTTCACCTGACAGAGCTGTTAATCTGAATCAATGTTTTCTCTTGGGCAGCTGAGATAAATGCACCCCTCCTCTGGACTTCTTTATCATAAACTCAAATCCTCTGTCTACAGATTCTTAGCTGACCTAGAAATCTCAAGATCAGGTGAATTTTATTTCTTTTTATTTTCAGTTAGACATTTTTTTCTTTGTGCGTGTGAGTGTGTGTGTGTGCTCTTCAAGTTTTTGAAAGTTGTCATTCTCCCTCTACCCTGCACACTATTACAATTGTGTAATGTTTGAAAAGTTCTCTTGAAAACGTTTCCTACAACCCTGGTTGGTTTTCTTAAAGATCTTAAGACAAGGTATTTATCTCCTTCTACAATCTTGACAATTTTTGATTATTTTCCATGGATACCTAGTGACTTTCTGTGTCACATTTTCAGTTGAATGGAAATTTTACACAATTTCTTAGCTTTCTTTCCTTCCTTTCTTCTTCTTTAAATGAGCATTGCTACACGTTTCAGAAAGAGCCAAATGGGTCCCTCTGAGATCTTTTACATCAAATGGAAAATAAGTTGTTTTCCTTGGTGTGTCAGCCCTGGGTTTCAATGCCATTAGAAGCCACTCACAATCGCTCAGTGTGCTGAGGTTCGATAAATCTCTGGAAACCTCCTGAATAGGATCGCTGTGATTTTTAGTGAGGAATTATCTCCTTGCCATTGCATTACCAATTAGTTTTCCAGAGCACATTAAATCCTGCTGCTTTGGTTTACAGAGTAACTGAGGCATTGCTGATGAAGTATAAAAACTTACTTGGAAAAGCAGTGGGGGAGGCAGGGCGCCGACAGGACCCACCGCAGCACGACGAGTAGAACGGCGGGGCGCTCAGAAAAAAAGGCTTGGAAGGCGCTGCAGAGAAAGCGTTGATCACACTGATTAGCCATATCTCTTAGACAGTATTCAAAATTCCAATTTCCCCGAAGTCATGGAGTAAAGCACTACATCTTCTGAGGCTTTCGTTAAACTTTTACTGGAATTAAAGTCATTTTAAAGCAGGCTTTACCTGTCAAAGAGCTTGCTAAATAATTTAATCAAGATTTGGAAGCTGTGGTGTAAACAATCAAATTATCAAAACCAAACTTAGAGTCATTCGTTTTCTGTGTGGTTATAAGTAGTAAATATCAAATAGTCCTTTATCTAATACAACCTCGAGCAACACTGCCCAGGAGAACTCTCTGTGATGATGGACATGTCCTCTACTTGCACTGTCCAATATGTATCCACTTGTCACATATGCCACTAAGCACTTGAAATGTGGCTAGTATGTCTGTGTAACTGAATTCTTACTTTAAGTTCTTTTTAAATTTAAATAGACTCATGTGTCTAGAGGCTTTCACATTGAACAGCACGGCTCTGGATATAATACTTACCAAGAAACAATCTGGATGTTACACACTCCAGTTTACTCTTTTAAGAGATGGTATTACTCTACTGCTTATTTTCAGAAGGTTCTTTGAAATATATAGATAGCTAGATTCCAAAGTTGATAACAGTTAATTTACTGAGCAATTCCATAACAAAAAGTGGTCTTTCTGATCACTTTTACATGACTCAAAGTATTTGAGAATAGTAACAACATTTACTCTCAAGAGATATCAACCTGAAAGCATTTGTGTTTATAGTATAGGGAGTTGCCATATAATTCTGCTCTTCTCATTTTATTAAACTATTCTATTCAGAACATTTTTAATTCATATACACGGAATAGTTATCATTACTTTTGTAAATAAAGAAATTTTACACTCTGTTCCTCAGTAGATGAAAAATAGCTATAAAGGATGTCACAGAATATTAATGGCTCTTCTTTATTGAGCACTTACTATATGCCAGGCTTTGGTTTAGTACCTTAGATACAACATGTCCTTTAGTACAGTGGGGTTTAATACAATATAAATATGGGTGATATTTCTTTAGGTGGGCAACTTGCTTTTACCATCACATACCCAGCAGAGTGCATGGCACATTCTAAATAGTCAAAAAATGTTCAATAAATGAATGATCTTAAAACTAAGAAATAGGAAATCAGGAATTAACCTCTTCCCTGCTCCCCTGACACACCCTGAAACATAGTTATCTTCCACAACAGATGACCTTGAAATCTAGAACATGACTTGAAAATAAATATTTTTACTACTCTCCCTTCATTTTCAATGGAAACTTTTTTCTTTTCTTAATCATATACAGTGAATATTATTTTGCTACAAATACATGTCTTTTTCAAGAACACAGTAATTTCAGACTCATATTTTAACCAAATGATAAGTATGTGTTTATTTTACCAGTATCTTTGAAGGATATTTCAAAATAAGTATATATAAGAATTTTATGGTCCCATGGTCCTTAATGTCTTTGAATTGCAAATTAATCATAATGCAGGGTCTTTTCTATAATATGATGGAAAGTTGTCAATGTCAGTGTTTTTAGTTTTTAAACATCTGGATTTTCAAATAATAAAATGTCTTAATGCTACCTTGAAAATATGGCAACTAAGCAAAGTATGAAAAGGAGACCCACTTTGGTGCTCAGTAAGTTCTATGAAACTTTAAAAAAATTTTCATTGTTATCATAAGTTGTTCTAATACTGACTGAAAAACCATCATAGAAATGATAAATCACTTTATTTGAATTTGACATCTTAAATTATAAGAGTACGGCATTATTTAGGCAGAGTTACATTTTCTAATGTTTCTATGAGTTTATGAAGCACTTTGAAATATGGAAATACATTTCCCTGTATAAAAGTTACCTCATTATGTCTATTCTCAAGTATTTCTGTTAACTAACTTATTTCACCTCCAAACTAAACACTCTGTAGATAATTAAGTTATGGCTATTGTGCTGTTTGGCATTTTTGAAACTGAGGTAAAAGAAAAAGGCTGAGCCATGTTGCATTTACATACATGTGTGTAAGCATTTATCATGACAGTTGGAAATATACACACAAAAGAAATGTTTTTGCTCAATATCTCGTGTAGAAAATAAGCACATTAGTGATACTATTAAAATAACAATGCAGGACGTGGACAAATTACAAATTGTACTCGTCTAGCCAAAACGTTTCTCAGTCTAACCCTATGGCCCTAAAATGAAAAAATAAAGAATTTTTTAAAAAATGGATGGTTCATTTGAGACAAGTGTTCAATTAAATTCATTTGTGATGATAAATGAGGTTCTGAGACATAGGACCTTAGTGGTAAATTTAACCAGAAAAGGTTTTAATAGAACAGTTTGTTACAGTGCTCTATATTATCCTATCTAAATATAGTAAAGCTGTAATCAAAATGACAGTCTGTCTACAGTAGCAACTCTAGTGGCTAAAGAACTACATGTGACATGACCAGGCTTAAAGTTCCACCGTGTAGCATTTCTTCACCTTTTAAAATCACCTCACTGACACACATATATTTACACAGATTAGTCAATTCCTAATTTCCATACATAATACACCTTGTTGAAGCTGGTTTATGTAGAAATCACTGTGAAATTCCAATTAAGTGCTCCATTTTTTTATGTGCTCCTACTTGGACATAAGTCAAATGCTAATCCAGCTGAGCATGTGACTGCAGGGATGTTGAATGGTGTGAGGAAATAGCCATTTAAAACAACGTAGTGCGTTAAAAACATGTGTAACACTTTTAAGTGTTTGTAAACCACGTGGTTTTTAAAGTGGTGAGCAAAAACAGAAACTCAAGTGTGATAAAAACAAAGGGACGAGTTAACAGATGCATTAAAACTTTTGTAAACCACTTAAGAACTACCTTGAAGAAGCTCTGAAAAGGGCAGAAAACAAGGCAATTTCAAGCAGATGATATGCATTTCAAAGCCAATCAGTATCATTTAGATGCAGTCACTTTATCATTTATCATGAGAGAAACAATTCATTTTAGGCGTACTGAACAATATTTATGATCATACTATTTACGGAATACCTCCTATACACAGGCACTGGACTGGCTATGCATTTAACACTTGCTATTTCATTCATTAATATTCAACCTCAAATGGGCAAGCATCTGGAATGTGATGATGACTGGTCTCAGCACATTTTTTAAAAGACCAGGGAAACACAGATATTTTAGCACAGTATGTAGTTATTAGCCATGAGGGATAAGGATGTCATGCACACAGACTGCCAGTTATCCAGTAAGAGATGGAACCCAGAAAATGGACATCTCCACATCTCCCCAGCTTTCCATAAGAGAAAAACGAATGGCTTTCCCTATGGCAAAAATGCACACTGTCAGGTTCTATAGCGTGATGTTAGGTTCCCTCAGCACAACACTTCAGGATACTCCAAATTTTGTATCCTGCCAACAAATCTGCCTTCTGGGTTCTGTGGGAATCTCTTACAAACAAATGACTTAAAATTTCCGGAACAAGACTTTCTGAATCCAAACGGCTAAAATCACTTATTCACAGAAAACTTCATGAACTTTTCATTTCTTAATCAGATGTTCTGACTTATTTGAAGACACAGAATCAAACTACCTATTAATTATTTTGAATGTTTAATTAAGATGGGAACTTAGAGGCAACTTAATGGTGAACTGGCCTGGTTTGTTTTCTTTTTAACTTAACTACACGGTTCTCTGACAAAAGCATCCCACAGTCAAGGGTGGTTACAAGCCTAGATACAGAAAAATTATTTTCAAAATTCTGTTGTCTAGAAAGCAAGCAAAACATTTTAAATTGTTTTTTATTATTTTCATTTTTCTTTACCCATGGAGAACAGAGTGTATCTACATGGGGTGAAACCACATTCTTTTTATTGTCATAGCAAACTGTGGTATTGACTGATCTGTGCTGACGTTTCAAAGGACGGATCCTAAAGACCACTGATAAAACCTTCAAATAAATTTCAGGAGCTACCGCGATGCTATGCCGACTGGGCAGCATATTTTAGAAGGACAAGGAGAAATGAGAAAACGTTCCAAGGTGTCTTACAAAGGCAACCAAAAGGTCAAAAAATACCTCTGGGAAAGAATAACAGAGAATTAAATAATTTCAAAAGGATGGTTTTAATGACCTCCTTCAAGTGCTGGGCACATGGCACCGGGAATAAAGAAATCTAAACCCCTGACCTTGAAATACTACACAATTGAACTGACTATAAAGAATAGAGTGGACCCACCCCACCCCCCGCAAAAGACTCTAAAGAATGACAACCATCTGTCTTGAGTAGTAAGACCTAAGAAATAACACTTATGAATAAGGTGTGATTTATTTTATCACACAACCTGGACGGAATTCATTTATGTGATTCACGTGCAAACTTGCCTTCCATCACAAGGCTAAGCAAGTTAAGTCATCCTTTACCTTTCTGCTCATCAGAAAACAAGAGAAGTCTGCATTTATTTTTGCCTTGAGTATTTCAGAGACAGCAAAACAAAGGTCTTAATGTTCTAGTACAGTTCACGAGAAGATAAAGCAAATGCAGAGTCTACTTGTTTGATTCTGTCCTTTTAATTCCACGCAAATAATACTTATTGCATATCTATCAAGGGCCACATTATGCACGGTGTGCTGGGATGACACAGATTAAAAAAGGATGGCTTCCCTCCCTGGAAGAATTTCTACCTTTAAATGTTCCGTACCTTACAGGTCTGAATCTGCTAATCAAATAAATGAAATACAAATATCTTCATATGCCAAATTCAGTTTTTTTTTTTTTTTTTTTTTTTGGTACGCGGGCCTCTCACTGCTGTGGCCTCTCCCGCTGCGGAGCACAGGCTCCGGATGCGCAGGCTTAGCGGCCATGGCTCACGGGCCCAGCCGCTCCGCAGCATGTGGGATCTTCCCGGACCGGGGCACGAACCCGTGTCCCCTGCATCGGCAGGCGGACTCTCAACCACTGCACCACCAGGGAAGCCCCAAATTCAGTTTTGTCCTATAAAATCTGAGGCATTTTCCAAGGCCATGAGATCTAAAAAACATAGTACTGTGTGTTCCCCTAGCCAATGTTTCTCAACCCTGAATACACCTCAGAATTATCTGGAGTGCTTTTCAAAGATACAGATGCCCAGGCCCCACACCAATTGGGTTAAATCATGCTGGCGAGGAGTGGGCCCCCTAGTATACCATTATTTTTCAAAAGTTGCACTCGTGATTATAATGTATAATCAGGATGAGGCCACTGAAAAGAACACAAAAAAATGCCTGACGTGCAGCAGGCACTCAATAAATGTTAGCCTTTATTCCTACCATTATTATATAATTTGGGATCGATTGTAAGACAGCATATAAAAAGAAGCAGCATGGTCCACATTTCCACTAAAATATACTATCAAGAACAAAGAAAAGAGTTATTATTGTTAGGAAGGCTTTGTCAAAGAAGGCTTTAAGCAGGAAAAGCATCTTGATCTGGAAACTTGATTTGGAAAGTATTTGAATGGCAAAAGAAGAGAAAGGCATTCCAGGAAGGAAAGGTGGCATGAACAAAAGGAAAGAAGGCAAGGATGATGGTGACACCCAGGGCAGGTTAAGGAGACCAGCCTGACTGCTGGCCCAAGGCCAAAGATGTGAACATTAAGAATGTAGTTGGGAAGCAGCCGCATGGCACAGGGAGATCGGCTCGGTGCTTTGTGACCGCCTGGAGGGGTGGGATAGGGAGGGTGGGAGGGAAGACACAAGCGGGAAGACATATGGGAACATATGTATGTGTATAACTGATTCACTTTGTTATAAAGCAGAAACTAACACACCATTGTAAAGCAATCATACCCCAATAAAGATGTTTAAAAAAAAAAGAATGTAGTTGGACACCCCAATGTTCACAGCAGCACTATTTACAATAGCCAAGACACAGAAGCAACCGAAATGTCCATCGACAGATGAATGGATAAAGAAGATGTGGTGTATACGTATATGTGTGTGTGTATACACACACACACACACACACACACACACGATGGAATATTACTCAGCGAAGAATGAAATAATGCCATCCGCAGCAACATGGCTGAACCTAGAGATTATCATACTAAGTGAAATAAGCCAGACAGAGAAAGACAAGTATCATATGATACCACTTATATGTGGAATCTAAAAAAAATAAGATACAAACGAACTTACTTACAAAACAGAAACAGACTCACAGACACACAAAACAAACTTATGGTTACCAAAAGGGATAGTGGTGGGGAAGGATAAATTAGAAGGCTAGGATTAACAGATACACACTACTATATATAAAATAGATAACCAACAAAGACCTACGGTATAGCACAGGGAACTATACTCAGTATTTTGCAATAACCTATAAGGGAAAGGAATCTGAAAAAGAATATATATATAACTGAGAAAAAAAGAAGGTGGCTGGAGGAGCTAAATGCAATTGATGGAATGAAGGTCTTGAAGGACAAACTGAATATTTTTATTTGATCTGATAGTCCAATGGGGATAATTAAGGTTTTCCTAAATAGCTTGATGATATGATGAAAGCTACATTAAAAAAAATCACCTGGCAGTAGTGGATGGGCTGTAGTGGAATATACAGGGGCTAAATGGAAGGATTCTACTGTGGTCACATGCTGCGTGGCAAGAGGTAACGACCAGTTGTTTGGACACTCCCACTAGCATCTTCTCTTCTGTCCTCACGACACCAACAAGGGGGTGGGGTCTGGCTTTTCCTCAAGCTGTGGGGTTCTAGTTCATTGCAATTATCAAAATTAGTGCCTTTCCCTTCAAGGAGTCTTCATTAGACAGCTGCCTCTCCCTTCAAGGAGTCTTCATCAGACAGCTTCCAAAAAATGAGCAAAATTTGAGGAAATCCCTTGCTCTTTTTATTATAAAGTCAGTGTCACAGAAGAGAATACCATGGCAGAACAGTACCTGTAGCTCTCAAACCTCTAAAATCCTCAATAAAGGCTCCTTGAGTTCCCAGCTCTACCACCATATGTGATTAATTCCTGGCACACTTTAAATGGTTGCAAATTATTTGGCACTCCTCCCATTGACAGCCATCTCTATTTCCCCTTCTCTTGTATTTGGGATAGTCTTGCTGCCTTGCTTGACCAAGGGATATGGAAGAAGTGACATTCTGGAACTTCCAAGGCTAGGTTGTAAGAAGACTTACAGCTATTGCCTGGGTTTCCGGGAATGTTGCTCTTAGAACTCTGCCTTTCAGAACCCAGGTGCCATGGTATAAGAAGCTCCAGGCCCTTGGAAAATCCAAGTGTGAATGCCGGAACAGCTCTAGTTGAGCACCCCATCAGCCAGCGTCCCTGTCAGCCAAGCGAGTCAATAGACATCCATCTTGGACATCCAGCCCAGCTGAGCCCTCAGATGATGGCAGCCCCAGCTGACCTCTAACTGCAATGAGATTCCAAGTGAGAACCACCCAGCTGCGCCCTGCCGGTCCACGAAACCGTGAGAGAAAATAATAAATTGTTCCTTTAAGCCTCTAAGTTGTGAGATGGTTTCTTCGCAGCAATACCCCTTTTCCAGTATGTATTTTACTTATGGTGGAAGGGTGGAAAGCTGTCTTTCACATCTTTCCCTGTATGTTGTCAATGGGCTCTTGAGGTATGTGGTTGAAAGTCAAATGGTGAGCCTAACATCTGTGGTCATTTTGAAATGAGGCTCAATGCAGTTACATGAATTGCTTGGGATTATATAATCAGTAATTTAAAGACCTTAGATGTGAATCTAGACTTTAAAATTAAAGAATTACTGCTAAAACCAGCTCAGAAAACTACACATTCTTTTAAAATTGACTCAATTTGCCATTTATGCTTTGGAAAAGGTTTTGGCAAACTTTTACTGTAAAGGCCCAGATAGTAAATACATTAGGTTTCGCAGGCCATGTGGTCTCTGTTGCAGCTGTTCAATGTGCAGTGTGAAAGCACCTATAGAAAATACGTAGACAAACAGAAATGACTCTGTTCCCGCTTTGAAGAATCTGTCTTTTGGTTTCAGACCCAATCTAACTCTAGGGTAGGTTCAACACACCTAAACTCAATCCAGTCCTAGGTTAGTCTATTAAAAAAATTCACCAGCAGTCATGGTTTTTATTCTCTTTTAACGTACATAAATCTTCTCAAAGAATAATTCCTCCACGTATTTTAATTTTGAAAGTATTAGGGATTTAAATCTTTAAGGAACAAGGAATTTTGAGACTTCTCAAGAGAACTGGTAGATATTGTATATTCTGTTTCTGACGGCCACTTAGAACTAATGAAATCAAGGCTGTTATGGCAGGCGTGGTGCCTGAACACGTGAAAGAAAAGGGAAAAACCTAGTTCATCTTTGGAATACCTATAAACAAGAAGGCAATTAAATATTCAGCAATATATAGAAAAAGACCTGATGTTTTTTTCCTTTCCTTTTCCCCATGCTTTGTTTGATTCTGAAACAAAAGTCTAAAAACTTATAGAGGCTTCCTGATCTTTGACTTTAGAGAATTTTAGTGCCTTAAGTTTACTGTTCATATAACTTACAAAAAGAGTGTGCCCCTGAAATACTCCCAACTAATAGCTGGCTGACAAAATAATAACGTTATTAAAGATAAAATCAGTTATGGTAACTTTATATAAAGTGATGAATCACTCAGCATTGCCAAGTCAAGTATTGACTGGAGGCTAAAAAGAATGAAAGGGAGAGATTTCATTAAAAGTAGAAACATTACTGAAAGTAAAATAAAATATTTTTGGAATAAAATATACAAGGGTCTGGTAAGCATATTATACGTTAAGGCAAAAATCCAAATTCTTACTAAGAAAGTTTAAAATGGAAGCATGATCTAATGAAGTCTTTAAAGAAGGATTCTAACAAGCATTCCTGGATAAAAATCATATTGTTTCTTTCTACAGTTTCCCTTTTTATTCCTGACAGACTCCAGGTGCATTTGAATGAAAACAAAGTGATTAAAAATTGTTTTTAATTAAAAAATTTTTTTTTAATTTTAAATTTTAAAAAATTGTTTTTAATTTTTAATTTGACTTAAAAATTGTGTACCTTCACTGTGGAAAGAAAAATGACAGTAATTAAGGTAAAAAACTTTATTTAGGGCCTCTGTTAACCCAAGATTAAGTGGACAAACACTGTTTTAAGAGCTACAAATCAAGCCTTCCCACAAGGTATAAAATGGATTCTAAAATTACGGGAGATGTCAGCAAGAGAAATAGTGTGGTGGAAAGTAGGTTGAGGAGAAAATAAGGTATTTACCCCCCAACTCTAACATAAAAACACATTTCTTATGCAAAATATTTGATAATCCTATTGATTAATGCCTTATAAGACTTCAGAAAAACCTTATAAAGCAAGGTTACATAGAGATATGAAATAAATGGTAACTTATCAGTGACTTTTTTTATGAATCCAACAAAAACCTTACATTATGACTTCAAATTATAGAAGTTAAAAACTAAATCGAAATAAGCAGGATACCAAACAAATAAGATCTGCCTCAGGAATCAGACACATTATAAACCAGTCTCACAACATGATCCAATGGCTGATTTGTTAACTCTTAGAGTTTGAGAATTAAGAAATTTATGACTCAAAAAAAAAAAAAACCAAACACACATTTGTTTAAATATTTGAAAGACGATAACATTTTTGCTTCTGTAAAAACTTTCATAGCAATGAAGCTAAAAATATTTTATGAACACAGCTATTATTTATGTTGCTTCCCTTACTTTCAACTTGATACCATCTCTATCATTGTTCAGCAGCAAAACTAACCGTAAGATGTTTTCTTATAGCAAAAAGAGACTTTTTCTGGTGGGCACAAGAACAGGATGGAGGAGGCACACTCCAAAAGGAATATAACGGACTCTAATGCACAGCATTGGGTCCCACAACTGAGCCACATTGATGGCAAACAAAAGTAGCTAAAAATCACCGTTGCCAATTATTTTAAGTTGCCCACGACATATGACATCCTTTGGCTTCCTGACACGACCCTGAACCCTCTGGAACCTACATTTACTTCTGCATAAATCCGTACGCAATTTTCTGGGCATTCAAACCACTGTGCCTCTTAAAATAATCCTCAAATCCCTAAAGTGAGTAAGAGTTAAGGGAGAAATTCTAAAATGTTCCTACTTGCCTACTGTATTTACTCCTATTTGATTATTAAACCTCAGCAATAAAGCTTCAATACATGTTAACAGATTGAAATTTCTTGCTGTTAAAGCAAAGTAGAGAAGCATATTTTAGGGATTGGGAGAGGGATAGGTGCTAAAGTGAGAGCCAAGTAAAATGCACATAAATTGCTACCCTTTTGTAATTCCAACTCAGACATTATTTTGGAGGGAGTGTGGTTTTCTCAATCTGAACCAGAAGTAAAAGGACTGTCTCTTAATCCTACTGGTTCTCGTCACTGCAAGAACTTCCTGAACCTGAAGTTTATGAACTTGGGGACCCTATAACAATTTGTTCAGAGCTGATTCCTCAGGAACTATGTAAAAGTTATTAATATCTTCATATAAATCCAAAGATATGTTGAGCAGATTATTTTTAAAAGTACAGGTGTAGGGCTTCCCTGGTGGCGCAGTGGTTGAGAGTCCGCCTGCCGATGCAGGGGACACGGGTTCGTGCCCCGGTCTGGGAGGATCCCGCATGCCGCGGAGTGGCTGGGCCCGTGAGCCACGACCGCTGAGCCTGCGCGTCCGGAGCCTGTGCTCCGCAACGGGAGAGGCCACAACAGTGAGAGGCCCGCGTACAGCAAAAAAAAAAAAAAAAAAAAAAAAGTACAGGTGTAGTAAGAATATTGTTTGGTATTATCTACAAATTCCACCAAAGGATGTTTGGGGCGATAGCCTGAGCAAGGAACTACCAGCATGGGTCCCATCATTATCCTTTTCTGGATCCCCCATTCCCTTTGTCCTGGTTCTGGGTCAGTATCATCAATAGTCAAGATCCTGTGACTTTAATTTGCCAAAACAAACCTAGAGCATAGCGTCAGCAAAAATAAATGACAAACTCCGGCTTCATAAATCAAATCGCAGTCTTCAGCTGGACTGGAATCCCCACCTGGAGCACAGATTCATCTTCTTCTCCCTCTCCAAAGTGCCTAAGATGTAAGAGAAGCTATTTTATGTCACACTTTCAGGTATCTCAGTGAAAGCGGATAAAGCTACCAGTTGGGAAAAAAAACGTAAGTGCAAGTAGTTTAAGACGGAGTCAAGGATTAATAGGTCAAGAGTAACTGGCACTGTGAGGTGGACAAGACACTCAGAGTGCACGTGACACATTAATTAACAGCCCTACAGGGGTCCCAGAAAAAAATACTATGGATGTGGTTCCATTTCTGTACTACATAGTACAACCTACTCGACAAAATTACTTTAAAAAAAGAACAGTTCAATTCAACGTTTCAGAATAAACATTTGCTTTCTAAGCCTTTTATATGCAGCCCTAGGAGTAGATTTAATAATCACTAAATTACATTCAGGATATTATCTTCATTTCAAACACTTTCTAAAATGTTTAACATAACAAATGTTACTGAAAAGCAAGGCTATTTGTTCCACTTACTTTGAAGAAAACTGGTGACATAACTAAGAGAAATTTTAAATTTTCAGCTTTTTACATTTCAGGACCCTCTTTAATATACAAAAACATGGATATTTAAATCTAGCACAATAGCCACCAAGTAATGACATTAATGAACTTCTGGGGGAGGATCTCTGATGATTAGGATTTACTTGAAAAACCTCGTTTCATTAATAAACTATAATATCCAAAATTCTTTTTTTCACATACAACCCCTGGAGGTGAATCTACTCAACTACCTGTTATTACACTAAACATGCCCCTTTCAAACTTCGAAGACTGCCCTCTGATTTTTTAAGTTTTTAAACTACTCTATATATACAACTTGACAACATACAGCTATGGAATGTTCCTTTGCTTGCTCTAAATACTTAAAGGCTTGCCAGTTTTCAGGGATGAAGTACTATATTCTCTGTCAAAAGCTATATTCTCTGTCAAAAGCTAAACTTTCATCCATAATCTGTAAACCTGTGTTACTGTCACCACCTTTCAGACACGTAACAAGATGAAGGGGAAGGCCAATTTCTTTCCTTATGGGCTCAGATATAAGATCCCTGCCTGATTTATTATTGTGATACATGCAATTGGTTATCCCATAAGCCCTCATTAGTTTTCTCACATCCAGTGAAAGACTAATCCAAGGAATATGGAGATTTGGGGCAATTTTCTTCTCTTTCACAAGACCACAGATGTTTAAACTGATACTTCAGACAAAAACAAAATTAGGAAGTGGAATAATCTTTGTAGGAAAAAATTGGCCTATTATGAGAATTAAAGCAGCTAACAATTATGAAAATGCTTGGTAAACCATAAAGTAGGACAGAACATGGACTATAAGCTTCACAGGGGCAGAGACAGTCATCTGTTTTGTTCACTGATTATCCCAATGGCCTGGAACAGTCTGAACACATGGGAGACAGTCGGTAAGCATTTGCTGAATGAATGAACTATATGGTATAATTAATAGTGGGTAACAAAAATAATGAAGCCGAAATGCATGCAGTGGCATAAATCCTCTAGTTAAATGGTGCTGTCTTTCACCAATGCCCTTAAAAAGAACTCCGGGGTTTTCTTATTCAACATCTAGACTGGTGCACTCAACAAATTAAGTTGAGAAAAAAATGAGTAGTCAAATACACCGAAATCATTAAAAATCACATTTTGTGATCCACTCCTAAGTTAGTGTCTAAAGGATGAGAACTGGTTGTTCACTGATGTTTCAGAAAGAAGTATTTTATCGTTCTGAAAACAGTAGCTTTTCTAAATCTCCTTTCTACTCTTTACAGAACATCAATCACTATTTCATCCTCATCTAATTTTCAGGTGATAGCTAACATTGTCAGCACTCATTATAACTTCATAATTCTACACAGTACAAAAGAATTTCCACATTTGGTAGGGCAAGAATCTGTCATTTAAATAAAACTGGAGCACGGTTCAGAAAGCTATATTCTCTGTCAAAATTTTTTTAAAATGTTTTTAAGCAGCATATTTGTGGGCACAATTTTATGGGGTTCTAATCTTAAGATATTTTTTGAGTTTCAAAAATTAAATGCACTCTTCACAAGAATGAGTTTTTTGAAATAAAAAGTTATTTGTTCAAATAAAAATTAACCTAGGAAAACATCAAATCTTCAATAAGGACTGAAAAAAAATTAGGAAAAATATAGGCTTAAGCTATATGAAAATACTTCAAAGTGAAATTTAACTTCTTATACTCTCAATTATTCCAAAAAGCATTTTTGCATTTTGATACTTTAATAAGTGTACAAGAATGAGTATGTTCTTGAAAATAAAAATAACGTAGTTAGGAAACCCTTTACCCAATAATTGTAACATCTTGAATGAAAATGAATAGGTATACAAAATTATTTTTCAGTTATTGAAATGTCTGCATTTGATTCGCATTTGGTTTACTTAAATTTAACCTGTAAAATCTACAAAGGTTAAAATTAACTTTTTTGAGGAGCCAGTCATGATCAAGAGCAACTTAAGAATTCTTGAAAAACAGCTTCTATGAACACAATGGCAAACCACCAAAAGTTATACAAATCACCAAATCTTCTTGAAAATGTTATTTTAATGAGTCATTATTTACCAGCTCTTGTCTACACGAACCTGCTTTACACGTTTCTAATTTTCCTAATACTTCAAAAAGAACAGAGTGGCTCAAATTTCCAAGGCACATAAACTTTGTCTTAACTGTACTTGTTCCTCTCCCAGGGTGCGAAAAGGCTGCCTAGAATTTAGGTTTTACACTATGTGAATGAGACCGGTGCTAATATAATTATATTTGTCCCATTCTGTTAGTAACCATTTCAAACTGAAAGACCAGGACAGGTTCTAAACATGTTCAATTCTATAAAGCCATTAGCAATAAATTTGATTCGGCAGTTTGGTGGGACAATGAAATCTGCTGAAAAAGCGTCTATTAGTCATTCTGGACAAACCCACCGGGATTTAAAGAATGAGTTAAGATCGTCAAAGGACGCAAGCCAAAAAAAAAAAAAAAAATTAATCCACTGGATCTCAGTTTTTGAGTCTCTAAGAGGCTTTCCCTTTCTCGCTGCCAATTTCGGCAGCCCCTCCCGTAAGCTTTAGCTAATATATTGACTAAACTGTCCGCATCCTCTTCCCAGTCACGACACTTAGGTTTTATTCGGGAATTAAAACAAGCAAACCAAAACTGCCCTTCTTTTGGTAAATTCTCATTTTTTGGCGAACTTCCTACTCCAGGTGCCAATTAGGCTGTTCCAGCTCAGCACTAAGAAAAAGCCAGCCTCGATTTTCTTGCGTCTCAGTGATCCAAAATGTAAGAGTGAAGAAAGCCAAAACTTTGCGCAACTCTTTTTCCAAAGATCTCTGCGCGCGTTCTGCAACCGCCTCGACCGTCGCAACGGTTTGAAGAGGCAAAAGCCCCCAAAGCGGGCCGAGCGAGGCTCTCCAAGCCAAGAACTTTCCAGGGAAAGGGTGTCGCGCGGCCTCTGGGACAGGAGCGGGCGGGTGGAGACGCTGAACTTGGGAAACCCCGTGAAACTGGTCCTGCGAACCCAGAGATCTCAGGACCGGGGCTGCCCTTTCGGCTAATGCCAGGAGGTGCCTCCAGAGTTTCTTCAAAAAAGGCCTTAAATTCAAGGCAGCCCTACCACTTGTAGAAAGAGGGGACGGAGAGGAAGCTGGTGGTACGCGAAGGGGAGGAAAATCACAGTTAGTGGTGGTACCCTCCTCACCCCCGAGGCGGCATCTCCACTGAATCTCTAGATGCTCTCGAAAGGTCTAGGTCCGGGCGGATTCCTGCGCACTAGGGCCGGCGCGCCCAGGTCTCGGGATCCTTAGGCCAAGAAGCGCCGCGCGCAGCTGGGGAGGGGAGAGCGGACTCACCTGGGGTTGATGGCTGGAAGGCACAGTCTCGGTCCGCCGGAGCCCGGCTCGGCAGCCTGGCGCCGTCCGCCGAGGGGCTGAGCACTTGAAACGCCCACCGCGTGCCGTAGAGCGCCCCGCTGGGGCTGACTGGTTCTGCCGCGGGGCACAGCTTGAGCGGAACCGGGCTGGCGGGCAGGGGCCGGACCTGAGCGCCCGCGGCGAGAGCTGCTGCCGGGCCGTGGGGCGGGGGCGGTGGTAGCCTGTGCGGCGGGGCGCCCCCAGCCCGCAGCAAGTTCTCGATCAGGAAACTCTTGCCCAGGTTGCCGAAGCCCGGCGCGGCGGGGAAGTTCAGCAGCGCGGAGGAAGCCACCACGTCCCAGTAGGCGCCGGCATGGGCCGCCACGGCGCTCGGGAGCATGGTGCGGCGCCCCGGACCGCTGCGCGCCCGCTTCCGGACCCGCGCCCCGCGCGTCGCCTCCCGCAACGCTGGAGCGCGCTCAGCCGGGAAAGGAGGCGAGAGCACCGCGGACGCTGGCGGGTAGGGAGAGATATTATTTTCTGGGCTGGGCGGTTTTTTAAAGGAGGGGAGGAGTGAGTGTGGGAGGGGGGAGCTGTGCGTTTCCCCTGCCCGCGGCGTTGGCTCTGGGGGCGCCGGGGGAGTCCCTCCCGCCCTCTATGCAGATTCAGACTTTTTTTTTTTCTAGAAGGGTGGAAGGTGTGTCCAGCCCATCCATTCATGTCACCCGGCCCACAAAGTGACAGACGCGGCCAACAATAAGGGCAACCCCGAGAGTCCGAGCTTTGGCAAGGGGAGGGGACGCGTAGCCGGAGGAGACGGGAGTGGAGGCGACGGGAACCGGGCGCTCGCCCCCTCCCAGCAGCCAGGCCCCGGCCCTCTCTAGGGAGCCAGCGCTGCCCCGGGGGGCCAGGACGCGTGGACGCCCTCGCGGTGCGCCCTGAGCGCGGGCGGCGCTCTCACCTGGAGAGCGCTCGGCGGACCACCTGTTGGGCGACCCCTGGCTGTCCCGTGTTGGTGTCACTTCAGGGCATCCAGGGGAGGAGAATGGGAGTCACCAGTGTCTCGAAGGGCTGTAGTCATCAGAGAAAGCCACACGTGTTACTGAGACTTGTGGTGGTACAGACGAAAAGGTACCTTTTCAAGAATGGGGTTGTTCGCGTATTAAATGTGGCGCCTGTTTGTTTTTAAGAGGAAAAGAAATGTTTTTCTTGAAGACCTTTTAAGAAATTTCTCAGGTTCCAGCAATTCATTTCCAGTGACTTTTTAGTAAGATTTGACTTAGGAAGACTCAAGAAGAGGTGATCTAATAAATTTTGATCTAGAAAAGGGGATCTTGGTTGGAGTTGGTTAAATGGCAAACAACAGATGCTTGAGTCCAAAACCCGGGAAGAAAGCCACCACCAAACCAAAGGTGGCTGGGGCCTCCTCAGAGACCCGGGTGTGAACACTGAGCTCCTTAGAATTATAGTTGCTCTTTTTTCTTTTTTTCCCTAGAATTGTGGGTATTTTCAATTTATTGACAGTCTGCCAAATAGAGACTGGACAGGTGAAAAAAAGCATGTGTGTCATTAAAAGTTCTAGTTAACCACAAGGCAACCTCACTTTTAAAATTTATTTATTTTAAAGTTATTTATTTATGGCTGCGTTGGGTCTTGGTTGCTCCGTGCGGGCTTTCTCTAGTTGTGGTGAGCGGGGGCTGTGCTTCATTGTGGTGCGCAGGCTTCTCATTGCGGTGACTTCTCTTGTTGTGGAGCACAGGCTCTAGGCGTGTGGGCTTCAGTAGTTGTGGGACGCGGGCTCAGTAGTCGTGGCTCACAGGTTCTAAAGGGCAGGCTCGGTAGTTGTGGCGCGTGGGCTTAGTTGCTCCGGGGCATGTGGGATCTTCGCGGACCAGGGCTGGAACCCGTGTCCCCTGCATTGGCAGGCAGATTCTTAACCACTGTGCCACCAGGGAAGTCCCAGCAGCCTCATTTTGCTCATGACTGTCTATGTCAATGGAGTGTTTACACTGTGACTTCTCTGTCAGTTCACACTTCCCACTACCACTCTCCTGTGCAAATTTCGATGCATTTATTTAGAGTACAGTTTTTAAAGGATGTCTGCAAAGTTTGGGATCACATGTATAGTTTTACTCTTTACCCTAAGAATAATTTTGCCCCTAGCTTCCATTTACTTAAAAGCTGGCTGGAGTTGCCAGGCTTGTGAGATAAATTTCCTCTTGAAAATTCACCTGCTTGATTTGTGTTTCCTTTACACTTGGTATGTCCAAAGATTTTTAAAGGTCCACCCTTTCCCGCTGCTGCCAAATGGGAGAGAAGTTTCTGGCAAGGCTGGTGCATGTTACTAATATTCATTCACTTATTGATTTAATCAACATGCCTTTACAGAGCATTTCATGTATATTGAGCACTTGTGGTGGTCCTGGGAATATATAAAGAAAGATCTTGTCGTTGCCTTGAAGTTCACAGCCTAGTGAGGGAGAAAAACAAGTAACATCTTGTAATTTGGAGAGAAAAGTGTGAGAAAACTTCCAGAAGTCTCCCCTAAACTGAGTCCTAAAAAGTGGACTGTGGTTGAGGATAGAATGTGAAGTAGTAACCTTTGAGATTAGCAAGGAATAGAGCGATTACATCATCGCTGCCATTCCTGTATCATAGCCACCATTTATCCAGTGTTTACATTTAGACAGGTATAGCACTAAGCACTTTACACATTTTAACTTGTTTGTCTCCACAATAATCTTATAAGGTTGGTGCTATTGTTATCCCAGTGTTACCACGGGGCCCAGAGAAATTTAAGTAACTTTCCTAAAGCTGCACAACTACCAGAGCGATAAGGCTGAGATACAATTTAAACTGGATGATTCCAAAGCCTTGGAACCTTTAAGTTCAACTGTCACCCTCTCCACAAACCTGATTTGCCAGGCTAAATGGTGTTGCCTGGCCGTCCGAAGAGGGGCTGAAAAACAAGTATTCCTTTTTTTTTAGTGGAAGGTGACAGTGAAGATTTGAGCAAAGAAACTGTTGGGTCAGCCAACTTGCCACAGACAGATAAGAGGCAACTGGAGAAATCCAGACAAGATGATGTGGAATTTAATAAAGTTAATGGTAAGAAAATGGAATGGAGGAGATAAATATTGTAATGATTGAATCCATAAGACTGGATAATGCAGGTCTCAGTGGGGGGGTGACCCCCTCCCTCCCCAGGGGACATTTGGCAATGTCACAACTATTGGTTGTCACAACTTGGCGGGGGGCAGGGGTTAGCTACTAACACCTAGTAGCTGGAATCCAGGGATGCTGGATTAAACATCTTGTAATGCACAGGACAGCTCCCAGCCTGAAATGTCAGTAGTGTGGTGGCTGAGAAACCTCAGCTATAGAGGATAAGGGAAGAATATAGAAGAATATCACTTCTCTGGCTTTCTGGTTCAGTGACTGAGCAGATGCCCACTTATCAAGATGGGAACTTGTAAGAGGAGGAGTAGTTTTACATGGGGGTATGAACAAAAGGATGGAGATAGATGTTCTGGTTGTTTATGAAATCTTCGAGGGAGAATAATGTAGTGAAAAGGGAAGTGAGTCAGGAGATAGATGCTGGGGGATACTGACATGGAGGGATGGAAAAAAGAAAGAGGAGCTGTGAAGGACACTGAAAAAACAATCAGTCAAGATTTGAAGACAGAAACCAGGAGAAAATGGTAGACAAGGGAGAGACAGTTTCAGAAAACTGTGAATGGCAAGCTTTGGTGAAGACCTGCTGTATGCTCAGCAGTTTCTTCTTCCAGCTGGACAAAAGCCACAGTGCATCTCCCAGCCTCCCCTGCAGGCTGTGTATGGCCGATGGAGTAAGAGGGGAAGTGATCTATTTCTCCTCCAGGGCTGTCCCCTGCTAACAATCCACACAGCCCTCTGCACTCTTTGCTCTTCAGCCGCCAGATCAGAGGTCCAGCTGAGGACCCGAGGTCCGCAGGGCATGGTGGAGCCACAAGGTGAAAGGAGCCTAAGTCCCTGCATCACCCTGGAAGGCCAGTGACCATGAATATTTCCATGAGTAAATTATGACATAAGCAAAAAGTAAACCTTTATGAGCTAATGCCATTAAAATTCAAAGAGTTGATTTCCATAGCATATCCTCACTTACCTTAGTTAATATGCAGCTCTGTAAATGCTTCAGACCAAAAAAATAACTTGATTCTAAGTGACTAGGGCAAGAGGCTTTTCATGGGGAGCAAGAGAGGCAGAAATCAGTCTGTGGATGATTGAAGGTCAACAGAAGATAGGAAAGTAGAGATTGAAGAAACATGAGGGAAAAGCTAAAGGGAGTCATGGGTTAAAAGAAGAGATGAATATATCTATATGATGAGAAAAAAAGAGGTGCTACAGACAGGAGGCTGAAGGTTCAAAAGAGGTGGGGCTGTTTGATGGAACCAAGAGAGGCGATGAGCCCAGCACAGGCTGGGTGGGCTCTTTCTTTCCTGGTAAAGCAGTGTTCCAGGCCCCAGGCCCATTCTTACGCAGCCAAGTGGGGGATGATAAAGACTGCCTTTCCCAAGAGTTATCTTTATCTTCAGTTAACACCAGACTTCTTTAGTTAGTTCAATGAACATTACAAATTATTTTTCAGGAGATCAATAAGTGGTGTTTAAGATATGGAGGGAAGCATTCCACCTTTATGTGAAAGCCTTTAACCTCCAGAATGGAGCCCAAGGCTTAATTCTGAACCAGGCCTGCGCTCAGCCACTGACTTAGAGAACTCATTTCCTAAACCCAACTAGGGTTAGCAGCATCCCAGGACTAGAACACTGTCACATTTCCTCAAGCAGATCTCTCTTAGAGGATGTGACCTTGAAAGGGCCAAGAGCTGGACATTATTGAGCTTCCAAAATCTATTATATGACTGTCTCTGTACCCACTTGCACATAAATGTTTAAGTGCATCATAGAATTCAGTCTGACACTTGCTTCCACACCTAGTGGTAGTGGGGTTATGGGAATGGCTCTATATCCCTTAATTTGCTTAACCAGTTGTTAGAAGCTACTGATATTTATGAAAAAGAACCTAATAGTTGAGAATGCAGAAAGAGGCTCAGCCCATTTTGCTATATAGAGTTTTCATTCCTTAAAGAACCACCTTGGCCTATGCTAAGATCCAGTCAAAAAAAAAAAAAAGCATCATGACAAACTTAAATGACTTCAGGGTCAGATGGGTAAAACCTATGGGATAGCCCGGTATAAAATAATGAGTGCGAGTTAGCTAGTAAAGAAGGGTGGGAGGGGGAGAGAAGGAGAGGAGGGGAGAGAGCCTGTAGGGAAAAGTGTAGGCCGAGACCTATATTGTCATTAAGCTGGAGAAGTAGGCTGGGGCCAGATTGTGCCTTGTATGCAGAACTCAGGATTTTGGACTTTGTCATTAAAGCAATGAGATGTGCATAAGAAAAAAAATTGTAACTATGTGTGTTGATGGATGTTAACTAATCTTATTGTGGTCATCATTTTGCAATATCAAATGGTTGTGTTGCATACCTAAAACTAATATAATGTATGTCAGTTGTATCTCAATAATGTCTGTCAGTTGTATCTCAGTCTCTGCATTGAGATACGATCTCCTATATGCATTTTAAAAGACCACTTCTGTGGTACGGAGGCTAGGCTAAGATTTGGAGAAAACTGGGATTGGAGACCATTAAAGTAATCCAGGTAAGAGGTCCCAGGAGTTTGGGCTGGGTTTGTGGCAATGATGATGGGGTGAAGCAGGAGAATTTGAGAGCTATCTAGAAGGTATCTGTGAATTTAGAGTCTGAGGAAGTCTTGTCTCTCCGTAAGGAACCAGTATGCTTAGTTTTATCAGACCGTGAGAACTATATAGCCATTGTGTTTCCTGATGTGTTTTGAATGCCAAGAAGTTGAGCTAATTTTAGAGTTCAATGGCAGTAACTCCCTTAGCCTGCCTTTCCCTCATCCCCATCCTCTCCTTAGCTCACTTTACATCTTTTATGTTTATTTTAATGTCTCTGTTATATGTGTATCCATTTAGTGTGTCTCCTCAAATCCTTTAAGTGGTAAACAGATACAACAAAGTATATCTTTTTTTATTTTAAACTCGCATGCTTCTTAACAATAGTTCCATTAAGACCTGGACCTCTGTAATGGAGTCTGAAGAAGCTCTTCCCACCCCTCCATGATCAGCAGAATTCTTCCTTTTGAGCAGGAGAGTCTCTGTGCTTCGTGGGGAGAGAAGCCTTCTCATAGCCCTGGTAATACAGACACTGGATGAAGTCCAGGATGAACTGCTGACCTCTCGTTGGCAGCCTCTGAGCACCTGCTCCAACAATCAGACATCTTTTAAAAGGAGACGCAATTGTGAGGAGCTAGGCTCTGCCCTCAATTTAAAGGAGAAGATTCAGGAACCTTTTGTATCCCTTTTAGTAACCTTTAAGTCTGGCTGGTGCAGGGTTACTCAGGGAGAAACAAATATTTCCCATTAACTGCTAACTGTGTAGATTCTCTCCATAGCCCAACACACACTCACGACTCAGAGCCTGAGGCAGATTACATTCCTAATCCTTGAATTAGAGGAAAAAAATTAAAAAAAAAAATACAGGAATATGTTAAGAGTTAGGCATATTCAACCACGTCAATAACCATTACTCAGTTGATTTCTGTACAATTCTCTTCTTTCCCAAACATTCTCCCACTCCCTCGACCCCATCTCATCCCATATACTCTCGGGTCTCTGAAATACATTCTAAAACTCTGGCTCACCTCTGAAATATGTTTTCAGTGTTGACCTGGCAGGACTCATGCTCCGATTGTCCTACTTTTCCTGCACATGTCTTTCCTGGCTGGCTCTGTTGGCATTGGTGTATCCTTTTGCCATGCCTCGGGCATTGTTCATCTCCGTGCCCTGCATTCAACCTTCAAGCTCTATTTTACTGACTTTCTTCTGTAACTGGGAGACTTCCCAGTTTCTTTCCAGGCCATTCAGTTTCTCTGGCATTCCTTGCTCATTGATCATTTCTAACCACGTCTCCCCTTGTACTGCTTGGCCCCAAGTGAAATGTGAGAACCACTGAAAGATTTTGAGGAAATTACCCTGGGTGCTGCTGAACAGCAGCCTTTTCAACCGTTTCTCATTAGCTCAATGTCCTCAGAGTCACAGGTGCCTCTCATTCATATTGAAATCCTGCAAAGCTTTCTGGTTGGCCCTGAATTACCGCTTTGGACAAAAGGAAGGATACACATTGCATCGTGAATTTTGTCATGTTCCCCAATGTTTACACCAAAGTAGTCCCTTCTGATGAACATTAAGTTGTTTGCATTTACTGCCAAAATTATGAAGTACACACGGAGAAGCTAATCCCTTGTGAAGCTCCACTCTAAGGCTCTGAATCCAGGCTCTCTTAACCAAATTTAGATGTGTTAATCGCCTTGCTTCAGGGTGTCCTTTCTCTGGTGAGACTTTGTTTCATGTAAAATACAACAAGTATTTTAGGCCAATAAACAAAAATTAATCCCTAGAGTTTTTTCTAGTCCCCCAGTCCTCTGTTGAGTTTCACAGCTTTGATTTATTTGAAAACTAGAGTAACATTACACAGCTTCTAAAGTAAGCATTGCTTGAAAGTCAACCATTTAAATTATGGGGTGTAATTCTGCAGTGGCATTCCAATACCCTCCCTGTTTTTCAAGTTACTACATATATTTCACTCTCTCCATCATTCCATCTAGTAATCACCCCAAGCCCCAATCCAACACTTCTGCTCTAGCTACACGTTCTTCATTTAGCCTACACACTTTGACCAGTCATTCAGCGATGAACTTGTGAAATAGCACACCACTTAACTGAATGACACACCAACATCTTTCATTTCTTCTTCCATTGCAATATTGCATTACAGATTTCGTTGTTTAATTAGATAGATTCTGCCAAAGTCTCACCTTTTTAATAGAGCATAACTACTAATTAGTACTCTGATTAGGTTCTTGTTAGATTTGGAAGTAATAAGTTTTGATTTCTTTAAAATATTCTACAACTCTGACTTCTTACTAATTCAAATGGCCTTCTCCTAGGCAACACTCTCTCAATGTAAGGGTTTACTCGTTCCAAATGTATGTAATGTTCAAAGATAGGTAACACATGACTCCAAAATTGTAATGGCTTAAAGCAGTAAAGGTTTATGTCCATCTCTGAGGGCCATAACTCTCCTCCACATAGAATTTATTCCTGGCTTCAAGCTGATGGAGTAGCCTCTATCTGAAGTATTTCTGGCCTTTTGGTAGAAGGAAAAGAAAGTATATCAAAGCACATACTAACTCTTAAAATTTCTGCCCAAAGAGGGCACACGTCACTTCTGCTCACATTTCACTGGCCAAAGCAAGTCACGTGGCCATGCTTGAGTTCAATAGGGTGAGGAATAAAATCTTCCCATAAGGAGGGACACTGTGCATGTGTGAACAGTTATAAAGTGCGCTACAGTATCCTAATCATATAATATTCTGCATTAATTAGAAATCAGAACATACATATAATACTACTGGGTTATAAAATCAAAGGAAAATATGATGATCGAAAACAGTAAACTCGCTTGATCATAGAAGGAATTATCTTTGGTTTGCCTGAGTACTAACAAAGCCTCATAGTAATGCCATTAAATTATTTAGTTAGATACCTATGCAATTTTTTTCTTCATTTATTTCCATTAATTATCTGGATTTTTTCTTACTTTGCCTAATATAGCTATTAATTTGAGATAGCATTGAATAATTTCTAGTGATATTTTTGTATAGTACAGATCACTGATATCAGAGTTTTAGACATTTTAAACTGTATCTTAAATGTTTCTATATAAACCATAGTCTTCTTCAGTCATTAAAATAACATAACTGTTTATTCTCTAAAGATATGTTGTTTAGTAAACTACTCCAGTTAAAAATAGAGGAACAAACTTCTCCCCTCATCACCCTTTTTTTTTTTTTGAGTTGAAGATATTTGCTTGCTTCTACTAAATGTAGTTACAGTTAACCAAAAAATAAATACAGCTTTTTAAAGGTGAATTAATGCCCTTTTGAGCTATAGCTACTACCAAGCATCTCACAGTTTATTTATTCAAAAATACTTATCAACTGCTCTAGTACATACAGTGGGCAAGGTACTGGGGATACTGTAGTAAGTAAGACAGAGATGGTCTCTCCTCAGGGAGTTTAAACTCTAGTTAAAGAGATAGAAAATACATTATTAAGCAAGTAAAATAATTATATGCTGTTGATAAATGATAAGAAAAAATGAAATGGATGCTGTGTTTAGGGAACGAATTGAGACAGAATGAATATATTCCAAAATAGTATATTTTGGAAATAGAATATATAGATCTTACTGATGGATTGTTTGTACGGGGTGAGCAATAGGGAGAAATCCAGGCTCACTCAATGTCTGGGTAGATCACCTGGGTAGATGATAGTATCATCAACTGAGATGTGGAAGAATAGAGGAAAATCAGGTTTTGGAGGTAGCTGGCAGCAGAGGGCTTCTGTGTTTGACACGTTAAGTTTGAGAAGCTTATTAGATATAGAAGCACAAAGATCAAATAGAAAGAAACCTATATAACATCTGATATGTGTAATATTGTACATAATGGTATTATATGTTAGAACGTGCATAACGTTATATATATATGTGTGTATAGAAAGAGAGACGGAGACAGACTACATCATCTAGAGATAGAACAGAGGAGGCAGAGCCAGCAAAGAAGATGGAAAAAGAATGCAAAATTTCTTCTGTAAAGGGTCAGATAGTAAATAGTTTAGGCTTTGCAAGTCATAAGGCCTCTGCCACAACTACTTAACTCTGCAGTTGCAGTACAAAAGCAACCATAGACAATACAGAAAGGAATGTATGTGGCTATGTTCCAATAAAGCTTTATTTATGACACACTGGAATTTCATATAACTTTTATATTAATGAAATTTTATTATCCTTTTTATTCATTTTCAACCATTTAAAAAGGTGAGAACAATCCTTAGCTCACAGGCAGGACAAAAGCAAGCAGTGGGCTAGATTTGGCCCATTGCTGTAGTTTGCTGACCTCTGAGGGAAACTCCCGTGTATTAGTTATCTATGACTGTGTAACAAGTTACCCTAAAATTTAGCAGCTTAAAACAACAAATATTTATTTTCTCATAGGGTCAGTGGATCAGGAATCTGGGCTCAGCTTAACTGAGTCCTTGGCCCAGGGTCATTCACAGGCTGCCATTGAGGTGTTGGCTGGGACTAAGTCACCACAAGGCTCCACTGGGGAGGATCTGCTTCCAGGCTCACCTGGTGGTAGCTGGCAGGATTCAGTTCTTCCCTGCCTGTTGTCCAGAGACCTCTTTTAGTTTTTGTACCATGTGGGCCTTTCCATAGGGAAGTTCACAACATGGTAGCTGGTTTCCATCGAAATAAAAAAGAGCAAGCAAGGGGGAGTGGGCAAGATGGAAGCCGGAGTCTTTTGTAATCCAATCTCAGAAATATCACCCATCACTTTTGCCATATTCTATTCATATAGAAGCAAGTTGCTGGGTTTACCCCATGCTCAAGGTGAGGGGATCACACAAGGGCATTACTACCAGGAGAGGGGATCATTGGGAGTCATCTTAGAAGCTGCCCCCTGCTGGGAGATGTGGTGTTACACACAGAGGCTGAGAAAGGAGAGTGGTTCCAGAATGCAGAAGTGGTCAACTGTAGTCAATGTTGCTTAAAGGGTTAGAAAGATAAGAATGGAAAAGTATTAAGTGTAAGGAGATGATACGAAGAATGAATTGCAGGAGAGTTAAGTGGAGACTTTATAAAGGCCACTTTCAAGAATTTTTGCTAGGAGTCTAAAAATGAAGTAGTTGCTAGAAAGGTACATGAAGTAAGGAGGGGCTAAGAAAAGAAAAGAAGGTAGGCGATTCTTGAGCATGCTTGTATACCGATAGGAATAGTTCAGTAGAAAAAGAGAAATTCTTGATGCAAGGGGGAAGAAAAACTGAAGGACTGTCCTTAAGAACAGAAGTGATGGAATCCAGATTACTCGTGCAAGGATGTTTCTCTGATGGGAGGAGGAGGGCATCCTCTGTTGTAACTGCACAGAAGAACATGGGAAGAGATATCAATGCGAGCAGTTTGTTGATGGAAAGATAAAGGAGTTCCTGGATGGCCTTCATATATTCAGAAAAGTATGAGATGGTGCAGACTGGTATAGGAGATTTGAGGATGGAGGTGTAGATATGCAATAGGACACTATTTTTTGGAAAGTAGGGAAGTAAACTTACAGGGACCACATTTTAAGATTGCCTGGCGTGATCGAGCTCTGTGTTCATGTTTTTAATGTCAGTCATCCTGATGGTTTGATTTTCTGTAGTACCTTTCAGCTGCTCAAGTTTGCATAGGAGAAAATGGGTAGTTTGCGGTTTTGCTGACATGTACAATGAGGAGGAGTAGAGGCAACGACTGTATTTAAAAGGAGTAAATGAACCATAGAATCAAGGTGAGTCCATAGAGAAGTGAAACCAGGGCCAGTCTGATTGTGAGAGAGTGGTGAAATAATAGAATAGAGGGGATGCTTCTTTACAGAAAATTGAGATTCAGAGGAGAAGTTGACCACTTAAAAATGCTTCTCATAAATAAAGTCTCCTTAATAAGAGGATACTTGACAGGTGAAATCCACATTCAACTTTGAATTAGTTTGATTTGGTGATTTTAAATCACTCAGACGGAAAGGGGGTTTTCTCCTTTAAGAAATATGGCACTAAAATGAAGGAGAGTGATCTTTAAAAGGAAAGGGAGGTTTGACCAGGAAGGGTAGGGGAGGGTTGATGCTGATGAACCAGCTGGAGCAATCAGTGTTTCTCCTGTAGCTTCCTAACCCTGTAATTTCAAAGCCTGGATATGCAAAAGCGTCACCTGTGTAGAGCTTGCTGAAAATCAGATGTCAGGCACCACTCAACACTTTCTGATTCAGAATTAGCATCAGAACCTTAACAATCACCTCAGATGTTGCTGATGGACAGTCGGGCTGATTGTAGCCTTTAACTGGCTGGAAACTTCTGCTTCCTGCTTCTTGGAAGCAAGTCACCATAGAAGTGCGTCTATCCAAAGACCATCATGCTGAGACAAGCCCAAACCACATGAAGAGGCTCTGGAAAATGAGGTGCCACTTAAAGAGAGAGGGGCTGACAGGGGGAGTATCAGAGATAGACAGACAGACACTAAGACACATAAAGGCAATAAACATGTGAATGAGACATCTTGGATATCCAATTAATATGTCCCTCTCTTTGGGTCTTCCCTATCTGTATTTAAACATGCTCAAGTTTCTCCCAGCTGGCAAAGCAAAACACATTCTTAACATCAGAGATTCTTCTCTAGCATGTCTTTCACTTTTTACCTTCAAGTTTACCTTCTAGAAAGGGTTGTCTACTTTCTGTCTCTCCTCCCCATTCACTCCTCAAACTACTATAACATGACTTTCTCTCTCATCCTATAGAGACCTGCTCATGCCTGAGTCATCAGTGATTTTTTTTTTCTTTTTTGCTAAACCCAGTGGTCACAGTTGGTCCTTCTTGAAATCTTGATTTCTCTTAAGCTGATGATGCCTATAACCATTTCCTCTTCCTTGAAACAGTTCTTTCTTTAACATTGGCTCTAGTCTCTTCTAATTTTCCTCCTACTTTTTGAACATCTCATTCCATTTATCAGTGTCCCTTCCTCTGCCTGTCTCTTAAATTTTAGTGTTCCATAGGAACTTCTTTACTAATATTTTACAAACTCTCATTGGTTGCTCTGAATATCCATCTCTGTGGCTTCGACCACTACCTCCATGATGAGAATCCTCAAACATCTCTAGCCAAGATTTCTGTCTGAACTAGAATTCTTAACCTGGGGTTCACAGACCCATTGGGGGGTCTGTGCAGAATTCAGAACAGCTTAGGTGGGAAAAAATTATATCTTTCTTCTCATTATTCTTTAACTGAAATTTAGCTTTTCCTTCAATTATGAATGTACGCAACAAACCACAATGGAACAATTAGTACCTGTACCAATAGAAGCCACAAATACTTTTATATCAAAATGCAGTTGTTGCAGATATCTTGAGATATGACTTACACTTACTGCCACTTGAAAATTTTGGTAGTTATTAGACCTACCACTGGATCCTCTTATTATTTAACATATTAATAGGAAAATTCAAATATTACGAAGTCACAGATTTCCTTTTCTATATTTTGATACTGCTTTTCCTTTTTTACTCTCTATATTTTATTTTATGATTTTAAAACATTTTTCTGAGAAGGGGTCCATAGGCTTTATCTATGATAGACTGATAAAGAGATCCATGAGACCAAAACTACATTTAATTCCTGAGATAAACTCAACTCTGTCATATACATGGCTAGATTTAGTTTGCAAATATTTTGTTTAAAATTTTTGCATCTATGTTCATGAATCAGATTGGCCCATGATTTTGCATTCCTATACTGTCCTTTTTAGGTTCTCTTTTCTTTTTTCTATTTTCTGGAGATTATATAAATTGAAATTATGTTTCAGGAAAGTATGGTGAAGTCTTTTCTGTATAACTAAATAAATCAGGTGTTTTGGGGGGGAGGGAGATTTTAGCCACTGATTCAATTTCTTTAAAGATTAAGGATTACACTGATTTTCAGTCAGCATGGCCATCATCAAAAAATCTGCAAACAATAAATACTGGAGAGGGTGTGGAGAAAAGGGAACCCTCCTACACTGTTGGTGGGAATGTAAATTGGTACAGAGTTACCATATGATCCAGCAATCCCACTCTTGGGCATATATCTGGAGAAAAACATGGTTCAAAAGGATACATGTACCCCAATGTTCACAGCAGCACTGTTTACAATAGCCAAGACATGGAAGCAATCTAAATGTCCATCGACAGATGAATGGATAAAGAACATGTGGTACATACGTACAATGGAATATTACTCAGCCATTTGCAGCAACATGGATGGACCTAGATATTATCGTACTAAGTGAAGTAAGCCAGAGCAAGACAAATATCATATATTGCTTATATGAGGCATCTAAAAAAAACTGATACAAATGAACTTATCTACAGAACACAAACAGACTCACAGAGTTAGAGAACAAATTTATGGTTACTCGGGGGGGAACAGTGAGGGGGAGGAATAGACTGGGAGTTTGGGATTGACATGTACACATGGCTATATTTAAAATAAAATGCCTTTCCATTAAAAAAAATTAAAGACTACACGGGTTTTCTATATTTTCTTGAGTCACCCTTGGTAAGTTATATTTTCTAGAAATGTATTAACTTCAAATTTATAGGCAAAAAAATATAATATACTTTTTCTGTTTATGCTCTGTGGAATTTCTAATTATATCTTTTTTATTCATAATATTATTTATTTGTTCTTTTTCTCTTTTCTCTTGATTAGTCTTGCTAAAGTGTGCTTAGTCAATTTTATTAATTTTCACAAAATATCAAATTGGTATTTTTGATCCTATTTTATGTGTTTCCTATTTTCTGCTAGTTGCATTTTTATCCTTTTCTAATTTTTATTTTCTTTGGGTTTATTATGATGTACTTTTCCTAATCTGAGGGTAAAGTGCTTAAGCAATTAACTTTTATTCTTTCTTTCTAATATAAGCATTCAAGACTAAACTTAAGTACAGTTTATAAATCCCATTAACATTGGCAAACAGTGTTTCACGTTTCAGGAAATGGCACCGCCATCCACCCACATTCAGGGTACAATCTTCAAGTCATACTTGATATTTTTCCCACTCCTTCATACGCATATCCATTCACTCACTAAATTTTGTTGATTTTCATCTTTTAACTATTTCCCTGATCTGTTGATTTCATCTTATCACCATCTGACAATACTCTAATCCAAGCCTTGATTATTTTTGCTCATTCTACTACAATAACCACTCTAATTTATGTTTCCTGAGAGCAGAGTGTTTGTTTCTTGTTCATTGTTATATCCTCAGAGACAAGAAAAGTACCTTGTACTTTAAAGTACTCAATAAATCCTTGTTGAATGAATGAATGAGAACCATTCTAACTAGCCTTCTCCTATTTACTTTTGGCCCTCCAAGATGTTTCTTTTTCTTCTTAATAATGAAATACTTTAGGCTTAATGTCAGGGCAGGTAGAGATCCAGATGGCAGAGTTAGGAGGACACTGAGCTCATCTCCCTCCATGAACGCATCATCAAAAATACGACTACAGGGCTTCCCTGGTGGCGCAGTGGTTGAGAGTCTGCCTGCCAATTCAGGGGACGCGGGTTCGAGCCCTGGTCCGGGAAGATCCCACATGCCGCAGAACAACTAAGCCCATGCACCACAACTACTGAGTCCGCGCTCTAGAGCCCGTGAGCCACAACTACTGAGCCCGCGCACCTAGAGCCCATGCTCTGCAACAAGAGAAGCCACCTCAATGAGAGGCTCATGCACTGCAACGAAGAGCAGCCTCCGCTCACTGCAACTCGAGAAAGCCCGTGCTGAGCACCGAAGACCCAACGCAGCCAAAAATTAATTAATTAATTAATTTTTTAAAAATAGAAAGAAAGATCCATATGCAGTTTGGTAGGAAAGGAGGAGAAGCAATCTGATTAGGATCTGCACCCTGGATGGAGGACCCAGGAGAGGAGGGGGATATCACAGGCTAAGGGATATTCCCTGGGGAGCAAGAGGTTCAAGCCACATATCAGGCACCCCAGCACTGGGATCCAGGAATGCAAATCCCCTTAGCTGGATTGAAAACTAGTGGGGCTTACCAGAAGGCTAAAAGAAACAGAGACTCTGCTCTTGAAAAGCATGCACATGCTTGCTTACTCCCAGTCACAGCACAAAGGCAGCAAACTGAAAACTGCCTGGGGCTCTAGCTGGCTTGCCAGGACTGCCCCGGTTTACCCCAGGCCTGCACCAGGCACCCACTCCTGCCCATATTGCTCCAGTGCTGATCTCCACTGGAGCAGGGGCTGCCATTGCCAATGACAGTGCACACACTTAGAGGGAGTGGAGCCAGCTTGGACATGACCCCATCTCTGATCAGAGTGAAGGTAGCCATTGCCAGGACACACATGCCTACCTACATTTAGGAGGAGTGAAACTAGCTCCAGGACAGAGACCCACATTGCCAGCAGGAGCGAAGCCAGCTCAGTAGTGTGAAACCACCCCTCTGTCCCTGACCCAGCCTCTAACCAAGGCACACAGAGGGAAAAAGTAAAAACCAACACAAACGTGAAGCCCCAAACCCATAGGCCCCTGTCACTAAACCAACCAAGGTAGAGACAGCCATCACCCACACAAGAGAAACCCAACTCCTTCAGGGGTTCTGCTTCAGCACCTTGAGCCCTGCACTCATACCTGATAGGGTAGGGACAGCCATGAGCATCAGAGAAGCCCTGGATTGCACCTGGCTGTAGCTTTAACCCCTCCATCTCCAGCCCTGTCTCCCACCAAGGTGATAGCTGACAGCACACCCTGGGGGAAGATGTGACCATGCTCACTTCAGACCCAGCTTTCCCACCAAAGCCAGTGGGCACACACAGACTGCATAGAAAGCTCCCACACAGGGACACCCCTTCAAGACTAGGATAGGTAACTGTTTCATGTAATTTCATAGAGACAGAAATTTAAACAAAATGAGAAGACAGGAGAATATGTTGCAAATGAAAGAAAAAGAAAAAACCCTAATGAAATAGAGATAAATAATTTACCAGATAAAGAGTTCAAATCAATAACAAGAATGCTAACTGAACTTGGGAAAAGAATATATAAACACAGAATTTTAATAAAGAACTAGAAAATGTAAAAAAAAAAGAATCGGAGTTGAAGAGTATAATAGCTGTAATAAGAAATAAACTAGAAGAATTAACATCAAGGTAGGTGATACAGAAAAATGAATAAATGATCTGGAAGATAGAATAATGGAAATCACCCAATCAGAACAGCAAAAAGAAAAACAACTTTTACAAAATGAGGAAAGTTTAAGGGACCTCTTGGACAGCATCAAGCATACCAACATTTGCATTTTAGGGCTCCCAGAAGGAGAAGAGAGAAAGAGAGAAAAGGATCAAGAATGTATTCAAATGAAACGATGGCTGAAAATATCCCGAACCTGGAGAAGGAAACAGATATCCAGGTATAGGAAACACAGAGAGTCCCAAATAAGATGAACCCAAGAAGACCCACACCAAGATATATCATAATTAAAATGCCAATAGTTAGAGAATTCTAAAGGCAAAAAAAGAAGTCACATACAAGGGAACCCCCTCTAAGGCTACCAGCTGATTTTTCGGCAACAACTTTGCAAGATAAAAGGGAGTGACTTGAGGGCTTCCCTGGTAGCGCAGTGGTTAAGAATCCGCTTGCCAAGTCAGGGGACACAGGTTCGAGCCCTGGTCCAGGAAGATCCCACATGCCACAGAGCAGTTCAGCCTGCGTGCCACAACTACTGAAGCCCACGCGCCTAGAGCCCGTGCTTCACAACAAGAGAAGCCACCGCAATGAGAGGCCTGCATACCACAACGAAGAGTAACCCCTGCTTGCTGCAACTAGAGAAAGCCCCACGCACAGCAATGAAGACCCAACACAGCCAAAACTAAATAAATAAATAATGTTTTTTTAAAAAAAGGGAGTGACTTGATACATTTAAAGTGCTGAAAGATAAAAACCAACAAACTAGGATAGTCCACCCAGCAAGGTTATCATTCAGAATTGAAGGAGAGATAAAGAACATCTCAGACAAGCAAAAACCAAAAGAGTTCATCAATACTAAACCAACGCAAGAAGAAGTGTTAAAGGATCTTCTCCAAGTGGCAAAGAAAAGGCTGCAATAAGAAGTAAGAATTTGATCACAACTAACTGCTGAACAATCATCGACAGGAAGACACTGGAACTCACCAAAAAAGATACCCCACATCCAAAGACAAACAAGAAGCCACAATGAGATGGTAGGAAGGGCGCAATCACAATAAAACAAAATCCCATAACTGCTGGGTGGGTGACCCAGAAACTGGAGAACGCTTACACCACAGAAGTCAACCCACTGGAGTGAAGGTTCTGAGACCCATGTCAGGCTTCCAAACCTGGGGGTCCAGCAATGGGAGGAGGAATTCCTAGAGAATCACACATTGAAGGCTAGCAGGATTTCACTGCAGGACTTCGACAGGACTGGGGAAAACAGACTCCACTCTTGGAGGGCACACAAAAAGTAGTGTGTGCATCACGACCCAGGGGAAGGAGCAGTGACCCCATAGAGACTGAACCAGACCTACCTGCTAGTGTTTGGGGGTCTCCTGCAGAGGCGGGGGGTGGCTCTGTCTCACTGTGAGGACAAGGACACTAGCAGCAGAAGTTCTGGGAAGTACTCCTTGGCGTGAGCCCTCCCAGAGTCCGCCATAAGCCCCACCAAAGAGCCCGAGTGGGCTGCACTGTTGGGTCACCTCAGGCCAAACAACCAACAGGGAGGGGACCCAGCCCCACCCATCAGCAGGCAAGTGGATTAAAGTTTTACTAAGCTCTGCCCACCAGAGCAACAGCCAGCTTTACCCACCACCAGTCCCTCCCATCAGCAGACTTGCACAAGCCTCTTAGGTAGCCTCATCCACCAGAGGGCAGACAGCAGAAGCAAGAAGAACCACAATCCTGCAGCCTGTAACACAAAAACCACATTGATATAAAGGTACACAAAATGAAAAGGCAGAGGGCTATGTACCAGATGAAGGAACAAGATAAAACCCCAGAGAACAACTAAATGAAGTGGAGATAGGCAACCTTCCAGAAAAAGAATTCAGAATAATGATAGTGAAGATGATCCAGGACCTCGGAAAAAGAATGGAGGCAAATATCGAGAAGATGCAAGAAATGTTTAACAAAGACCTAGAAGAATTAAAGAACAAACAGAGATGAACAATACAATAACTGAAATGAAAACTACACTAGAAGGAATCAATAGCAGAATAACTGAGGCAGAAGAATGGATAAGTGACCTGGAAGACAGAATGGTAGAATTCACTGCTGTGGAACAGAATAAAGAAAAAAGAATGAAAAGAAATGAAGACAGCCTAAGAGACCTCTAGGACAACATTAAGCACAACAACATTCGCATTATAGAGGTCCCAAAAGGAGAAGAGAGAGAGAAAAGACCCGAGAAAATATTTGAAGAGTTTATAGTCGAAAACTTCCCTACCATGGGAAAGGAAATAGCCACCCAAGTCCAGGAAGCACAGAGAGTCCCATACAAGATAAACCCAAGGAGAAACATGCCAAGACACATAGTAATCAAACTGGCAAAAATTAAAGACAAAGAAAAATTATTGAAAACAGCAAGGGAAAAATGACAAATAACATACAAGGGAACTCCCATAAGGTTAACAGCTGATTTCTCAGCAGAAATTCTACAAGCCAGAAGGGAGTGGCATGATATACTTAAAGTGATGAAAGGGGAGAACCCACAACCAAGATTACTCTACCCAGCAAGGATCTCATTCAGATTTGATGGAGAAATCAAAAGCTTTACAGACAAGCAAAAGCTAAGAGAATTCAGCACCACCAAACCAGCTCTAAAACAAATGCTAAAAGAACTTCTCTAGGTGGGAAACACAAGATAAGAAAAGGACCTACAAAAACAAACCCAAAACAATTAAGAAAATGGTAATAGTAACATACATATTGATAATTACCTTAAACGTGAATGGATTAAAGGCTCCAACCAAAAGACACAGGCTTGCTGAATGGAAACAAAAGCAAGACCCACCTATATGCTGTCTACAAGAGACCCACTTCAGACCTAGGGACACATACAGACTGAAAGTGAGGGGATGCAAAAAGATAATCATGCAAATGGAAATCAAAAGAAAGCTGGAGTAGCAATACTCATATCAGATAAAATAGACTTTAAAGAATGTTACAAGACACAGGGAAGGACACTACATAATGATCAAGGGATCAATCCAAGAAAAAGATATAACAATTATAAATATATATGGACCCAACATAGGAACACCTCAATACATAAGGCAACTGCTAGCAGCTATAAAAGAGGAAATTGACAGTGACACAATAATAGTGGGGGACTTTAACACCTCACTTACACCAATGGACAGATCATCCAAACAGAAAATTAATAAGGAAACACAAGCTTTAAATGGCACAGTAGACCAGATAGATTTAAGTGATATTTATAGGACATTGAATCCAAAAACAGCGAACTACACTTTCATCTCAAGTGCACACGGAACTTTCTCCAGGATACATCACATCTTGGGTCACAAATCCAGCCTCAGTAAATTTAAGAAAATTAAAATCATATCAAGCATCTTTTCTGACCACAACACTATGAGATTAGAAATGAATTACAGGGAAAAAAACATAAAAAACACAAACACATGGAGGCTAAACAATACATTACTAAATAACCAAGCGATCACTGAAGAAATCAAAGAGGAAATCAAAAATTACCTAGAGACAAGTGACAATGAAAACACAGCAATCCAAAACCTATGGGATGCAGCAAAAGCAGTTCTAAGAGGGAACTCTATAGCTATACAAGCCTACCTCAAGAAACAAGAAAAATCTCAAATAAACAATCTAACCTTACACCTAAAGAAAGAAGAACAAACAAAACCCAAAGTAGGCAGAAAGAAAGAAATCATAAAGATCAGAGCAGAAATAAATGAAATAGAAACAAAACAATAACAAAGATCAATAAAGCTAAAAGCTGGTTCTTGGAGAAGATAAACAAAATTGATAAACCACTAGCCAGACGCATCAAGAAAAAGAGGGAGAGGACTCAAATCAATAAAATTAGAAATGAAAAAGGAGAAGTTACAACAGACACCGCAGAAATACAAGGCATCCTAAGAGACTACTCTAAGCAACTCTATGCCAATAAAATGGACAACCTGGAAGGAATGGACAAATTCTTAGAAAAGTATGACCTCCCAAGACTGAACCAGGAAGAAATAGAAAATATGAACAGACCAATCACAAGTAATGAAATTGAAACTGTGATTTAAAATCTTGGAACAAACACAAGTCCAGTACCGGATAGCTTCACAGGTGAATTCTGTCAAACATTTAGAGAAGAGCCAACACCCATCCTTCTCAAACTCTTCCAGAAAATTGCAGAGGAAGGAACACTCCCAAACTCATTCTATGAGGCCATCATCACCCTGATACCAAAACTAGACAAAGATACTACAAAAAAAGAAAATTACAGACCAATATCACTGATGATTATAGATGCAAAAATCCTCAACAAAATACTAGCAAACAGAATCCAACAACACATTAAAAGGATCATACACCATGATCAAGTGGGATTTATCCCAGGGATGCAAGGATTCTTCAATATACGCAAATCAATCAATGTGATACACCATATTAACAAATTGAAAAATAAAAACCATATGATCATCTCAATAGATGGAGAAAAAGATTTTGACAAAATTCAACACCCATTTATGATAAAAACTCTCCAGAAAGTGGGCATAGAGGGAACCTACCTCAACATGATAAAGGCCATGTATGACAAACCCGCAGCAAACATCATTCTCAATGGTGAAAAACTGAAAGCATTTCCTCTAAGATCAGGAACAAGACAAGGATGTCCACTCTCACCATTATTATTCAACAGTTTTGGAAGTGCTAGCCACGGCAGTCAGAGAAGAAAAAGAAATAAAGGGATACAAATTGGAAAAGAAGAAGTAAAACTGTCACTGCAGATGACATGATAGTATACATAGAGAATCCTAAAGATGCCACCAGAAAACTACTAGAGCTAATCAATGAATTTGGTAAAGTTGCAGGATACAAAATTAATGTACAGAAAACTCTTGCATTCCTATACACTAATGATGAACAGTCTGAAAGAGAAATTAAGGAAACACTCCCATTTACCATTGCAACCAAAAGAATAAAATACCTAGGAATAAACCTACCTAGGGAGACAAAAGACTTATATGCAGAAAACTATAAGACACTGATGAAAGAAATTAGAGATGGTACCAACAGAGGGAGAGATATACCATGTTCTTGGATTGGAAGAATCGATATTGTGAAAATGACTATACTATCCAAAGCAATCTACAGATACAATGCAATCCCTATCAAATTACCAATGGCATTTTTTACGGAACTAGAACAAAAAGTCGTAAAATTTGTATGGAAACACAAAAGACCCTGAATAGCCAAAGCAGCCTTTAGGGAAAAAAACGGAGCTGGAGGAATCAGACTCCCTGACTTCAGACTATACTATAAAGCTACAGTAATCAAGACTATATGGTACTGGCACAAAAACAGAAACCCCGATCAATGGAACAAGACAGAAAGCCCAGAGATAAACCCACGCACCTATATGACAAAGGAGACAAGGATAGACAATAGAGAAAAGACAGTCTCTTCAGTAAGCGGTGCTAGGAATACTGGACAGCTACATGTAAAAGAATGAAAGTAGAACACTCCCTAACACCGTACACAAAAATAAACTCAAAATGCATTCGAGACCTAAAAGAAGACCAGACACTATCAAACTCTTAGAGGAAAACATAGGAAGAACACTCTTTGACATAAATCACAGCAATACCTTTTTCATCCACCTCCTAGAGTAATGGAAATAAAAACAAAAATAAACAAATGGGACCTAATGAAACTTCAAAGCTTTTGCACAGCAAAGGAAACCATAAACAAGACGAAAAGACAACCGTCAAAATGGGAGAAAATATTTGCAAACGAATCAACGGACAAAGGATTAATGTCCCAAATATATAAACAGTTCATGCAGCTCAATATTAAAGAAACAACCCAATCCAAAATTGGGCAGAAGACCTAAATAGACATTTCTCCAAAGAAGACATACAGATGTCCAAGAAGCATACGAAAAGCTGCACAGCATCACTAGTTATTAGAGAAATGCAAATCAAAACTACTATGAGCTATCACCTCACACCAGTTAGAATGGGCATCATCAGAAAATCTACAAGCAACAAATGCTGGAGAATGTGTGGAGAAAACGGAACCCTCTTGCACTGTTGGTGGGAATGTAAATTGATACAGCCACTATGGAGAACAGTATGGAGGTTCCTTAAAAAACTAAAACCAGAATTACCATATGATCCAGCAATCCCACCACTGGGCATATACCCAGAGAAAACCATAATTCAAAAACACACATGCACCCCAATGTTCATTGCAGCACTGTTTACAACAGCCAGGACATGGAAGCAACCTAAATGCCCATCAACAGATGAATGGATAAAGAAGAGGTGGTACATATATACGATGGAATATTACTCAGCCATAAAAAGGAACAAAATTGGGTCATTTGTGGATACGTGGATGGATCGAGAGACTGTCATACAGAGTGAAGTAATCAGACAGAGAAAAACAAATATCGTATATTAATGCATATATGTGGAACCTAGAAAAATGGTACAGGTGAACTGGTTTGCAGAACAGAAATTGAGACAGATGTAGAGAACAAACGTATGGACACGAAGGGGGAAAGCAGCGGGAGGTGGGGCTGGTGGTGTGATGAATTGGGAGATTGGGATTGACATGTATACACTGATGTGTATAAAATGGATGAGTGATAAGAACCTGCTGTAGAAAAAAATAAATAACATTAAACTAAAAAAAATTTTTTAAAAAGAAGTAAGAATTTATAAGAAAGAAAAAAATCCCACTCGTAAAGGTAAACATACAGTAAAGGCTGTGGATCAACCACTTTAAAAAGCTAGTACAAAGATCAAAAAATAAAAGTTGTAAAATCAAGTATAACTGCAATAAATAGATAAGGGATAAATATGAAGATGTATAATGTTACCCAAAATACAAAATGTGGGAGAGGAACGTAAAAAAGGTAGATCTTTTAGAATGTGTTTGAACTTAAATGAATATCAGTTTAAAACAAGTAAATATTGTTATAGGTCAGCATATATGAACCCCATGGTAACCACAAATCAAAAACCTACAATAGGCACAAAAATAGAGAGAAAGAAACACAAGCATACTACTAAAGAAAATCATCAGACCATAAGGAAAGAAACTAAAAGAAGAAAAGAACAGAAAGAACTACAAAAACAACCAGAAAACAAGTAACAAAATGACACTAAGTACATACCTGTCAACAATCACTTTAAATATCAATGGAATAATGCTCCATTCAAAAGACATATGGTAGCTGATTGGATATAAAAAACCAAGACCTATCTATGTGCTGCTTACAGGAGACTCTTTAGAGCTAAAGACAAATTTAGGCTGAAAGTGAGAGGATAGAAAAAAATATTTCATGCAAATGGAAACAAAAAGAAAGCTGAAATGATAGCAATACTCAGATCAGACAAAGTAGACTTTATTTTTAAAATATCTTTATTGGAATATAATTGCTTTACAATTGTGTGTTAGTTTCTGCTTTATAACAAAGTGAATCAACTATACATATACATATATCCCCATATCCCCTCTCTCTTGCGTCTCCCTCCCACCCTCCCTATCCCACCCCTCTAGGTGGTCACAAAGCACAGAGCTGATCTCCCTGTGCTATGTGGCTGCTTCCCACTAGCTATCTGTTTTACCTTTGGTAGTGTATATATGTCCATGCCACTCTTTCTCTTCATCCCAGCTTACCCTTCCCCCTCCCCGTGTCCTCAGGTCCATTCTCTACATCTGCATCTTTATTCCTGTCCTGCCCCTAGGTTCTTCAGAACTTTTTTTTAGATTCCATATATGTGTGTTAGCATACAGTATTTGTTTTTCTCTTTCTGATTTACTTCACTCTGTATGACAGACTCTAGGTCCATCCACCTCACTACAAATAACTCAATTTTGTTTCTTTTTATGGCTGAGTAATAAATATTCCATTGTATATACGTGCCACATCTTCAGACAAAGTAGACTTTAAAACAAAGTCTAGGGCTTCCCTGGTGGTGCAGTGGTTGAGAGTCTGCCTGCCGATGCAGGGGACACAGGTTCGTGCCCCGGTCCGGGAAGATCCCACATGCTGTGGAGGGGCTGGGCCCGTGAGCCATGGCCGCTGAGCCTGCATGTCTGGAGCCTGTGCTCTGCAACGGGAAAGGCCACAACAGTGAGAGGCCCGCATACCTCTCTTTTGTCTATGACAAAAGACAAAGAAGAGCATTATATAATTACAAAGGAAACAATATAAGAAGAGGATATAACATTGGTAAACATATATTCACCTATTAAACGAGCACCTAAATATGTAAAGCAAATATTAATAGACATAAAGGGAGAAACTGACAATAATAGAATAATAGTAGGGGACTTTAATACTCTACTTATATCAATGGACAGATCCTCCAGAGAGAAAATCAATATGGAAACAGTAGTCTTAAATAACACATAAGACCAATTAAACTTAATAGATATCTACAGCACATTCTATCCAGAAACAGCAGAATACACATTGTTTTCAAATACACATGGAATGTTCTCCAGGATAGATCACATGCTATGTCACAAAACAAGTCTCAACAAATTTAAGAGGATAGAAATAATATCAAGCATTTTTCCGACCACAATGATGTGAAACTAGAAATCAATTACAGAAAGAAAAATGGGAAAAACACAAATGTGGAGGCTAAACAACATGTCACTAAAAAACTAGTGGGTCAATGACAAATCAAAGAGGAAGTCAGAAACTACCTTGAGACAAATTAAAATGAAAACACAACTTTCCAAAATCTATGGGATGCAGCAAAAGCAGTTTCTAAGAGGGAATTTTATAGCAATACAGTCCTATCTCAAGACACAAGAAAAATTACAAATAAACAACCTAACCTACTTTTTAAAGGAATCAGAAAAAGATGAACAAACAAAGCCCGAAGTCAGCAGAAGGAAGGCAATAATAAAGGTCGGAGAGGAGATAAATAAAAGAGACTGAAAAACAATAGAAAAGATCATGAAACCAAGAATTGGTTTTTTTAAAAGATAAGAAAAATTAATATGCCTATAGTCAGGCTCATTAAAAAAAACAAGAGAGGACCCAAATAAACAAAATAAGAAATGAAAGAGGAGAAATTACAACCAACATCAGAGAAATACAAAAAACGTAAGAGAATACTATGAACGGTTATACACCAACAAATTGGACAACCTAGACATGCAGAAGTATTTAAGACTCTGGACAAAGATATCAAGCAACTATGAGACAAATAAATATATGTAAAAGTATTTAAGAAGGGACTAGAAGATTCTCCAAAACTAGGCCTAATTAAGGAAATAATGCCCAACAATTTCCTATGTCCGTCTTAAATAGCCAGGCTACCTTTTATTTTAGTTAAGAAGTAGATTGTTTTACCAGACTAAAAGGGTTACAGGCACACCTTGGAGATATTGTGGATTCAGTTCCATTGTGGTGACAATAAAGCAAATAGGCAATAAAATAAGTCACACAAATTTTTTGGCTTCCAAGTGCATATAAAAGTTATATTTGCACTACACTGTAGTCTATTAAGTGTGCAATAGCATTGTCTAAAAAACTGCAAAATTTACCAAAATGTGACACAGAGACAAAAACTGAGCAAATGTTATTTTTAAAATGGTGCCAGTAGACATGCAGTGTTGCCACAAACCTTCAATTTGTAACTCTGTACTTAATAGACTACAGTGTGTAATGTAAAAATAAAATTTATATGAACTGGGAAACCAAAAAATTCATGCACCTCACTTTATTGTAATACTTGCATTATTGCAGTGGTCTGGAACTGAACCTGCAATATCTCCAATGTATGCTTAAAATCTCTTTTCTTTCTTACTTGCTTGTAAGGTTTCACTATAATATATCCAATGATTACTCTTTTCCCTTTTTGATAAATCCTCCTCAGAACTTGTAGTGCTTCCTGGATATGATGATTCATATATTGGATCAATTCGAAAAACTTCTCAGCTATTATCTCATTAAATATTACTTCTCTTCCAACTATTCTTTAATCTCTGTCTTCTAAAATCCTATTAGACCAATTCCAGACATTTTTTGCTTGATTTTCCATATCTCTTATCTATATTTTCATCTTTTCATCTCTTCAGTCTTCCAGGTAATTTCCTTATATCTATATTCCAGACATTATTTCTATCCTCAGCTGTTCAATTTGCTATTTAATTTGATTTAGTGGAATTTTTACTTAAATGATTACATTTTCAATTTTAATTTTAAAAGTTCTATTTTCAAATCTTTTTGGCCATTTTTAATACTTTATTGATCTTTTCTTATATTTTCATTCCTTTCTAAATGTTTTTAAACAATTTAAGAATACTTATTTTATGGGTTCTATTAATAATTCTGTTATCTGAATGTCCTAAGGTTCTATACCTGTTTTTAATGTGTCACATGAAATTTGCTTCTGGTAGGTTGCTTCCTTATGTATTGCAATTTTTGACTGTGAGATCTTTTTTTTAAAAAAACATCTTTATTGGAGCATAATTGCTTTAAAATTTTGTGTTAGTTTCTGCTGTATAACAAAGTGAATCAGCTATATGTATACATATATCCGCATATCCCCTCCCTCTTGCGTCTCCCTCCCACCCTCCCTATCCCACCCCTCTAGGTGGTCACAAAGCACCGAGCTGATCTCCCTGTGCTATGCGGCTGCTTCCCACTAGCTATCTATTTTACATTTGGTAGTGTATATATGTCAGTGCTACTCTCTCACTTCGTCCCAGCTAACCCTTCCCCCTCCCCATGTCCTCAGTCCATTCTCTACATCTGCGTCTTTATTCCTGTCCTGCCCCTAGGTTCATTAGAACCTTTTTTGTTTTTTTAGATTCCATATATATGTGTTAGCATACGGTATTTGTTTTTCTCTTTCTGACTTACTTCACTCTGTAGGACAGACTCTAGGTCCATCCACCTCACTACAAATAGCTCAATTTTGTTTCTTTTTATGGCTGAGTAATATTCCATTGTATATATGTGCCACATCTTCTTTATCCATTCATCTGTCGATGGACACTTAGGTTGCTTCCATATCCTGGCTATTGTAAATAGTAATGTAATGAACATTGTGGTACATGACTCTTTTTCAGTTATGGTTTTCTCGGGGTATATGCCCAGTAGTGGAATTTCTGGGTCATATGGTAGTTCTGTTTTTTAGTTTTTTAAGGGACCTCCATACTGTTCTCCATAGTGGCTGTGTCAATTTGCATTCCCACCAACAGTGCAAGAGGGTTTCCTTTGTGAGGCCTTTTTTTTTTTTTTTTTTTTGTGGTACACAGGCCTCTCACTTTTGTGGCCTCTCCCATTGCGGAGCACAGGCTCTGGACGGGCAGGCTCAGCGGCCATGGCTCATGGGCCTAGCTGCTCCGCAGCATGTGGGATCTTCCCAGACCGGGGCACGAACCCGTGTCCCCTGCATCGGCAGGCGGACTCTCAACCACTGCACCACCAGGGAAGCCCTGTGAGGTCATTTTTAATGGTGTTGTATCTTAGAGAAACCCACTATGATCTGACTTTAATGTGTATTACTCCAGAGATATTTTGTGGCTATGTCTTCCAATCTTTCCAGCCTTGCTAAAATGAGGTCTTGAGAAGATGCAAATTGAGCAATTGAAACTGAATCCCAAGCTATATATTTCATATGAATAAGTCATATTTTACCCTGTAATTTTTAATTGTTTATACCAGTAGGGATTTTAAGTCCCCATATTACCAAAAATGGAAATGCTTTATTTTTCAGCAGGAGCCAGATTAATCCTTTTATAAAGTATAAATCTAGTAATATAACTCACCTGTTTAAAAACCTTCAATGGTTTTCTTTTCTCTTTTTAGAATGGTATAGAATCTAAAATCCCTAACATGTTCTTCAAAGCCCTGAATGATCTGCCTCCTGGCATCTCAACCAGTTTCCCCTAGGTTACTGCTCTTTGTTAGCTTCCTTTGAGGGTGTTATGTTACTCCCCATCCCCAAGACTTTGCATATTCTATTCCTGCTGCTGGGAAAGCCTCATTCTCAGCTTCACCTGGAAAATGCCCACTTGCCTTTTTCCGTTCTCAGCTTGAGTGTTGCTTCCTCAGGAAACCTTCCCTGAGTTCCCTAATCTTACAGTCAGCTGAGGTTAGACTCCCATGTTATTCACTTTCAAAGTACCCCAAGGATTGTGTTATGTATAATCAAATCATTTCTTTTTCATTTAATGGCTGTCCTCTGTACCTAAATAAGCTCCAGGTGAACACAGCTGGGTCATCAGTTCTGTTCATTCCTAGCAGTTAGTACGTTGCCTATGTTGAAGAATAAACAAACAAAGCTTACCATTGTGTTTCATATTTTGAAACAGACATACACATTTTATTTAATATAAACGTGCTGCGAAAAGCTGTATCAGGAAATCAAACTCCTGTTTCAGATACAAGGAATTGCATGGAAGTTTTTAGAGTGTTGGAGACTGAAGAGCTTAATTCTAGGCAGGAAAGTAATTTTTATAAAGTAATTCATGTTAAATTCCATTGTTTCTGAAGTAACCATTCATTAGTAAGTTTAATTTATAGACTATTACTATTGCCTATAGTAACCATTGTTATTACTTTTTCACTATTTATGTTTCTCAAGTCTTAGCATCTATTAAAAAACTAAGAACAGTTTATAAAAGACAAGCTCTGTTATAATGATGATAACATCTAATAAAAAAAGTTCCTTTTTCTTTACATTGAATGGCAGGAAATTCAACAAAGAAATATGTCACTTATGATAAAGCACAGAACATTCAAATTTAATCTTAAAATGTGACTAGTTAGCTAACCAAATTTAACCTCCTTAAGACATAGACGTTTTATAACAAAGTATCTGAATAAACAAAGTACTCTATGATTCAAGTAATTCTTTTCATCACCTCCTTTTAATTAAAGCTGATTTGCTTCTTAAAGGGAGACTCAGATTTCTGGTTTCCTATTTTTTATTTCTCAAAGAGGGAACTTATATTATTCTCTCCACATGTGCCACATTATAGAGGGTGATAAATATATGTTGAATAAAATGGTTAACAACTTGAATGTCATTTCATCATGATTGATTGAACCTCATTCAGCTTGTTACCCCCAAGAAGCTATCAAAATGACTTTTCTTGGGTTTTCAAGCTTATATCCTTTTTCCTCCTTCCTTTTAAAATCTATTTCCAAGGCACTGTTTTAGCAATGATTCTTATCCCTGACCCGAATTATTGCAAAAAGCATCCCAGCTACATTCTTTGCTTCTTAACCTTATTTTCTCCAACCACACCACCATGCCGATGTATCATATAACATTTCTTCATTCCAAATTAACTGAACGAACATTTACTGAGCATCTGTAGCCTGGTATTGTTCTATGCACTAAGGACTTAGAAGTGAACAAAACAAGTACTCCCCACGTCTCATAGAACTTACTTTCTCAAGGGAAGACAGACAACAAACAAAGAATAAATATAAATTGTATTGGCAGGTAAAATTAACTGCTACTAAGAAAATAAAGCAGGGACTTCCCTGGGGGCCCAGTGGTTAAGGCTCCACACTCCCAATGCAGGGGGCACAGTTTCGATCCCTGGTTGGGGAAATAAAATCCCTCATGACTCACAGTGAGGCCCAAGAAAGAAAGAAAGAAAATGAAAATAAAGCAACATGAGGGGATAGAGTGTCAAGTAAAGTTATTTTGGTTGGGATTTTTGAAAAGGCCAGTCTAAGGAGGTAATAATATTCAGGCAAAATTCTGAATGGACACAAGTCATGAAAATACCTAGGACAGAGGGTTAGCAGCTGAGCAACAGCAAGTACAAGGCCTGAGTGAGTGCACACTTGGTGGTTTTGAAGGACAGTAAGGAGAGACCAGTGTGGATGAGGCATGGTTAGCTGGGGAGAGAGAGGAATTGATGTTGGAGCAACAGCCTGGAACTAGGTCGTGTATAGCTTAATAAGCCATCCAAGTGCTTTCCATTTTATTCTAAGTATGATGGGCAACCAATGGAAGGTCAAGAGCAGGGCGGTTAGGTTTTGGTTTACATTGTACGATAGTCACTCAAGCCTCTAAGTAGGGAAACTGGAAGGGAATTGCAGGGGTCCAAGTGAGGATAATGGTGGTGTGGACTAGGGTGAGGTAATGGAGGCAATGAGAAATGGTCATATTTGGGGACTATTTTGAATTTAGCTCCCAGATTTGCTGATGTTCTGGGGAATCAAGGGCTCCTCCTTTGTTCATTTTACCTGATGCCGTGAGGTGCTGTGAGATCAGTTTTTGGTATTTTTAGTTTGGACTGTGCCTCTATGTTAGACGTACAGGTGGAGATGTTGCTTAGGGAATTGGATGCAGGAGTTTGGAGTTCAGGGGAAAGTTGGGGCTGGAGATATAAATTTGGAAATCACCAATATATAAATGGTATTTAAAACTAAGCCATCGGGTGAGATCATATAGAACAGTGCTTTCCAATCATTTTCATGTTGTAGCCCACATTGAAAATCATACTGTTTGTACACTCGAAGAGGCAAATAGACAAAACGGCCTGAAGCCAGAGGTGATGACCCAGAGCCTCCAGGAATCACATGTTGGGAGTACTCACAATTTGTGTGTTCACAATGGTTAGGACAAGAGTGAAACAGCATGCCATGGGCACTCCAACAATTACAGGTAAAGAAGTAGACGAGTTTTTAGCAAAAGCGACTGACTGGGAGTTGCAGGTAAGGTAAGAGGGAAACCAGGACCATGTGTCATCCCAGAAGCCAAGTAAAGAAAGCAGTTCAAGAAGGAAGGAGAATCAACTAGTCAGCTGCTGCAATAAGACTGAGTAACATGGGGATCAAGAATTGACTATTACCCGTTTTAGAGATAACTGATGCTCAGAGACGTTGCCCAAGGTCTGGGATGGGACCCGAGAGTCTACATTTCTAATAAGATCCCAGGTAATGTAGGTGCTGCTTATTCATGGATTGTGCTGAGTAGCAAGGCTCTTCTAGACCAAACTCTCCTGCCAAGTTCTTTTTTCTTTACTTTTTAAATTGGAAATACATTTTTAAAAGAACTGACTCTTAGATCTGGCAAAATTGAGATTTTTGGGGACCTTAACAATTACTATTTTAGTCTAGTCAGGAAGACGAAAGCCTGATTGTAATGGGTTCAGAAGTGTATAGGAGCACTATTTATAGTAGTCGACAGATGAATGTATAAAGACGATGTGGTATATATGTACAATGGAATATTACTCAGCCATAAAGAAGAATGAAATAATGCCATTTTTCACTGGATGGACCTAGAGGTTATCATACAAAGTGAAGTAAGTCAGACAGAGAAAGACAAATACCGTATGGTATCATTTATATGTGAAATCTAAAAAAAGTGATACAAGTGAACTTATTTGCAAAGCAGAAATAAACTCACAGATAGAAAACAAACTTATGGTTAACAAAGGAGAAAGGGAGAGAGATAAATTAGGAATGTGGGATTAGCAGATACATACTACCAAATGGAAAATAGGTAACCAACAAGGCCCTACTGTACAGCACAGGGAACTGTATTCAATTTCTTGTAATAACCTGTGATGGAAAAGACTCTGAAGAAGAACATAAAGAAACAAATCACTTTGATGAACACCTGAACCCAACACAACATTGTAAATCAACATTGTACTTCAATAAAAAAAGAACGTAGGAGATGAAGGAGGAGTGGCAATGCATTTAAGGAAATTTCCTGAAGAGTTTTATTTTAAAGGGGAGCAGAGTGATGGGGCAATACCTGAATGGAAATGAGTGAGGTTTTTTGTTTTGCTGCATTTTCTAAGGGACTAACAAGAATAACCCAGTGTTAAGGAAAAAGTGATATTTCAGGAAAAAGAAGGGATAATTACAAGAGCTAAGTCCAAGGGTGAGAAGGGGAGAAGATCCTCACCTGCACAACTGGACTACTGGGTCCATGTACGACCAGGTTACTTGGCCTTACATAGGAGTCTGGACAATTCATCTGTTTCAACAGGTGGAAAGGCAGAAACTGTGAATACAGACATAACTTGATTAGTAGATTTGTTGGTGGGAAAAATAAGTTCTTAACTAATTACTTTTACATTTAGTGAAATAAATAAAGGTATCAACAATGAATGAGTGGAGTAGGAGTTTAATATTATATTTGAGGACAAAGGAAACAGGGTTTTTCATAAAGTAGTCTCAGAGAATAAGAAGGTGAATTGGCTAGACAAATGTTGGAGATCCCACTTAAGCTCTGTGGTCATAAAGTTAAGATGAGAGCATTCTGTATGATTGTGTGTTTAGCTGCACCAGAGCAGGAGCAGAGCAGATGGAGAATTGGACTTAAACATGGTTTGCGTTTCGCCACTGAGTACAACAGGGGGACAGAACGGCGAGAAGCTGAGATTAGATGGAAAGGAGTGATTATGATTATTAACAATGGAACCCAAGCTAGGTAAAAAGAGGTATGAGTATATAGAGTGGGTGATGAACTGAAAAAGTTGGTGAGGTCAGTGAATCGAGAGTCCCTGTGGGCTCAAAGAATTGTTAAAATCTTAGTGTTTGAAGCACTGAGCTAAAAGGATAGTAAGTGGTCCTTTCTAGAGAGTAGGATGCTTGCTATTAGGAGTGCTACAGACTGAATATTTGTTTCCCCTCAAAATTCGTATGCTGAAATCGTAACTCCCAATGTGATTGTATTAGGAGGTGGAGACTTTGGGAAGGAATTAGGTCATGAAGATGGAGCCCTCAGGAATGCGTTGAGTGTTCTTATAAGAAGAGACTCCAGAGAGATAATTTTTCTCTCAGCCGTGTGAGGATACAAGAGAAAGATGACTGTCTGCAAACCAGAAAGAGTGCCTTCACCAAACACTGGATCTACTGGTGCCTTGATCTCGGACTTCCCAGCCTCCAGACTGTGAGAAATAAATGTTTTTTGTTTATGCCACCCAGTCTATGGTATTCTGTTATAGAAGCCTGACCTGATTAAAACAGGGAATGGGTGATGGTGGTGGTTGTTTTCATTGTTTGGCAATGAGAAGTTCTATGGAAGTAGGTTGCCAGGGTGGAGTAAAGACAAGATCACAGGCGGGAAGGAGGTCAGGGAGGAACCAAAATTTCAGGGTTTGGGATGAAACAGTCAGGTGGAAACAGAAATGACCAAGAATGATGACAGTTCATTGAGTCACGTGCAGTCATCTGAAAAGAAGTAAGGGATGTGTTAAAATCTGCAGTGAATAAAGAAAAGTGACCAGAAGGATCGTGGATGCCTGCAGTGTGGAGTGAAGGTTGATAAACCAATATAATTCTTCAAAAGAAGGTTGATAAACCAATATAATTCTTCAAAAGAAGAGAAATATTTTAGGCAAGGAGGTAAGAACGATTGTTAGGAAACAACAGAAAGGAGTAAAAGGGCAACTATCCCACTTTCAGGTCCAGTGATTTTCAAGATGGAGGTGGAAGCAGCCATCACTTGAGAAGGCTTGTGTGATGCTCTGTTCTTAGGGAAGTACAAGATTTTGGTTAGAGCAAGGTGGCTGGAGCCTTCAGAGAAGGAATTTGAGGATGGAAGGGACTTTGCGGATGACAATGAAAAGTTCCAAAGGGCATAGTGGAAGGACTTGAGGGTTAAGGAGGGGTGGAATTTGGGTTAGATTATTGGATGTACAGTGACAGCAAGGGTCTAGGCAATGCAGGAAGATTTTAAGGGCTTAGACTTCTTGTGATGATTTCAGTGGGGGAAGTATGGCATAAAAGGGATTTGGTAGGGAATTTGGTTCCTACTTTTCCAGTCTGATCTCAAGCATACTTCCCTGAAATCCTCTACCTATTCAATTTAACATCTTCCACACACTGATATACCTGTTGCTCTACCCTGATCCTTCTACACAATATGGCTTTATCACTATTCTCTCCTGCTTCCTCTAGAAAATTTCCCCATATTCTTACCAAGTCAGGATTCATCCCTTCACATACCTCTATAATTGTCTAATGTAATCTGCCACTTACCTATTCATTTATGTATAATATTTCTCGCACGATAGACTATGAGCTCCTGAACTGCAAATATAGGGTGGCTCCTATTCTCCAGAGTACCCAGAACTGTTGTCAAAGGTCAATAGAAATGTAATTAATTAAATTCTCCCCTTTATTCACCCTGAGGCCTCCAGACTTCAGCACTATATCTATGACGGTGATAAATAACCTATGGAAGACCCATGTAGAGGTAGTCCTGCTGCCTCTACCTCATTCTCTTCAATCCCAAACAAGTCTGGCCAGTGCCTTTTGGGGTTAGACAGCATAGAGCAGTGAAGAGTCATTTTTGATGTGTAAAGCATGGAAATACCCACACGAGATGCGAAAATAAAATACTGCCCAAGTTGGGCTGGAAATTGGAAAAACTTAGCATTTACATGGTCTTGTTTCAATATAAAAATACAACTATGGAGTATGGAAGCTAAAAGGCTCTGGTCTCATAGTAATGATTAGGGCCAAGAGTAACTTAATTTCACAAAGCTATTTTGTTTACCAATTTTAAATATACACGTGCACACACACGTATGCTTATAAAAACTAATTTTTTATGTAATTAAAACTACTTAAGGACATTTTAAATCAATTAACTGTATCTGTTATTATTACAACAGGTGATCAATAGGTATAAATGTTCTGTTATAATGCAGTTTAATAGTATTCGTGTAATTTATGTGTACTGTAAATGAGAATATGGTTTCACAATTTTAAAACTTTTTTCCTGCATAAGCATATTCTATTCTAACTTTGCTGAAAAGGTTTATTTTAAGATGTACCCATTTTATTTTTAAAAGTGTCCTTGTATTTTGTATTTCGTTTTCTGCTTAGTGATATTTAATCATCTTATTATAAACCTTTTATGTGATTTGTATGCATATTACTGCTTTTCAAAGTTGATGAGCTGTTCTCACTTTCTTTCAAACACACATAATAGTTTGATTTTAAAATTCTCAAATGTTATAAATATTTCCAAAAAAGTTCTCTGTGAAATTAATTTTTTTCTGTGGAAAACAGATGAATTTTAGCTTATTTAAGCTTTTCAACGATTGTCAATTAATTGCCGTGAATACTGCAATAGAGTACTACAAAGACTTTGAGGGTGGCACTGAGAGTCAATGTATTCAGATAATTTTATGGGTTCTGGGTGGAGAATTAAGTTATAGTTAAAATATATTGCTTTAAAAGTCATATACTAGGCTAAGAATGTATAAGCTTTCAGAGTGTCGTCTCTCTGGAGTTGGGCTGCCTCAGTTCAAATCCCAGCTCTACCACTTACTAGAAGTGTGACCTTCTGTGAGTTACTTCAGCTGTCTATGGCAGACATTATTGTTCATTATACAAAATGCATTCTCTACCTATTCTCCTCTGCCTTTTTCTGGCTGACAGAGCCTTCACACCCCTATAGAGGCCCAAAATACCAATGCTTCTTGTGGCTTCCCTTGAAGTTAGGTACTGGCCTGTGATCCAATCCTATCCAATGGGATGTAAAGAAAGCCTGCCAGAGATATCCTAGGACAGGTTTCCCTCCCTGTCAAATGGAGAATAGGAGGCAATGCAATGCAGTTCTTCTTTGGCCAAATACTGTTCTGTCTCTGATGCCTGAAGCTGTGGCAGCCATCTTGTGAACTATGAAAGGATAAGCCAAAGAGCCAACCTGAGGGGAACAAAGGAGAAAGAGCCTGGGTCCTTGACAGCATCACTGAGCCACTGGGCAAGTCCAGGAGCTTTTTATCAGAGTTCCTGTTACATTTGATTTTAAAATTTTCTCATTATTTAATCCATATTTTATAGGGCATTAGGCCATTCTGTTACATGCACATAAGAATATCTTAGTATACTCTCCAGTTCAATACTGGATAGATACAATGGTAGCAGATACCCTTGTCTTGTTTTTTATTTCAAGGGAAGGCTTTCAACATTTCACCATCATCAAGTTTGATGGTATCTATAGGGGTTTTTAGAAACCCTTTATCAGTAAACCATTCCTAGTTTTCTAAAAGCATTTTTTAAATTATAAATGGAGGTTTAATTTTTCTGCATCTATTGAAATGATCATATGTTTCTCCTTTACTTTGTTAATGTGACAAATCATATTAATTCATTTGCAGATTGTATCTAACCTAGAATTTTTGGAAACCCAACTTGTTTATGACATAATTAAACTATTATCTACTTTGGATGTTATTGTTGAATTTGATTTGCTATGTTCATCCATGTTTATAAATAAGATTGACCTTTAATTTTCCTTTCTCATAATGTCCTTGTCAGATTTTTGGATTGAAGATACGCTAGCTTGTTAAAACAAGTTCATAGAAGTCTTTTTCAAATTTGCTGGAAGAGTTTTGCAAGAGAGGAAATATTTCTTTCTTAAATGTATTTTAGAAATTGCCAATTATACTATGTGGGCTTGGAGCTTTCTTTGTAGGAAAAATTTTAATTTCAAATTAATTTTTTTAATAACTGTAAGAATATCCAGATTTTCTGTTTCTTTTTGGGTTAGTATTGGACCAAATATATTTTTCAAGAATGTATCTATTTCACCTTATTTATTACAATACTGGTATAAAATTATTTTTAACATCCTTTTACTATCTTTTTAATATGTGCATGATTTGTAAAAATGTGCTCTTTTTATTCTTAACATATTATTCATGTCTTCTACATTTTTTTTGTAATCAGTCTTATTGCTTTCTATTTCATTAGTTTCTGCTTTTATATTCATTATTTCCTGCTATTTGCTTTCTTTGAATTTATTTTGCTATTCTTTTTCTAACTCCTTGAGATATATACTTAGATCATTAATTTCAGACTTTTTTCAAGTATTTGCCTTTAAGGCGGTGTATTTTCTAAGCACTGCTTTTACTACAAGTTTTAAATTTGTATTATTTTCATTCTCAATTAATTAAAAATATTTTCTAATTTCCAGTGTAATTTCTTCTTTGACATATGGATTATTTACAAGTGTATTTTTCATTGCCTAATATGTTGAGATTTTCGAGTTATCTTTTTATCATTTTTTTTAGCTTACTTGTATTTTGGCGTGAAAACATCATTTGAAATTTGTTGACACTTTGTTTATGGCCCAGTATATGTTCAATCTTTGTAAATATTCTGTACACAATTAAAAATAATGTACATTCTGCAGTTGTTGGGCAGAGTGGTACATCTATTTCCATTATGTCTAGATTGTTAATTGTGTTGTTCAATTCTTCTATATCCTTGCTTTGTTTAGTTTTATGTTTGCTTTGCTTTTTTATAACACTTGTTATAATTGTGGCTTTGTCCTTTTTTCCTTGCTGTTTTGTCAATTTTTTTCTTTGTATATTTTGAGGTTACATTATTAATTTCATACGCTTTTACAGTTGTTTTATCTTCCTATAAAAATGAGCCTTTTCTACCCTTTTACCTGACATACATGCTTTAGATGAATCTCTTATAAAGATATATGGTTGTATGTTTTAATCCAGTCTGACAATCTTTGTCTTTTAATTAGGGTATTTAATCCATTACTATTTAATGTAAACATTTGTTTACTTGAATAAAAATATGCCATTTTACTAAGTTTTTAAAATTTATCTCTTCTATGTTCCTTCTTCTCTCCTTTCTTCCATTATTTTGGATCAATTGTTTTTTATTATTTCATAGTTTTCCTCAGTTAGCTTGGAAATTTGTTCTACTATCTTTTATCATTCTTTAGTGATTATTCAGAGATTTCAACATGCATACTTAACTTATCAAAGTCTAATCTTAGTTGATGCTTTTACTCCCTTCTGAGACAATGAAATGATCTTGGAATACTTTAACACCATTAACTCTGTTCCCAATTTATATGCTATCATTGTCATATGTTTCAATTCTATATATATTTAAACTACATAAGTCATGATAACTATTGTTTTACACAGTTGGTATTTATTTACATTTACCCAAATTTTTACCATTTCTATTATTCTTTTTCCCTTCCTTAATCTCTTTCTATTTACCATCATTTCCTTCTTCCTGAAGGAAGTTTCAGGTTTCATATACTATGGATCTGCTGGTAATGAGTTTTCTCCATTCTTTAAATTTTATCTTTACTCTGGAAGGATATTTTAATTGGGTACATAATTCTAGATTGGCATATTAGAGGTTTCATACAATTGCGTTCTGGCTTTCACTGCTACAATTGAGAGATCAACTCTCAGACAGTTATTACTTTAATGGTAATCTCTTTTTTCCCTGGGTGTTTTTCTTCTTTTTAATTGTTTATTTTTTTCAATTTTACTGTGATGTATCCAGTTGTGGATCTCATTTTATTTATCCTGAATGCAGTTATATAGTTTCTTTTTTAAAAAAAAAATAGTTCTTTATTATTTATTTGGCTGCTCCGGGTCTTAGTTGCAACAGGCGAGATCTTTGTTGCCGCATGCGGGCTCTTAGTTGCAGCACATGAGATCTAGTTCCCTGACCAGGGATCAAACCCAGGCCCCCTGCATTGGGTGCACAAAGTCTTAACCACTAGACCACCAGGGAAGTCCCTATATAGTTTATTAAACTTGTGATTTGTTGTCTTGCAGCAATTTTTGGAAAAAGTCAGCCATTATCTCTTCAAATATTGTTTCTGTCCATTTTCTTTGTTATCTCTTTCTGGTACTGCAACTAAATATAGATTAGATATTTGCATGTAATTATCTATTAGAATTCTTACATTCTTTCCTTATGTTTCTTTTCTCCTTTCTCTTTTGCCTCATATTTTGCCTTATTTCTCCATCTGAAGTTTGGATATTTTCTTCTGAACTCTTTTTTCACTTCACCAATTCTCTCTTCATTTGTTTCTAATATACTTTTTAATCAATCCATTAATTTCTTAACTTTGATTGCTGTGTTTTTTGCTTATAAAATTTATATTTGGATAAGGATATTTTGTAGGTGTCAAATGTGCCATGTCATTTTTTTTTTTGTAGTTTCTAGCTCTCAACTGAATTTTTTAAATTTTATTTTTTATCTCCTTGAACTTGGCAACCAAGTTATTTTAAAACCAGTGTCTTATTAATTTAATATCTGAAGCTTCTGGGGTTCTGGGTTTTTTGTCTGTTGTTTCTACTGATTCTCTTTATGCTAACTAGTCTCCCTATGTGTCATGTTATCTTTCATTGTGTACCACACACTGTATATAAAAATTTGTTTGTGAAATGATTTGAGACCTAGGATAAAGTTACCTTTCTCCAAAGAGGACTTTCCATTGGCTTTTGCCAGGCACCTAAGGATTTTAGCAATCCAGAATTACCTTTAATCAACTTCAAGAATTGAGATTTTCTAGGGCAGATAGATGTGAGGACTAGATAGCTTATGGTTCAACTTTGTTAGTTAAGTGTATATCCCTTCAGGGTCCCAAGCCAAAGTGTTCACCTGAACCCTCAACCTTAACAGGTCCTTGACTCCAACTTTTGTTGCCCTAGCCCTGTGAACCAATCAGAAGCACTCCTCTCAGCCATCTTTTGCAAACTTTCAAGTTCCAACAGGGAGATGTTCCCCTCTTCCTGTACACCCTTTCCTCACATTTCTCTGTTTCTGTGTTCTTCTGGATTGGGGGCTGTAATTATTCATTACCTCATCAGCAATCTGGTATGTTCAAGCAAATGTTTTGGGGGTTCCCCCCACCTTTTCTAGTTGTCTGAGATAAGTCTAAATTGCCTTATCTTCCATTTCCTAAAGCCACTGATACGCTTTCTGGGCTTTGATCTCCTCAGTTATAAAATGAGGAGAACAATTACATCTCTATCTTATAAATGAAAGAATTAAATAAAGTTATATAGGTAAAGTGCTTAGCAAAGTACTTACATGTAATAAGAACTCAGTAAATGCTAGCAATACTACTACTAATAAAATAAGCATAATATTATCCTGATTAATATATTTAGGAAATGTGTTTCTTTTTAGCTGTGATCAGTCCAAAACCAAACTATTAAGGCAAACAGAACTTTAAAGAAATGCTTTGTACTGACCAAACCAGATAAAAACCCAAGTCCCCAACATGCTCCCCAGATGTCTGGCAGCGTTCAATTCAAAGTCTTATGCCAATAATTCTATATAGTTTGCCAATCAATGATTTTACCGTAGACCAGAGGGAGAATTTATCCAAATCATAAACACTCACAGGTTCAAACAATACTTAGTGATCAAAAACACATACCCAAAAGGAAAATTGCTGAGCATAAAAATTCCATCTGGGTTAAGCTGTCTCTTTTCCTTTGTGACCTTTTTTTTAAAATAGTTTAGTAAGTTTCTGCTAATCATATCAGAATCTCCATTTAAAAAAATTTTTTTCCTGTACTTCAGTCAGGTGTATCCATTAGGATTATTTCAGTTGTGTGTAACAGAGAAACCTAATACTGCTCAGGACTGGAAGCACAGCTCCATAAAGTTATCCAAGGCTCAGGATCCTTCCAGTTTACAATTCTGCCATCTTAGGATGTGATTCTAATCCTCAAGGTCCGTATGGCTGCTAGAGCTCCAACATCACATGTATATTCCAGGCAGTTGGATTTAGGGGTGAGCACAGGGGCTAGAGGGAGAGAACTCCTTCCTCTCAGAAGGACTTCTTGGAGGATCCACACAATACTTCTGTTTACCTTTTATTGGCTGGAACATAGTCACATCATCACACGTAGACACAGAAGACTGGGAAATGTAGTTCTTTACCTATGCATAAGTGTGTTCATTCACTAAAGAGAAAGGGGTGAGTCAGCATTAGGAGTTAACAGTCTGTGCCTCAAAATGGACTGAGAAAGGGAATTGTGATGAATTTCCTGAAAGACTAAATTAATTTGTGTGAAAAGGTAATATTTTCCAGGTTACTTTAATCCCTAGTGCAACCAAGAGCTGGGTGTGGGCATCATGAGGAAAGGAATCAACTATTGCGAACTTGGGTTAGGGAAAAAAAATATTTGAAAAAAAAGACTAAAAATTTATAGGCAAAAAGAAAGAGGGAAAGAGTGAATTTCTGGACATTTTGATATAACTTAGAAAACCTGTAAATTAAATGTCAAGGTGGAATATTTTTGTACTATACCATTGGATGTGCAGGAATTTAAATCAGAACACCCCTAAAAGTGTGTCTGTCACTTGCATGATGAATACTTTCAGGAAAGGTCCTTAAACACTTTATTCTACCTCTTAATTAAAACATGACAATTTGATTTCTCACTCATGAAGTGTTTTCTCCAGGCCATGTCCAAAACAGCCCCTTGGCTGGCTGGGTTTGTGAGGAGTTACGCACAGCACCTGCTTCTGCTGAATTACATGGGACTCCAGCAGATTTTACCCAGTGATGTCAAAGGAAAATACAAGTTATTTTTCAAAGTAGGTTAGCATCAATATTTCCAAATAACTACTTGGTTTGGGGACCATCTACTTAAACTGTTTTCTGGGAATTCCTATTTTTGGTAAGCTCTCCTCCTGAGCGTCCAATTGTAATACATATTTATTCTGTTAATTTTCCAGTGACTGTTGTAAAATACATTAGTGTTGATCATTGGATCTAAATTCTAAGTGCTGTCATGTTTTAAAATACAAACCTACATTGTACAATGCCCCTTGCCTTCTTTTTCCTTCAAGGCATTCTTACCTCTGGCCTGGGCTTTAAAATATTATAGCTTATTATAATCTGTCTTTGATGCTGGAAACCAAAGTTAAGAAAAACCCTTTAATTCAACAACAACAAAAAATTCTTGGAGGAAAATTTGTACTTCTGTCTTAGTCTGTTTAGAAGCAAATGAAAGTTTAGCTTTAAGGAGGGAAGAGAGATAGGTCAAACTGTTCCTTTTGCCTGCTTGCCAGATGATGCTAACACATCATTGTCTTTTCTCACTCAGGCATAAATGCCTGAAAACTCCTTTTTCTTCTGCTTACCATTGCCTTAACCAGTAATACTCTTCTCAGACAGCAAGATACCTGAATGTCTAAACATTTATCTATACTAATACAGGCTCATTTCATGTGAAAGCCTGCCAGGCAGGAACTAGGCTGTCAGCTTCATCCCATCAAAAAGACTTTCAGTCCCCAGGACTGATGGCAGGTTCCAATTGTTAAGTCATTCTTGCTGGAACTGAATTTTAAAGTCAGGCTCCGACTGTTAAAGAATGGAGCTCAAAGAGGGTATTTAGCCAGAAATGTTGCAATTCTAAATATAATTCTCCTGGCTATGGATTTTATTCTTGTCGTCATTATTTTTTAAATTTGGGTACTGAGCGAAACTCCAGGGCAACAAATAATGTGTAAGGGCAACCAATACTGCATAATAGTTCTTGTTTTGGTACATTTGCTTTGTAGTGATTTATTAAGGGAGACTGAAAAAGCCTGATTAAAATGCATAAACAGCGCTGAACAGTAAACAACCATGTCTAAGGATGAAAAAATGGGACCCACATGCTGTGCATGGAAATTGCCCTTAACAACATGGCCTATTGTTGAACAGATAGGAAGCCAAAGGTTGCTTGTAATCAAATTTGAAGTTTCCCATCACTTATAAAAGCAACACTTCCTTGTGCAAACATTTCAATTTGTTGTAGTTAAAAACTGCTTCCTGACTTAATCCTTATAGAAACCAGGAGTTCTTTTGACTGTTAGGTAGATAGAAAAATGTTGACAGAGAGCCCACTAGACTCGAAAAGACTAAGTGAAACCAAGTTTTTGTGTTGAGGGAGAAATAAAAACTAAAGACTCAACAGGAGCAAATTAAATCAGCAATAGAATTCAAGATAATTTTTTTGGTATTTCTTTTAACCAAGGAAAAAAGAATTTGATGAGTTGGCTAGGTGCTCAAATCTCTTCTATTTTCTCATTTAAAAATAAGACAAATTTTAAAGGAAAAAAAAAATTTTTTTTAAACTGTCTCACTATAGCCTGAATCGAGCATATGGAAAAAGACTCGAAGAGAAAAGATCATTAATAATATGACAAGACTTATCTGATGGGCTGAATTACATACGTACAAATACTTATTACATAATAATAATTCCTAAAATTTATGATTTGAAGAATATTCATTGCTAATTGAAGAGACAAAAAAATTAACTGCTAAACTTTTAAGCCATATTTATTCTTCCACTGTATGGATATAGTAGAGAAGAAAGAATAATAAGTTCAGGAAATTTAAATAATTTCTTTAAATTATAATACAAATTTAATAATATTTGTATTATGATCTGTAGTATCTTAGTTAACATGAAAAGCATTTTTAAACGTTTTAATACCTTTTCCAAAGACATATAAAGAATGAACAAAAAAGTCGTCACCTTCCAGTCTCCAATATCCTTGTAGCACAATTAAAAAAACAATTCTCAAATCTCTTATTGTTAAGCAATCAGGTCTTTTTCATTTTCCAGTACTAACATTGTAATGAACATCCTTATACGATAATCTTTGTATACATTTCTAATTATTTCTTTGGCACAAATTCCCTCACATATAATTTAGAAATTGTGGAGCACAAAAATTTCACTTACTGAAAAATGGCCTTCCAGAAAAGTCTTACCAGTTTTCATCCTACCAGTAGTACATAAGACTGTATCAAAACCATTTAGTGTTATTTCTTTTTAATCTTTACCAAATTCATAAGTGAAAATGGCATCTTTTAATGGCATCTTAATACAGTGCTAAGAAATCTTGTGTCCAATAATTGTTAATGAGTTTTAGTTATAATTATGTGTATTGATATGTTTTATCTCTTGTTACAGATACAAAGGTGGTCAATACAAAAACTCCTTAAATTAAGGTAGCATTACCGTTGCTCTGAAGATACATGCTTAATTGTAAAATAAAATTAATGCTTCTATAAAGAACCTGAAATCACAAATTTATGGAGGGAAGATGTTCTTGGAAAGTAACCTATCCATGCCTCTCCCATTCCCTGTAACCATCACAAGCACTTCCCTTTACTTGGGAACAGAGCAGTGAGTCCAGAGAGGTCCAGGAATATTTGTTATCCCAGGAACTGGCCTGTGGACCCCTTAGATGTGTAGGGGAACATTGCAGCCTGTGATCCACAGAGCTGCCAGCTACAGGGAGAGAAATGCTGGTCTGGGCCAAGTGTGACCTCAGAGGCCAGGATCAACAACAGAAGGGGCATTGAAGGGGCTCTTACCCCACTTCAAAAACCAGAAAGTAGGCTTTTCAGTACATTAAAGAGAGACTGGGTACTTTTTACTAAAATCATAATTCCTCATCTGACGATAATTGCAATCATCTTGCTAAGCTAACTCCCTGCCTCTAAACTCTTGCCTCACCAAACCATTATTACATTGCTATAGATTTCTTATCCGGAAGCACAGGATGGATTATGCTCTTCTCAATTTAGAGTAAATACTTAGGCTTCCTACACCTCCACACTCTTGCCGTGAAAGAAAAATCTTAACTGTTAGCATAAGTTTGAGAGCCTTCTTCATTCAGCCCTACCCTACGTTTTTCAGCATCAACTCCATCTCATTTCTTTGTACATTCTGCGCTATAGACACTGGTCCGTTCGCCACTTCTCAAACATGCACTATGACTATCCATTCCTCCAAGCTTTTGCTCTTATTTACTCTTCCCTTAGCCTGGAATACCCTTCCTCCCTTCTCTGTTCACAAAATCCTATACAGATTCTTTCTATCAAAGTTAATCATTCCTTCCTCTGAAGTCTTAATGCACTCTGTTTGGCACGTTTCCTTCTGCCTTGTAATATTGATGGTTATTCACACCCCTGCTTTCCCCCTTAGATTATAAGCATAGGAGAAACGGTCATCGTATTTTACTCATGTTTGATTTCCCCAAAGCCTACCTTGCACAATAAATACTTCATAAAAAGGAAGTGCCTGCTCAGTAATTGTTTCGTGAATTGAATTGGATCTTTTAATTACCAGTTTTAGTTGCTTTCTATATAAATATGACAAGTTTATGAGAAAAAGACACTCCCCATTAGTTCCAAAGTAGAGTTGCCAGGTAAAATGAGAACATTCAGTTAAATGTGAATTTGAATTTACAATTCACATTTAACTGAAGGTCCTATATTTTTATTTGCTACATCTGGCATCCCCAATCCAAAGACATGCCAGTTTCACCACTGTCAGGGTTAACTTCTGGGCAATAGGGAATTCGTGTGGGCATAAATCTGTTTGTATCCAGCTCTACTGTAGCAGTATGTATATAGCCACCATGAATCCCCTTCATGTAAGGGGAAGGTAATGTTTTGGGAGAAAAAAGAGCAGAAGAACAAAGGTAGTCATTTATAATTTGGTCCTTATCGTCTCACAATGATAGTGGCTATTTGAGGAACCCAGGGGAATAATTTCATGTATTAATATAAATTCTTCAAATAGCTAGTTGTTCTGATCAACAAGATAGCCAAGGTAAACATTTGAGGTCTTTGAGACATTCTGCTTTCTTATCCTCACCCAGGACATTTCTTCATGCTGCCCTTGGTCTCTTTCATTGTCTCTGTAGCATCCCAACCACAATGGGGTCATTGTATGGGCACTGCTTGTGCCAACCTTTCATGCTCGGCCCTGAGGGGCCATGTTTACCTCAAGTTATTTGATAACATCCTCTCACCTTATCCCTCTCCCACACTTTTCACCCCACCTCTTCTCTTTTCTAGTTTCCTAGGCAACAGTTCGTTAGTCTAATAATAAACCAATGCTTGCCATTGTACAATGAGATCAATAGAACCGTCAGGATTCTCCTTTGCTCCCAGATAACATCTGCAGTTTAACACTAACCTTCTGGGGACAATTTCTGGCTCTCCTTAAATTCTCTGATCAAAGAGGGTTGGAATTTCCTGTAGGGGTGGGCGATGTCCTCTGTGAGGAAATTATTTTTTGGAGAGAGAAACCTTGCAGTATCCTTCAAATCGAATTATGTGAGCAGCTGTCTGCTGATGAGTTAAGCAGAATTTCTTATTTGCCGAAGTGTAACTAGTATGTTCAGACCTCACCATTCCAACTACAAAGTAATTTCCTATTTATGCACATCACACCTAAGTTGAGCTCCCAGTTGCCCATAAGGAACTTATTGCTCCTCAGAAGTGTGCTGTCATCACCATCCTATAGGCCATTAGAGAAGAAACCCTTATGATCTTCAAGCCTGGCCACTGTCCAATCTCTGTTCCTCTACTTCTGCAGAAGAAAGCTCCCAGGAGCCCATGGCTTCACCGGAAAAACACTCCTACAGAACCCCAGACACATTTAAAGCAATACAAATTGTTTAATTGCAGAGAATAAGTTTCTGGCCGTGCAATACACTGAAAAGTAACTGTCATCAGGATAAAAGCCAGTGACTTTGGCCGCTTTAGCAACTGCAATCTAGTCAATCACACAAACTATTAAAAGATATGTGAAGGACCCTGTAGGGAAATTGTGACTGCTGAATTAAGCAGAACAAAGGCCACACTCAGATTTTCAGCGTGACTTCTGTTGCAAGAGTGAACAGCCTTCTACCTGTCAGCATATTTTTCCACACTTTAAAGCTGTGAAGGCCAAGATGTAAGTCGTGTACTCCTCAGGACTCTGTTTGCTGGTATCTGAAACCGATTGTAGCTAGCTTTTAAAAAACAAAAATAAAGGGGGATGTATTACAGAGGGATGTAATGATTCAAGGGACTTCAGGAGAATTCAAGGGAATTCTCAGAATTCAAGGGAAGACGGGGCTAATGGGTACTGAAAATAGGAATCTCAGGAATTCGAGAATCTCAGCTCTCCTTCTCTCTGTGTGTTGTTTCATTCATTTTTCTCTTTTGTCATTAGTTTCCTCTGCTCCCTTAATCTTCATGGCAGAATATGGCTTCCCACCATGTTGTGGTCAGCACCATAAAGAAAATAAAAGCTTTTCTTGAAGGATAGGGTCATAGTTCTCAGCATGGCCACCAGGGGCCCAGCCTCAGTGGAATGGGAGGGAAGTAAAGCAGTCATTGTAAGCTGGGCAGACACTACACAAGGGATAGACTCAAAGCAGACACAGCTACCATTTTCCCTAGTTTCCTGTGACCAACTTGGAAGAAGGAATGGCAGAAATGTTGGATATCTGGTTATATGCTGATGTTAGACTTGTGATAGAAGAAATTCAGAGTGATAAAAAATTGTAATTCTCAAAATGCCATGTACTTAGTAAATATCAGAAACTCCTATCCCATAAGCCTAACTGTTCATTTATTTGTCTTCTTTAATTGCTAAGCAGGACATCTCTTAGAAATAGAACTTAGTTGAATTGGTTTAAAATAACATCATTCTGTTTGGGCTTATAAAGGTTTTTTGCTCTAAAATTATTCATGATTCACCATTGGCAGAGTTCAGACCTCCTGCCTGAGTAAGTTTCCTCAGTGCAACCAGATTTCATTCATATACTCTCAAAAGAAATGAAAAGTAATCTGACAAAAAGTAACCTTTGAATGTCATTCAGCTTTGTGAGGACTAGCAGATAGGAATGAAGCCCTACTCGTGCTACCTTCATTTTTACTCTTTTCTTTGATGCCCCTTTAACGCAACGGTCATACTTTCCAGTCACCTCTTACAGTCATTTCCAAGGCATTTTTGTTCACCCTTATCATTAAAAAATTAGTACATTCTTCCAATTTAAGTTTATTTATTTACTAAAATATTATATACATAATATTATATAATAATAAATAATGAAACTTTTAAAATGCGATCGATACTAAATGTAAGTGGAAGTTATATTTTCTTCCCATACACCAATGATCACCTTGTGCACTGGTCTACTCTCACAGGACAGTCAGTTAGTCTGAGCTGAGTTGTTCTTAGTGCATCAGTTTGGGTGTCCTAAAGAGCAGTCCTGAACTTAAGTATAAGGTGTTCTTGATAATCATATCTTAAAGTGAATTCTCCAAGGCTCAACTTTCCATTGTGTAAGTGCCGTGAAAAATTACCTGTTAGTGCCAAAAAACACAGAATTAATATAAAAGCGAGCAGAATCAAACAAGCAAAGCGAATTTTCTACAAAATGAAAAATTTAGAAAAGACGTGCTGGCCCAGCTGGGCTTGACAGTAAGGCTACACACACTGAAGCAGTTAGAACAGGGCTTCAATCTGTGATTGACTGAGACACACAAAACCTAGCAGGGAAGAAGGGAAGCCAGTTGGATAATGCTGCTCTCCAATGATCAAGTTCTCTTGCTTTTTCTCTGCATTCCTTCCTTTGTCTTCTCTGCAAATACTGAGACCCTGAGGTGATATTGACCCTGGCAGAATGTTTCAGGCCAAAAGAAATCATAAGATATAGTAACATGTAATATAATAAACGAGCAGTCTTATTCTTGAGTAAAACCTCTCTCACAAAAAAGAACAACCAAAATTTAACAATAAACTGAAAATAATATTTATTAAGATAATGGCAGGTAAAGGATTCATATCTCTGATCTATAATAAATGCATATAAATTAATGAGAATAGTAAGGCCTTCCACCAAATAAATCAGGAAAGGCTAGTCACAAAAGAATAAATGATAGATTGGCAAATATGTGGGGAAATGTTGAATTTTTATTTATTTTATTTTATTTTTTTGCGGTACGTGGGCCTTTCACCGTTGTGGCCTCTCCCGTTGCGGAGCACAGGCTCCGGACGCAGACTCAGCGGCCATGGCTCACGGGCCCAGCTGCTCCACGGCATGTGGGATCTTCCCAGACCAGGGCACGAACCCGTGTCCCCTGCATTGGCAGGCGGACTCTCAACCACTGCGCCACCAGAGAAGCCCTGAATTTTTATTTTTTAAAAAGTCATCTTATTTGTTAAATACTTATTTTTTTTAAGTATTTAAACAAAATATTATTTACTAAATTAGCAAAGATTTTAAACTGTCATAAAGGTACTGGCCAAAGTGGTAAAATGAGCACTTGAATTCATCACAGGTAGAAGTACATATTAACCTTACCCTTTGGAAACCAGTTTTTCAAGACAGAGCAAAAGCCATAAGATATCTATTTCCTTTGATCTAGTAACTCCTTTTCTATTCATTTATCTTAGGGTAATCAAAAACCAAGATATAGAGACCAGCATGTTTACTGATACATTATATAAAGCATTGGAAAAATTTAAAACAGCAGATTATTAGACAATATGAAAGTAGATAAGCAAATTATGATATATCTGCATGATACGTCATTGTTCAGTTTTTAAATTTTTGTTTATTAGGGGAGTTTGGGGTATGCTGGCTGCTTATGTTAAACTCATCAGTGAAACAGTAGGATATGCAGTTGTCCTAAGTAACGACAACAACCAAAGGCTCTAGGTAGAAATGGACAAAAACTCTATGAGTTATTTTTCTTGGTCAGTGGATCTATGAATGATTTAAATTTCTTTCTGTCATTTAGTTTCTATATTTATGTGTCTTTTCAAATTTATATTCATGTAACAAATATTTATTAAGGACCATGTTCCACATACTGTCCTAAGTGCTTGGGATAAAGCAATGACAAAAACAAATTTTCCACTCTCAACAGGGTTGCCAAATTTAACAAATAAAAAATACAAGACATCCAATTAAAATTGAACTTCAGCTAAACAAAGAATAATTTTTTAATATAAATATAGTATTTCATCTGGCAACTTTAACTCTCAAGGAATTTAATTTAGTTGGGGATAAATTTCCTATAAAGAGCATGAATTAATTTTTTAAATTTATTTTTTGTGGGAAAATAGACATAACATAAAAGTAACTTTTTAACCATTTTAAAGTGTACAATTCAGTGGTAGCAAGTTCATTCACAGTGTTGCACAACCATCACTGCTACCCAGTTCCAGAACTTCCTCATTGCCTCAAAGGGAAAATTCTGTACATATTAAGCATTCACTCCCCACACCCCCCTCTCCAGAGTGCCTGAAAACCACTAATCTGCCTTCTGTCCCTATAGACTTGCCAGTTCTGGACATTTCATATAAATGGAATCACACAAGATGTGGCCTTTTGTGTCTGATGTCTTTTAGTTAGCATGATGTTTTCAAGGTTTATCCATGTTGGAGCATGTATCAATATGTCATTCCCTTTTTTAAAAAAAGATTTATTTTTGGCTGTGTCGGGTCTTAGTTGCGGCACACGGGATCTTCGTTGAGGCATTCGGGATCTTTTATTGCAGTGCGTGGGCTTCTCTCTAGTTGTGGTGGCGGATTTTCTCTTCTCTAGTTGTGGCACACAGACCCCAGGGCACATGGGCTCTGTAGTTGTGGCGTATGGGTTCCAGAGTGCGTGGGCTCTGTAGTTTGCGGCAGGCAGGCTCTCAGTAGTTGTGGTGTGCAGGTTTAGTTGCCCCGTGGCATGTGGGATCTTAGTTCCCTGACCAGAGATCGAACCTGCATCCCCTGCATTGTAAGGCGGATTCTTTACCACTGGACTACCAGGGAAGTGCCTGTCATTCTTTTTTTTTTTTTTTTTTTTTTTCCGGTACGCAGGCCTCTCACTGTTGTGGCCTCTCCCGCCATGAAGCACAGGCTCCAGACGCGCAGGCTCAGCGGCCATGGCTCACGGGCCCAGCCGCTCTGCGGCATGTGGGATCCTCCCGGACCGGGGCACGAACCCGTGTCCCCTGCATCGGCAGGCGGACTCTCAACCACTGCGCCACCAGGGAAACCCCATGCCTGTCATTCTTTTATGGCTGCATAATAATCCATTATATGTGCATACCACATTTTGTTTATCCATTCATCTGTTAATGGACAGATGGGTTGTTTCCACCTTTTGGCAATTGTAATGTATGCATTAATTTTATACTTTAAAAAAATAAGTTTTATCTAAACTATAAAAACCATTAAGGGATAATGAAAATCTGTCTCAGAGCTTCCTCTATGTCAATGTTATATGTTTAGATAACTCTGAGTAAAGTAGAGGACCAGGCAATATTCAAACACAGAATCATGTCTTAAGCAAAGTAAAATAAAATGTGGCAGATACAAAGAAGCATAAAATAAAGATTTTGTCATCAGGAAGCTTATACCAAATTCTGGGAAACGAAAGTCAAAAGTCCAGCATTTAATCAAAGCACGGCTGCACTGCCTCTCAGTCAGAAATAGCTGAGTTTAGATTACCAATTCAGGGCTGCTCCTAGAACAATAAGTAGAGCACATCACATCTGCCTGATTAAAAAGCTTATCAAAAAAAGAAGAAAACCAAAAAAAATGTGCTTCCCAGGAAAAAGAAACTGAGACCTTTATCCAAAGACAAATCACATTTTCCAACCATTAAAGCCACATAAGTTCAGAAATATTGGAGTCTCTCCTCCAGCACCTCCTCACAGCTCATGTAAGATAACTAATTCCTGTCTTCCCATTTTTAGTGAGTGGTCTTTTGTTTTAGGTCCTTTGAGGTTTTCAGACTTACATCAGTAAATTCTTCCTTCCAACAGCTGGGGGAAGCTGGCTTACAAAACCTTGTGCCGGCATCAGCAAAGCATCGTGAAACGTGAGAGATGGAAACAGACATGGGGGCACCTTCACATTTTTCTCTCCTTTGGCAGGAACCCAGGCAGCCAATGCCTGACCCAAAGCCAAAGGAGACACAGAGGGGTGATCTGAGTAAGATGGGGAGGTAAAGAGGAGTCAGAGATTCAGAATTCCTCAAGTGTCTTCTCTGGCTCAATGGGTTCATTCCCTCTTCCAGAACTTGCCAGACTTTTCTTCCTTTGCCCTCACTCAAATTACCTGCCTTGTCTTATCTTCTACCACCCATGGACTAAAATGTGTTTTTCCTTTAAGACTCAATGCAAATCCTACCTTCTCCAAAGAAGCTTTTCAGATTGTCTTCCTTCCTGCAATAAAATCGATGTGATTTCTTCCTTCCTTGGACTTTACCTCGCCCTATGGATTACAATTGCTGAATATTCTAGTTATTCGTGTTTTTGTGTTGGCACTTGCTTCCATACATACGCCACCATCCAGCAGACGTCATACAGTCCCAAAAGGTTGTCTCCTCATGGTAGCAACTACAGTCCACTTGTTTCTAAACCCCGCCATCCTTTTGCTTACCCCGCCACACACCCATAACAGGTTGACCAGTGTCGTACACAGGTTTGATACTTTGGAAAAAGTATGAGTGGATGAATGGTTAATTATTTTTAGGCTCTAATTTCAAGGGCAAAGTCTCTTCAAATAAAAAATACCTGAAGAGCAGAGTAGTGATATTTACCTGCCCACTGCAAGCTACACGTAATTGATTGAATCTCTGTGTTATCTAGGTAGATGGAGCATCTTCCTTTTATTCTTAAAAGAATTTGTCTTTTAGGGTGTGAAAGAGAAAATTTAACTCACTGTTCTCTAGATACCTCCTAAAGAGTACCCTTCCTTCATTTCCATTTTTTCCTTAACCATTGTTTTCTACACTTAGCTTCTCAATTTAATTTTCTACATCAAATCATACAAGCTTTTCGCTGTTACTATTTTGATGATTTGATAATTATTCCAAATATTCCAAATGGTCATGCACTAGAATAATTTCCATCTTTATGTGAAAAGTGGAAAAATAGCATGCTCTTAGGAAGAAATTAACCAAAGCATTAATTTCTTTAACCAATGGTACCTGGCTATGTTGCTATTATTGTTGTTGATCGTGCTGCTGATTTTGTTTGTTTGTTTGTTTGCGGTACGTGGGATCTTCCTGGACCAGGGCACGAACCCGTGTCCCCTGCATCGGCAAGTGGACTCTCAACCACTGCGCCACCAGGGAAGCCCTCTGCTGCTGATTTTTTGTGTTGCTCCAATTGCAGTAGAGTTGTCAACACTTCACTTTATTAATTCATCCGTTCCTTCAACAAGTATTTATTGAGTATAATGTCTGAGATACTGAAGTAAATAAGTACAGTACTATGTACTGGATCCTCTTTCTTCTCACTCTTGACAGTGCTTATTCTCTTTTGCCAGCACAAGTTTCCCACCATCCCTGAAGGACTGGTGTCCTTCGGGATGTTGTTCTTGAATCTCCTCCTTCAGTTACTGGGGATGGCTAACATCTGGCACGGGTGCAATCACTGCCGTCTCTGGAACCAATGATGATCCTGGTCATCGTTCATGGCACTCTCTCCCACCATATCTGAAGGTGACCTTAAATTGTTTCTCAACACAGCGCCTCAGAAAGCTCTGTCATTTCGATGATATGCAATAGGAAATCAACTTCCTTTTCACCTCTCTCCTGAATTACTTCATCTGCTCCTATGACTTCCACTTTCACACCTATGAAGATGGTTCCCAAACTCTACCTGACATTTTTCCTGAGTTCGAGTTTCATGTTTCCAGTAACCTAAAGTCCTTCGTCACTTAGTGTTTCAAACTCAGCTTCTTTAAAACCAAACTTATTATATTCTCCATGAAACCTGCTCTTGGGAATTACTTGGGAATCATCCAGTCTAGAGATTTTAGGCTTATCTCTTTTTCTTATCTCTCACTGCTCATTTCCATATGAGTTTGATCATTAAGTTATGTTAATTCTACTTCATAAATGTCTCTTAAATATGTGATTTCTTATCCTTTTCCACCTTCCTAGGTTAGCCCATCAGGGATTGCCTACTGGATTCTTACAATAACATCTAGCCATGAATGAATTACTCTCTTCTCCAAGTCATTTTCCTCCTTGTCATCAATTATCTTCCTAAAGCATGGATCTGACCATATGAGTGGTTTCCCTCATCTCCATCAATGGATCCTTAAAATCCTTCAATGTCATCAGCAGAAATAGCCTTTCATACTCTAGCCCCAAGTTACTTTTCCAAGGACATTTCTCATCACTTCCCCAATTCCCAGCTTTTTGCTTCAGGCATTGAGTATAAGCTACTCCCTAAATACACCATGAACCTTCATACCTGTGTGTTTTTCCTCATGCTGTGCAATCTGCTTATAATGCCTTTCCCCCCACGAACTGCCTAGGGAAATTCTCCTTTTTCAAAACTTAGTTCTCCCCTTCTCATTCTGTCCTTACCTCTCCCCTCCCCAGCCAAGCCTCCATCATTGGTGCATGTTGCTGTGTTGGGTGATGGTTAGTTGAGTCTGTCCCACCAGGCTGCTGAAACCTAGAGTGGTCTTATCCATTTTTGTACCTATAATATGAATAAGCTGAGTTTCTAACACATAGTAAAGGATTAGTGAATGTTCTAGGCATATGCCAAAGCAAAGCATACCCCATCTTCTGAGTCAGTTTCCTCTTGAAAGAGTATCTGGTTGGTAAAAGAAGATGATTCGTTTGGTTTATATTTGAGTCTTAGCACGTGGTCTTAAATTGGAAATTGTTGAGTTGCCAATACTTTTTCCAAGTCTCTAGTGAAATTTTCTTGGGAAGTTATGCAGTGAGGTGATTCATCCAGACTTTGTAAGACAAAATTGTCCCTTCTTTTCCTTGTTTTAGAAACAAAAACAAAACCATCAATGCTTGATTGACATCAGTGGAAAAAACCCTTTTGTTTCCTATAATCTAGTGTTTTCATTAAGTAATTTGCAATGTGGGGGGGGGGAGGAAAAGAGTCTTTGTAGGGGGTTCCAGAGGCATTCTGCCTAAGAAAATCTGATTAATTTGAATAGTGGATTTGGAGTCTCCAACCATACCTCATAAAAGCCATCCCTAGAGAATGGACTTTGCAGTAACAAGCTGCTTCTACTTCTGGATAGAAATCCCATTTCGTTCTGCCTACAAGCCCGTGGAAGACATTTCATGACAGTTTCAGACTGAAATATATTTTAAAGAGGGAAACCTGCTTATGGTAGTGGTTTGGCATAATAATATGATATAATCAAATGTTGACATCTGTAATGACATAACTCTTTACTGTAAAATTAAAAATATTAGAAGGCATATCAGAGCGTTAATGCAACTAGACTGTAAAATTAAAGCTAAAGACCTGCACTGTGGATGGCAGGTCTCCCCTAAACCAATCTAATAATATTTTCCTGCATTATAAAACTGTGTTTAATAAGGCAAATGGTATTAATGAATTAAAATACAGTTTATGAGAGCATGAAGGCCTCCAGTCCACATATTGCTGTCAGCAGTTCACACTGGAATTCTTTCATGAACTGTGGGGTCCATTTTGCAATCCAAAATGTAAGTGGAAGCATTAAGAAATTGGATCAAGACAGAGAAAGATTCCAAAAAAATCCCACAAAGCTAGGATACCAGTAAGTGAATCTTTCCTACAAAGAAAAAACTGCCGGATTACAAATGAGTGCTCTCTTTAGTTAGCAGGCTAAATTAGTGTGCAGGCCTGGATAAAGGGAACAATGGACACCTTCTGACACCAGGCTGTGTGTCTGGTGAGCATCCCTCAGTGCAAATGTTAGTACTGTGTGAGTATTTATTGTGTTTCTATAAAGTCCTAATGAGCTCCTTGGGTGAGAGTGAAACCCTTTGCTTTTTCACACTGTGCTCAAGACCCCTAAACTTCATGGGGTCAAATCTAAAGAAAGGGTAATGGACCATGAGGTCCAGCTTAATAGACCTGATATTAACACAGCAGCAAGAATGTCACCAAATGCAAAGTTTAGGGCAAGCAATGAATGAAGTATTTGTTACACTTCAAGAATATACAAAGGTTATAACAGAGTAGCGGCACTCTATCAATGTCATCATTGCAGGACTTTGAAAATCTGCCATGTATGAAATAACCCTGCAACACATCTTTAGGTTGGTTACGACACATGAATTTGCTTTCCAGCAGCAAAGAATACATTAGAATAGAAAATTATGCAACTGCAGCAACTACCTATAATTACTTTCAGGTATTGACAATTTCTTGCCCATAGAAATAATCAGGATACTCTCAGTATCTAATATTCATAGAACGGAAATACAGTGTACTCTTCATGTTGCTTACACAGTTCATACAGTTTAGGGAAAGTACACTTTCCCTAAATGAAACAGAAAGATTTTTCTCCTCCAGTGGTCTGGTTTCTTTAAGATAGGACAGATATCCCTTGGTTCGAAATGAGTAAAACATAACAACACCGAGTATGATGTCATGAAGCAGAGCCACTTGTGTAAATATAGAACTCTTTAACCAGATTTGTTAGTCCATGTAGTTGCTGGCTCATCACAGTCCTGGTCTGTTATTACAGTGAATTTCCGTTCAAATGATGCCATGTAAGCCACAGACCTGGGATCTGAAAGCACCGTACTCCATGGTTTTGTTCGTAAATTAACATTAAAAGCTCCATCGCTCTCTCCCAAGGGTAAGAATGGGAAGATCTGAGGGTAGGAACCAGTAAAAATATTTATGTGATTATGCACCTTCCATGTTTTCATTTTCTGCTGGGTTAAATAGTTTTCTTCGGCATTGACTCAAGCAGGCTGAAAATTATTGGAGGACAGGACTCTATCTCTACTTCTGTTGTTTTGTGTTTCTATTCCCAACACCAACGATAAAGCCACGATATTATCCACATATCCTACACCTGATAGATACAGACAAGAAATGTTGTTCATTACTTACCAACTCCTCTTTTCTCCATGACTTGATCACCACAAAAGTGGAGAATTGTATTTACTCAGGAAATTCAGGCAGTATATTGTCAAATTAGCTAGCTAACATATACCATCATGAACTTTCAGCAGATTATTAATTGCTGATTCTCCATTTCACTTTACATTATTGATTTGATTTTCAGTCATCTCCCCTATCCACTAATTTTCAGAGGTTACTTGAATGTCACTTTCATATTTGTAAAATTAGACCAGGCTCAAATAAATGAAAAACCTCATAGGTTTCAGATAACTAGTTTCAGTGTTCAAGGCCATAAAGCAGGGACATTTACAAACCAGAAATGCTCCTGGACTCTTTAAGTTCCACAATTAACTGCTGTCATATCTCTTTGAGTATTCTCTTTGACTAATAGGAAGGGAAAGAATGACATAATCATTTTACTTTGATGTTGCTATTTTTAAGGGAAATGCAGAGAAATGTAGAAGTGCAAGCCAGTTAATTTTTATTAATAAAGAAAAAGCCAGAAACATTTATCCGTTGATGGGTTTGACCCTAAAGAAGGGATATTACAAGCCAGCTGAATGTGTGTGATACAGGAACATCAAAACTCTGATCTAACTAAAAATACCACTTCCAAATTCTAGCCTGCCAGAAGATCTAGAATTTCTATCATTGGATTCATTGCTGTGCATAAAACATTATTCACAGAAGGCCCATTAAAATGCAGACACAGTATATTTACCCAATAATATCCATTCTCTCTCTGGTATATATTAGCCAAAAACAGGACATAGTCCAGAGCAGATTGTCTGAACTGAAAGAGTGCAAACTCGAATAAAGTAGGATGTGAAAGGAATTCTGGGGTTCTAAGGCACCCCCTGCAACTACAGAATGGTAAGAAGTCACCCCGGGGTGGAGGGATATTAAGACTGCCTTTTATGAAACTAGGCATAAAGCCTAGTTATGTCTATTAGTGAACTGTTTCTAAAAGTTTCTCTAAAATTAGCAGCTCTTAAACAAATTTACATTTATACTCCCTGGCTTAAACATACAAAGGTGTAATTTTTACACCAAAAGTAAGTGTAATTTGTTTCTTCTGATCTAATTTTAGAAGTGAGACCAACACAGATGCTGGAAAAGAGATACTTCCACTTCCAGCTAACAGGAAGTAACAGGGGCCAGATTTACCCTCCCATCATAAATATATATGATTGAAACAATGGTTTTCTAGACACTGAACATTAGGGAGTCAAGGACAGTGATACTCCAAATTATGATTTTTTAAAATAGACTTTATTTTTAGAGCAGTTTTAGGTCCACAGCAAAACGGAGTGGAAAGTACAAAGGTCCCAAATACCATTGCCTTCTTCCATACACACAGCCTCCCCAACTATGAACATCCCACCCCAGAGTGGTACGACTGTTACAATTGATGAGCCTACTTGGATGCATCGTTATCACCCAAACTCCATTTCTTACATTAGGGTTCACTCGGTGTTGTACGTTCTGTGGGTTTTAAACAGTGTATGATGACATGTATCCACCATAATAGTATCATACAAAATAGTTTCACTACCATTAAAATCCTCTGTGCTTTGCCTCTTCCTCTCTCCCTTCCTGTTAACCCCTGAAAACCACTGATTTTTCACTGTCTCCACAGTTTGCTTTTTCCACAATGTCATACAGTTGGAATCATACAGTATGTCGCCTTTTCAGATTGGCTTGTTACTTAATAATATTCACTTAAGATTCCTCCATGTCTTTTCATGGCTTGATAGCTCATTCCTGCTTAGCACTGAATTATATTCTATTGTCACCATGTACCACAATTTATTTATCCATTCACCTACAGAAGGACCTCTTAGTTACTTCCAAGTTTTGGCAATTATTAATAAAGCTGCCATGAACATCCATGTCTAGGTCTTTGTGTGAACGTAAGTTTTCAATTCATTTGGATAATCACCAAAGAACATAATTGCTGGATCGTATGGTGACAGTATGTTTAGTTTTGTGAGAAGCTGCCACACTGTCTTGCAAAGCGGCTGTAACATTTTGTATTTCTACCAACGATCAGTGAGAGTTCCTGTTGCTCTACATCCTCACCAGCATTTGGTGTTGTCAGCGTTTTGGATTTGCACCATTCTAATAGGTGTGTAGTGGTACCTCGTTGTTATTTTAATTATACATTTCCATAACGACATATGATGTTGAACATCTTTTCATATGCTTATTTGCTATCTATATATCTTCTTTGGTGAAGTGTCTGTTTAGGTCTTCTGCCTACTTTTTTTTTTAACATCTTTATTGGAGTATAATTGCTTTACAGTGGTGTGTTAGTTTCTGCTGTATAACAAACTGAATCAGCTATACATATATCCCCATATCTCCTCCCTCTTGCGTCTCCCTCCCACCCTCCCAATCCCACCCCTCTAGGTGGTCACAAAGCACCGAGCTGATCTCCCTGTGCTATGCGGCTGCTTCCCACTAGCTATCTCTTTTACATTTGGTAGTGTATATATGTCCATGCCACTCTTTCACTTCGTCCCAGCTTACCCTTCCCCCTCCCCATGTCCTCAAGTCCATTCTCTATGTCTATGTCTTTATTCCTGTCCTGCCCCTAAGTTCTTCAGAACTTTTTTTTTTTGAGTCCATATATATGTTAGCATACAGTATTTGTTTTTCTTTTTCTGATTTACTTCACTCTGTATGACAGACTCTGGGTCCATCCACCTCACTACAAATAACTCAATTTCGTTTCTTTTTATGGTTGAGGAATATTCCATTATATATATGTGCCACACCTTCTTCATCCATTCATCGGTCGATGGACACTTCTGCCCACTTTTTAATCAGGTTGTTTGTTTTCTTCCTGTTGAGTTCTTTGTATATTTTGGATAACAATCCTTTACCTAATACGGCTTTTGCCAATATTTTCTCACAGTCGTTGGCTTGACTTCTCATTCTCTTGAAATTGTTTTTCACAAAGCAGGTGTTTTTAATTTTAGTGAAATCTAGCTTGTCTACTATTACTTCATAGATCAAGCCTCTGTCGTTGTAGCTAAAAAGTTATCACCTTGCACAAGGCCATTGAGATTTTTTCCTATGTTATCTTCCAGGAGTTTTATAGTTTGGTGCTTTGCATTTAATTCTACACTCCATTTTTTTTTTTTACATCTTTATTGGAGTATAATTGCTTTACAATGGTGTGTTAGTTTCTGCTTTATAACAAAGTGAATCAGTTTATACATATACATACGTTCCCATATCTCTTCCCTCTTGCGTCACCCTCCCTCCCACCCTCCCTATCCCACCCCTCCAGGCGGTCACAAAGCACCGAGCTGATCTCCCTGTGCTATGCGGCTGCTTCCCACTAGCTATCTACCTTACATTTGGTACTATATATATATATCCATGCCACTCTCTCGCTTTGTCACAGCTTACCCTTCCGCCTCCCCATATCCTCAAGTCCATTCTCTAGTAGGTCTGTGTCTTTATTCCTGTCTTACCCCTAGGTTCTTCATGACATTTTTTTCCCTAAAATTCCATATATATGTGTTAGCATACGGTATTTGTCTATCTCTTTCTGACTTACTTCACTCTGTATGACAGACTCTAGGTCTATCCACCTCCTTACAAATAGCTCAATTTTGTTTCTTTTTATGGCTGAGTAATATTCCATTATATATATGTGCCACATCTTCTTTATCCATTCATCTGATGATGGACACTTACGTTGTTTCCATCTCCGGGCTATTGTAAATAGAGCTGCAACGAACATTTTGGTACATGACTCTTTTTGAATTATGGTTTTCTCAGGGTATATGCCCAGTAGTGGGATTGCTGGGTCATATGGTAGTTCTATTTGTAGTTTTTTAAGGAACCTCCATACTGTTCTCCATAGTGGCTGTACCAATTCACATTCCCACCAGCAGTGCAAAAGTGTTCCCTTTTCTCCACACCCTCTCCAGCATTTATTGTTTCTAGATTTTTTGATGATGGCCATTCTGACTGGTGTGAGATGATATCTCATTCTGGTTTTGATTTGCATTTCTCTGATGATTAATGATGTTGAGCATTCTTTCATGTGTTTGTTGGCAGTCTGTATATCTTCTTTGGAGAAATGTCTATTTAGGTCTTCTGCCCATTTTTGGATTGGGTTGTTTGTTTTTTTGTTATTGAGCTGCATGAGCTGATTATAAATTTTGGAGATTAATCCTTTGTCAGTTGCTTCATTTGCAAATATTTTCTCCCATTCTGAGGGTTGTCTTTTGGTCTTATGGTTTTCCTTGCTGTGCAAAAGCTTTGAAGTTTCATTAGGTCTCATTTGTTTATTTTTGTTTTTATTTCCATTTCTGTAGGAGGTGGGTCAAAAAGGATCTTCCTGTGATTTATGTCATAGAGTGTTCTGCCTATGTTTTCCTCTAAGGGTTTGATAGTTTCTGGCCTTACATTTAGGTCTTTAATCCATTTTGAGCTTTTTTTTGTGTATGGTGTTAGGGAGTGATCTAATCTCATACTTTTACATGTACCTGTCCAGTTTTCCCAGCACCACTTATTGAAGGGGCTGTCCTTTCTCTACTGTACATTCCTGCCTCCTTTTTCAAAGATAAGGTGACTATATGTGCGTGGGTTTATCTCTGGACTTTCTATCCTGTTCCATTGATCTATCTTTCTGTTTTTGTGCCAGTACCATACTGTCTTGATTACTGTAGCTTTGTAGTATATTCTGAAGTCAGGGAGCCTGATTCCTCCAGCTCCGTTTTTCTTTCTCAAGATTGCTTTGGCTATTCGGGGTCTTCTGTGTTTCCATACAAATTCTGAAAGTTTTTGTTCTAGTTCTGTGAAAAATGCCAGTGGTAGTTTGATAGGGATTGCATTGAAACAGTAGATTGCTTTGGGTAGTAGAGTCATTTTCACAATGTTGATTCTTCCAATTCAAGAACATGGTATATCTCTCCATCTATTTGTATCATCTTTAATTTCTTTCATCAGTGTCTTATAATTTTCTACATACAGGTCTTTTGTCTCCTTATGTAGGTTTATTCCTAGATATTTTATTCTTTTTGTTGCAGTGGTAAATGGGAGTGTTTTCTTGATTTCACTTTCAGATTTTTCATCATTAGTGTATAGGCATGCCAGAGATTTCCATGCATTAATTTTGTATCCTGCTACTTTACCAAATTCATTGATTAGCTCTAGTAGTTTTCTGGTATCATCTTTAGGATTCTCTATGTATAGTATCATATCATCTGCAAACAGTAACAGCTTTACTTCTTCTTTTCTGATTTGGATTCCTTTTTTTTCCTTTTCTTCTCTGATTGCTGTGGCTAAAACTTCCAAAACTATGTTGAATAAGAGTGGTGAGAGTGGGCAACCTTGTCTTCTTCCTGATCTTACTGGAAATGCTTTCAGTTTTTCACCATTGAGGACGATGTTGACTGTCGGTTTGTCATATATGGCCTTTATTATGTTGAGGAAAGTTCCCTCTATGCCTACTTTCTGCAGGGCTTTTATCATAAATGGGTGTTGAATTTTGTCGAAACCTTTCTCTGCATCTATTGAGATGATCATATGGTTTTTCTCCTTCAGTTTGTTAATATGGTGCATCACGTTGATTGATTTGCGTATACTGAAGAATCCTTGCATTCCTGGAATAAACCCCACTTGATCATGGTGTATGATCCTTTTAATGTGCTGCTGGATTCTGTTTGCTAGTATTTTGTTGAGGATTTTTGCATCTATGTTCATCAGTGATATTGGCCTGTAGTTTTCTTTCTTTGTGACATCCTTGTCTGGTTTTGGTATCAAGGTGATGGTGGCCTCGTAGAATGAGTTTGGGAATGTTCCTCCCTCTGCTATATTTTGGAAGAGTTTGAGAAGGATAGGTGTTATCTCTTCTCTAAATGTTTGTTAGAATTCGCCTGTGAAGCCATCTGGTCCTGGGGTTTTGTTTGTTGGAATATTTTTAATCACAATTTCAATGCTTGTGATTGGCCTGTTCATATTTTCTATTTCTTCCTGATTCAGTCTTGGCAGGTTGTGCATTTCTAAGAATTTGTCCATTTCTTCCAGGTTGTCCATTTTATTGGCATAGAGTTTCTTGTAGTAATCTCTCATAATCTTTTGTATTTCTGCAGTGTCAGTTGTTACTTCTCCTTTTTCATTTCTAATTCTATTGATTTGAGTCTTCTCCCTTTTTTTCTTGATGAGTCTGGCTAATGGTTTATCTATTTTGTTTATCTTCTCAAAGAACCAGCTTTTAGTTTTATTGATCTTTGCTATCATTTCCTTCATTTCTTTTTCACTTATTTCTGATTGGATTTTTATGATTTCTTTCCTTCTGCTAACTTTGGGGTGGTTTTGTTCTTCCTCTAATTGCTTTAGGTGCAAGGTTACGTTGTTTATTTGAGACGTTTCCTGTTTCTTAAGGTAAGATTGTATTGCTATAAACTTTCCTCTTAGAACTGCTTTTGCTGCATCCCATAGGTTTCCGGTCGTCGTGTATCCATTGTCATTTGTTTCTAGGTATTGTTTGATTTCCTCTTTGATTTCTTCAGTGATCACTTCGTTATTAAGTAGTGTATTGTTTAGCCTCCATGTGTATTTGTATTTTTTACAGATCTTTTCCTGTAATTGATATCTAGTCTCATAGCGTTGTGGTCAGAAAAGATACTTGATACAATTTCGATTTTCTTAAATTTACCAAGGCTTGATTTGTGACCCAAGATATGATCTATCCTGGAGAATGTTCCATGAGCACTTGAGAAAAATGTGTATTCTGTTGTTTTTGGATGGAGTGTCCTATAAATATCAATTAAGTCCATCTTGTTTCATGTATCATTTAAAGCTTGTGTTTCCTTATTTATTTTCATTTTGGATGATCTGTCCATTGGTGAAAGTGGGGTGTTAAAGTCCCCTACTATGAATGTGTTACTGTCGATTTCCCCTTTTATGGCTGTTAGTATTTGCCTTATGTATTGAGATGCTCCTATGTTGGGTGCATAAATATTTACAATTGTTATATCTTCTTCTTGGATCGATCCCTTGATCATTATGTAGTGTCCTTCTTTGTCTCTTTTAATAGTCTTTATTTTAAAGTCTATTTTGTCTGATATGAGAATTGCTACTCCAGCTTTCTTTTGGTTTCCATTTGCATGGAATATCTTTTTCCATCACCTTACTTTCAGTCTGTATGTGTCTCTAGGTCTGCAGTGGATCTCTTGTAGACAGCATATATATGGGTCTTGTCTTTGTATCCATTCAGCCAATCTGTGTCTTTTGGTGGGAGCATTTAGTCCATTTACATTTAAGGTAATTATCGATATGTATGTTCCTATTCCCATTTTCTTAATAGTTTTGGGTTCTTATTGTAGGTCTTTTCCTTCTCTTGTGTTTCTTGCCTAGAGAAGTTCCTTTAGCATTTGTTGTAAAGCTGGTTTGGTGGTGCTGAGCTCTCGCAGCTTTTGCTTGTCTCTAAAGGTTTTAATTTCTCCATCAAATCTGAATGAGATCCTTGCTGGGTAGAGTAATCTTGGTTGCAGGTTTTACTCCTTCATCACTTTAAATATGTCCGGCCAGTCCCTTCTGGCTTGCAGAGTTTCTGCTAAAAGATCAGCTGTTAACCTTATGGGGATTCCCTTGTGTGTTATTTGTTGTTTTTCCCTTGCTGCTTTTAATGTGTTTTCTTTGTATTTAATTTTTGACAGTTTGATTAATATGTGTCTTGGCATGTTTCTCCTTGGATTTATCCTGTATGGGACTCTGTGTGCTTCGTGTACTTGATTAACTATTTTCTTTCCCATGTTAGGAAAGTTTTCAACTATAATCTCTTCAAATATTTTCTCAGTCCCTTTCTTTTTCTCTTCTTCTTCTGGAACCCCTATAATTCGAATGTTGGTGCATTTAATGTTGTCGCAGAGGTCTCTGAGAGTGTCCTCAGTTCTTTTCATTCTTTTTTCTTTATTGTGCTCTGAAGTAGTTATTTCCACTATTTTATCTTTCAGGTCACTTATCCATTCTTCTGCCTCAGTTATTCTGCTATTGCTCCCATCTAGAGTATTTTTCATTTCATTTATTGTGTTGTTCATCATTGCTTGTTTCATCTTTATTTCTCCTGTGTCCTTGTTAAATATTTCTTGCATTTTGTGTATTCTATTTCCAAGATTTGGGATCATCTTTAGTGTCATTATTCTGAATTCTTTTTCAGGTAGACTGCCTATTTCCTCTTCATTTGTTAGGTCTGTTGGGTTTTTATCTTGCTCCTTCATCTGCTGTGTGTTTTTCTCTCTTCTCATTTTGCTTATCTTACTGTGTTTGGGGTCTCCTTTTTGCAGGCTGCAAGTTCGTAGTTCCCATTGTTTTTGGTGTCTGTCCCCAGTGGCTCAGGTTGGTTCAGTGGGTTGTGTAGGCTTCCTGGTGGAGGGGACTAGTGTTCTGGTGGATGAGGCTGGATCTTGTCTTTCTGGTGGGCAGGTCCACGTCTGGTGGTGTGTTTTGGGGTGTCTGTGGCCTTATTATGATTTTAGGCAGCCTCTCTGCTAATGGGGGGGTTGTGTTCCTGTCTTGCTAGTTGTTTGGCATAGGATGTTCAGCACTGTAGCTTGCTGGTCATTGAGTGAAGCTGGGTGCTGTTGTTGAGATGGTGATCTCTGGGAGATTTTCGCCATTTGATATTATGTGGAGCTGGGAGGTCTCTTGTGGACCAGTGTCCTGAAGTTGGCCTTCCCACCTCAGAGGCACGGCACTGACTCCTGGCTGCAGCAGCAAGAGCCTTTCATCCACACGGCTCAGAATAAAAGGGAGAAAAAGTAGAAAGAAAGAATTAGTAGAAGTAGAAAGAAAGAAAGAAAGGGAGGGAGGGAGGAAGGAAGGAAGGAGAGCAAGGAAGAAAAAAGAAAGAAAGAAAGAAGATAAAGTAAAATAAAATAAAGTAAGATAAAATAAAGTTATTAAAATAAAAAATAATTATTAAGAAAAAAATTTAGAAAAATGGACGGATAGAACAATAGGACAGATGGTGGAAGCAAAGCTATACAGACAAAATCTCACACAGAAGCGTACACATACCCACTCATAAAAAGAAGAAAAGGGGAAAAAATCATAAATCTTGCTCTCAAAGTCCACCTCCTCAATTTGGCATGATTCGTTGTCTAAAGGAGGGAAGGAAGGAAAGAAAGTAAAGTAAAGTAAAATAAAGTAAGACAAAATAAAATAAAGTTATTAAAATAAAAAATAATTATTAAGAGGAAAATTTAAGAATTAAAAAAAAAAAAGGACGGATAGAACCCTAGGACAAATGGTGGAAGCAAAGCTATACAGACAAATTCTCACACAGAAGCATACACATACACGCTCACAAAAAGAGGAAAAGGGGAAAAAATCATAAATCTTGCTCTCAAAGTCCACCTCCTCAATTTGGGATGATTGGTTGTCTATTCATGTATTCCACAGATGCAGGGTACATCATGTTGATTGTGGAGTTTTAATCCGCTGCTCCTGAGGCTGCTGGGAGAGATTTCCCTTTCTCTTCTTTGTTCTCACAGCTCCCGGGGCTCAGCTTTGGATTTGGCCCCGCCTCTGCGTGTAGGTCGCCCTCTGTTCTTCGCTCAGACAGGACGGGGTTAAAGGAGCAGCTGATTCAGGGACTCTGGCTCACTCAGGCCTGGGGGAGGGAGGGGCACGGAGTGCGGGGCGAGCCTGCGGCGGCAGAGGCTGGCGTGACATTGCACCGCCGTGCGTTCTCCCGGGGGAGTTGTCCCTGGAACCCGGGACCCTGGCAGTGGCGGGCTGCACAGGCTCCCCGGAAGGGGGTTGTGGATAGTGACCTGTGCTCGCACACAGGCTTCTTGGTGGCTGCAGCAGCAGCCTTAGCATCTCATGCCCGTCTCTGGGGTCTGCGCTTTTAGCCGCGGCTCGCGCCCGTCTCTGGAGCTCTCGCGCCCGTCTTTGGAGCTCCTTTAATCAGCGCTCTTAATCCCCTCTCCTCGCGCACCAGGAAACAAAGAGGGGAGAAAAAGTCTCTTGCCTCTTCAGCAGGTCCGGACTTTTCCCCAGACTCCCTCCCAGCTAGCCGTGATGCAGTAACCCTCTGCAGGCTGTGTTCTCGCCGCCAACCCCAGTCCTCTCCCTGCGTTCGACCTAAGCCCGAGCCTCAGCTCGCAGCCCCGCCCGCCCCGGCGGGTGAGCAGACAAGCCTCTCGGGCTGGTAAGTGCCGGTCGGCACCGATCCTGTCTGCAGGAATCTCTCCGCTTTGCCTTTCGCACCCCTGTTGGCTGCGCTCTCCTCCGCGGCCCCGAAGCTTCCCCGCTCCGCCACACGCAGTCTCCGCCCCCGAAGGGGCTTCTAGTGTGTGGAAATCTTTGCTCCTTCACGGCTCCCTCCCACTGGTGCATGTCCCGTCCCTATTCTTTTGTCTCTGTTTATTCTTTTTTCTTTTGCCCTACCCAGGTACGTGGGGAGTTTATTGCCTTTTGGGAGGTCTGAGGTCTTCTGCCAGCATTCAGTAGGTGTTCTGTAGGAGTTGTTCCACGTGTAGATGTATTTCTGATGTATCTGTGGGGGCGAAGGTGATCTCCGCGTCTTACTCTTCTGCCATCTTCCCTCGTCCCCTCTACAATCCATTTTGAGTTAATTTCTATGAAGGATGTAAGGTGTGTGTCTAGGTTCATTTTTGGGCATGTGGATGTCCAGTTGTTTTAGCACCATTTCTTGAAAACTATCTTCTCCATTGTATTGCCTTTGGTCCTATGTCAAATATCAGTTGACTAAATGTCTGTGGGGCTTCTTCTGGGCTATCTGTTCTGTTACATTGATTTATCTTTTGTCAGTACCACCCTGTCTTGATTTCTGTAGCCTTATAGTAAGTCTCGAAGTCAGGTAGCATAGAACTTTGTTCTTCTCCCTCAATATTGTGTTGTCTATTTGGGATTTTTTGCTTCACCATATAAACTTTAGAATCAGTTTGTCAATATCCACAAAATAACTTGTTGGGATTTTGATTGGGATTACATTGAATCTATAGATCAAGTTGGGAAAAACTGATGTTGTGACAGTATTGAATCTTCCTATCTGTGAACATGGCTGAGATGATGGAATTTTTAATGTTTTGCATGTATATTTATCTAAAGATAAATAAGAGATCCTTTAGTTGGGAAATTTACTGATATCACTATTAGAAAATAATAGAAAATAATATTTAGAAATAATATTTTATTATAATAATATTATAAAATTTAAAATAATATTTTTTAAATAGAAACTTTTTAAAAAGAAAAGTTTTTGATGCCCTTAATTATAAAAATTAAATATTTCAAAATTTTCGTACAAATCCCAAAACAATAAGTATACTTAATTTTTTTACAAATGCTAAAACAATTTATTTATTCAATAAATTTTTTTTTTTTTTTTTTTTTTGCTGTACGCGGGCCTCTCACTGTTGTGGCCTCTCCCGTTGCGGAGCACAGGCTCCAGATGCTCAGGCTCAGCGACCATGGCTCATGGGCCCAGCCGCTCCGCGGCATGTGGGATCTTCCCGGACCGGGGCACGAACCCGTGTCCCCTGCATCGGAAGGCGGACTGTCAACCACTGCGCCACCAGGGAAGCCCTATTCAATAAATATTTATTGAACACTAGTATGTGCCAAATACTACACAAGGTGCTGGTGATACAACAGCAGGCAAGACAAGGTTTCTCTCCTCTAGAAGCTCACAGTCTGGAGGGGGACTTTCAATGGATGCATGCAAATAATACAGGGTGTAAATAACCCAGGGTGATTTGAGATCAGCTAAGAAGGACAAAACTTAGCTTGAAGGGTCAGGGAAGCCTTCCTGCAGAGGGTAGCAAGTAAGGTGAGACTCCTCCCCCTCTTCCCAGCTTTTAAATATTGAAGGACTCCAGTCTTCTCCTCTACCTACATCCAGTCCCGAGACAATTGCATCCATTCTGAGACTTTAAATAACATCTTCAGCTCCTGAGTCCCAACATTGATTCTCCAGCATCCTCCAACATTGATTCTCCAGCATCCTTGACTTCTTTTGAACTCTAAACTCAGATATCCAACTGCCTACTAGACATCTACGTTTGGATGTCTAAGAAGTATTTCAAATTTAATATGAGAATGTTCTTGATTTCCTTCTCCAAACCCAGTCTTCCCATCTTAGTAACTTGGGTCCTTCATCCAAAAACCTTGGAGTCACCCATGACTTCCCTCTTTCTCTCACATTCCACAGTCAACTCATCAGTAAGTCCCTTTGATTCTAATTTCACAATAAATCCCAATGCCAGTGACCTCTAACCACCTTTCTCTCTATCTCCCTAGTTCAAGCCAGCATCATCTCTTTTCTGAACTATTGTAATAAACCACCGGCTCCCCTCCTATTTCCAGTATTGCCTCTCCACAGCAGCTTGCATAGTTTTTTTAAAAAAACATACTTTGTCAGTTTCCTGCTCTCAATTCTCCAAAGGCTCCTATTAGCCCTAGACTAAAATCCCAATTTCTCACATTGGCATTATATGTCCCCTGCCTACCTCTCTTGTTTCCTGCTGCTCTACCTTTTGCTCATCTCACTCTAACTAAAACTGGCCTTTTGGCTGATCCTCAGATATATATGGTTGTTTTCACATTAAGGCCTTTGCACTTGCTCTTGCCTCAGCCTGGAACATTCTTTCCTTAGCTCTTCACAGGGTTCTAAACCTGCCCCTCACATTTCAAGGGCCTAGGGCACAATAGAGGCTCTATATCTTATTTTTAAAATCATAAGACAACAAACTGTCAAATAAAATTTATTCTGTCCTCTTGCCTTGACAAATAGAGTTTCCTGGTCACAATTTTTTTTAGGAGTCATTATATGATATAGCAGGCAAAAATAACAAAGATTATTAAACTTAAAAATATTTAGGTGTTCTCTTGATGGGACAGCAATGTTTAGATGAGTAATAAAATATTTACATAATTCATAAATTGTTACGTTTTAATCTAGTAAACTTAATTAAAATCACTTTTTTTTTTTTTTTTTTGCGGTACGCGGGCCTCTCACTTTTGTGGCCTCTCCCGTTGCGGAGCACAGGCTCCGGACGCGCAGGCTCAGCGGCCATGGCTCACGGGCCTAGCTGCTCCGCGGCATGGAAAATCACTTTTTATAATCAAGATTTTTATGTGTGTTGTGTTGACAATATTGACCTAAAGATTAAAAATAAAATGAGCTGTATTCAAAATGCACAAAATTTGAACATGCTTTAATGAAAAAGTTATATGTAAAAAAATTAAAATTATTTTTCAGGTTTTCAAAGAAGTTATAAATATTTCAAAATTGTGTATTAAAACTAAAGGCCCAAATATAAATATAACTAAAGACTATCAAAATTATAATAAAAGTATTTAAATGAAGAGGAAATTTTATTTCTTTTTGGAAAGTTTACTTAAATTGTACTGAAAATTTTTATACATATAGAATGAGCCACAATTCTAGGGTTCAATTCTCATCTGATTTTTTCAGTGTAAAAAATTGAAGAAATTCATATATTCAAAAACCAAAAATCACAACATGAGGAGAAAGAAGTAGATGGACATTTAGCACTAAAGGGGAAATATTTTTCGTTATGCAAGAATCTATTCCTTTCTGAGAAGAATTTTACAATTCATTTAATATTTCCTTCATTTCAGCACCTCTGTGATTCATATCCTACATGAAAAGCAGCCCAGATCACCCACCCTGACAGCGTTAGGATGGACGCAGTAGCCTTTTGTGTTGAGGTCACAGCACGAGAGATTTTTGACAAGAGTTTCCCGGGGGCCTGAGCAGTTTTATTCACAAGAAGAGATGTTTAGGGTCACTAGCTGTGCTGGGCCAGCACTGAGTGCCAGACCCTGTGTAAGAGAAGCATCCATGTGTTCTTTAATGGATTTGTTTTGTATGGGGGGATATGTGACTCCCTCTAACGAGCAGAGCCCAGGGAAGCTGCTGTCTTGCCGGAGTTTCAGGGTGGTATTACAGACCGCCCTCCTTTAATTCTTTCAGGTTTTGATTCAAATGTCCCCTTATTAGATACTGCCAACATGCACATACACAAATACACATGTGTACACACATAGCTGCCCATACCTACTTGCATGTGCCCTCATGATTCTCTAGTCCCTCTTCCAGATTTAATTGTCTTCGGAGGACTTATTCCTACCTAACATATGTTAGGTACTAAGTTTTTATTGCCTATCTCCGCAACAAGAATGCAAGCTCTGTAGATAAAGACTCCTTTCCCCTTTCCTCTCTAGGTCACTGCTGGGAAATGTGTGATGTGTGTGTTGGAGTGGGAAGGGGAACCTAAGCTAGGAAGAAAGAAATACAAGGAATGCAGGAAAATTATCCAGTTTGCTGTTACCCAGGGGTCTGTCTGACAAATACCACAAAATACAAGTGTTTCCCAGATTCATATGTATACATTTAAAATGAAGAGAGTCTTCTGATTGGCTTTTAGTTTGGGAGCAGAGAAATTGACTGTTTGCCGAAGGTCCCCTTCAGTTTTCTGTAATGAGAACATGAGAGAATCCTCTGAAGGCCTTTCTCACCCTCTGTGCTTCCCCTCAGCTTGTTTCCTTGAATGAGATCATGTACACATTACCAAAATCAGGTTCTTACCCTTACAAATATGTTTACATGATAATATCATTTGCTAAATAATAAAATGTAAAAATTTAAAGGTAAGCTTATTGTCCTAGCCCAATAAGACTAAAATGGAAAAACAATTGGCAAGACAGCTACAGTCTAAATGCAAACCAAAAAAAAAAAATGGCTTTCTTGATGAAGAATTCTCATAAATATAAGGCTATTGTGTTTCCTGGGCTTTTCTTTTTTCTTGCTCTTTTCCTTTTCCATTCCGTTGGTATCTTTCTCTCAAACCATCACTTGTAGATTATACCAGTAAAAAAAAGTACATAAAGGAAGTCATTGTAAAAATAAAGTTACTATATCATGACTGAAGCCAAAAATATCTAGTTTCTTTATAATAGCAGTGAAGGAGAAGAAATGTAGGACTCATCCCACTAAAAGGGTGATTAATTACCCTTCACTAATACCATCGACCTCACTAGGTCAGCAGTTTAGCTGAAACAGGCCCTGACAGTGATCAACCTCATCAAAGTTTGGCTCCTTTTCTCTATTGAAATGTTTCTTCACTAAATTGTTTGTATGTCCCATGACAATGGCTTCAAAGCATTTCTTTTCTCTTTTTTTAAACTTTAAAATGTATACTCTCCCTACAGAAATTTCATCCAGTCTTTTAAGCAGTTGGAAATTAAATCTTTTAATGGCAGTAATGATGATCAGTTAACTGATGTAAATATTCAGTAGTTATGAAAAGTGTCTGCATCAAACGTTAAGTACAAATATGAGATTGCAAGTTTTATTCTAAAGGCATAGAATCCTCTGTAAACAGACATCAAGCATTAACAGTGATTTGTGGTTTCCTGGGAATATTCTGTCACCTTGCATTTAAATATGGGAAACTACAGTTACAAAAATGAAATAGGCCTGATAGTTTTAGGGAAAATACATGTTGTACAATTCTGTGTACGATTACCTATGGAGAAAAGGAGAAAGAAGGAAAGGAGATCAGGATTTAGGACACAAATTATGTGAAGTTCACAAAGCAACTTCAAGTTTGAATAGTTCTCAGGGTACAAACTGCATACGGTTAGTAATCATAGCTCTAGATCTTTCTTAGATACAACCTCCAGTTATCTGTGGGGTATGCTTTGCTTAATAAGCCTTTATTGAAGTACTATGTGTCAGGAAATATGCTGTCCACTGAAGATGCAAAATTTAGTTCACATTCTAGTGGGGAAGAGCTACCTTTAAAATATATATATTTTGCAACTATAGTTACTTTGACTCTATCTTGACTGAGAGTTTGCAGTGCAAAGCCAGGCCAGTGTCGTGCATTACTTACAATAAAAGGGATCATTTATAAAATATATATATATATGTATATATTTAATGCCCAGAAGAATTAAAAGCAGGGTCTCAAAGAGATGGTTGCACATATCCGTATCCATAGCAGCAATGTTCACAATACCTAAAACATGGAAGCAACTCAAATGTCCACAGACAGATGAATGGATAAGCAAAATGTGGTATATCCATTGAAATGGAATATTATTCAGCCTCAAAAAAGAAGGAAATTCTGACACATGCTACAACATGGATGAAACTTGAATACATTATGCTAAGTGAAATAAGCCAATCACACCAAAAAACTAATAGTGCATGATTCCACTTAGATGAGGTATCTAGAGTACTCAAAATCCTAGAGACAGAAGGTAGAATGGTGGTTGCCATGGTCTAGGGAAAGAAGAAATGGGAAGTTTTCGCTGAATGGGTACAGAGTTTCAGTTTTGCAAGATGAAAAAAGTTCTGGAGATGGATAGTGGTGGTGGCTGCATAACAAAATGAACATACTTAATGCCATTGAACTTAAAAATGGTTAAAATGGTAAATTTATGCTACATGTATTTTATAACAATAAACAATTGAAAAAACTACATTTAAAAACTATGAGTATATAATGGAAACATAAACAGTGTACTGTAGTCACAGAAGAAGAAGTGATCACTTCTGTGTTTGGTGGGGAGATGCCCAGAGAAGGCTTACAGTGGAGGGAATAGTTAAGTGAGGCCTCAGCAGACACAGAACACGTTAACATTTGCTCAATCAACTCCACTTCACTGACACTCCCTCCCATCCCCTCTGTAAGCATACTGCGTGATGGTCATGGCTACTGGTTGCTGGTTGTAGTAACCACGTTCTGGAGTGCCTTCCCCTCTCACCTGATGACTTGTGTGCTTATCAAGAGTCAGGGGGCAGTTTCCCTGGTGGCGCAGTGGTTGAGGGTCCGCCTACCGATGCAGGGGACGCGGGTCCGTGCCCCAGTCCGGGAGGATCCCACATGCCACGGAGCGGCTGGGCCCGTGAGGCATGGCCGCTGAGCCTGAGCGTCCGGAGCCTGTGCTCCGCAACGGGAGAGGCCACAACAGTGAGAGGCCCGTGTACCGCAAAAAAAAAAAAAAAAAGAGGGGCGTTTATTCCCCAGTGTTTATGCCAATTGTACTTATTATTGTAATTACTCAATCGAATTAAATATTATGTAAACAAATTCTGTTTCTTCATGAAAAGGAAGAGAATGGTTGGTCTATAAAAATGAGTGCTTTGGAAAGGCTTCATAAATTAGTCACTATAAAAAAGTGAAATTGTTGCATTAGGTGTAAGTAAGACACCTATAAATCACTAGAAGAACATTGTAAACATCTAGATGGATTTTGAACCCAGATTACTTCGCAAGCGCACTTAAATTCCTCTTCCTCTTTAAAGAAATCAAAACTAGAAATTATAGAACAATGCAAAAAGGACAGAGTAATGCAAGGTGAACCATAAGAAACTTCAATCAGCAGCCTCGTTCTCACAGAAAAAGTCTTGGCCCCATACTAAAGTTTGACAATTAAAAGAAACAGTCATATGTTTTCATTTTAAACTGATAGGTAGATAGATAGATAGATAGAAATAGATGGGACGAATCTGTTATTAATTCCCTTTTTCTACCGCATTAGCAATTACAGGTATGATACTCTTGGCAAAGACATAGTGGTGCAGAGCACAGACTCTGGAACCAGATTGCCTGGGTTGAATTATGGCTCTGTCACTTATGAGTTATGTGACCTCAGGCAAATTAATCTCATTGTCCTTTGGTTTTATCATCTATTTTAAATGAGGCTAATAATAGTACCTATCTAAGAGATTTGTTCTAAGGGTTAAGTCATTTAGCACAGGTAAAGCACTTAGGACAGTACCAGAAACAATAAATGCTGTGTGTTAGCTATTACCAGTACTGGTAATGATACTGATATTACTACTACCAACTGTTTTTTTGCCAAGGAGAGAAGAGACAAAAGAAGGGTGGGAAGAAGAGAATACATTCTGAGGAGGAAATGCAAACCACCGAGCTGTGGAGCTGTGATCATGCCAACTGGAGGCGAAGTACATGTGAAAAGTGAATCATGAGGTGGTCTCAGGCCCAGATGGTGAAGGCACTCCTCGGCGGTCCCATTGTTAACCCACCCTGTATCTTTAATTCCCTCTGCTCTCGTGACAGTTTTTGAGATGCTAATAAACGTAGAGATCAAGTGGGCTCAAACCCTAATGAATTTGTAATTTAGCAAGAGATTCGGATACATAAATAGCACAAGAGAATACATGTTGTTAAGAACACATTATATATTCTGTATCTAAAATGTGTTACTAGTGCAAAGAGGAGGGTACAGCAAATTGACCTGAGAGAGTATGACAGAAAGTGATAATTGAGCTGGATGTTAAGGGTGGATTAAGAGTTTCTCTGTAAATGATACAATAAAATAATAAGCACCCAAGCATGGATAATTGCTATCACTAGAATTGACAGACAAGGTAATCAAAGTGCCTTTTCCAAGCAGTTAGAGCAACAAAGAAACCCTACCCTAAAAGATTTGGAAAGTATAACATCTGTATCACAAGGTCACAGTTGTTTTCTCCTTGACTTATCCTTAATAAAACTCTGAAATATGTCATTGAGCCAAACCACATATCAATTATTGTCTTATAATTTCTGAAATATTCCTTTCTTCCATCTTCCTTTATTTCAGCTCTATAGCTTAGACAACTGGCAAGATAAAAATGAACATGAAATGTTGAGAACAACCGAGAAAAGGCCATAACCATTGTTCATTGTCTTTCCCTTCAAGACAATACAATAAAAGGAGATGCCATAAAATCATTCCACTTTGGTATCATTTATTATAGGCAATGTCAATCTGGCATTTTTATTCTGTGCTTCATGTTGACGTTTTAGAGATGTGAAGGGGAGAACTAACTTTTTCCTGAATGCTCACTAAAGATTTGAAATGGACAAGGAAGAGATCAAGCCCTCAGCAGTGGGACTGAGCACAGAAAAGCAGCTGCTCCCCAGGCACTGAATGCAGCCAGACTCCTACCCACAATTTATTCACTGTGTGACACTGGAAAAGTTACGGAGCCTCTGTAAAATGTGGACACTAGTTCTTCTCCTCTATCACTTCTGGAAGATTAAGTGAAAGAATTAATATGGAATACCTAGCACATTATAGGTATTTAATAAATGTTTCTTGAATGAATAAACTTTTTATTCCTTGCCTTTTCAAAAATACTGTGTTGGGTTTTTTTTGTTTTTTTTGTGGTACGCGGGCCTCTCACTGTTGTGGCCTCTCCCGTTGCGGAGCACAGGCTCCGGACACGCAGGCTCAGCGGCCATGGCTCACGGGCCCAGCCGCTCCGCGGCATGTGGGATCCTCCTGGACCGGGGAACAAACCCATGTCCCCTGCATCGGCAGGCAGACTCTCAACCACTGCACCACCAGGGAAGCCCCCTGTGTTGGTTTTTAATTTCCACAGTAATTATATTCATTTGCTAGGGCTGCCATAACAACATACCACAAAACAGGCATCTTAAACCACAGAAATTTGTTGTCTCATAAGTCTGGATGCTAGAAGTTCAAGATCAAGGTGTCGGCAGCAACAGTTAGCTCTTTCTGAGGCTATGAGGGAAGGATGGCTTTCAAGCCTCACTCCCCGGCTTGAAGATGACCATCTCCTCCCTGTGTCTCTTCGTGCTGTCTTTTCTCTTTTACGTGGTTGACTCTGTATCTAAATTTCCCCTTTTTATAAGGACAGCAGTGATAAGGACACCTACTCCAATATGATCTCATCTTAGCTTAACTAATTACATCTGTAACTAATTCCAAATCAGGTCACACTCTGAGGTACTGGAGGTTATGACTTCAACTTATAAATTTGGAGTGGGGACACAATTCAACCCATAAGAGTCACGAAGGCATGTGTAATCATTCAAGCAACATAAAAATATAAAACTTTAAGGTTCTCCTCCCGTAATACAATTCCATTGCTCTGCTTTTAACATTTTGTAATGTTTCCTTCCATAAGTCTTTTGATGCCTGCACACACACACACACACACACACACACACTTACCCACACCACATATTAGTCTTATATTTAGACACACACACGTAGTCTTTTTCTGTTATAAAAATTCAATGATATTACACATATTATTTAGCCCCTTGCTTTTTTCATTTCACAATATACAATGGACATTTTTCTAAATCATAATCCTATGTAAATATTTGCATAATATTCTGTAGTATGTGTAAATAATAATCTATTCAATACTTGTCCTATTGGTGGATATTCAGAGTATTTCCAGGGTTTGGAGATATCCATTTTTTAAATACAGTTATATGCAGTTTCACTCAGCTTTTTCTTTAAAACTTCTGCTTTGATTTATGTAAGTTAGATTCCTAGAAATGCATTTCTAGGTCAGAGATATGCACATTTATATTTAATTTTACCAGATGACTCTCAAAAATGTTTCAGCAATTCACACATTCATCAAGAGTGCCTAAGAGGTATCAATTTTCCCCACACTTTTGCCAAAGTAGATTTGATCAGTGTTCTTTTAAATTTCTGCCTCTCTGATACATGAAAAGTGATGTATCTCTTATTTCTTTAATATGCATATCATTCACTACCACTGAGGTACAGCATCTTTTCAAATGTTTTTTTGGCTATTTGTATCCTTCTGAGAATTGCTAGATCATCTTTTACCTACTTTTCAATTATATTTCTTGTCTTTTACCCATTCGCAGGAGTCCTTGTATATAAGGGAAATTAACACCTTGTCATATATGCTGTAAATATTCTTTCCCAGTCTATCATTTGTCTTTCAATTTTGTAATAGTGCCTTTTGCCATTCAGAAATTTTAGGCTTTTATAGAGTCAAGTCTGTCCATTTTTTTTTCTGATTTGTGAATTTTTCTGTCTTGCCCATAAATGCTTCAACCGTACCCCAAAGATTCGTAATCACCTTCATTATATTCTTATATTCTCTCTATATTTGTTGTAAGATACAAATCTATTATTTCCTTTTCCTTCCAGGTGAATATTCCATTAACACTATTTATAAGGTAATTCTTCCTTTTCTCACTAAGTTGAAATGTAAGGATCACCATATACTAAGTTCTTATTTTAAAGAATACTTGAATCAGTTTCTGTGCTCGCTCTTCTGTTTCATTGATCAATTTGTTCATTCCTGAGCCAATATTCATATTATTCTGATTGTAGTAGCTATATAAGAAGTTTTGCTATCTGGTATAGCAACTTCCCCTTCACTGTTTTTTTTAATCAATATTTGCACATTTTTTCTTCCATATTAACTTTAGAACTATTTTGATTAGTTAAAAACAACAACAATGGCACTCTGACCCAAATTGCTTGAAATTCATACACATATTTGGGAATATGAACAATTTTCCCTATTCAGGAGGCACACACGTTGACTACATGTGTTTAATATGAAAGCTGCGGGTTAGCAAGGTTCTGTAGCCGGCCCAAGGCCATGCGGTTGGCAAAAGACAGAAACTGCCTTTAACATCTCCTGGTGCAAATTCCAGAATGTTAATCACCTCCTTTGTTCATATCAGAGAAAGAAGGTGATAAATTAAATTAGTGATATTCTCTTGACTAAACTACAGGGCAGCTTAACCGTTTACAAGGCTGTCAGGCCCAAGCAGAAGTTGACCAGGCATAGCACCGGTTTATAAGCAACTCACTAGCTTTTATCCCAATAAACTGTTTCTCATTCTTTAAAACATCTGGATAGAATAAGAATGAGAATAAACTTCCACTTAATAAGTACCTGGAAGATTCCTGGCTTAAACATGTCTTTACTGATATGAAGTTCTGTCATTCTAGCTTTATTTTTGGGTTTAAAAACTTATTCTTCTAAAATGTTAATACCCTTATAAAGGTTACTGTACATATTGATATGAATGTGTTTAATTGCTACTCTTTTAACAACCAGCTAGCAAAGTCTCTGTTGAAATAAAATTTTGATCTTGGGTGGTGGGACATGGAGATGGGAATGGTTTTGGAAAATGGGACACCACTTCAGAGTGGCCAAGGTTAAGTAGAATGCGAGAGGCCAGGAGAAGCCTGGAAAGGTGGACAGATGGACAAACAGATGGCTCAAGAACTGGGAGACAGGGCACAGCAAGAGGCGAGGGGCCACATCAGTCACACTTTCCTTTGGGTTAATAACTTCTACCCAGACACCAGGTGACAAAAGAAGCAAATCACCTGGTAGAAACCGGCAGGCTGGCCTTGGTGTACTCTGCCTTCCTACAGTGATGCCGCTGATACACCTCCTAGTCCCAGAGCAGCTACTATTTTTCTTAACAGGAAATCCGGTCACAGTTGCCATCTCTGCTGCTCAAAAATAAAGCTCTTTTTTAGGACATTTTAAAATACTGAAACAATTAGAAGGTTTGTTTCAAGGGAAAAGCCTAGCCTGAAGCTAGTTGATAAGAGATGGACCAACCAGGCAGCAAATAGGAAAACAGATAATGACTAAACCAGCCAAATCAATACCCTATCAAAGTCAGCTAACTGACCAATCAGTACTGTTGAGCTCCAGCTATGGGCAAAGCACTGGTTACATAGAATTTTTTAAAAGCACTCAGTTTTTAACAACTGATATTGGAGCCACATCACCTGAGTGTGCAGTGCTTTTGCACGTCTCCACCCCCTTTTTTTCTTGACAGAATAAGATTAGCCGCTGCCCCTCTTATAAAATCAAAGTGGTGACGTTGAGCACAAATTTTCTGCTCATTCTGCTTGTGTGTTATACTTATTTCGTTAAACTGTTGGATCAAAGTCACGCTTATATTATTTCCTCAAAAGAAATCAATGGGCATGGCATAAACTGATGAGTGAATCATTTTCGTTACACAGAGAAATAATGTCAAATTATTACTCCAGAATGTAGGATAAAATATTAGTAAAATGTTCACTAACTTTTTAAGAAGATTGGCATCTATCCTAAATTTACCATATGTGGATATAATAGATTTGCTTAAAACATTTTCACATAAAAGGGAAATAACTTTAAAATGTGCTACAAAATGTCCATTATTTAGGAGTTCAAATACATATCTCAATATTCTGCACTAAATGCACAATATTTTAATGCAGCCAGGTGGTCAAAACAGTTTTATGTTATTTTCAATCGACATATGCCTCCACTAAAAAAAATTAAGAGACAAAAAAACCAAAATAACACCTTTGTAGGAATGGAGTTTTGTGAAAGGGGTGCTGAATTAGAAGCTACAGGTTCTATACTAGGTTGTGTTTCCTGTGCTGCAGAATATTACACATAGTCGGTAGAAGAAGTAAATGAGATGAGGCCTAGTCATAGGCTCTGAGAACCGCAAAAACCTATCAAATGCAAAATATTTTATTATCATACAAAATAATTGTCATACAAAATATTCTATTATCGTACAGTACTTTCCTGTGGTGTGCGTAAGTAAAAATTTTAAATGCCTATATCAAAAGGTAAATTTAATAGAAAAGCTCATTACTTGAAGAATTTTGCAGTTCTTTGTAATGTATATATGTCATCCCTAAATCTATTTTTTTTGTGAATTTATTTGGTTTTCTTAAAATGAAGTTGCTTTACTGTGCATATATGATAGTTTCATTTCTGTTCATCTGATTCATTCAAAACATTCTGTACTCAAAGTTCCCCTAAATGCTCAATTTAGTGTGATTGCTTTCAATTCAGGCCCTCCTTGTACTGGACACAGAAAGCAAAGGCAGTGCTGCCACCACCAGGAAAATGCAAATCCCAGTATCTCCACTTAAACCATAATTCTCCATTTTCTCTACACAGAATTCTTATTAAATAAACTACGGCATAATATGGGCAACAAGAAAAAAGTGGAAAAGAGCTCCTTAGATGAATGAAACTTAAATTTAAAACTAAACAAAACTGTATCTTATAACAACCAAAAAAAAGAAGAAGAGGCATCCTGGAATAATAGACACAAAGGCGTGTGCTCTGGGTGTAAGGTGCAGTATGGGCATCACTGGTAGTGATTAGTCTCTATTAAATACTTAGTAAAGCGTCTCCATGAGAAAGTATTCTTCCTTATCTACATGACTGAAATACAAAGAAAAAAGCCAAAGAAAATACTAGCATGCATTTAGTAAAGAATTGGGTTGGCATAATATAATTTTATACTGTTGTATAAGAGTACAGATAATAATTTACACTCCACTTGCTGCAAAGTTTTCCTTTTATTGCAAAAATGAAGGCTTCCTGTTTCAAAAATATCACTCAGAATGACCAGGAAAAATGAAATACTAATATTTTAAAAGTATATAATGTGATTTTTCTTAAAACTAAAAGGTTTATATAATTATAAATTATAATTACATAGTGATATATGTATAGATTATAATTTGTGTATTAAAATTTGGACACAGGACTTACCTGGTGGCACAGTGGTTAAGAATCTGTCTGCCAATGCAGGGGACACGGGTGTGATCCCTGATCCGGGATGATCCCACATTCTGTGGAGCAACTAAGCCTGTGCGCCACAACTACTGAGACTGCGCGCCAAGAGCCCGTGCTCTGCAGCAAGAGAAGCCACAGCAATGAGAAGCCCGCACACTGTAATGAAGAGTAGCCTCCGCTCGCCGCCACTAGAGAAAGGCCACACGCAGCAACGAAGACCCAGTGCAGCCAAAAACAAACAAACAAAGTAAATAAATAAATATTAATTTAAAAAAAAAAAGAAAAAACAATTTGGACGCAATGAAAAGGTGAGGGGTATGTATCCATAAAAGTCTTTTCCAGCTCTTACATTCAACGGCTCTTACAGTCCTTGATCTAGAATCATCTCTGTGAGCATTAGAGAAAATTAGAAAATGTTCTTTCTGTAGTCACAGCCATGAGAAGGAAATTGTGGGGCACACTTAAATCCCCAGCTCCTCCAATCCATTTTTTAAACTATTCAACCCATGTCATTTCAAATAGCTCAAAATTACAAAAGACCAAATTCCTCACTCAGTTACACCCACTCAATTTCCACTGCTTTTTCGTAAACTGTATTAAACACATCTGAAGCTACATTCATCACCAATGAATATGGTATTTATTTATTTTACTTTCAATTAATATTAGTTTGATGTTAAAGAAGTTTCTTAGAATTTTCATGAAAACCATCAAAGGTCCTAGAAAAGCAATTCTAGTCAATGTGTTGTTTGTTTTTTTTTAAAGGAATTTTGCCTTTTTTTTTTTTAATTTAATTTTATTTATTTATTTATTTATTTTTGGCTGTGTTGGCTCTTCGTTTCTGTGTGAGGGCTTTCTCTAGTTGCGGCAAGTGGGGGCCACTCCTCATCGTGGTGCGCGGGCCTCTCACTATCGCGGCCTCTCCCGTTGCGGAGCACAGGCTCCAGACGCGCAGGCTCAGTAATTGTGACTCACAGGGCTAGTTGCTCCGCCGCATGTGGGATCTTTCCAGACCAGGACTCGAACCCGTGTCTTCTGCATTGGCAGGCGGATTCTTAACCACTGCGCCACCAGGGAAGCCCAGTCAATGTGTTTTTTTTTTTCTGTACATGGGCCTCTCACTGTTGTGGCCTCTCCCGTTGCGGAGCACAGGCTCTGGACACACAGGCTCAGCGGCCATGGCTCATGGGCCTAACCACTCCACGGCATGTGGGATCTTCCCGGATCGGGGCACGAACCCATGTCCCCTGCATCGGCAGGTGGACTCCCAACCACTGCGCCACCAGGGAAGCCCCAATGTGTTTTTAATTCTTGACTTTCAACCAAGAAAGTATTAAGCACTTACTATATGGCAATCCCTGTCTGAGGTACTGGGTGTGCCAAAGTGAACAGGATACAGTCTTCTTGATTCCAACACTAAGAATTAATAAAGGAATGATTTTTTAGCTCTAACCTATGAATATATGTACTTCATGGAGATTACTCCATGTGGAATTCATAAGATAAACATGAAAAGATATAAGAGCAATTGTCAGTGAAATTTGACAACTCTGATAATTTTCCTACCTTGTTTCATCCATCTTTTATGTATTCAGGGGTCAGTACTCAGTGTTTTGGTGTTGAGTATCATGACTTTTTCCCTCGATCAAATTGCATTATTTAGACCACAGCATTCTGAGTGATTCTTTAAAAATGAATATGACAGGGCTTCCCTGGTGGCACAGTGGTTGAGAATCTGCCTGCTAATGCAGGGGACACGGGTTCGAGCCCTGGTCTGGGAAGATCCCACATGCCGCGGAGCAACTAGGCCCGTGAGCCACAACTACTGAGCCTGTGCGTCTGGAGCCTGTGCTCGGCAACAAGAGAGGCCGTGATAGTGAGAGGCCCGCGCATCGCGATGAAGAGGGGCCCCCGCTTGCCACAACTGGAGAAAGCCCTCGCACAGAAACGAAGACCCAACACAGCCCAAAAATAAATAAATTAAAAAAAAATGAATATGACATGATTTAACAATTCTTAAAAGGGTGGAGAACATAGATGTGTTCCAGATTCCTCCACCCATATCTGGTCTTTCTCAGCAAACATTCAATCTACAGCATACAGCTGTAAGAAGGTGAGCCATGTTGGGGATTTGAGTTGGGGCCAGCCCACCATGCTTCCTCAGCTTGCATTTTCACAATAGCCTCTTAGCTACAATCCTTGCTTCCAGACTCACCTGCATGTCAGTCCATTCTCTGTATACTCAATCATCTTATGTCTATTTAAAACCTTTCAATGTTGTCTCTTTTTTTTTAATGTTTTATTTTAAATTGGAAAATAGTTGATTAACAATGTTGTGTTAGTTTCACGTGTACAGCAAAGTGATTCAGTTATACGTGTGTCTCTTATTCAAATTCTTTTCCCATTTAGGTTATTACAGAATACTGAGCAGCATTCCCTGTGCTATACAGTAGGTCCTTATTGATTATCTATTTTAAGTAGAGCAATGTGTACATGTCAATCCCAAATTTGTAATCTATCCCTCCCCCCAACCCTCCCCCCCGGTAACCATAAATTCATCTCTAAGCCTGTGAGTCTTTTTCTGTTTTGTAAATGGGTTCATTTGTATCATTTTTTTAATTAGATTCCTCATATAAGCAATAACCATCAGCATAAAATCCAAACTTCTTGGAATGGCATTTGAGGACCTTCATGATCTGGCCCTTCCTTAGCTCCAGCTTATACCAACTTCTTGCTACCCCCAAAACTATCCTGCTCTCTTTTGTGTCCTGACCTTTGCATATTTTAGCCCCTCTCTCTGGATTCCCTTCTTCTCTTCTGTTCCCTTATTGTGGCTAACCTTCATGTGTTCTTCAATGCTCTGCTTAGTTATCTTCTTTCCCAGAACTTTCTCTGATGCACAAAAGGGTCAAGTGACTATCACAGAGTAGGTTAGGAGTCTATCAAAAATTGTCCTGTAGAACTTTGTGCTCACCTCATTCTGTTTTAGTGCGTATCATTTTTTGGTGATCATCTGTTTCACCAATTATAAAAGCAGAGAGTCGAGTAAAAAATCATCTTTGAATTGTCAGTCCATAAAGGTACTCAGGGCTTCCCTGGTGGCACAGTGGTTAAGAATCTGCCTGCCAATGCAGGGGACACAGGTTCGAGCCCTGGTCCGGGAAGATCCCACATGCTGCAGAGCCGCTAAGCCCATGCGCCACAACTACTGAAGCCCACATGCCTAGAGCCCGTGCTCCGCAACAAGAGAAGCCACTGCAATGAGAAGCCCGCGCGCCGCAAGGAAGAGTAGCCCCCGCTCACAGCTAGAGAAAGCCCACGCGCAGCAACGTAGACCCAATGCAGTCAAAAATAAATAAATAAAATATTTTTTTTTAAAAAAAGGTGCTCAATAAAAATATACTGACTAAAGAATTAAGAAGTAAATTTGTTCTCCCTAAACTGAAGCCTATAGCCTTGTCTGCTGACATTAGCATGAGGTCTAATATACCAAACTGAGCACTCACGGAGGATGGATAACTCAAAGGAGAAGATTCTCTTGCTATGAAATATGCAAATGGGAATCTGCATGAGGATAACTGCTGAAACCATTTTCTTTTGGCTAAGCATTAAGAATCAACTTGCATCTGATTTTCAATTTATTGATGAGCGGGGAGATATATCAGAAGAGATGAAAAGCTGAATGCAGATTGAGGGGTCATAAGCCATGTCTATTTGTCCCAAAGGACTGCTCAGGGAGGGGTGATTAATAAGTCATAATCAGTTGTCTTATCACCTTTTGGGCTTCGTCAAATGGCCAGCTGTCTTCCCCAGGTGACACCCTTGTCATCTCCCAACTGAAAGACATCCCTCTACACATGAGTATCCAGATTTAGATTCATTATCACATAATAAAAGATAGGTTAATACAGGCTGACTAAAGCCCCAGTCATGAAAGTAGACCTGGTCATGACGTATTCCCACAGCTGCCACTGATACCAAATTTTCTTCATCGCCCAGATGAAGGTACATCTAGACCAGGTAATCATTCCCAGCACCAGTGCCTAGGATTCCATTGTTCTTCTTAACATTTCTGTTTTTCTTCATTCTTGGGCTGCTACTGCTTTTAATTAGTAACTGCTTGCATTTTAAAAAGAAACCAAATTCAGCAAATGTCAAAAAACACTTCACAGTGATTAAAACCAAGAAGATTAATAACCTGTTCCCAGAAACCATTTCTGATGCTGGTAACATGTCTTTTCTTCACCCGTTAGAGCAAATTCCTTTGGCTATCCAGGATTTTCACTTTGAACACAGAAAATAAAGCTGGAAAAAAATACTAAAAATATAAAAAAAAATTAAGAGCTCAAAATAACAATACACAAAATTTCATATTAGGGCTAAGATTTGCCACCAAAATAAACAGTATAGGTATCTTGATAACATCTTTTTCATTCTCATGTTTAAGCAAAATGTCTGTATAAGATTTTTTTTTTTTCCTATTAGGTTAAATAGCATCACTGGTAAAAGCAATATATTGGAATTTACTGCAGGGTAGTCTCACTCTTCCAGGATTTGATTAACATTTTTCCAACTGTGGTTTTCGTTAGCTACAGGGTGATAAATGGCATACATAAAAGTTAGCCTAAGGCACGGTAAGATTATGTAACTTGTGAATTATCAAAGAGTAATTAAATAATGGCTGATCCTGGTCTAATACTTGAGTGTGTTTTATGGTGTTCGATAGCTGCAAAGTTGTAAGAAGGTACTGAGCTCTGAGTCTCAGTCCTGCCCGTGCAACTCTAGGTTTATAATTTGGGGCAAGTCCATTCATCATCCCTCCCTTCCTTCCTTCCTTCATTCACTGGGCAAGGCAGTGAAAATACAAAGATGACTTAGTAAAGGTCTCACAAGACGTCTCTGATTCTCAGTTTCCTAATCTATAAAATGGGACCTTTTAAAAATTTTATTTTATTGAAGTATTGTTGGTTACAATGTTGGGTTAATTTCTACTGTTACTGTTGCAGTGATTCAGTTATACACATATATACATTCCTTTCCATATTCTTTTCTATTATGGTTTATCACAGGGTACTGAATGTAGTTCCCTATGCTATACAGTAGGACTTTGTTGTTTATCCATCCTATATATTATAGTTTGCATTTGCTAATCCCAAACTCCAACCCAGCACTCCTCCACCCCCACCCCCTTGGCAACCACAAGTCTGTTCTCTATGCTTGTGTGATGGATAAACAACAGTCATTCATTTGTGTCATATTTTAGATTCCACATGTACGTGATATCATATGGTATTTGTCTTTCTCTTTCTGACTTCACTTAGTATGATAATCTCTAGTTGCATCTATTTTGCTGCAAATGGCATTTAAAATGGAGCTTTCTTTTTTTTAATATTTATTTATTTATTTTTGGCTGTGTTGGGTCTTCATTGCGGCACTCGGGCTTTCTCTAGTTGAGGCGAGCGGGGGCTACTCTTCGTTGTGGTGCGCAGGCTTCTCATTGCGGTGGATTCTCTTGTTGTGGAGCACGGGTTCTAGGCGCGCGGGCTTCAGTAGTTGTGGCACGCAGGCTCAGTAGTCGTGGCTCGTGAGCTCTAGAGCGCAGGCTCAGTAGTTGTGGCCCATGGGCTTAGTTGCTCCACGGCATGTGGGATCTTCCTGGACCAGGGATTGAACCCGTGTCCCCTGCATTGGCAGGCAGATTCTTAACCACTGCGCCACCAGGGAAGCCCCTAGAATGGAGCTTTCTTAATGAGGATTAAATAAATAAAATGTGTGAAAGTACTCTGTAAATGGTTAGGAGCCATGCAGATGTTTAGTTATTGTAATAACTAAAAATAATGATGAGAATGAATAGAGGACCTCATTAAAATATTTGTTTCACTTTTAAAAATTTTTCTTAACTTGGAAATAAATTCAAACTTACAGAAAAGTTGCACAAATAAGAATAGCATAGAGAATATACGTATACCTTACACTCAGATTACCTATTTATACCATTTTACCCCACTTGCTCACTCTCTCTTTCTCTCTCCCTCTCTCTCAATATATTTTTTTCCCTGAACCATTTAGGGATAAGTTACACCCATCATGGCTCATAACTCCTAAATATTTCAGTGTTTCCTAAGAATAGGGATGTTTGCTTACATAAACATAGTACAGTTTCAACTTTAGTCAATTTAGCATTGACATAGTACTTTTAACTCATTTGCTATCCATATTCCAATTTTGTCAATTGACCAAATAATGTTTTATAGCATTGTTGTTTCTCCTCTGGTATGGGATTCAGCCTAGATTGGGTGTTTTAGTTTGTTGTCATGTCTCTTCAGCCTCCTTTAATCTGGAACATTCTCACACCTTTTCTTTGTGGGTTTTTTTTTTTTTTTTTGATGTTGATAGTTTTTAAGAATACAGTCCTAGTCTTTTTTGTTTAATAGAACATTCCTCATTCTTTAGTCATTTTACTTTTTTAATGATTAATTTATACTCATCTGTTGAAGTTTCTATTCCTACCACTGGGAACCCAGAAGCCATCCTTGTGTGTAAAAAGATAGCATACACATCATGACTTGCCACAAGTGATAATGTAGTGTTAATTACATTCTCCTCCTTTCCTGTTCTATTTCTTCTCCTCATTCTGCTGTTGGTCTATTGATCCTTAGACTGTGACATCCAGCTTACTCTCCCTTCCTGTTACCTGCACTAGATGGATCGTGAGCACAAGATCATGTATGTTCCCATCATTCCCACAAGGAGGAGGGAGGGACCAGGAAAAGCTGATGGTTCTGACAGTCCCAAAAGAAGATAGCGTCAGTTTTTGCTTCTTGTTCTAAATTATCCCTGATTCTTCTATTGTATTCCCAACCTTCCTAACCTCCTTAGTTTCTTCCTACAACATGACAGATTCCCATCAGAGCTGCCCTTCCAAGTTTTCACCATCCTACCCCAAACCTTATTTCACTTGAACCTTAAAACAACCAGATGTGTTCAGCCAGATTTATTATCACTATTTTGCAGATAAGGAAACAGAGGCTCTGACACATTAAGTGATTTTGCCCATAATCAGGTGCTTAGAGGGATGAAATCCAAGTCTTCTGGCTGCTTTTCCACCGCTTCCCCACTACATTTTGATGCCTCTTTACAGTAACTTTATAACTACAGATCCTGTGTGATCCCCTGGCATGGTGGCCCAAGGCACAGCACACTGAGATTAATCTGCCTTTTTTTATGGAAAATGGCAGAGATGTTTTTAGATGACACATTTAGGGCATATAATGCTTAAACTCTTAATTAAACTTGAAATTTGGCAAAAATATAGAAATACATTTGTTGTAATATGCGTTTAGCAAATTTGAAAGAAATATATAGTTCTGAGAAATTTTCCAGAAGTATTCATCAAAATTAATCTGAGAGCTCAAGAATAATAGCTTTTACGTGAGAAGTTCAAATTGTGGGGATACTAACTTGCAAATATGATTGTATAATCATGGAAAACATCAAATAAGAGACAGAGAAGGAAGCTAAGTGATCCTATTCAGCTTCCTTATTAACAGTATAACGCAAGCTCAATAAAGAAAATTTAGAAACACACAAAGTTTTAAAAGGAAACCACCTAACAAATGTGGAAACTAAGAGTGACTGTGCCTTGTATGTGGCCACACTGTTAGTAACAGACCTGGAATCGCTCCTCTGATCTCCTGGCTGTTGGTCCAATGCACTTGCCTACATTTTATGAGTCATTTATGATACAAAATTTCAAAAATTTTCCAATCCTCTCATACAGAACAAAATATGCTCTAAGTGGGCTTCCCTGGTGGCGCAGTGGTTGAGAGTCCGCCTGCCGATGCAGGGGACGTGGGTTCGTGACCCGATCTGGAAAGATCCCACATGCCGCAGAGCGGCTGGGCCCGTGAGCCATGCCCGCTGAGCCTGCGCGTCCGGAGCCAGTGCTCTGCAACGGGAGAGGCCACAACAGTGAGAGGCCCGCGTACCAAAAAAAAAAAAAAAAAAAAAAATGCTCTAAGTTATATAGAGCCAAGATAAACTTTTAGAAAAATTAAATATTAAATATGGCAAATTCGTTTTTAAAGAAAGAAAATTCATTATTTGGGGCTCTGCTGAAGAAAATACAGGTGAGAGATCTTTAGCCTCAGGTGAGTAGGAGAAAGTAAGATGTATTAGAGTTGTCTTGTTTCTTCAAGGATTTTCTCAGATTGGGCAACCAGTTGAGGCTTGAGGTATCTGTGATAATCATATCCCTTTCAAGTTAATTTTTGTATATGTGGCAGGGTAAGAGTTGAGGTTCATTTTTTTTGTATACGGATGTCCAGTTGTTCCAGCACCACTTATTGGATGTTCTGAACAATGAGATAGGTTAACTCCAGAAAATCTCAAACATCAAAACTACACATAGGCAACATGTACCAGTTAGGGACTGATTTCTTATTTAGGGTTTCATGATTCTTAAACGTGTGGTCATACCCTTTAAGTACACCTCTTTAGGAAATAGAATTAACCTTTTAAAAGTTCACCCAAAGGTAATGAAGAATGGATTTTCTCCCCAAATATAGTAAAATAAAAGGTAAGTACCCATGATATTGTATGTCACAATGCTTTCATTAGGAATTTTCTTAAAGAAATCAAGTTGGAGTTAAAGAGAATAAAATTTCAAGAAGTTGAGTGAAGCAGTTATTAGAATTCCTCAAACATCCAAGGTATAGGAATGCAGAGTATAAAATTTGCAATTCTGTAAAGGAGCTGGCCACACATCCTCCAGCTCCAAATTGATTTGCCAATTCACGATGAGTTGAATTGTTCAAAAACTGTCCACTTGGTGGCACAGTCGTGCTGCTGCAGGAATGAGCCTGTTGATTTGGGTAAAGGTTCATTTAGGGACTGATTTCTTACGTAGGGTTTCATGATTCTTAAACATGTGGTCATACCACAATGTGTGCCAACAGCAGACAATTGCCCTAGTCATTTGTGCAAGGGAAGAAAAAGAAAAGAGCATTTGTAGGTTGTTCAAGCAAAGAGAATGGGCAGGATTTAAGAGGACTTGTAGGGCAAGTTGAACGAGTAGATGGATGAGAGCCAACCCAACCTGCCTTTTATCTATGTTCTCAGACAGAAAGGCCTCTGCAGGTTTCTTCTCTCTCCCTCTCTCTCCTTATGACTTGATGCTGAACAGAAAAATTGATACTAACATCTTCAGCCCAAATGAAAGCTGAAGTTGAGTTTCACTTGCTCTTTAATAAATATTTATTGAGTACCTGCTCTGCTATCATTATTGAGCACCGAAAGTCATGTGGTAGAAGTAGAAACATGGCTTTTACCCTTGACGGCGTTGCAGTCAACCTGAGAAGACAAGATGTATGTGTGAAACGGTAATGGCCGGATTGTGTGTTGAAGAGAGCACCAACTGGAAGCCATAACTATGAAAGCCTTGAGCGAGCAGGTTGGACTCTAGCTGGTCTTAAAGAATGGCTTCATTGTGGCAGGCAGCCTGTTGCTGCACAGCTGAGTAGACAGCACAGGAGGGAGCAGAGCTCTCACGGACAGTCGTTCTGGTGGCGTAGCTTGGGAAAGGAGGTGACGGCCTCCTGCTCTGCAGCAGTCAGTTGGGCAGTAGCCATTCCAGCAAATTTCCCTGCCTCTCCATCTAAAGGAGCTGTTACTCAATGGATCCGTTGACCCACTGATCCATTTTTTTTAAATTATGTGGACTTTTTTCCTTACAGATATTGAGGTGAACACAGCCTATTGATTCATTTAAATTGTTTTATATAGTTGAGTTAGCAATCTGAACACCAAATGTGTGGGATGTTTATGAAATAATTTGGTGAATCATGAACCTAGAGAATAAGACCCATACTTCCTAGAGGAGTGTTGATGACGTTTAACAACTTGACTTCAATCCATACTGAAGTATGTAAGGGTGAAATGACATGAAGCCTGGGGTTTAACATATTTCAGCAAAGAAAAAGCAATATATATAGCAGTGTTGTATAATTTCAATATTTGTTGATTCTGAATGATGGATATATAGGGATTTATTTTACTATTCCATCTTTGTGTGTGTTTGAAATGTTTTATGATACGTTTTTCTTAAAAGATCAATTGATGGTTTGGAAAGATAATTCTGAGACTGGGCAAGATGCAGCCTGAAGTTAAGGGAGGTGGGTCCAGTTGAGGGGGTAGATGATGAGGAAATGAAGCAGAAGTTAGTGCTAAGACCCTCCAGCTGAGAAGAGCACTATTTACCAATTTATTCTACCCAACGCATGATGGAAATCATATCTGTCTTCCCAGAGAGATTTACCGGTTAAAAAAAGAATCTTTAGGAAATGGACTGTGCTACTTGCTCCAACCCACTTGTCCAAATGTGACACGTGGGAGTTAGAGAGAGAATCAGTCAAATGTGGAGTATCAGGGATTGTGCATTGGGAAGATAGTAGCACTGACTAAACAAGGAATGTGTACACACTTAATTGTTAAAGTACTTTTATACAGATTGTCTCAAACACGTAAGAGAAGCCATTCTCATGTATGTCTGTCCTCTAGAATTACTCTGGCATTCTCTTCTCTTATCTGCAGGCTAAAGAGAAAGAGGTTAGCAAATCAAGAAACACTGAAAAAGGAAAAGAAACACTTTTTTAAAGTGAGCCACTGTATTATAGCAGACAGAGCAAAGGAGCAAAAGTAAGAAAACTTAGCTTAGAATTCTTAGTTCTTCCACTTTGGAGTTGTGGGGTTGAGGACAAGTTATTTTTCTAAAATTCAGTTTTTGCCTCTATAAAATAGGGGTGCTAATAACTTCACAAGTCTGCTGGAAGGAATACACAGTGTAGTGAAGAGATTTTTCAAGTGTTTACTTGTGGCCATTATTTACACTGTAGATACTCTCTCCTCTAACTTCCCTTGTATGTACCACACAAGTCCTCAAATCCAAGAAGAGGAGGATAAATACACAAGATTACAAATTATGAGTTCTATAGAGACCCAACCAGATATGAGATGAGAGCCACATGGGAATGATAGGAAAATTAGAAGACCCTGGTTGGTGTCCCCCAAATGGAAGACAGCATACTAGAACAAGCCAGAAGGTTGGAGAGAGAAGAAGGAAGGTGTGGGAAACAGCCTCAAAAAGGAGAATGATATAAGGAAAAGCACTTCTTACTCCCAATGTTTCCTGTCCTGTGGAGGGAGTTTTTCTAAAGTAACACTCCTGGCCTCTCTCTGCCCTCTTACTTAGCTCCTCCACCAGATTACTAGAGGATGTATCTGATTAATGACTTTGGAATAAGACACAGGACAAACAACCTAGCCCTTTCCTCTTCCTTTCTCTTGTGACATCTGCCTACCTGCTGAGAGCGTGAGTTCTGGTCTGCTTATTACTGATAGCACTGCTGTAAATACAGCATGGGGACATGACAAAAATGGGCTTTCCAATACTGAAATCCAAGATTAGATAGAATTACCCCCATATTCCATAGATGCTAGAAAATTGTAGGCCTACCCCATAGAGGGCAAATCTCCATTCACAGCTAAGCTTACTAGATGCACCCCCCCCAATCTGCCATGAAATATATTTATACCATTGTAATATTATAAATGATGTTGATTGGTTGCAATATTCAAATCAACCTATAGACAAAGCACAGGTGATATATCCAGTTATAGCATAGAACATAAGTGCTATAAATCTTGATGATGTAAAAATAATGGTGTTACTGACCTATAGTGGGATGTAGAGGAGAGAGATAGTATCGTGTGCTGGATGTTTTTATTCCTCCAAATTCATATGTTGAATTCCTACCCCCCAATGTGAAGGTATTATGAGGTAGGGTCTTTGGGAGGGTCCACTACACTACAACTCTGCTTCTGTCCTGACATGATTTGAGGGACATCACAGATGGAGTCCCCAGACAAGCAGCTTAGCCCACATTCTAATTGCTCAACTGTCTCATCTTCCCTTACCTCCCCATATAAACCACCTTCCATAAATTATAAAGCTCTGGTAGATGTCATAGCTCTTTTTTTGGCTTACTTTTACAGTCTGGGTAATCTACCACAGTCCCTATTTCCTTTTACATACAGAGTATGGCACAAGTTCCCAATAACATATGGAGCAAATGTTGCCAGATCTTGGTGGTTGTTTTTTTTTTCAATCTGAGAGTATCTGAACTATCATCAGTTCAAGCCATTTATATTTATTTTAATTTGTGCTATGTTAGAACTTATGTTATCTTATTTTATACTTTTTATTTACTGTATTTTATTTTTGATATTCTATCTTCCACTCAGTAGGTAAAATTTTATTTGTCTGATGTGAAAATTGTACATTCTATTCTTATTCTTCTTGTTAGTACTCATTCTTATATTTATTTTGCCTTAAATTTCTTAAACTTATGAATGATCTATTTTTCCCTGAATAAGACAAGTTCTGTAACATACTCTAACTTTCCTTTGATCTCCCCTACCACATCCTGAATTTTCATGCTAATATCACCTAGAATTTTTGACTTCATTAAGGGTTGCTAGACACTTTTTAAAAATCTGGTTTTGTATGTAAAAAATACTTAGCTAAATTATTAAATCACTTATTATTCAAATATTTCTGTATCAAAATAAATGAATGTGGAAGAGTTGTGCATTATATGTTTGAATTTGAATTTGATGGAGACTTCTAATTTACTTGCCAGTCTACAAGGGCAATAAGCTAAGGATCTGAGGTATCAAAATAAAGGAAAATTTTATTAAAAGTGCTAAGTATGCAGATTTAAAAGGCACTATATCCCAGACAGAATAAATGAAATTAACCATCAACTATTCTGACAAATTCCTGAACATCAAGGATAATGAAAAATTTCTATAGCCTTTCAGACAAAAAATTTAGTTTCCTACTGAGGAACAAAGGCTTCACTTCAAAGTTTCACTTCAAAGTTCCACTTCAAAATTTTCTTGGGTACCACTAATGCCAGAAGACAATGAATCAAAGATCACAAGTTACATAGGTGAGAATGTGAGACTCAAGAATGTAATAACCTGATTAACTGCTGATCATTTACTTAGGCCACAGATATGTTCTCTCAGATATGTAAGAACTTATACACAGAGAAAATAATCAAAATTTAGAAGAGGAAATATGTGATATTTTAAAATGTGGTTATAATTTTAAAATAAATTTAAAATGGTATTCATTCTAAATAATAATTGAAAATATAGTTGCAAAATCAAATGCATATACTAAAAATAATTCAAAAGAGAAGGTTTGTAAAAATCACAATTTAATAAATGTAATCTGGACCCCAGATTATAGCAACAACATAGGTAGATGTGGAAGGGAGAGAGAAATCTATGCATATGGGACTGGGTCTTCGCCCTTTCTGACGTGAAATTTAAGGCAATTTGCATGATTTTTCTCATTACCTTAAGGTGGTAATTAATATGTCAAATAATAATCAAAATTTAAATGCTATTTAAAGATAACCCCCTTTCCCAACTCAGGCCTTTTACAAATTAACCCTCTGTGAGAAAAGTCTGTTTTGGCACTGCTATTGCTCCTCCCCATCTTCTAATATAGTTTTTTTAACTCAATTTTGTTGGAACTTAGAGGAGAAAAAGAAATCAGCACAAGAAAGAACTAACTCCATGAATAAATTTGAAGGGATGCCGATAAATAAAAATAAAGTTGCTTAGTGATTACATTCCATGGGTCATAGTTGTTCAATGTATGTAATGGTCCCACAATTACTCCCTTTGTTTTGTTTCCTGTTATCTCTCCAGTATCAAGAACTGCCTGGCACACCATAGGAACAGGGCAAATATTTGTAATAAATGAGGAAGTATATGATGCAAATAAGAAATACCCTAAAACAAAATGGCCAAGGTTAAAATACAAGGATGGGCCAAGATTTTCCAGCCAAGGGAAAATTAAAACAAAGCAGAGGAAGCAAGATAAACTGTATAGATTCGAAGTAAAAAAGAAATAAATAGTATAAAAGGCATCAGTCCACAATAAAAACGTATCGTTAAACTGCAAGCACTAAATAAAATATCTTTCAAATATAGAAAGTAATGAGGGGAATTCCCTGGTGGTCCAGTGGTTAGGACTCAGCGCTTTCACTGTGGAGGGCACCGTTTCAATCCCTGGTCGGGGAATTAAGGTCCCACAAGGGAACTAAGATCCCACAAGCCGTGAGGTGCAACCAAAGAAAAAAAAAGAAAGTAACTATTATTAAAAACAAAAGCAGAGGGCTTCCCTGGTGGCGCAGTGGTTGAGAGTCTGCCTGCCAATGCAGGGGACACGGGTTCGAGCCCTGGTCTGGGAAGATCCCACATGCTGCGGAGCGACTAGGCCCGTGAGCCACAACTACTGAGCCTGCGCGTCTGGAGCTTGTGCTCCGCAACAAGAGAGGCCGCGACAGTGAGAGGCCCGCGCACCGCGATGAAGAGTGGCCCCCGCTCGCCGCAACTAGAGAAAGCCCACGCACAGAAAAGACCCAGCACAGCCAAAAATAAATAAATAAATGAAATTTTAAAAAAATAAAAGCAGAAACAAAAAACATGCTATTCTAGAAGACCATTTTTAGCCTTTGACAGATCAAGTATGCAAAAATAAACCGTGACATAAAGCACTTGAAATACAGGAAACAAAGGAACCCTATAAAAAATACATAGCTCCTTGTTGTCATTTGCAGCAGCATAGATGGACCTAGAGATTAGCATACTAAGTGAAGTAAATCAGGCAGAGAAAAGCAAATAACATATGATATCACTTACGAGTGGAATCTAAAAAAACGATCCAAATGAACTTATTTACAAAACAGAAATAGACTCACAGACATGCAAAACAAATTTATGGTTACCAAAGGGGAAAGGGGGAGGGATAAATTAGGAGTTTAGGATGAACATATACCACTACTACATATAAAATAGGTAAATAATAAAGACTGCTGTATAGCTCAGGGAACTGTACTCAGTATCTTCTAATAATCTATAATGGAAAAGAATCTGAAAAAGAATATATATATATTTTTTAATAAATTTATTTATTTTATTTATTTATTTTTGGCTGCATTGGGTCTTTTTTGCCGTGCACAAGCTTTCTCTAGTTTCAGCAAACGGGGGCTACTCTTTGTTGAGGTGTGCGGGCTTCTCATTGTGGTGGCTTTTCTTGCTGCAGAGCACGGACTGTAGGTGCACAGGCTTCAGTAGTTGTGGCATGTGCGCTCAGTAGTTGCGGCTCATGGGCTCTAGAGCGCAGGCTCAGTAGTTGCGGCACACGGGCTTAGTTGCTCCGTGGCATGTGGGATCTTCCCGGACCAGGGCTCAAACCCGTGTCCCCTGCATTGGCAGGCGGATTCTTAGCCACTGCGCCACCCGGGAAACCCTGAAAAAGAAATATTTTTAAATCAATTTTTATTGGAAGATAGTTGATTTATAATGTTGTGTTAGTTGCTGCTATACAACAAAGTGAATCAGTTATACATATACATATATCCACTCCTTTTTAGATTCTATTCCCATATAGGTCATTACAGAGTACTGAGTAGGGTTCCCTGTGCTATACAGTAGGCTCTTATTAGTTATCTATTTTATATATAGTAGTGTGTATGTGTCAATCCCAATCTCCCAATTTATCTCTCCCCTCCCTTTTCCTCCTTGGTAACTGAAGTTTGTTTTCTACATCTGTGACTCTATTTCTGTTTTGTCACAGATAGGTTCATTTGTACCATTTTTTTAGATTCCACATGTAAGTGATATCATATATATATAACTGAATCACTTTCCTGTACAACTGAGACTAACACAACATTGTAAATTAACTATACTTCAATTAAAAAAAGATTTAGCTGGAAAAAATATATAGTTCCTTGGGGTTTTGATACATTTATAAAAATTGATAGTGTGCTATATTCACTAGGTTGGCATACCCAACAATCATTCTGAACTTTATTCCCTATCATAGTAGAGACCGGAAAACTGAAAAGGAACCTATCTGTAGGCTCTCTTGTGGCTGGGGGTGCCCTTGTGTTTCAGTTCTGGCCAAAGACACAGCATGAATCTCCTAGTGCTGCCTTGTTGCCTCCCTCTTCTTTCCTGCCGAGACCATACACAGAATGCCCAAGATGCTGCACCATCTCTACATATCAGCAGAGCAGGAGAAGAGAAAGAGCCTTGTTCCTTCATGGTTGTCCTGGACTTCCTACTGTGGACTTGTTCTAGGACACAAGTCAGCCCCTTACTCATTCAAGCCCATTGATTGGGTTTTCTGGCACTCACTGCTAAATATGATGCTAACTTACACAGCTACAAAGGAAACATTAACAAATACACCAACACAAAAACTTTCTGTACACAACCTCTTACTAAAATTCAAGAAAACTAGAAATAAGTAATAAGAGCTTTTAAATCAATTATAAAATTGAAAGCATTCTTCTCATTAATGACTGGCAAAGGAGGAAATAAGAATGCAAATATATATTTGGACTAAAATAAAATTAAGGTATTAAATTGAGAATTCTCAAGATATAATAAATTACCAATTCTGCTCCTTAGAATTCCTTTTCCACCCTTTCTGCTTTATTTTTTCCCTAAAATTTATCACTTTCTTGTATACTACATAATTTATTTTTAATTTATATCTTTTACTTAATTTCCACCTTCTCCTACTAAAATGTAGGCTTCATGAAGCCAGGAATTTTTGTCTGTTTTATTCAGTGTTGTATTCACAGCACTTGAAATATCACCTGGCTCACAGCAGACATTCAATAAAATTGTTGAATGAATTAATAATCCCTCTGAAGGGAAATGCTTAATCTTAATTGTTATTATTAAAATTATAAATGAAAATAAATAATCCAACTCAAGTTTAAAGAGATAAATTACAGTCAATTATCTAATAAATAAAATATCTAAAGCAGAGAAAAATAATAAAGATAAGCAGAAATTAATGAATTTTGAAAAGTAGGTTGTATAATTAAATGAAGAACTTCTTGGCAAAAAGATATAATAGACACATTTCTAGTAAATCTAATCAAGAAAAGTAGAAAATCAAAATGAAAAAAAACTCGGGACAAAAAAAAGCTATTATAACAGCTAGAAAAAAGAGTAATTAATGATGGTAGAGGTCTATTTATAAATCCCTGCCTATAAAATTTAGTCTTAAAAAATAATTTTCTGTGAAAATATAAATTTAATAAAATTGACTTAATAAAATCAACAAACTCTGAATAGAGCAATAATCACTCATAACCAAGAAATGGAAGGTTATCAAATCATTATTTTAAAAAATTAAAAGATTTCAGAAGGATTTTTTCAGTCAGTTCTTTCAAACTTTCAAGGAAATATGTCTCTTGTGCATAGAAAACTATTAAAGACCGTAGTAAAACATGAAATTGGTGTTAAATTTTATCAAGTGCCATTTCACCATCCATTGATGTTATTTTTCTCTGAGCCTATTGATTTGATTTATAGTGTTAATAAAAATTCTAATAATCATTGTTGCATTGTTGTAGTGGGGAAATCTTTTTCTATACTGTTGAATTCAGTTTGCTGGTCCAACGACACAATAGAAAATTAAACAGCCAATTAAAGGGCAGGGTCTAAGAAAGTTTTATGAAATGAGAAAATGCTTATGAAATAATGTTTTCTCCATTTTGCTTTGTTTTTTAAATTTATTTATTTATTTATTTTTGTCTGTGTCAGGTCTTTTTGTGTTTTACATCTTTATTGGAGTATAATTGCTTTACAATGGTGTGTTAGTTTCTGCTTTATAACAAAGTGAATCAGTTATACATATACATATGTTCCCATATCTCTTCCCTCTTGCGTCTCCCTCCCTCCCACCCTCCCTATCCCACCGCTCTAGGTGGTCACATAGCACCGAGCTGATCTCCCTGTGCTATGCGGCTGCTTCCCACTAGCTATCTGTTTTATGTTTGGTAGTGTATATGTGTCCCTGCCACTCTCTCACTTTGTCCCAGCTTACCCTTCCCCCTCCCCCTATCCTCAAGTCCATTCTCTAGTAGGTCTGTGTCTTTATTCCTGTCTTACCCCTAGGTTCTTCATGACATTTTTTTTTCTTAGATTCCATATATATGTGTTAGCATACGGTATTTGTCTTTCTCTTTCTGACTTACTTCACTCTGTATGACAGACTCTAGGTCCATCCACCTCATTACAAATAGCTCAATTTCGTTTCTTTTTATGGCTGAGTAATATTCCATTGCATATATGTGCCACATCTTCTTTATCCATTCATCTGATGATGGCTGCGTCAGGTCTTAATTGCAGCACTCAGGATATTTCGTTGCGGTGTGTGGGCTTCTCTATAGTTGTGGGGCACGGGCTTAGTTGTCCTGCAGCATGTGGGATCTGAGTTTGCCGACCAAGGATCGAGCCAGCGTCCTGTGTATTGGACGGTGGATTCTTAACTACTGGACCACCAGGGTCCAGTCCCTGAAATAATGTTTTCTTTAATCATTTTATTTCATCTAATTGTTTGAAAATTGTGTCTTTATTCTTCCAGTACAGCATTTCTCAACCTTAAATTCCACCTTGTCTGGAATTCCACTGTCATGTTGACTTTTAATATTTCTTACAGTGTGGTTTATTGATAACTGGTGGTCTCCAGGAGTCTATTAAATGGTCTGCCAGTAGTTTGACAGTTTTAGAGGAAAAAGTGATGAAACCATTTGTTCACATACATTTCCCCACTTTGAAATATTAGATTAATAATGATTTTCACAGAAATTTCATCCCTATCTAGTAACTGTTGTGTTTTTTAAAGGTCATGTCAGTTCATCTCAGCTAATATTAATAGCTTGAAATTCTTCTCAGTTAACTCATTTTGACATTATTTGCATATTTGCACATTTTCATTAATTAAAGGACCTAATCCAAAGGAGCTGGACAAGTTAGACCCCTTTCCTCTCTCCCTACTCAGCAGCTGGTAGGAAGCCCATTTGCCTCCAGATTAAAGTCATGACATCATCTACCCATCTTCTCTCTGTGCACTCTACGTGTGGAAGTTAGCATTTTTCTGCATTATTTGCATGACATTCACATATTTGCGTTATTTGCATGTTGTTTACATTTGGTATATATGCATTTTACTTTTTATGTTAGAGCTCAAGTTCAGCAAAATGGATCAGTGAGTCAAGAGTATTATATTAAATGGTAAGAGGGGTAAGAGTAGGAATGACAAGCTGATTCAAAGATGCGTCTGGAAATACTAAGGATCTAGAGGAGCCCAAACTATCTCAGTAAAGAATGGGATTTATTTTATGAATTTCAAAATATTTTTTATGATTTTGAATGACGTGCAGTATAGGTATCTTGAATAGCCTGAACCTGACACTTTAGGACTGAAATACGTAGAAAATAAGATACCAGAATTTTTAATATGATAAAGCAAATAGCACAAAATGGTAGAGCATTGGACCCTTTCCCATTACTTGAGCATTTTCTTCCCTTGTCCAAAAAGAGATTGACAATATTGGTCTGTTTAAAAACATACATCCAAATGCTACAACTTTTCACCTCATCTGAGAGGAAGAGGGGTCCAGCTTCCAATATGGCAGGGTGTACTGGTGGCTAGTCCACTGGAAGGGAGAGTTCCCTGCCCTTCTTTTATGCTAACATCTGGCTGTGTGTCCCTCCTGTCAGAGTGCCTACTGAACTCTATTATGATTTTATGCTAGGAGAACATACTGAAGTCTCTTCTTCCCTTTCCTCTTTCCTGCCCCTAATCATCAAGTTCCAAATGACTGCAACTCTCTCTGGACCCACAGCTCATGCTAGACCAGTACCAAGAATTACATTCACTTTGTTTAAAAAGAAATTGTTAGAACTTTAATCTGGAAGGTAACCAGCTTCCTTGCTACCTACTGCTCAGTATGGGGGAGAGAAAAGAGAGCCAGCTCCATCAGCTATAATTAATTATCCTGATCATTGCCCCAAACACCCTCCCCCTTTACGCTCTTTGTAGTGGTTGGGTCTGAGCTGGAGCTTGTCTGAGGCTTCCTGAGGAAGCAGCCTGACTCGTGTGAGGGTGCTCCTGTAAGTAGTTTGGGTGGTGTTTATTCTTCCCCTTTCTGCCCTAGCAGAGGGGAAAGAGGCCGCATAAAAGAGGTGAATGACGGTAAACACGGGAAGATGTAATTGACAAAGCAAGTTTCCTGAGGGTCTGGAAAGGATAGAATTGAGAACACAGGTAGGACAGGAATAGCATTACTTTTTCTTCTGCTGAATGAAGAGAAGAGAGGAAAGCAGGGAGCAAGGACAGCCTTAGAGAAATGATCACAGTGTCTTGTGTGTAATAGGGACTCAAATACTTACTGAATTCAATAGCTGTTAACTAGTGACACAAACTACCAGCTCCTAGTGAATAAGAAAAGGTGTCATTGAAACATGAGAGCCAGCAATCAGCCACAGGGAAATTTAATATAGATATTTAGAGCAGAACACTGGGCTGGATAGGCCATGGAGTTCACCTAATAGAGCAAATGGGATACTCAGTGGTCGCCTATTCTTTTAAATATGTTTACCAAATGCATCCCCATAGTCAACATACCAGGACTAACCTGTACCAGCAGCGCAAATGCCTTCCCACCTTTAAACATTTCTAAAAGATTAAGGAAGGAAACTAACAAGGATGGAGCTCTTAAGTGTCAGACTCTGTGGCAAATACCCTAATACACTGCAGTTTCATTTCGTTCCCCGCAGCACACGATTGAAGAAAGTGACTTAGAGAAATTAAGTACTTTGCCAAAATCATGGGTCGAGAAAGCAGAGCTGGAATTCAAACTCACCTGTGCCTCACTTAAAAGCCCGTTCTTTGTACATGTAACAATGCAAAAAAAAAAAAGTTTAATCTCCAGTAAATTAATTTCATGCCAGAAAGGGACCCTTCAAGTACCTAACAGAGACAATATCCAGCAGAAAAACAATGCCACTTAACCTCACTCTTTTCTGTACCTCTGTAAAATGTCATAGATTTGTGGGCATTTTCAGAAAACTGACAATTTTGTTAACAGAGCATAACTTTTTGTTCATGTCTAGACTTCCACTCTTCCGGTGAGAAAGCAATTTTAAAATGCCTCCTACAACAACGGAGGTCCTCTGTTATTTTCTGTTGTTAAAGCTCAGACAAACCTTGTTATTTTATTAGGTCATCGGGTGATTTATCTGTCTCCTCGGGGAGTGACTGTGGAAGGGGGAGTGATAGGGCACGTCAGGCCCCGAGTGGACTGAGCTCACCCATTAAGTTAGCCCATCTGCCCTGCCCTTGACAGTTATTAATGCTCCCGCCTCTTGCAGCTTCCAATACTTGTTCTTCTGGAGTGCCAATTCCAGATGTGGCTGTTACATCATGGCAGCACTTCCAGCCCAAACGTGCCAGTGGTTTCTGCGTCTTGGGCATAGTCTTGTTGGAACAGTTCCCTGGTTGGCCCCCTTCCAATGCATTGTCCAGGAAGCTCAAAGTGACCAGCATGAGCCAGTCATCCTCTGGAACAACCAGGACACCCCTGCTTGGGCAACTTCCAAGTTCAAATTGTTTCTCAGGAAGCAAAGCACTATGTGTTACTTACTCTCCATTTACCCAGCAGTTCTTGTTTTACCTTCATCAGCCTGGTGAACCCTACCAGCTGACTATTTGCCCACAATAACAGCCATTTCCTGCCACAGGCTAGGTGAATAGGGACAGTGAGAGATGTGATTTCCTTGTATCAGTCAGGTTCGCTTGGTTATGCCGTGGTAACAAATGACCTCCAAATCTCAGCAGCTTACAACAAAGGTTTACTTCTCATTCATATTATATGTTCACTGTGGGTTGGCCTCAGCTCTGTACCATGTCTTTTTTATTCCAGGACCCAGGCTAATGGAACAAACTCTCTGGGGAACATTAAGCTGGGGCAGAGGCAAATGAGCCATGACAAAACACAATCTCATTCTTAAAGCTTCTGTCCCCACTTCATCAACCAAGCAAGTAGTATGGCCACTCCCGATACCAGCAGAGAGGGAATGTGAAATCCTCCCTCAGGGAGCAGCACCCCATAGAGGGGCAGCAAACATTTTGAGTGTTAATACAATCTGCCACCCTCACTTTGATGGAGACCTGTCATGACATCACCAAGTTGCCTTGGAAGGAGCTCCATCTATGGACCCCAAGTCTCAAGACATCACAAGATTCTGCCAGGACAGCAGAGACCTGCTCATTTTCTCAGCCGTGCTCGCCACATTGAGTTCAGCTCCTCTGACATTGACAGGTGGCACTCATTTCTTAGAGACTCCCTCAGGTGAGTCAAGGTGTTGCTCCTGGTCTTTGTAATTCCTAGACTGTACAATCCAGTGCCTAAAGAGTCAGACTTCAACACCTGCCCAGCCCCCTGGGGCAGGGTGGCTAGAGAAACTCCTCCACTGGAGGCTACATCTGTGTCAGTGAAGGACACTCCACTCTGAGTCACTTGTTTTTACAGCCTGTCAGAGACCAAATTAGATTACTTTGAAGGAATACATTATGACCCATCTGTCCATTCAAATAAATCACTGACCTTTCTTTTTTTTGCCCTAGCAGAAGGGTGTTCAAAACAGTTGTCTCCATAATAAATCTTTTCCAGTTTAGTAGTATAAACGTTGTTGAGCTTGACGTTTTATGCTATGATTATTTCTGTATTAAAATGTATAGGACTTAAGAAGATACAGCTGTCCTCGGCAACATCAGACATATGAAATAAAGATGACTTAATGATTTGAATTATGTTAATATACAGAAAATGCTAATGCAGAAAGTTCTTTTTCTCAATATGATTATTCAAAATCTAGTAGTTGAAAACCATTTCAAAGGTGTTAATAATAGAATACTTTTAAATATACCATTTGGGGGCTCCATGCCCATAAGTTATATGTACACATATATATAATTTATGGAGTATCATGCATTTATTACTCATGTAAATCAGGGAGACAAAGAGAATTCACTTAAAAAGTGTCTCCCATGGTGATATAGTATAAATAGCCTCATAACTGCTGGATTATTATAGTTTTTTTTAAACTCACTTTAAAAACAAATGATATCCCTTCATCCAATAAATCTTTAGTCAGCACCAACCATGAATCAGGCACTGTTCTGGCTACCAGGGATAAAAATCCCAGCACTAGATAGATGCATTCCAATATTCACAATAGCCAAAACATGGAAGCAACCTAAGTGTCCATCGACAGAGGAATGGATAAAGAAGATGTGATACATATATTCAATGGAATATTACTCAGCCATTAAAAAGAATGAAATAATGCCATTTGCAGCAACATGGATGGACCTAGAGATTGTCATATTGAGTGAAGTAAGTCAGACAGAGAAAGACAAATATCATATCGCTTGTATGTGGAATCTAAAAAATGGTACAAATGAACTTATTTACAAAACGGAAATAGAGTTACAGATGTAGAAAACAAACTTATGGTTACCAGTGGGGAAAGGAGGGGCGGAGGGATAAATTGGGAGATTGGGATTGACCTGTACACACTACTATATATAAAATAGATAACTAATAAAGACCTACTGCATAGCACAGGAAACTCTTCTCAATACTCTGTAATGACCTATGTGGGAAAAGAATCTAAAAAAGAGTGGATATATGTATCTGTGTAACTGATTCACTTTGCTGTACAGCAGAAACTAACACAACATTTTAAATCAATTATACTCCAGGGGCTTCCCTGGTGGCACAATGGTTAAGAATCCACCTGCCAATGCAGGGGACGCGGATTCGAGCCCTGGTCTGGGAGCAACTAAGCCCGCAAGCCACAGTTACTGAGTCCGCATGCTACAACTACTGAAGCCCATGTGCCTAGAGCCTGTGCTCTGCAACAAGAGAAGCCACCGCAATGAGAAGCCCGTGCACCACAACGAAGAGTAGCCTCCGTTTGCTGCAACTAGAGAAAGCCACGCACAGCAACAAAGGTCCAACGCAGCCAAAAATAAATAATTAATTAATTTGTAAAAAAAGTATCTTGTCCCTATTTTTCTCAGTGTATTCTTTACAAAGATCCATATTATAAATTATCTCAGGACCAGGAAAATGTTTCTCTCTCCTGATGAACTAAGTTGTTTCCTTCTACTGGACAAGGAGAAGTATGTATTCTTTCATGTTTTCCTCTTGACATTTGGCTGACAGGAAACTCAGAGCCAGGTATCTTGCTAAATTGCTATGACTTTTTTCAAAAATATTTTATTAATATAATTTTCTTCTTCAGGTTCTCTGTGTTTGGCTTTTGTTTTATATGTTTTAGTTCATTGTGTTTATGATTTTCTTATGGAGATAGGTAGGCTGGAAATAAATATTACAATGCAATCTAATTAAAATATTTTGTTTTGATTTTGGTTAACTTTTCCTGGCTATATCTACAACATCAAAATGATCTATAAATTAGGAAAAATTTTGGTCTCTATGCTAACCTATTAAATAAACAATTTGACTGATTTTTCTTTTCCACTCAAGAGACCGTGTTTCTTCATTCATGAAAAGAGAAAACAATACTTCTGGGTAATTTATTATTGCCAGGATCTAATGCTCAGTACTGAGGGCTTAAAGATGAGTGTGGTATAGACCCTGTCCTCAAGCAATTTACCATCTTGAATCAAAGTTATTTTATCCCTTCAAACTTCTCATCCAGAACCAGCATTTATTTGTAGCTAAAAACTAATTTGCAAAAGAATAACTTTGAATTTTTTTTATTTTATTGGAATATAGTTGATTTATAATGTGTTATTTTCAAGTGTACAGCAAAGTGATTCAGTTATGCACATATAGTTTTTTCAGATTCTATTCTCATATAGGGTATCACAGAATATTGAGTAGAGTTCCCTGTGCTATGCAGTAGGTCCTTGTTGGTTATCTATTTTATATACAGTTGTGTGTGTATGTTAATCCATTTTTGAAAGCAAAATCAGTTTGCCCACTTAGTTCTGTTCTCTCATGCCGACAGATACTGAGATAAGAGAAATAAAAATTCTAAACATTCTACAACTGTAGCTTGCCCTCAAACAAACATGAGATTGTTTCTGAAATACTTCCTACAATAAGAATTACAGAAGCCAGCCAAGGCTCTCACAAGCTACTGAGGCCATGTGCTTCTGTTCTTGAGCCATCCTACTCCCTTCAACATCAAATCCTCTTAAAACATTTAAAATCAATATTTGGCTTAGAAGGCCTGAAATGTTTTCCCCTAACAGGTCAAGCTACCTTTTTATATCAGTCATAATTCCTAGCAAGTTTTGTAGCTTTCCAAGTTTGATAAATTATTTCATGCCATTGACTGTGCTAAAACTTTCCATCGAAGTTTTAAGACCTCCAAGTCACAGATATGACCAGCCCCAGCGAATCTCCAACTTCTATACCTTTCATTCATTTGACAAATATTTGCTAAGCACCTACAGTGTTCCACGCTCAATACTATGTGTGGGATATAAAATGGTAAACAAGACAGATATATCCTCTGCCATGAGCTGCATCTAACAGAGAACGCAAACAGTAAACGGATAATTCTAAATGTGCTGAAGGCAAGGATTTTTGTCTGTTTCCTTCATGGCTGTTATCTCCCATGAATATAATAATACCAGGCTCAATAAATATTGCTGGATGAATAGCATAAAAGAGGAAGCACAGAGCACTATTGGAGCATACTCCAGGGGGACCTCATCTAGTCTGGGGAGCTGAGGAGGGTCATCCTAAAGAAATGGCATTTCATCTGATATTTAAATGATAAGTTGAAGAGGAGAGGGAAGAGTGACATAGGTGGAAGAAAAACTTTGCTCAAAGACCCAGATGTAAAAGAACGGAAGTTTTAAAAGTGAATGAATAAATAAATGAATAGTCACCCAGAATGGGTGACATGGAAAGAGCACAGGGCAGAGTGACAAGAGATGAAAAGTTTGATATAAGTGCTAGCTCAGACAATCTCAACAAACAAATTAAGAACTGTGTACTTTATCAGGTACATGAACCCCAATGTTCATAGCAGCACTATTTACAACAGCCAAGACATGGAAGCAACCTTAGTGTCCATCAACAGATGAATGGATAAAGAAGATGTGGTACACATATACAATGGAATATTACTCAGCCACTAAAAAGAATGAAATAATGCCATTTGAAGGAACATGGATGGACCTAGAGATTATCATACTAAGTGAAGTAAGTCAGACAAAGACAAATATCATATGATATCACTTATAGGTGGAATCTAAAGTATGGTATAAATGAACTTATTTACAAAACAGAAACAGACTCACAGACATAAAGAACAAACCTATGGTTACCAAAGGGGAAAGGGCTGGGGAAAAGATAAATTAGGAGTTTGGGATTAGTAGATATGAACTATTATATATAAAATAGATAAATAACAAGGTCCTACTATATAGCACAGGGAATGATATTCAATATTCTGTAATAAACCGTAATGGAAAAGAATATGAAAATGAATATAAATATATATGTATAACTGAATCACTTTGCTGTACACTAGAAACTAACACAACATTGTAAATAAACTATACTTCAATTTTAAACGAAAAAAGAATTCTGTACTTTATCTTATAGGCAATGGAAAACCATTGATATGTCTCAAGTAGATGGGTGATGTGATCAGATTTGTATTTTTAAACGATCTCTCTAGGTATAGAGAGAAGTCCTTTTAGATGATGTTAAGGACATTCATTCTCATAATCTTTCTATTGCTCTACACTCTTTATCCCCCTTTCTGCCTGCTCTGTAGTGTTCGTCAAAATCCCATAAGCCTCCTGTGAACCCAAATTTCCCCCCAGACAGATCTTCACTCATCCATGTTTTTTCCTCCATGTACCTTTCATGATAAACATACCATGTCTTGATTTATCATACCATACATGTGTAATTTATATCCCAAGATTACCCTCTCTTCTGTGATGACTCGATAACTATTATATCCAAACAAGCAAATTTAAACTCCTCTGCACAATTCTGAGAAGACCCAGAAAATTCTCACATTCCTCTGTGGTTGTTCTCTTATGCAAAACTGCCGCTCCCCTAATTTCCTTAATCATTTCTGACAGCCTCATCATCACTTTTGTATGCTTCCCCAACAGTCTGCAGGTGCACATTGCCCCCAAACACAGACCTCCGTTCATTCCACAAAGCACAACTGAGGACTCTAGAACAGAGAAGACTTGCAGGGGAGCAAAAGCAGAGCCTCAATTTGGTTATCAGCTCTTTCTGTTAACATACCCTGTAAGTGGGGTCCTCTCTCTGCAGTCTCCTCCATAGCCCCCAGCCCGCTGCTATGTTGCTGGAACCAATGTGGGTTCAAATGGTTCTGATGAACCTAGGGGCAGGACAGGAATAAAGATGCAGACGTAGAGAATGGACATGAGGACACAGGAGGGGGAAGTGTAAGCTGAGACGAAGTGAGAGAGTCGCATTGACATATATACACTACCAAATGTAAAACAGATAGCTAGTGGGAAGCAGCTGCATCGCACAGGGAGATCAGCTCCGTGCTTTGTGACCACCTAGAGGGGTGGGATAGGGCGGGTGGGAGGGAGGTGCAAGAGGGAGGGGATATGGGGATAAATGTATACGTATAGCTGATTCACTTTGTTATACAGCAGAAACTAACACACCATTGTAAAGCAATTATACTCCAATAAATATGTTAAAAAAAAATGAGAGTCTGGCTCTTGCCCAACCTCTGCCTCTGTGTCTACAGCCCACACATTCCTTTCCCTTATGCCCAACCAGTGGGGGCTAAACCAGAAAGCCCCATAATAATCTGCAAGAATTTCCAACCCACGCAGAACGACAATACCTATTTACACTACTAGAGGAAGGAGTTACACTCCTCTGTGATTCAGCCTTTCCCTTCCTGACTAGCCTCTGGGATTTACTCAGCTTGGCAAACCAAAAGGCCCACTAAAATGATTTCTTCCAAGTTAAAAATGAACCTTCCTTTGAAAGACAATTCTGCTACATCCCCAGATACGGGGGCAGTTTTTGAAATAACATTTTTATTCACTTTATAGATGTACAAATATATTTGATGGGGAGAAAAATTATACATACACCCACACAGTGTTTCTCAAGTTTTCCAAACTATTATTCCTAACAAGTGAGAATTCCAGGAGGAACTGGGCATGTTATCTCAAAGCAGCCCATGGCAAGCATATTATTTCTTTGGAGTTTTGTATTTTATCTTCTAAAACTCACACACATTTTTGCATTCCACTTCATAATATGCCCATTTATTTCATATGTCACAATGGAATGAAATACGTTGAAACCCAGCCGTAGTGCTCTAAGTGGGACCCACAAAATTGTATCATATAAAATACAGAATTTTATCATCCTGAAATTGATGAAGCATCCTACAGAGCTAGAGTTCTGGGGTCCCCAAGTTATATACACATGAAGTTACATACACATTTGCATTATCGTGGGCATGACGTATCCTGGTACTTGTGTGTGTGTGTTTTTTTAATGCTCTGGGTTTTTTGGGGTTTTTTTTTTTTTGTTTTTGGCTGTTTTGGGTCTTCGTTGCTGTGCGCAGGCTTTCTCTAGTTGCGGCGAGCGGGGCTACTCTTTGTTGCGGTGTGCAGGCTTCTCATTGTGGTGGCTTCTCTTGCTGTGGAGCACGGGCTCTAGGTGCGAGGGCTTCAGTAGTTGCAGCTCGTGGGCTCAGTGGTTGTGGCTTTCAGGCTCTAGAGCACAGGCTCAGTAGTTGTGGCACACTGGCTTAGTTGCTCTGCGGCATGTGGGATCTGTCTGGACCAGGGATAGAACTCGTGTCCCCTGCATCGGCAGGCAGATTCTTAACCACTGCGCCTCCAGGGGAGTCCCCCTCATACTTTTTGCGAACACTGTAGTATGTGATTTATAACCCAAAAATGTGGTAAGGAATAAATATAAACTAATCAAGCTCCACTGCGATATGGATTTTTGGCACTTTTTAGAGCTCACTCACTAGCTAAGTGACTTGATCTATCCACCAACTTTGATAAGCATATGCTTTAACGTCTTGCCTTAACAGAATTAGAAATTACTGCATGTGATGAAAACTTTATGTCACTTTCAAAGAGTTGAAACCTTAAACACTCTCTTCACCCGTGTCTCCTAGAAAACAAGAATCTGAAGCAAAGATTAAGATGCTAACATTTTATATGAGAGGAATAAGCCATGAGCAACAAGGGTAACGGAAAAAGGGAAGTCAGGCAAGGCACAAAACATTGCTCTTAAAGCAGGTTCCTTATCTCAAGATCAGGATGATAATCCTGAAAGAGACTTATTGGATGGATCCACCCAGCACATGCAAACTCTCTGGAAGAGTAACAAGGAGAAACCATAATTCATGGGAGAGAGAAAAGAGGGAGAATTGATCTGCCTCCTATCTCGAAGGTTTATCTCAAAAGAATCTCACTCCCCCATGCTTCCATTTTCTGGGCAACTGCTCAGGTCAAGAGAGTCTACAGTGAGTGTTTTCATCTAAGTCCAGGGGTGGAGGGAATCCCAGTGCACGTGGAGCACTGAACAAGAAAATAAAGGAAGTCATCAAGGGACTCTGAGAAGGTACACAAAGTTGTATCCCCAAACAAGCAAGTTATACAAAAAGGTCAAAATTCTATCATATTCATCAATGAATTCTGTCATATTCTTCCTGATTCCAAGGTGAATGAACTTCATATAAAGCCTACATTATTGTTCCTCTAATTTGAACTCCCCAATCTATACAATTTTATAGCAGTTACTAGTTGGTAACCCCCAAACTTAGTATTTAATTACATTTCCTGCACAGTTTTCTAAGTGTTTGTGTAATACTTGTCCCTTCCATCATATTTTTGGTTGCTCCAAGTCAGGAACCAAAATAATATAATAGTTAAGCACATGGGCATTGAACAACTTGCTGACCATTTTTAGTTTCGGTTTCTTCATAAACTCATTTTTTTCTAAAGAATAAATGAGAAAATGCATGAGAAACACTTTGTAAATGCTTTGCACATAGCACTCAAGAACTATTTTGTATTGTTACTGTCATAACTTTTTAAATATTTATTTATTTATTTGACTGCACTGGGTATTAGTTGCGGCATGTGGGATCTAGTTCCCTGACCAGGAATTGAACCCAGGCCCCCTACAATGGGAGCACAGAGTCTTAGTCACTGGACCACCAGGGCAGTCCCTAATCATTATTAATAATTATTTTTCATACCATAAATCAATGAATAAAATATGGAACACACCATGAAAGTCCAATAAAATTTTTTATTGATTGATTGATCCATGTAGGCTATGCTTTTGTAAATAAAACATCTATATAAGAGGGAATAAAATACTTCTCTGGGTCTTTTTTGATTTATTTGTCAAATGAAGGAGTTAGATTAAATTATCTCCAAACCATAAAATTATGTATTTGTTAAAGGTATTTGTTGAAATATCCACTTGCAATCTCTTCTAGTTACTAGCAAACATAAGTACAACGTGTACAATTATGGAGAAATTATGAAAATAAACACAGGGTGTGTAAGATGTGATTCATGATGACGACACAGATGGTGCTCCACTTAGATATCAAACTGTCCTACTGAAATGGAACATGTACAAAACTAAACTCATCATCTTGCCCCATAAACCTTTTCTTTTTCTATCACAGTGAGAAGTACATCCATCCACCCAGGAGCTCATGGCAAAGACCAGAATATTGGTATTGACATTTCCTTTACTCTCAGCACATCTTGTTATTACTACAATCTGTGTATTTGAATACTTCAAATCCATCTCTATCAGCATCACCTAGTTCAAGCCACCATTGTCTCTCTCTTATAATAACACAATAATCTCCTAATTTTTTTTCCTACAATTATTCTTGAACCTTCTAACCCATTGTCCACACCCCCCAATATGCCCATTTAAAAACCAAATCTATTTACCCCCAAATCTATTTATTTATTCTAGGTTATAATCACTCAGTGTCCTCTGTGGTTGATTAGATTATTCTAGAAAGAAAATCCTCACTCCCTCTCCCACCTGTCTCCTTTAGAAGATTATATTTCATGCCCCCTTGATGTTGGGCATGGCCATGTGACTTACTTTGGCCAATGAGATGTTAGTCATGTGACAGCAGAAACTCTGCCTGTTGTTTGCTGCCAGGATGGCTCTTTTGTGCTTCTGCTATCACTATGAAAAGAGCTTCCTCAGGTAGCTACTTGCCCTTAGACCTATGCCCCAGAATGATCCATGTGGAGCAGAACCTCTTTAGCTAACCTTCAGACCTGCAGCCTCAAGCCAAGCCAACCCAACTGATATGTGTAAACAAGAAATAAATGCTTACTACCTCATGCTCCTGAGATTTGGTGGTTATTTGTTATGCCGCAATAGCTAACTGATACAACTTCATGTAAAATCAACTTTGAAATTCTTAATATGACCTGAAAGGCCTATTATGGGTCCCTTCAGCCCTGCCTTGTACCATGCTCCCTCTTCTTCCTTCCCTTACTGTACTCTAATCCCTCTTTCAGTTCTTCAAGTCCACCAAAGCCCTTTCCCAACCTGGAATCTCTACACATGTTGTTCTCTTGCCTGGGATGTTATTTCCCTTTCTTGGTCTAGCCAACCTCTACTCACCTGCAATCTATCCTTATATATCCCCACCTCAGGGAAACCAGCCCTAACTCTTACTCATCCAAATACCAGACTAGGAATCATCCCCATATTACATATTTTCACCTCACATTGTACATTTCTTCCATAACACTCATAAGAATTGTAATTTATTACTTCGGGGAATACTTATTTAATTTCTCTTACACTAAATAGCTCCATCATGTCAAGGACAATGTCAGTCTCATTTACTTCTGTTCCTTCATGACTAGTACATGCCAAACATGGTAAGTACTTGAATAGACAACTTGAGCCCCTCATATTTCTTTGATTAGAGAAGACTAAAATAGTATTTACACACTATTCATCTTATATCAAATAAAGTCAATAAAACTATCATATTTTAGAGCCCTTCAATTGCAGGTTGTTTTGCTTGAGCAGACAATTTTCATGTCTTTCTAGAATTCAGTTTATTTCTCCTATTCTTGTCACTATAATACATCTAAGTATGTCACGAGTCTGAAATGACAGACTTTTCCATGTTATATCTCTAGCAATAACATTTGACAAGTTGAATTATGATTCCCCATATGTAAAGAAATATATTAAATTATAATATGCCAGAGCTTTTTTTTTAATGCTAAGGAGATTTTTTAATTAAAATGTTGCTAAAGGAGAAAAGTAAAGTGAAAACATCTTGAGTCCAGAATTGTGATACAGGAGGAAGGGGCATACCAGGTACCATTTTTAAAAAATCAACCTGTTATCCCATATGTACCAGAAATTGTAATTGCAAGAAAAGAGGGGGGAGGGATGGGGAGTGGGGGAAGGGAAAGAAGGGGAAGAAGAAAGGAAGGAAAAAAGAGTTTTCCATATCATCAGCCCCTCTGGTTGAAACAATGGAACAGAAGCTCCTGTCTATAAAATAAGTAACCCTCATCAGGCTTCTAAAATAGCTGTTAAGGGGTTAACAAACAGTCTGAAGGCTGGAGCTCAGCCTGGACCACTCTCTGCTAAAGCAGCTGTGTAAGCAATAGACTCTGTAACCTTCAGAGCAGCTGTTAGGAGCAGCAGAGAGTGAGGGTCAGCCCATATGGGGAGAATAGGTCAAATCAGCATTTTTACCCAGAAAATTTCAAAGTAAACCTTCTTGCAGAGTTTTTTGATAGTATCTGCTATGGTATCTAACATCTGTTCTTTCATCACTATAAATCATTAGCAAACAAGATCAGGAAGATTAGATTTTATCAGGCTTCTCTTCTAGAGCAACCCACACAGAGGGGCCCCAAAGTATCTGTGTTTCTATACCTGAAGACAAAACAATTTGATAATAAACTGAGCTGAATCCTAAGGGTTGTTTGCATACATGGCTGGATTCTCTTAAGTAATTATGTGTGAGATACTTAACATTACACCCATGTAGTGAATGGTGTTCTGATCCACCTAAAATAATACCTGTTCCTGGAATGTGTTATTGCCTCTCCTTAGGCACATGATTAAAAGAAAAATTGCCATTTTCTTACAAATTCCAGCTGGTCACCACCATTCATTGGCCCAGGGATGCTTATCAGTGGGCCAAGTGGATTAATAAGAGTATCCCACACCCTGGACCCAATTTATTGGTCTGGGACAGGGTACCTGACATCTGTCGAGGTCATTCAAACTTTTCCTTAGGCTATAGTTTTTGTGTTTATTAACTTAGGACTAGAGAGATGTTTGGACCCTCCTCAGTGGTTCATTGGGGGAGGAATGAGGAGAAAAGCCACTGGCATCTGTTTCCTGCTGTGTCGTGAAAGGCAGCAACATGCAGAGAAGAGCAGAGAGAAGATAGACCAACCTAGTGGCTGCAAGTCCATGTTACTGTTACCGGGAAAACTAGCTGTGGTCCCGGCTTCTGTCACCTGCAACCCAAAGCTCTGACTCATATACACGGACATCAAGTAACAATTCAATACAAGATGAATAGTACGGTTGAGTGTATTGACTATATTTGAGAGACCCCAAATCAAGATGCTTAGTCTGAAAACGGATTTCTCATATTTGTGATTTTTCTATATCAAATTCTTACAGATGTGTAAATGCTCTGTCATATTTGTCAAATATTTAACGTGTCATCTTTTTTAAAAAGAATAAAATTGTGTGGTGGTGGGAAAACCCTGAAATAGCCAAGAAGTATGGGTGCCACGATCTGGGGTGCTGAAAGCAATAGACATCATATGGAAAGACAGAGAATTGGACTCCTCCATAAATGAAAACAATTCTGAATTGAAAAAAATGAGTTAAGCTACAGTACCTAAAATCTACATTAAGATTGTTATCATACTCCTATGGGTACCAGAACAAATATATGTTATCTGATTATTCCTGTGGAGAATTTCATATACAAAACTATGAAGAGAGAATATATTTATGATATTAAAATGCATCCAAATGCTCTCAAGCTCTAAGCAAAATAGCCAGGAGCTAGGAGTCCAAGACCGTTCCTCTACCCAGGCTGCGGCTAATCAAAAGTGTGAAAGAGGGGCTTCCCTGGTGGCGCAGTGGTTGAGAGTCCGCCTGCCGATGCAGGGAACACGGGTTCGTGCCCCGGTCCGGGAAGATCCCGCATGCGGCGGAGTCGCTGGGCCCGTGAGCCATGGCCGCTGAGCCTGCGCGTCCGGAGCCTGTGCTCCGCGGCGAGAGAGGCCATGGCGGTGAGAGGCCCGCGTACCGTAAAAAAAAAAAAAAAAAAAAAAAAAGTGTGAAAGAGGCAAAACTTGCTTTCAATGCTTTTGTCATGAGCACTAGATATGTGCATCTCCCAAATCTAACTGTGAACACATTTCTTAGGAAACTCTCCTAGCAAAACTCATTGCTCTGTGCTCTGGACTCCTATAAGATTTTGCTTCATGTTGAATCTCCCATACTGTATAGTATTTCTTCTTTCCCTGCTACATACAATACAAGCTTTTCAAGGGCAAAGATTGTTTTGAAAAACAGTAAGTATTAACCAAATTCATTGTTCTCCACTCAGAAGAGCTAAACTGAAAACATGAGTTAAAATTCAATCACTAAAATTACATTGAGATAAGCTGCTGTGTTTCTGTCCCCCAAGGACTAAAGCAGTGACTGACTGTTTTTTGACCATGATCCAAAGTAAGAAATACATTTTATTTTGTAACAGAGTAACACATGTACATAGATACATAAAACCAAAACAGAAGTTTCACAAAACATATTTTTTATTAAAACATGTGACAAGCTCTGACATCTAGTCCATTTTTAAAATTTTTAATAATAATGGTTGTGATCCGTTAAATCAATTTCATGACCCCTAATGAGTCATGACCCATAGTTTGAAAACATTGTTCTAATGAGAAGCTATGGCTTGGTGCATGTTTGTCAGAGAAGGTGAGAAAGCTGAGTGGAACTTGCAAACCAGGTGAAGCCTCAAATGGCCATCATGTCTATATGCCTACTTAAGTTATAGGTCACAGAATCATAAACTTATAGAAATATTAGCCCAGAAGCAAAATTTAGAAGGTTCGTTCTCCCACTGTCAAATACATTTAATCTACAAATTACAAAATCTGCATTAGGTAAGGGAAAGAAAAGCATGAAGGATTTATTCATTCCTTCAGTGATTTACTGAGCACTGTATTCTAAGTGTTGGTGTTATAGAGTTGAATAAAATATACAAAGTTCCTGTCCTCATGGAGTTTACCATCTAGTGAGGAAATAGAGAATAAACACACGTAAATTTAATGCAATGTCAGGCAGTGATAAATGCTTTGAAATAAAAATGAAACACAGTAAGTGGCTAGAAAGTGATGGGGAATGGCAGAGGGCTATAGACAGGGTGGTCCAGAAAGGCTTCTCTGTGAAGATGTATCAAGGAAAAGGTATTATACTTAGTGAAATAAGTCAGACAGAGGAAGACAAATACTGCATGTTATCACTTTTATGTGGAATCTAAAAAACAACAAAACAAACGAATATAATAAAACAGAAACAGACTCACAGATATAGAGAACAAACCCGTGGTTACCAGTGGGGAGAGGAAAGGGGGAGGGGCAAGATAGGGGAAGGGGATTGAGAGGTACAAACTACTCTGTATACAGATGACCAATAGGCACATGAAAGATGCTCAACATCGCTAATTATTAGCAAAGTGCAAATCAAAACTACAATAAGGTACCACCTCACACTGGTCAGGATGGTCATCATTAAAAAGTCTACAAATAACAATTGTTGGAGAGGATATGGAGAAAAGGGAACTCTTCCACACCGTTGGTGGGAATGTAAATTGGTGAAGCCACTATGGAAAACAGTATGGAGGTTCCTCAAAAAAGCAAAAATAAAGCTACCATATGATCCAGGAATCCCACTCTTGGGCATATATTCAGAGAAAACTCTAATTCGAAAAGATACATGCACCCTTATGTTCATAGCAGCACTATTTACAATAACTAAGACATGGAAACAACCTAAATGTCCATCAACAGATGAATGGATAAAGAAGATGTGGTGTGTGTATATATATATATATACACACACACACACACACACACACACACACACACACACACACACACACAATGGAATATTACTCAGCCATAAAAAGTGAAATAATGCTGTTTGCAGCAACATGGATGGACCTAGAGATTATTATACCAAGTGAAGTAAGTCAGAAACAAAAAGACAAATACCATATGATATCACTTATATGTGGAATCTAAAATACGACACAAATGAACTTATTTATGAAGCAGAAACAGACTCATAGACATAGAAAACAAACTTATGTTTACCAAAGGGGATGGGGGAGAGAGAAATTTGGAGTTTGGGTTTAGCAGATACAAACTATTATATATAAAATAGATAAACAACAAGGTCCTAGTGTATAGCACAGGGAACTATATTCAATATCCTGTAATAAACCATAATGGAAAAGAATATATGTGTGTGTGTGTGTGTGTGTGTATATATATATATATATATATATATATAACTGAATCACTTTGCTGTACACCAGAAACTAACACAACATTGTAAATCAACTATACTTCAATTTAAAAAAACTACTATGTATAAAATAAATAAGGTACAGGATATATTGTACAGGACAAGGAATATAGCCAATATTTTATAACTTTAAATGGAGTATAATCTATAAAAATACTGAATCACTATGTTGTACGCCCAAAACTAATATAATATTTTAAATCAACTATGGCTCAATAAAAATAAATAAATAAAACAAGTGACTCAATAATGAAAAAAAAAGAAGAGAAAGCGGCAAGTGCCGTAAATATGTTTGTGTGAAAGAAAGGGGGGTGTTAGGCAGGTGGCATAGTCGGTTGCTTTAGCAGTCACATCAGTGGTATAGATGGGCACAACCACGGGGCCATCTGGAAGATATAGGCGGTCATGATGGTAATTTCTCTTTCCCTCCTCTTCCACCACACCAGCCACAACCATGTGGACCTTGACCCAAGGTATCCTGGATTTGGGATTGGTTTCAATAACTGCATAGAAAATAAGGACTATATCTTGTTACGGGTTGAATCGTGTCCTCCTCCAAATTTATATGTTGAGGTCTTAACCCCTAATACCTCAGAATATGACCTTATTTAAAAATAGGGTCATTGAAGATGTAATGAGTCAAGATGAGATCCTACTGGAGTAGGTTGGACCCCTAATTCAATATGACTGGTGTCCTTACAAAAGGGGCAAATCTGGACACAGATACACATTCAGGGAGAACACCATGTGAACATGAAGACGATCACCTAAAACCAAGCAGAGAGGACTGGAACAGCTCTTTCCCTCATAGGCCTCAGAAGGAACCAACGCTACCAACACCTTGAGGTTAGACTTCCAGCATCCAGAATTGCTAGACAATACATTTCTCTTTAAGCCACCCAGCCTGTGGTACTTTGTTATGGCAGCGCTTTCAAACTGATACATCTCCCCCTGGGGAGGAGTTGAGTGTATTCTATATGCAGTAAGATGGAATTGTGGCACCTGTGGCAGACTGCTAGTTGACCTACTTCCATAGTAAACATATCCCCACTTTTTACCTGAGCCAAACTATGCACATTTCCCAGTCTCCAGTGACGCTAGGTTTGGCCAGATCACTGAGTTCTGGCCAATGAGCCATAATCAGATGTATCTGGTGGCGGCTTCCAGCAGTCTTCCTTAATAGATAGCTGACAGCTGTCCTTTGCCCGTTTTTCTGCATCCTTTCTTCCTGTCTGGGGACTGAAATGCAGATGTGATAACTGTATTTAAATCAAGAGTGACATCATGACATCAGGAGTGGCAGCCATGAGGGATGAAGAGCAGTGTAAAAGGAGTGAGTAATTAAAAGCTTTGTGGAGCAAAGTCATCGTACAGCAGTGGACTGCCCACATTTGGACTTAAACATGAGAAAGTAGTGGTCTTTTATCTTGTCTAAACCATTGTCTTTGGTGGAGGATGGGGGGAGGGTTTATTTTTACTTGCTGTTGAATCTAATCTTAACCAATAGAAGCGTGCAGAGTGAAAATAGAAGAAAAACAGAACCCAAGGGAGGATTTTAGCTACAAGGGGGGGGGGGAATCAGATGGAGAAGGAATAATCACAGAGATAGGAGGAAAACCAGGAGAAAATTGTATCTGAAAAGCTAAAGGAATATCTAAAAGTAGAGGTAAACAATGCGTTAGATGTTACTGCATCAACTGCTGTAAGAACCAAGAAATATCACGTGGTAGGTCTGTGCTTCTCCAGCTTTAATGTGTGAAGGAATTAGTTGGTGTCTTGTTAACACGCAGAATATGATTCAGGCGGTCTGGGGCAGGGCGGTTCAAACAAGCTCCCAGGTAATGTCAACGCTGCTGGTACACTTGGAAGGCAAAGATTTAGGCCAGAGCGCTTCTCATAGTGTGGTTCCTGAGTGGGCAGCGTCTGCATCACCAGGGAACTTGTTTAAAATGAACATTTTTTAGCCCCACCCCAGACCTCCTGGATCAGAAACCTTATGGGTGGGGTGCAGACATCTGTTTTAACAAACCTCTCATGTGAATCTTTTTTTTAAATGTTTAATTGGAATATATAGTTTATTTAAAATGTTGCATTAGTTTCTGCTGTACAGCAAAGTGAATCAGTTATACGTAAACATATATCCACTCTTTTTGAGATTCTTTTTCCATATAGGTCATTACAGAGTATTGAGAAGAGTTCCCCGTGCTATACAGTAGGTCCTTATTAGTTATCTGTATTGTATATAGTAGTGTTGTGTCAGTCCCAATCTCCCAATTTATCCCTCCCCCTCCCTTCCCCCCGATAACCATAAGTTAGCTTTTTACATCTGTGACTCTATTTCTGTTTTGTAAGTAAGTTCATTTGTCCCATTTTTTTAGATTCCACATATAAGCATCATGAGAAATGCAATCCAAAAAACTACAGTAGATACACACACACACACAAAAAAAAGAAAAAGCAACCCAAAAACTAAAGATGGTCATCAAACCACAAGAGAAGAGAACAGAAGAGGAAGGGAAGAAAAAAGACCTACAAAAACAAACCCAAAACAATTAAGAAAATGACAATAGGAACATACATGTCGATAATCATCTTAAATGTAAATGGATTAAATGCTCCAACCAAAAGACATAGGCTAGCTGAATGGATATAAAAACAAGACCCATATATATGCTGTCTACAAGAGACCCACTACAGACGTAGGGACCCATACAGACTGAAAGTGAGGGGATGGAAAAAAGGTATTCCATGCAAATGGAAATCAAAAGAAAGCTCTCATGTGACTCTGATAAAAGTCTGACAGCCACAGGTGACAGCAATAATAGTAATAGTCATGATGACAACCACAGACACTGATCACCAGCTGTGGGCCAGGACTTCTGACACTTTCTTACATCATCTTATTTTTTCATCACAACAATCTATTTGATCAATAAGGAAACTAAGACTGAGAGAAGTTAAATACTTGGCCAAGGTCACACAACCAGCCAGTGGTGGACCCAAGAAACCACGTCTGTCTGACGTCACGGCCCATTCTCGGGCCACTTTACCAACTCACCTTCGAGGGTCATCAGTGATATAATCATAAACAATTTCAGCAGGATATCAAGACAGAAGCCAGACTGCAGTGCCTTTGGAAGGGAGGAAGTAGGAAAAGTGAGTGCAAAATACTTTTTCAAAAACTTTGACTTTGAAGCAAAGAAGAGAAATACAACGAAAACCAGGAGGTAAGGAGAGTGGGTGTGCGCTTGCTTGTTTTTTAAAAGAAATACTCAGAGATAACAGAGGAAGAGAGAGTTTCAAGAGATAGAAATGTGTTAGAGATTTCAAAACATCAGATTTGAGCACAGTCAGGAAAGGATGGATGAGGAAAAAAAGATTATTGATTATGTTATGAATGCTTTGAGGAAATAAGGTATTTATCCAGGAAAGGGGAGAGACTTAGGCAGAATATAATAGTGAACTTTGAGTATCTAGTGGGCTACTATACAGAAGGGAAACAAATTTATTTTTATAGCTCCAGAGAGTGGACCAAGGCATGGAAGTTCCAGGGGATAGATTTCACCTTAAAATGACAAAGAACAGCCTAATGATTCAAGTTATTTGAAAGCAGAATGACTTGCCCTTTGAGATGGTAATTTACGTATTACTGAAAGCATTTAGGGAAAAGGTATTTGACATCCATGAGGCAAGTTGTGTAAGGGATTCCTGTGAACTCATTGGGAGTTTTAACTGTGCGAAAATTCTGCGCTGTGTCCCTGCACTGCCTTTTCCTTTGGTAAATCAATGAAGTATAATACTGCTTACGGTAAGAAAGATTTTCTTTGTGTAGTTTACATCTTGAAGGCTCCCTGCTATAATTTATAAGTCATGGATGTGTAAAATAGGTGATTGCCTACATCTCTGACACTATTAAAACAATTCATGTATTTGAAGTAATTTAAGTCACCATTCAGACTTCACATCAGGGATTTTAAATTTTCACTTTTTTAATAAATCCTTTATCTAAGCCTCCACTCACTTTTCTCTTCAAGATTATTTTGACTATTTAGACAAGTGACTGGATTTTTTATCACACTAAATTGGAGTCCCTTCATCATATATTTTCAGCATTCCTCCCTTTAGCAGATTTTGTTCAGAGCGTTCTGCAAACATCACCGTGACTGAAAAGGCAGAATGTCTCTTCTCCCATAAGATAGACATCATTATTTCCAAAGCAGAGGAAATTATATTTCGATGAATTTATGAAAAGAAAACCACAAACCCCAGCACATCTCAACAGATCCCAAATCGACCCTGCAGAGGTTGATCTGTTCTTTTTTCTCCTAGCCTAGAGACAGTGGCATGACCTAAACACTTCCTGGTCACCCCACTGTGGACCACCAAGCCATAGAAAACGGAGCCAGAACTAAAGCCCTCTGCCCTCCGAGATGAACACAATTCACCAAACTAAGTGATGGCTTTTTTGCCCACTGATAAAAGGGCAGAACAAAGGCATCTGGGGGGGTGCTGGAGAGTGATACCATCGTTGCACCTGTTGTGAAGAACAGTTGATCCCCAGACCATATTGTAGATTACAATCAAGAGCTGGCATTAACAGGATTGCTATTTCCTCTTGGGTTCAAATTCATTGCTGTAGCAAGTGCTCTGTGAAACTTGATTTAAACTTACATTTTGCCAAGTTTTAAGTCATCAGAACCCTCCATCTCTTAGCATAAACTGAGGAAATAGGGCATTGACGTTTTGTTCTTGGCTTGTGAATTTGGAAAGGTTACACTCGGGTTTTTAACTCAAATCACAATATGTGGGTTTGCTTTTGAGCAGAATGTCTTTTCTTTCACATACCTTGGTAATATTTTGTAGAATACAGTCATTAATATATAATTATATATATGCATATGTATATATGTGTGAGTATATGTGTATATATATGGCTATATATGTGAAATTTTGGACACATCACTGAAGTGTCAAATTGAAAGTGGCAATTCCACTGGACATATTGTCACATGATATTTGCAAGCACATATATTATTAGGAACATGTCAGGCGAGAATGACAAGAACATATACCAAATGCAGTCCATTCCTTTGAAATAGTTTAAAGAGAAACAATGTTTTTATATGGCAGTTTTATATTCCCCATATATGCATTCTTCTCACTAGCGTGAAGGTCAATAAAATTTACAAACAGTATCGTCTAGAAAGGCAGAATTCTAAGATTCTAGGGTGTCCCTTGAAAATAATTTGCTGGTGGTACATACTGCAACATATTTCAAAAGCTACTATTCTAATTTTTCTCACCTTTTTTCTTTTTTTTTAGTCTTTATTTCTTACTTTGAATATGGCTCTGGCTACGACTTCCTGTACATTTTTTAATAGAGTGATGTGAGAATATATCCTTAATTTTTTTGTTTAACATCTTTATTGGAGTATAACTGCTTTACATTGTTGTGTTAGTTGCCGCTGTATAACAAAGTGAATCAGCTATAAGTATACATATATCCCCATATCTCCTCCCTCTTACATCTCCCTCCCACCCTCCCTATCCCACCCCTCTAGGTGGTCACAAAGCACTGAGCTGATCTCCCTGTGCTATGTGGCTGCTTCCCACTAGCTATCTATTTTAAGTTTGGAAATGTATATATGTCCATGCCTCTCTCTCACTTCGTCCCAGCTTACCCTTCTTTTCTCACCTTTTAAAGCATCAAGTAATCCTCAAATGGGCCTTTTAAATTTATTTGTAAAACAATCATGCCATTTTAGTTAACTCCGAAGAATTTTTGATAGGGTCATCATTCCTAAAAATATTTGGAAGAACTAGTTTGAAAACTAGTGTAAAATATGTACAAGACGATTTCTTTCTGATTCAGCTCCTGAGCTGTTCTGTGAATCAGTCCATTTATTCTATTTCTTCTTCTGAGGGAAAGGAAGGGAGGAAGGGAAGAACATTTCTGTCCTCTGCCTTTGGAAGTAGGACTATTGAGGGTAGACCACTAGGAGGCAGTACAGAACTGGGAATCAGGAGCCTTGAGTTCGGTCTACTCATCACCAACTCATCACTGCTCCTTGATCGTCATCTAAACTTGGACCTTCGGTTTCCTCATCAGAGCCATGCCAGGATTTTGATGTATCTATTGTTGTTGTTTTAGGATTTTGTTGAGACAACAACCCAGTTGGAGAGCTTGAAGTGCTGGGGGACCTGGGCTGGGAGCCCAAAGGTGGGCCAGCAAGGGTCTATTTGAAGAAACATGGACCCTCCTGGGGATGCTCCATTCCAAGGCTCAAGGTCTGGGTCCAAGCGCAATAGGAGGGTAGGCAAGGTGAGGGACTTTGAGTACAGGAGTGTTGTGCTACTTCCCCTTACATCTAACGTGGGATATGATGTGGTCAATTTTATCTGCAGGGCAGATAAATGTCCATCTGTTAATTTGTAAGAAGACATGAACATCTCAGGGATCAGAACCCTCATATCTCTGTGATCAGAGCATTCTCTCTCTTTGGGCAGGCTGACACAAAAAGCAAGCAGCAACCAGAAGGTTGCAGGGTAACAACTGTTGAATAGTATCTGGGTATGATGCATCTGTCTCCCACAGACAGACTTGGTGAGACCAGAACATATGAAGTCCGATAGCTAAAGCCCCCTCTCTGCTCTTGGTATGCCATACGCAAATGCTGCCCACAAATGCTGTTTTTTGACATTAGTTTTTCCCACAGGCTTGGGAAAACAGTGGTTACGTGTCTAAAAAGAATCCGAAAACATGATCCCTGATTTCCATTCTGCGTTAGTATTCGTGATTTTGTGGTATCACCAAGCAGTAGCACAGCTGAATGATAAAGGAGTTCTGACCAGACTGCCTGGGGTCTGATCTTGATGTTGTGGCTTGCTATGCCAGCTGGGAAGATTACTTCATCTCTCTGTGACTCCACCTTCTTCATCTCTAAAATGGGGAGAATAGTATCTGTGTTCCAAAATTCTCATCAGAATTAAATGAGTTAACACACAAAGCATTTGACATGGTGCCTGCCACATAGTGAGTCCCTCAATTTTAACTCTTTTGAGATTGTACTTACCTGTTTTCTTTGTAATTTTTTTGTGGCCTTAATGAGTCTAATAGAAAGTAATGATTTGCTGTGTTTCATAACAAGATGTGTTATCATACAGTCAAGTATTTAATATATACATGCTGATTAGTTAGTTGACATAGCCAGTTTTTTAGTAGAAGTATTTAATATATATAGGCTGATTACTTGGTTGACATAGCTAATTTTTTAACTGTGGTATTACTATTACTGTTATCATTGTAATGAATTACAATGCTAAAATAAAACTTCTTTTTAAATTAATGAGCATGTATTCCTTAGGCACAAAGAAAATAGATAGCTACTCCTGATTGAAGTCTTTTTCAACTAGATCCGTGGCCTTCAAAGGGATACAATCTATTGATCACTTCAAGACAAAGACACCAGAAAAAGAAAGCCCTGGGGCCTGTTTTGCATGCATTAGCAAAGTCCAAGGTGAGCTTTCTGTAGAAGTGTGTCAGGGTGTATGTATGTACTATCTCATTCCCATTCCCGCTGTAGGGTCAGAGTAATTAAGGAAAACAAATAATTGCTAAGTACTGGGTAAAAGCTGTGAAATAAAAATAGTGAACAATTTAAACCACAAACATGGAACTCATTTAGCCATTCTAAGTATACGCAACTGGGTTTGCTTCTTTCACAGTTGTTTTTGAATCATTTAATTCATATAAAATATATTATCCCAAGCAATTTTTTAATCTCATCTTTTAAGGGTTTAAGACTTAATAAGCAGCAAGCTAAAATGTGGTGAAATATGTAAATCATTTGTACAAATAATCGATATGAGGATTTATTAGAGACTATAATAGCCAGTGTAACACTTAATCTTGAGTAAATGAATAATTTGTGAAGGACTTCATGACTTTTCAAGAAATTTATAATCATACATTTAGATTTAGATCCATGCCTTGGGTAATTTCAGGATATGAAAGAGTAAAAATATTATAGGATGAATTCTTGAAATTTGGGACATAAAAAGCATGATTGATGCTGTGAAATCATTGTTTTAATTATACTTTATTTACCTGTTGGATTATGTAAGTGAAATAATTCCCTTATTCTATTTCTTGGCCCAAACCAGGACTATGCATATCTGAAACAAAGAACTGCTTAACTGACAGCTCAAGACCTCCATGGCTCCTGACTGATCAATTACCTGAACAGCTCTCAACCCCACTTAGAAAATATATAGGAGGCTTAGGACCGGATGGTGTCCCCTGGGTGATGCCAAGGAATCCTGTGGGCCCTGTTCTGGGTCACAGCCTCAAACACAATATTGAGTTGGGAAGAAGCGTGCAGAGAAGTCAGACTTCCTCTTAGCTTTCTTTCCCAGAAAATGCCTAGGGACATTTTCCCTGTTAAGGCTCTCACTATTATCTTTATTATTAATGCTAAAAATAGTAAAGACTATGTTGAGAATTACAATCGTTGTGATGAGGCTAATAATGACTAATACTAATCAAAAGTCTCTTCTGGTCAAGTCTTTCCCTAGTATTTTACAGATATTGTTACATTTAATTTTCAGAACAACTCTGTGAAGTCATCTTTCTTATTATACAGATGAGAAAACTGAGGCCCAGAGGATTAAAAAAAAAAAAAAAAAACTTGCTTACAATCATACAGCAATTAAGTGGCATAACCAGTATTGGAATTTTGGATTGATTCCAGAGCCTAGTTTCTTAAACTAGTAGTTTGGGGCTTTCTTATCTTAAATCTCAGTAGGGAAATTAGTTGCATGACACATGCCAACAAGAGAAGCTCAGATTTCTAAAAATCTCATTAGATTTCTTCTTAAATTTCCCCTTTGGTCAATCTTGACTTCTTTGGGGCAGTTATGTGTGTATAGCTAGCCCTCCTAGCTCACCTACTTTTATGCTCTGCTAAACTTTTTATCCCTTTAGGATTTACATCCCAACCTATCAGAGGGGAAGGAGGGAACCTAGAAGAGGTAGAAGATAGATCAGTTAATCATGTTACTGTAACAGTTTTGGGTACAGCTGAGAGACTTAGAAACTAAAATACAAAATTAAGCTTCAGGATTATCAACTTCTTTAGTCCTTCACTCATCTGGGTATAATGAGATGAGTCAGACAGACAGTAGCCAAATCCCACTTACAGTTGTGATGTAAGCATTATGAGGAAAAACTTCATATATTACACTTCTGCCATTTGTGCCCTAAGAACATGTTTTCTTTTTAAGAATGAAATTCTGTAAGTACAATTTATGAATTATGGTTTAATTGCTATGAAATCACAGTTTTCCAGTTTCTTAGTATTGACTCAATTTTTTAAAGTGTTTGTAAAGGCAAGCTAATATATAATTGCTTTCATATCTATTTTTTCCTATTGTCTTGCTTTTCTATTCAATATGATTTTGTAGAAATTAGTAGTATTAATAACAGAAAGAAATACAAACAAATGAGAGCCTGTAATTATATTTAGAGAAGACAATCCACAGTTTCCCTTAATACTTCTTTCTTGAATTTTTAGGGTTCATTGAAGGAATTACACTCTAATATCTAAATACTATTCTTATGTGTGTTTCGTTTCTTCCTGTTCCATCCCCGTAGAGATAGAAAATAATTTGTCACAGGGCCAGGAAAGGGTTAACTTATAGGCTATGAAATGTGCTGTGCTTTATATATATGAAGAAGACCTAGAAATCAAATTTTAATAGGCCTCCAGTTTTGGACAGCAATCAAAGATTTTCTCTATAGCAACAATTACACACACCACTGATCTGAGATCAAATATTCATGTCTTCCCCCACATGCTAGAGAACTAGCATTTTGTTAGTTACTGTTATTACCAGGGCAATTCAATAGAGGGCAAAAGAGACTAAAAATGTCAGTTCACAGTGGAAATTCTAAGAGAAAGCAATAACAAGCCTGGAAAAGGTTGAGCACAATTGGAAACGAGTCTAAACTGAAATAAAGTACAGTATTTGAGTAGATTTTTTAAGACTATAATTTTAACTTCTACTAAAGGACTGTTGTTTTGCCTATCATTGAAACACACATAAAAGCAGACAGAGAAGCCTGATGTTAGCAGGAAACAAAAGCTCTTCCTCATTTCCTAAAAGTACTTTCTTTTCTAGAAGTGTATTGTTTGGAGAAGACTCTTCCATTATGCCTTGGAGAAAATGTAGACATTTTTTAAAAAATGAAATATAAATTATACTTTACTTTGGAAAAACTTTGTCTCCTTTGGTGTCTAACATAGAAAGCAGTAAAGGAGTAAATTCTGCTCATGCAGGACCCCATTAAACAATACCAATAACTCATCCACCTTAAAGAACAAGAACTTTCTTCACATTGCCACTATCATCACCACCACCATGATTACAACATTACCAATTGCTACACTGTAATATCTTTGGAGATGCAATCTTGCAGCCAACTGCACATACTTTTCAGGAACTGTTACAGATTTAGAGCTGTCCATGAAGAGTTTATGATTTAGGAACTTACATTAAAGTATTATATTACCATTCTTACATGACTTTATTTTCTGTTCACATTTTTGGTGATTTTATTTGGTTCCAGGGAATCTGTGAAATTCTGTTATTTCTTCTTACTTGCCTCCAAATATACAACCCAATAAGACTCCCTAGGAACTCTTCAGTCTCCACTGGGGCTTCTAAACTAGTAATAGTGGTGCCCGGCCCACCAGTCTGTCAGCACCAGTCCTGGGACGCTTCAGGTCAAAGAACTAGCCAGACAGGGACACGACCCCATCCACCAGCTGGCCAGCTGCCTTAAGACCCCCTGAGGCCACAGCTACCCAGGACACAGCCATACTCACCAGAGGACCCAGAGGTCCACCAGAGGACCCAGAACATGGCCCTGCTTACCAGGGGTTGACAGTCAACTCCAGGACCCACAGGGCCCTGCAGCCAGAGACCCTGGAATTAGGCCCCACCCACTAGTGGGGCAGCACTAGCCCTAGGACCAGTCTCACCACCAGTGGACAGGCATCAGCCCCAAGAATCCCTGAGTCCCAGCCCCACCCCTGCCCACCAGCAGGCTTACACATCAACTCCAGATCTAAAGACACACAGAGACTGAAAGTGAGGGGATGGAAAAAGGTATTCTATGCAAATGGAAATGAAAAGAAAGCCAGGGTAGTAATACTTATATCAGACAAAATAGACTTTAAAACAAAGACTGTAACAATAGAGAAAAGGACATTACATAATGTCTAAGTGGTCAGTATATGGAGATATAACAATTGTACACATATATGCACCAACTTAGGAGCACCTAAATAGATAAAGCAAATATTAACAGACAAAAAGAAACTGACAATGACACAATAATAGCAGGGGACTTTAGCACCCCCCACTTACATTAATGGACCCATCATCCAGAGAATCAATAAGAAAACACTGACCTTAAATGACACATTATATCAGATGTACTTAATAGGTATATATAGAACATTCCATACAAAAGTAGCAAATATATTCTTTTCACGTGCACAGGGAACATTCTCCAGGATTGATCACATGCTAGACCACAAAACAAGGCTCAACAAATTTAAGAAAATTGAAATCATATCAAGCATTTTTTCCAACCAACACTGTGAGACTAGAAGCCAACTACAGGGAAAAAAAACTGCAAAAAACACAAACACGTGGAGGCTAAACAATATGCTTCTAGACAATCAATGAATCACTGAAGAAATCAAAGAAGAAATTTAAAAAAATAACAGGAGGCAAATGAAAATGAAAACACAGTGATCTAAAATCTATGGGACTCAGCAAAAGCAGTTCTAAGAGGGAAGTTTATAGTGATACAGGCCTACCTTAGGAAACAAAAAAAATCTCAAACAACCTAACCTTATACCTAAAGGAACCAGAAAAAGAAGAACAAATAAAACCCAAATTAGTAGAAGGAGAGAATTCATAAAGATCAGAGCAGAAATAAATGAAATAAAGACTGAAAAACAAATAGAAAAGATCATTAAAATGAAGAGCTGCTTCTCTGAAAAGATAAGCAAAATTGATAAATCTTTAGCCACACTCATCAAGAAAGAAACAGAGAGAGCCCAAATCAATAAAATCAGAAATGAAAAAGAAGTTACAGCCAACACCACGGAAATAGGAACGATCATAATAGATTAATAGGAACAATTATATGCCCAAAAAATGGACAATGTGGAAGAAATGGGCAAATTCCTAGAAATGTACAGTCTCCAAGACTGCAACTGAAAGAAATAGAAAGCATGAACAGACCAATTACCAGTAAGGAAATTGAATCAGTAATTTAAAAAAACTCCCAACACATAGGCCAGCTATCGCAGAAGCCATTCACTTTTTAAGAGACTACTCTGGCTGTGGAGAATGCAGCGTAGTAAGACAAGAATAGAAGCAGGAGTTACTGATAATATCCTTGTAAGAGTTGGTTCTTGCCTGAACTATGGTGGTAGCTGTGAATGTAAAAAGAAGGACATGAGCTTGGGTGCGGGATGAGAAAGGTATGTTCACACAATGGTTAAAAGCATGTATGGCATATGTTGAAATTAAAAGTAGAGTAAGGTATTAAGACTTTAGTCATCAGGGAGTTATTGAAGGTTTCTTGTGTGGGGAATTGATAGAATGAAAGTAGTGCTTTAAGATTCATGTGGGAATACAGTGCAGAATGGATTCAGGTAGAAGCAGAGTGCAAGAGAGGGAAAGAGATTTGAGACAGGAGATATGTTAACAAATTTATTCTTCCCATAGTCCAGGAATTAGATGCTAAATCCTAAACCTTAGTGTATAGGTGCAGGTTGAAGCAATGGGAGAGAAGAGATCAGATGGGGATGTTGGAGAGAGAGAGAGAGAGAGAACTGAGGGTCCAGGGCAAAATTTTTTACAAATTCAGATCTGAAAAAAATAAGTTTCAGAAAGAAGGAGGGTTGTTGGTAGAATCAAAGGCTACAAAGTGTAGTAGGATTATAGGAACTCTGTGTTTGCCAATTAGGAGATATTTGGCAAGCTTTTAGAAAACATGCTGGAATGATGCTCAAAGATGGGAGACAAGATTTCAGGGAGTAAGAAAAAGTGAAAGAAGGAAAAGGCGTTTGTGATGACAGTGGTCCAGGCAACTACCTTATATTTAGTGATTACCCGTCAGGTGCAGAGGGAAAAAAAGAAAAAGTACATGTTTTATAATGAGAAGGCCAGTTTTAAAGAAACCTAGGGTATTGAGTTATCTGTTGGCCCTATACATTCTACATAAGAATCGAATTTACTTATAAAGCTGAAAAAAATAAGTAAAAATAAACAAAGTTTGCCACATTATAGAAACAGTAGTTTAAAATGGACATGACATTTTTTCTGTGCTGAACTAGAAAGACAATTTTCCCCCCTTTTGAAAATAATCACTATTTCTTTCTTTGCCAAGAATATGAAAACATGGTTTATTCCTTTTTCATCCTCGGAAGTAGCTTCAAGGATCTCTGTTTGTAGGAGTGATGGGGGCAAAGAAACCTTAAAAAAAAAAACAAGAAAAGGCATTTCACTCAGTCTTCCTGATTGACTCTTCCTGCATTATCCAATTTTAACTAAATCTATAGCTCTCTACACTGTAATATCTTTAAAATATCTCCTCTTACAGATTTGGCAAAGACATGGCACTTTTTTTAAAAAAAAATAAATTTATTTATTTATTTATGGCTGCGTTGGGTCTTCGTTGCTGTGCACAGGCTTTCTCTAGTTGTGAATGGGGGCTACTCTTCACTGCAGTGCGCGGGCTTCTCATTGCGGTGGCTTCTCTTGCTGTGGAGCACAGGCTCTAGGCACACGGGCTTCAGTAGTTGTGGCACACAGGCTCAGTAGTTGTGGCACACAGGCTTAGTTGCTCTGCGGCATGTGGGATCTTCCCGGACCTGGGCTTGAACCCGTGTCCCCTGCACTGGCAGGCGGACTCTTAACCACTGCGCCACCAGGGAATTCCCGGCACTTTTTTGAAGTGACTATATTTTTCTTTCTTTCTTCTGTAACTTATTTCACAAGTAATTAACATGAGTCAAAGGCCAGCCTGCGGGAAGTTTGTGATATTTCCAAGAAAACTGGGTCGGGGCAGGGTGGTAGTGACATCTATAGGAGGAAAAGTTTATAAAACAATGCCCCTATGTTTCTGAGAAGTTGACACACAATTCCAATTGCTTGCTCCTACACTATAATAATAAAATATTTATTATTATTATTCTGCACTGCAGATAAATGGAGAGGCAGAGTTCTTTAGGTCTTGTGTCCAAGAGGGAGCGGCGTGGTATTAGATCCAAGTAAATCTAAGTTTGAATTCCTGCTTCATCACCTGCTAGCTATGCCAGAGGCTACTAACTTCTCTAAGTGCTCATTGTCAGCTTATGTTTTAATAGAATACCCTATGTTTTAGCAGAGCACACAGCGGCCCAGCCATAGGCTACATTTCCCAGCGTCACTTGCAGCTTGATGTGGCCATGCATCTAAGTTCAGATCAGTGGGATGCGAGCAGAAAGGCTTTTCTCAATTTCTGGGTCATCTCCTTCAGGACAAAGCTACTTGCCCTGTATATTTTCTTTCCCCTTCCTATAGGCTGTAACATGTATATGGTGGTGACTGAGCTTTGGCCATGCAGGAGATGGCAAGAGCAATATAAAGGGAACCTGAGTCCCAGAATGGCCCTACAGAGTAGAGCTGCTCCAACAACCTGGAATGCTCACATTGGGCTATTAAGAAATAAACATTAATTTAATTAATTAAGCTACTATATTTTCTGGCCTCTTCATTACAGCAGTTCAGGCTGTAGCCTCAAAAATACACTTGTTAAGAGTCCTTGGTGTTTAACCCCTCTGAATATCAGCTTCTTCTTGTGTAAACAGGATAATGCCTACATCACATCCTTGCTATGAAGACTAAGTGAGAATACGTACATGAGGACCAGAGCCTGGCAGGTGAAAGGTGCATGATAAATATTTGTTGTCTTCTCTTCAACCACTTAGGAACATGTGTTTCATGTACTTTTTCAATGAATCTAGAGAGTACAGAGACTGACTGTAAAACAGCTGAATAATAGGGTTTGCACTGTCCAAAAGACACTCCATTCTAAGACACTCTAAGTGTTGTTTGAATAAACTCAGGAAATAATTGGGTTAATCAGATGAAGTCCAGTTGGTCCAGCAACAAGGTTCCCTATTAAATCTCCAGTGCCTAGCGCAATGGCTGGCCCCCGGTAGGCCCTCAATAAATATTTATTAAAAGAACAACTACTGGGGCTTCCCTGGTGGCGCAGTGGTTGAGAGTCCGCCTGCCGATGCAGGGGACACGGGTTCGTGCCCCGTTCCGGGAAGGTCCCACATGCCGCGGAGCGGCTGGGCCCGTGAGCCATGGCCGCTGAGCCTGCGCGTCCGGAGCCTGTGCTCTGCAACGGGAGAGGCCGCAACAGTGAGAGGCCCGCGTACCGCTAAAAAAAAAAAAGAACAACTACTCAGCCATAGACCATTCAGGGTGGACGTTTTAAGTACTCAAGAATTTCGAGTGACAACACTCCAGTTGTGAGGATCGCCGGATGTGGCGTATGTGAAAGTCCCTAGCAAATGCATGACATACATATAATAGGCACTCCAAAGCTTTCATCAGACCGTGAGCTTCCTTTTTTTTTTTTTCTTTTTTGCATTCTTGCACATTTTAAATTAAATTTTCCCAATACCCCAGTAGGTGAGTCAGATACTTCCCAGAGACAACATTAACAAGACATATTCAAAGACATCTAGAAGCTAGGAGTAGAAGTGAGCTGGCACTCTCCTTACTGTGGTGCCCCCAATTCAGTGACTACGTCTGACACATGACCCTCAATATCTCCAAGGGAGCTGTTTGGAGGTCATGCCCCACACCATTTTCCAGAACTAACTGGGCCATGCTAGACTCAGAATGGGCCACAGAAGAGGCAACCGTTTCCCAATTTTTCACTAGGGAATAAATGATCCAGGGTGTCACCAAATCAATTCATCCATGCTTCCTCATCACAGCTCTTGATATTCCAGTCCATAACTATCTTCAGGATTTCCTTTTTCACCACCAGGCCCTCCAACCTTTGCATCATATCCACACCATTGCTGTGCTTCTTCTCCAGAATGATCTTGGCTTTCCACATCCACTTTTTTTTTTTTTGCGGTACACGGGCCTCTCACTGTTGTGGCCTCTCCCGTTGCGGAGCACAGGCTCCGGACGTGCAGGCTCAGCGGCCATGGCTCACGGGCCCAGCCACTCCGCGGCATGTGGGATCTTCCCGGACCGGGGCACGAACCCGTGTCCCCATGCATCGGCAGGCGGACTCTCAACCACTGCGCCACCAGGGAAGCCCTTCCACATCCACTTTTTAATGGTTTCATGGCAAGAGCAGTATATGCCACTGAGCCTGCTGTAGTTCTTGCTGAAGTCCAGAAATCACAGACTTTGTTTGTTGAGGAACACGATCATATGCTTCTTGAGGGCCAGTTCTGGGTCTTGTTTGCTACTTTATCCCAAGTGCATAGCACACAGTATGACTAAATATTTGTTCAGTGCACAGAACATTGATATAAAACGTTAGCTATTTTTATCTCCAGCACTTCCCTTCCCTCCCCTCAACCCAAGAAAGGAGGAAACTGACATGCAAAGTGAAGCAACTTTCCCAAGCTGACTCAATTTTTAAGTAGCAGAGTCAGTATCTGCCCCAAACCTGGGCCTTACTGGGCCCACATTTTTTTTTTTTTTTTGCGGTACGCGGGCCTCTCACTGTTGTGGCCTCTCCCGTTGCGGAGCACAGGCTCCGGACGCGCAGGCTCAGCGGCCATGGCTCACTGGCCCAGCCGCTCCGCGGCATGTGGGATCTTCCCGGACCGGGGCACGAACCCGTGTCCCCTGCATTGGCAGGCGGACTCTCAACCACTGCGCCACCAGGGAAGCCCTGGGCCCACATTTTGAGGTCTTTCCACCTTCAACCTAGATAAATACTCTTTCTTGAGAGCAGATTTTGAGACAAGAAAGATACTTGAGCACCAATAGATGAAGAAAAACAACTTAAAGGAGAAAGAAGTTCAAATATTTTTGTATATTTTACAAATTTGTCTAGGTACTATACAGCCCAAAGCAGTGGTCATTTTTCCTACTCCTTGCTTCTTAGAGGATATAAACTCTTCCAAAGCACCCCCCTCCCTTTTTATTCCAATGAGCTAGGGTATAACTAGAACTTCTGGAATCCCTGTGGGAAAGAATATTCTTTAAAAAGCTCTTTGTTAAATAGCCAGACTAACGAATCTCCAGGCTTCAGCCCTGGGTGGTATGTACACTAGAGAGGAAAAAAGAGTTAAGCCACTAGCAGGGCTCTCATTGTTCTAACTGAAGCTGACTTGCGACGTACTTTACACTCTCATCATAAATATCAGAACAACGGATGAGTCACTGATCCTCAACAAGATGTCACTGCTCTTCAGCAAAGGGATAAGTGGAACTAGTTCCCCTGTGCTGATGGCAGCTCAGGAGTTGATTGTAAATAGCTTGGTTAGGACTGACTCAAGACACAAAATTCTGCAGGGAGCAAGGTTTTTCTTCCAAACATACCTTCCCTCCCAACTTATCTACTTTAGGAGCCGTTACTGTTTTTAGAGGCATAATGTTTTTTCCAGCTGTCTGATAAGAAAGATATTGGCTGAGTAGATTTTAGTTGGATGCTTTTGCAGCGATATTTGCATATTAAAATAGCAGGTGAGGGTGAAAAATGTTTCTCTGTTTAGATTCAGGAGTGCTGCCTCCATGCTATCTCTAGACTACTGGCTGACTTGAAAATATAAACCTGTAACTGACCATCCTTCCGTATTTCTTCTTAGGATCCGCTCAACTCAAATAAAAGAAATTAATATTTATTTGTATTAAATATTGTGCGTGTATGTTCCCAGGTTTACAAAGTTTCTGCAAGTATTATCTGTAACTATCGTATTGGGCCTGAGATATCCATGATGATAAGGATTTAATTAATACGTCTTTCTTTCTATCTTCCTTCTTCCGTTTTAACCCCTTCCTTCCCTTACCACTTGCTCCTCTTTTTCTCTCACCTGAATCACAAAGGTGGACTCTGGTCAGGGTGAGAGTATTTGGAAACCATATCAATACCCTTCCAATTCTGCCCCTGAGTGTGGGGAAGGAAGGTGCTCTTAGGTTTTGCCATCATCAGTCTTGTGAACACTCTTTTGTGAGGAGCTGCAGCCACAAAGGACAGTGGTAAAATCTGCCTTCAAGCTCACTTGGTTCTCTGGGGCTATGATTGTGTCTATACGTGGAGGCTTTGCACCCACGCAGAAATCAAGGCCACCCCGACAGCTACCCCAGTGCTGATGAAATATCTGGACAAGGAAGATCCTGCCCCACACCACCGTCCCTCACCTGAACTTTGTGTCTTTTGAGGTTTGGATTAGATTCTGACAGAAATTTTTTTTTTCTCAAATTAGAACCTATTTGGAAAGATAATAAGGGAACAGAAATGCATTTGGGGAGGGGGAGACCTTGGGGGTGGCCGGGCTTTCAATTGTTGACTTAGTGGAAAAGGGAGAAAAAAATATTATGAAGCCAGTGACATTTTGGAACTTGCAGGAATTTGGTAACGAATACTAAGCCTCTTTTCTGTTTTCTTACTACTGAGTTATGGGAGACAGGAGTGGGGCAGCAGGGAAGGCCAGGTTGGGTGCAGCCCAAGGACAGAAGAGTAAAGGGAAGCAGATTCAGGTCAGAGAAATTCCTCGAGAAGAAGCAGCTATGTAACTTCTTCCTTTCACACCTCATTTATAAAATGTAGTCAGTTTTCTACTTGGAGGAGATATGATAGCACCAAACAGCTGGTAAAACCAAACCACGCCAAACATGGTACTAATTGGATATAAAATAAACTTCCTTTGTAATCCACATTTGCAATCTGCACGTAGAAAGAGAATGAATTTTCTCAACATTCATTCAAAAGTATAAAATATGTAATACATTCATGATTGTTGAGGAACAATATACCTTTCCTAAATTACTAGACAAAAACCTTATTATTGGTTAAAAATTCATTTTAATTATGTTGTTTAGTTGAGCTCTCATTTCTGGAATCCAAGAGATAAACAGCAGTTCCTTATTGCCTGCACAGTTCTTCCCCTGGTGTCAGCGGTAGGGTTAGAATCCCCAGCCTGCTCTCATGCCCCTTTGGCACAGCAACCAGTGACAGCTTCCCTGGGGCAGGCTGTTGGAGGATGGAGGGACATGGCTCATCTGATGATCAAGGACCAGGCAGCCCCACTTTGCAGTAAACACAGCGTGGCATCCATTGCTTCACTGTTAAGTCAAACAGGAGACACCTTCTGATATGTTTAGAGATTAAAAAATTTTTTCATATATATATATACACACACCGTAGATGTGTTTTGCTTGTATTATTGGAGTATGTTATATGGAGTACAGAAAGATCCCAGCACAGTTTTATATATTCTCACACCAAATTGAAAAGGAGACCTCATGCTCAAATACAGGTGAGACATGGTTTGTTAAGTAAAGAGAAGCAGAATTCATTTCAGGAGGGCTTCTGTGAGGCCTTGTGAGTTTCTAAGTGGGGCACCGTGTGGGACATATCCCTAATGTATTTGGCCACCAAACTCTATTTTCTTCTTTTTTGTTTTTAATTTTTTTCTTTTAACCAGGACATGTCAAAGGACTGGAATACTAAACTGAAAGGCTGCTTTAGAGGCTCAGTATGTCAATAATTCAACAGATCTTTCAGAACCAGTTAGACAGCAATACTTAATAAGCACCTATTACGCACCAGGCAGTATCCTGGCTGTTGGGTATATGGGGGTGAAAAAGACAATGTCCTTGCTCTCAGAGAGCTTACATTTACTGAAAGAAGATAGGTAACAAATGGGTAAACAAGGAAGTTTCACATTGTAGTGTGCAGAAAATAAAAAAGCCTAATGTGACCCATTTGAACTGAGAGCTGAATGAAAAGGAAGACAGAGCCTTGTGAAGACAGGAAGGTATATTTTGAGGAAAGAAGAGCATCGAATGTAAAGACCTTGACATGGAAACCCATTTGGCTGTTGCTCATAGAACTGAAAGAAGATGAGGTGACTGGAGTGGATCCAGCAAGGGGAGAGTGAAGAGAGATGAAGGTGGTGACCAGCAGGGCCAAGTGCGGGGGCAGGCTTGTCCAGCTAGATTCGGCAGTAAGCCACTGGAGCCTCCTGTTCGGGGTTTGTTTATTTGTTTTCACTTCTTTACTTTTTATTTTGAACCACCTTCAAATACAGAGAAGATACAAGAATATACAAAGAATGGCCATATACCTTCCACCCAAGTTCCCCTACAAACTCACATTACAACCATCGAAATTAAGAAATTAATATTGGGGCTTCCCAGGTGGCGCAGTGGTTGAGAGTCCGCCTGCCGATGCAGGGGACACGGGTTCGTGCCCCGGTCTGGGAAGATCCCACATGCCGCGGAGCGGCTGGGCCCGTGAGCCATGGCCGCTGAGCCTGCGCGTCCGGAGCCTGTGCTCCACAATGCGAGAGGCCACAACAGTGAGAGGCCCGCGTACCGCAAAAAAAAAAAAGAAAAAAAAAGAAATTAATATTGATATAAACCTATCAGCTAAGAGATCACATTTAATTTCTATAATATTCCTAATATCCTTTATAGAAAGTTTTTTCCTTTTGGAACAAGATCCAATCTAAAATCTAAAATCACGGGTTGCATTTAATTGTCATACCTCTTTAATCTGCTTCCACCTGGAATAGTTATTCTGTCTTTCCTTGTCTTCTGAGACCTAGACGTTTTGAAAGATTGCAGGCCAATTATTTTGTAGAATGCCCCACAGTTTGAGTTTCTCTGAGGTTTCCTTAAAATTAGATTGAGGTTATGCCTTTTGATAGAAACTTCACACAAATTATGCTGTTTTCTTTTCAGCATAACATGTAAGAGAGTACATGATGTTAGTTTGTCCCATTTCTAGTAATGTTAATTTTGATTAAGGAGGGTCTGTTCAGATTTTTCCACTCTAAACTTATTATTTTTTAATCTGTGCTATAAGTTATCACGTGGAAGAAAAGCTTTCAGACTATGTAGATATCCCATTCTTCAATAAACTTTTACTGCCTGATTTTAGGATCCATTAAACCATTGTCATTGGGATTGTCAAGTGGTGATTTCCTAATTTCACCATTCCTTCAACATTTATTAGTTGCATTCTGGGAAGTGATCAAGATGGTGGATAGGAGGAGGTTGAGCTCACATCCCCCCCATGAACACATAAAAATACATCTACATGTGGAGCAGCTCTCACTGAAAACAAACTGGAGACTGGCAGAAAGGCTCTTCTACAACCAGGACTGCAAAAGAAAGATCCACACGGAGTCAGGTATGAAGGGAGGAGTAGCAATCAGGTAGGTACCTGTGCTCCTAGCAGGGGACACAGAAGAGAAGGAAGATATCATGGGCTCTGAGATCCTCCCTGAGGAGTGGGGTGTTCAGGCCACATATTGGGCACCAAAGCTCTGGGGTCCAACACCAGGAAGACAAGTCACCTTAGCTGGTTTGAAAACCAGTGAGACTTAGAGGAGGGCTGTAATAAACCAAGAGCCCACTCATGAAGAATGCACACACTATGATGGTTGCTCAGTCCTGAGAGAATGGCTGAGAAGCAGACTGAAACTCCCTGGAGCTCTGGCTGGTTTCCTGTGCCAACCCAGCACATATCCTGGCCTGCACCAGGCCCCTTCCCCAGCCCCTCTTGCTCTGATGCAGCTCCACACTAGGGTCAAGTCTGCCATGGCTAACTCAAGGGAAGGAGAAGGAAGAAAACCAATGACCTGCTTTAAAGAAAAAAATAAGGGAAAAGAAGAGAACGAAAGAGGATGAAAAAGAAAGACACGGAAGGATTTCCCCCTTTTAAAAAAAGTAAAATTTAAAGCAAACAAAAAATAGGGAGAATAGTATACTGACCCCTTCCCATCACCTCACATGGACAATTCTCAGCCCCTGACCAGTTTTATTTGATCAATACTCCTATGTTCTCCCCTTCTCTCTGGATTATTCTGAAACAATCTCAAAATTCATATCATTTTATCTATAAAGTTTTCTGTATGCATATCAAAAGAATTTTAATTACAATACTACTATCACACTTTAAAAATTCACAATTATTTCTTAATATCATCAAACATCTAGGAAGTGTTCAAATTTCCTCAGCTGTGGAGGGTTTTAAGCAGAGAAGGAATATATTCATATAGAGATTTTCAAAGAATTTCTTTAGCCACTGAATGGAGAATGGGCTGTAGAGAAGCAAAGAAGGAAAATAGGAAGATCAGATAGGATTCTGCTGATTGCTTTAGTCATAGATGATGGTTAGTTGGATCAGAGTGCATCATGGGAGATAAGAAAAAGGGCTCAGATGCTTAATGTACTTTGGAGATAGAATGAACCAGACTTGTTGAATAGATTGGATATGAATATCAGAGAAAAAGAGGAATGAAGAATGACTCCTAAATTTTTGGCCTGTGCTAGTGACTAGCTGTTACACTGTATTCATTATCTAGTGCTGTGTAACAAATTTCCCCCAAACATAATCATTTATTTTCTCTTATGGCTTCTGTGAATCAGAAATTCAGATATGTCACAGCATAGATGACTTGTTTCTGTTCCATGTATGGAACTTCACCTGGAAGTCTCAAAGGCTGGAGGCTGGAACCATCTGAAGACCTGATCAACTTACATGTCTAATGGTTAATAATGGCTGTCAGTTTAGCCCTTACTGTGGCTATCAGCTGGAGTACGTACAATGGCCTCTAGATGTGGTCTGAGCTTTTTCACAGTATCGTGTTTGGCTTCAAAAAGTGAGCATCTTGAGAGATCACCAAGCAGAAGAAGCTCTACCCTTTCTAAGGCCCAGTCTCAGAAGTCACATAGCATCACTTTCTCTGTACTCCATTGACCAGGTTAGTCACACACTGTGCCCATACCCAAGGAGAGAGAACACAGAACCCACCTTTCAGTGGAACAGTGTCAGTCACATTTTAAGAATAGCATGGGAAATGGGATGAGTATTTTGGTGCAGCTATCTTTATAAAATGCAATCTGCCATAGGTGCTATTCAGTAAATGGAGACAATTTGGGTAATGGTGCTTTGGTGGTGTTCATAAGTCTGTTCTTACCAAGAAGGAATGTAGAATAGACAGACACAAGAAGCTGGAGCACTCAAGAGGTGTCCAGGTTAGAGATAAAGATTTAGGGGTCATCAAGATATAGATGGCATTTTAAAATCATGAGACTGGGTTAAATAACCTCAGGAAAGTGGAGAGATAGAACAGAGGGCTAGATGTCTGGTAGGGAAGGAGTGGGTGTTGAGTATGGAGGGACTCTGAGTGAGATGCCCTCAAAGCCTAGAGAAGAAGAGTTTCAACAAGGAGGGTGTAGGATCACTTTTAAGAAGCACCATCTATGTAGGATTTAAATATTTTTTGAAAAATCTTAGATGCTTAATATATAGTCTGAGCTATTCATACAGGGTCCTTCCCCTCAACAGAAAATATGAAGAACTAAAATATGACTAAACAATTAAAAAAGCCTTGACAGTAAAGGGTATTAAATGGTAACATGGGAAAATACGGGATGTTTTGCAAAAACATGTGAGAAGCATTAAACATAGACTGGGGAATATCAAAAAAGACTTCCAGGAGGAAGTGAAATATAAGCTGAGATCTAACAGATAAGTGAAAGCCAGTTCACAGTGGAGGGAGTGGTCCAAGTAAGAGGAACAGCATGTTCAAAGTCTTGGAGGTATGATAGGGAATGAAATCTTCAAATAACTGAAGATGCTGGAAATATTGAAGATGCTGAAGAAGTGTGGAGAATGAGGCTTGGCATATACACAGGACCTCAGGTTATGAAAAAGTTAGCCACTATTCACAGTGCTATAGGAACCCCTTGGGGAATTTGAAAGGAGTGATTCCATCAGATTTTCGCATAAGGAGGATCATTTCTGACCACAAGAGGGAAAATGGACTGGAAAGAATAAGAAAATTAGTAAGGAGGTTTCAGCAGTAATCCAGGTGAGAAATAGCTCCAGCAATTCAAATAATTCCACACCATCAAAGTATTCAGATTTCTGATCCTACCAATTTTGTTCAGTCATGTCCTCACTGTTTTATCTTTTGGATCCTATAATACAACACTAAAAGCACTCCCTTGTTTATACCGTCAATTCCCACCCCTTCTTTCCCTCTGTTGAACTTACCTTGCAAAACCTACCTCTATTTATATCCAACTGTCCACCTATTTGATACATGGACCTGAGTATCAGATGTGCCTGGAAAATAATATGACCATGCTAACAGGTTTCGCTTTCAATTCATGACCTCATGTGTGTCTCTGGTGTGATCCTATGCTATTTCCCTAGTCTATTTACTTTCCATTTGTCTTATATACTATTCCAAACCTTCTCTCTGCTTAAACCTCCTTCCACATTTTCATCCCTTGCTAATAACCTGTGTTTTCTATTTTACTAGGTAAATAGAAATTATCAAATAATAGTTTCCAGACCTTGAGGACATTATATTAAGTGGAATAAGTCAATCACAAAAAGACAAATACATACAGTTTAACTACTTTACATACCTCATGTTCAAGTCCAAGTACATGAGGTATATAAGGTAGTTAAACTCATAGAAACACAAAGGAGAATGGTGGTTGCCAGGGGCTGGGGGGAGGGGAAATGGGAGCTTTTCAATGAGCATAGAGTTTCAGTTCTGCAAGACGAAAAAGTTCTAGAGATCTGTTGCACAACAACATAAACATATGTAACACTACGGAACATACACTTAGAAATGGTTAAGATGGTAAATTTTATGTTATGTATTCTTTACCACAATTAAAAAACAGGTAGCTTTCAGTCTGCCACCTGGTCACCCACAGCTGGGTGTGTCGTGCCCACCCCAGGTCTCCTGTCCCTGCCACTTCTTCCTCATCCAGCCGTCTGGTCCCACGCACTTTCATCTTCAAGCAGAGGTGCCAATGAAAACAAAACAGAGATGTCTGTACAGAGCTACTGCCCTAAGAAAACCCCGAGGCAGAAAGAAAGGTGAAGGTATCTAGGGTAAAGTCTCAGAGCTCTCAAAGACTGCAGCCCAGACCAAAGGGGAAGTTGCCCTGTGAGCCCATCACTGAGGAGAAGCTGTTGGGACCCCTGAAGAAGTTTGAGGAGGATACTAAGAATGGAATGCACGTGAAGGAGGACTGTCCAGGGACAGCACAGAGAGTGACAAACCTTAGCATCACCAGCAAGAATCTATGCGAGGGAACTCAGGGAGCAGAGGAAAAGGGACGTGCATGCTGCCCAGGGTGGGTGAGAACTGACTTCCCCCGATGCCTGGAAGAAAGGGCTGAGACCCAAGTATTTGGCTTTTTTGTTTCCTAGTGTTAAGGGGCCCAGTTTGGGGGGGAAATGTCATGTTGAGCTGGACTCCATTCTTGGGCACCAATCTGTTGCCTGTCCTAGGCAACCAAAAGGACATTTAACACTTGTCAAAAACATCCCAGTAGAGCACTCACTTTGAATTGGCTGCTAATTCTATGAAATCTTTTGTGATTTCTTCCGTGATAATCTATAGGGTGAAAATGTGTAATTGCTGAAAATACCGCATGAAAATCGACACATAAATAAGTTGTTCTTTAAAAATACCCATTTGTGCCGATTGTTCATCTGCTGAAACAGCTCTGTCTCAGAAGTATAATATACCTTCCAAAAGTTAGGTCGAGGGAAGGGACAGTATAAACCAGGAGTTGGCAAACTCTTTCTATAAAGGGTCAGTGAATATTTTCAGGTTCACAGGCCATTTGACTGAGTAAATGGTGCCAAGAAGGCTAAGATAATTCTGTGAGTTGACTGCAGTCATAAAACATGCTCCTTCTTGTTGATTATAAAAATATCTAGCAACATTCTGGAAGAGGGGATTTTACTTCACTTTCACTCACAAAATTATTTGTGAATTAAATGCTAGTGAAAATGAAGGCTATATGGCAAGTCAAAGTGCCATGGGGACTCATGCCTTGATGTGGTTTGTCCATTTCACTAAACCATCGCTCTAGTTGTTACAGGAAGTTATTTCTAATCTCTGTAAGTGTGAGACCCTCGTGTCAGTTTTTCCTGATACCTCACCTAGCTTAGCCAAGTATTATATATTTTAAAAATGGGATTAAGGGCTTCCCTGGTGGCGCAGTGGTTGAGAGTCCGCCTGCCGATGCAGGGGACACGGGTTCGTGCCCCGGTCCGGGAAGATCCCACATGCCGCGGAGTGGCTGGGCCCGTGAGCCATGGCCACTGAGCCTGCACGTCCGGAGCCTGTGCTCCGCAACAGGAGAGGCCACAACAGTGAGAGGCCCGCGTACCGCAAAAAAAAACAAAAACAAAATAAAAATGGGATTAAATCAAAATAACTTTGAGATTGTGTTATGGAAATCCATGTTGCCCCCTCTCCACCAGCAATGACTTGGCTTCTGTAGTATTAAGCTGGATGTGTGAACATTTAGAGGTATTTGATATTTTCCATCCTTTACAGCAATTGAGGACCAGCTATTGGCAAAGCCGTGGCCTCCACTCAATTTCATAAGCAAAGAACAAAAACAGAGCAAAACAGAACAAAAGCCAAGTAGGAAAGTTTCTTTCTTAAGAAAGCCTCCTGCCCACCACTGACCTAGCTGTCCTGACACTCTGATTCTAATCTCATCCAGTGGTGTGGGTAGTTCTAATGCTAATTTTTGCATGACCCTTCTGCCTCTGCAAGACAGTGAAGCAGCCCTGCATGGGGGCTTTGGAAACTTCCAGAGGACGAGGTACTTCATACACTTTGGTCCAAACTCTTCAAGTGGAGCACATTTGTCCATCCTCCCTAGCAAAACCAAACCAAAAATATCTAACCCTGAAAATCTAGTAACCAAAAAATTCTCTCAATGAATTCATTGTTTTCAAGCAGAGCTACAGGTAATCTGGCCTAAATTGCCCTTAAAAAAACAATTTTAATCTCAAGTTTCTGCCTTCCCAATATTAGAACCCTCTTTCCTCAGAACCCAGGGTATCAGAGAATCAAAGAGATTAATGCCCACATCAAAGACCACTTTCCTATTTCACTTACTCATTTTTCTGTGCATAAGAAAGATGGATCTTGGGGAATGATAATGAATCAAAATGGAAACTAGAAAATTAGCTACAATCTGAGTTATCTCTTCCCTGGAGCAAATCAACTGCAGTCCTTGGTAACATCTAGGAAGCTGACACATGTATTAGTCTTCTCCTCAATAAATAGAGAACACACGAAGGAGTTTGCTTTCACCATGAAGTACAACAAGCTCCAAGGGCCCTTTGTTAAGATTATAAACTGACAGGTCATTTTCACATAGTGAGCGGAGCCATCGGTTTTGAGTCCTAGCCTTGCCGATTGCTCACATGTGTTAGTTCTTGAGCCCTGTGCTCTCGCCTAGAGAGGCACTGTAGCAAAACGGTTAGAGGCACAGACCCTGGAGTTACATTGCCTGTGTTCAAACCTTGATCTAATGGAAATATCTGGCATTTGCTATGTAGCCTAGTGCTCTAAATTAGCACCGATAATGGTAGAACAACCTGTCAGTGTACACCTCCTACTGTAATGCCACATGAAAAACACAGCATCTTCCATGACAGATTCTTGCCAAAAATGCTTAACTTGAATCTAAAAGCGTCTGACTTAAGGTGCAATTTACAGGAAATGCTAGACATTGAACAACAGCATTAGGGGAGAAGAGTCATCCACAACTATTCTGTTCTCTTGAAAAAGTCAAAATCAGTGGGAAAAAACGTTGAGGAATATAATCAGTTGCAGTGTGTGAAACGTATAAAATGCATAAAAGCCTTGGTCATGAAAGAGTCTGAGATTTGAATATGGATTGGGTATTAGTTGGTATGAGGGAAGTGTTTTCTATGTGAATATATTATTTATGTAGGGATGGCATGTCATGAGGTCTGCAACATTAATATGATTCAATGAAATATACACAGAGAGACAAACAGATAAAACAAATAGAGCAGAATATTCGCAATTGTTGAAGCTTGGTGGTGAATGTAGAGATACCTGTTACACTATTCTTTCAACTTTTCTATGTGTCCGAAAGCTTTCAAAATAAATATCTGAGGGGAAAAAAGATAGCTTCTACAGCACCTACCAATACATTTACCAATACACCTGCATCTGCATTCATATACTATGTGTTCCCTATGGTTTTTGTGAGGGAAGTTTTATTTTGCTTTGTACAGCCAATATCTCCATGGTGTACTGGAACTCATCACTTTCACTTACCCAAGGACATTATGACAGCAATTTTCCCTTCTCTCTCCCACATTAAAACCTTTCCCTCGGGACTTCCCTGGTGGAGCAGTGGTTAAGAATCCACCTGCTAATGCAGGGGACATGGGTTCGAGCCCTGGTCTGGGAAGATCCCACATGTCGCAGAGCAACTACGCCCCGTGTGCCACATGTACTGAAGCCCACGCGCCTAGAGCCTGTACACCTCAACAAGAGAAGCCACCGCAATTAGAAGCCCGCTCACCGCAACAAAGTGTAGCCCCTGCTCGCCGAAACTAGAGAAAGCCCGCGTGCGGCAACAAAGACCCAATGCAGCCAAAAATAAATAAATAAAAAAGAAATAAATTTATATAAAAAAAGAAACCTTTCCCTCTCTTGGCCCACATACCCTTCTATCTACTACTGCATTTCGCCACTACCCTTTACAGAAAAACCCAATCCAATTTCATAAATCTTTATCGGGTACCTACTCTGTGCTGAGGATATAGTAATGAACAAAAGACAAAAGCACTGCTCTCATGGAAGTCATCTTTTAGTTGGTGAAGACAAATAATAAACAGAATAAGTAAACAAAGGATGTAGTACATAAGAGGGGGCTAGGAGATAAAGAGAAAATAAAGCAAAGGAAGAGGGGTGGAGAGTACCTGTGTAGAGGTGTCCAGGGGTGCTGAAAACCTGTATGGAATCTTGTATAGCGTCTTGCACCAAGGCATATGACTTGGCAAGCAGAGCCTGAGCTAGATTTCAGGCCTCACTTCATTCCCCCTGACCAGACACCTGTGTAGAATAAATATCCTGCACAACCATATGGGGTGACTCTGGCAATTTTGCAATTTAAATAGGGTGGCTTTGTAAATACTTTAGATTTTCCTATAGTTAGAATAGGGAGTTGTTGTTGAGCAGAGAGTAATATGATCTGACTCAGGGTGATGCTTTTAGCATCACTTTGGCTACTGTGTTGAGAATGGACTGTAGGGAGACAAAGGTGGAAGCAGGGAAACCAGGTAGAAGAATAATCCAAGGAAGGGAGGATGATGTCACAGATGAGATGTTTGTGGTGAAGGTGGTGTGTAGTGGTCCAATTCTAGGAATATTTTTTAATAGACTTAACAAGATCTGCTGGGCTTCCCTGGTGGCGCAGTGGTTGAGAGTCCGCCTGCCGATGCAGGGGACACGGGTTCGTGCCCCGGTCCGGGAAGATCCCACATGCCGCGGAGTGGCTGGGCCCGTGAGCCATGGCTGCAGAGCCTGCACGTCCGGAGCCTGTGCTCCACAACGGGAGAGGCCACAACAGTGAGAGGCCCGCGTACTGCCAAAAAACAAAAACAAAAAACAAACAAAAAAGATCTGCTGGCAGGATATGGGGTATACAAGAAAGAGAGAAATCAAAGATGACTCCGGACTTTGGGGCCTAAGCAATCAGAGGAAGAGTGTTTTGATTATCTGAGATGGAGAAGATTATGGGTAGACCAGAGTTTGGAGGAAGATCAGGGGTTTGACATTGGATATGAAATTTTAGCTGCCCGTTAGAATCCAAGTGGAGATGGATATAGAAGTCTAGAGTTCATGTGTCTCAAAGAGTTTCAAGTCTCCTCAAAAGAGTTGTCTGTAGTCATTGTTATCACTTCGTCTTCCCTCCTTCCCCTGTGAACTTGTAGTATGTTAAGATATACGCTTGGTCTTTGTACCCTGTTCCTGGCACAAACCGCAAACCCTTGGAATCTTCTGAGTGATAGGAGTGTCTTTTGTCCTTCGTGAAAGACCCCCTTTTGAGCTTATGCTAATGAGGTGACTTAGGGTGGTGGCCCTAGGTAGCCTTAGGACGGGGCTGGTCACCCACGTGATTAGAGTTAGAACTTTCAGCCCCACCCACCGACCTCTGAGAAGACGAAGGGGGGTGCTGCAGATTAAGCTCTATAAAAACTCTTGAAAACAAGATTTGATGAGCTTCTGGGGTGATGAACAGATGCACAGGCTGGGGGGATGGTACACCCTGGTTCCATGGGGACAAAAGCGCCTGTGCTTGGGATGCTTCTGGATCTCGCCCTGTGTACATCTTCGTCTGGTTGTTCATCTGTATCCTCTATGAAATCCTTTTAATAAACCGGTAAATGTAAGTAAATGTTTCTTTGGGTTCTATGAGCAGCTCTAACAAATTAATCAAACCCAAGTTGAGGGGTGGGGGAACCTCCAATCCATAGCCCGTTGGTCAAAAGCACAGCTGACAACCTAGACCTATGATTGGCATCTGAAGTAGGGCAAGGGGTGCAATTTTGTGGGACTGAGTGCTTAACCTGTGGGATCAGTTGCTATCTCCAGGTAGATAGTGTCAGAATTGAGTTAATTGTAGGACACACAATCAAGTGTCCACTGTGAATTGGAGAATTGGTTGGTGGTGTTGGAAGAAACATATTGCAGAACCCGTTCCAGACTTTTGTCCCCTACCACTCCTCTGAAACTGAGGTCACTGTTGACCTCCCATTGCTAAATCCAATGACCAGTTCTCTTCACACCCGAAGAAATCTGTTCCAGCTGTAGGAAAATTGGAAGTCTTTTCAAAGTTGTCCTATCAGATTCATTTGACACAGGAGATCATTTTCTCTTTTTCCTTTTTTTTTGAAAAAAATTTAACTGAACCTCACCCTTTTCTGTTCTTCGTTCCTCACTGGACACTCCTTCCATCTTTGCCGGTTTTTCCTCATTTTCCCAATGCAAGTGTTGGAGTGGAGAGTGCTAGAGCTGAGTCCTTGGACTTAATCTCTTCATATAGATTAACTTTCCAAGAAGTCTTATCCAGTCCTAAATTTATATCTCCAGTGTAGATTTCTCCTCCAAACTCCAGACTCATGACCCATAACTACCCATGACCCATTTTCTCCTCCAAACTCCAGACACCCATGGATGTCTAATATTGAATTCAAATTGATGGGCACAAAATCAAACTCCCTTACCCCTTACTGCCCTGTAGTCTTCTACATCTCAAAAACAGCGACTCCATTCTCCTAGTTACTCAGGTCAAAATCTTAGAGTCATTCTTGACTCCCTCTTTTTTTTCTCATATCCATACTGACTATATCAGAAACTCTTTTCAGACCTACCTCAAAACATATCTATAATCCACATCTACTACTACCACTCTGGTTCAAGACCATCACCCCTTGTCGAAATTAAAGAACTCGTCTCTTAACTGTCTCCCTTCTTTTACACTTCCTTTTGCATAATCTAGTCTATTTCCCATAAAGCGGTCAGAAAAATCCTTTTAAATATCAGTTCAATAACTCCATCCACTTATTCAAAACTTTCCAAAGTTTTCCCACAATTATCCAGAGTAAAAGCCCAAGACCTTCTGATGGCAAAAGTGATTTGCAGCACTCCCCCTCCCTCACCAACCCTGACCTCCTACCACTCTCCTCCTGCATCACTAATGCTACAGTCACATGGCCTCTCTGCTTTTTCTGAAGACACTAAGCATGCTTGTCCTCAAGGCTTTTGCACCTGAAACTTAACTCTCCTTAAAACTCTGTTCTCTTAGGTACTTACATGTCTGTTCCCTCACTTTCTTCAAATCTCTGCTAAAATGTCACTTTATCAGAGGCTTTCCCTAACCACTCCGTGTAAATCCGCATCACTCTCTATTGCTCTTGCCAAGACAAATAAGACAAATGTACTTGTTTGTTTGTCTCTATCCACTGGAATTCACAAATAAATAAGAACATTTGTCTTACTTGTCTTTATCCACTGGAATGGAAGATCATAAGGGCAGGGATGTTGTCTGTCTTTGTTTCTACTATTAAACCCACAGCACCCAGGAAAGTGACCAGCATATAGGTAGTTCTCAGGAACTAAGAATGAAGAATGATGGTGGTATATGTATCAGAACAGTGACGGTGAGATGGGTGGCAGCCAGCCTCCAAGATGGCTCCCCAAGATCCCTGCCTATGGTCTTCATGCTCTGTATAAGCCCCTCCCTCAGTGAGTAGAGCTGACTGACCTGGGTAACCAATGGCAGAATTGACGATCGTGTGATTGACAATTGAAACTGTGTGATTTCCAAGGTTAGGTCATAAAAGATGTTGTAGCTTCCACCTTGCCCACTCTCTTGAATTGCTCATCTGCAGGAAGACGAATGTCGTGTCATGAGGATGCTCGAGAAGCCTCCAGACAGGCCTGCATAGGAAGGAACCAAGGGGTCTGCTAACAAGCAGCACCACTTGAGAGTGAACTGTCTTGAGTGGAGCTATCTTAGGAGAAGATCTAGTCAAGCTTTTAGGTGCAGCGCTGGCCAGCATCTTGCCTAGAACTTTGAGAGAATGCAGCCCAGAATCCCTTGACTCTGTTGCTCCAACTTCCTGACTCATAGAACTGAGTGAGATAATATGTTTATTGTTGCTCTAAGCCACTACATTTGGGGTTAATCTTTCTTTTTGTGGGGGGAGGGTTAATCTTTTATGCCACTGTTGCCATGACCTCTTTGCTGGTTCTCCTTGGAACTTTTACACTTGCTTTTCCTTCTGCCTAAAACTCCATTCCCTCAGATAATTTCATGTCTTAATCTCTTACTTCCTTCAAGTCTGTGCTAAAACATCATGCTATGCAGTTATGCAACAATGTAACAATGGGTAACAAACACAGGCTGTGTTTGAGATATCCAGAAGGTGGATGCCACAGGATTTAGCAATTGACTGGGTAGGAGGGAAAAGAGAGAGAGGAAGGAGTCAAAATGATGCTCAAATTATTGGCCTGTGTGATTCGTGGTGTCATTCCTGGTTTAGAGAAACTGGTCTGGGGCAGAGATTATAAATTTAATTTTAAACCTGCTGAATCTGAAATGTCTTAAATATCCAAGTGAAGATGTTCAAGCATGCAGGCAGATATACCATTCGCAACACTGAAGAGAAATTTGGGCTGCAAATAAAGACCTTGGAATCAGGGCCAACTCTACAATTTGCAGGGCCCAGTGTAAAATGCAATGCAGGGTCCCTTCTTCAAATAGCCTCTGAGGTCCAACAACTGCTTTGTCCTCCTCCCAACAATTTGGAGGACTAAATGCTCTGGATGAGGGTGGGGAAGTTGAGCCAGGCATCTCCCCTTCCCACAGCCCGTATTCTCCAAACCACATCGAGGGACACCTCCAAGAGATTGCAATTTCCGGGCTTCCCTGGTGGCACAGTGGTTGAGAGTCCGCCTGCCGATGCAGGGGACACGGGTTCATGCCCCAGCCCCAGTCCGGGAGGATCCTACATGCCGCGGAGCGACTGGGCCCGTGAGCCATGGCCGCTGAGCCTGTGCGTCCGGAGCCTGCGCTCTGCAACGGGAGAGGCCACAGCAGTGAGAGGCCCTAGTACCACAAAAAAAAAAAAAAAAAAAAGGGGATTGCAATTTCCATGCTAGGAGGCACTGGCACAGGGAATGGGTAAGAGGCTCATCCCTACCAAGTCGCCCACTAGATGGACTGTGGCACTGACAGTCCAGGACAGCTGCCGCCATGCCCTGCCCTAAGACAACGTGGGTGCACACACATGACCCTGACTTTCCCGGTGCCTGTGCCCAGGCGCTGCTGGTCCTGTGGTCCTGGAGCTGGGTGGGGTGAGGAGGAGAGTAGGTGGGGCTGAGATGCCAGAAAATGGGCGGAGCTGGCAGCTGAACTTATCCCAGGGAGGCAGAGAGGTGGTGGGAGACATGCTCCACTCTCCCATTAGACTTCACTTACAAAACAAAAACCCGAAGGTAATGTTATTAAGAATTTCAATCAGGCAACCACAGAGCATTGAGACCTCAAACATTAAGCCCTTCTGAGTGCAGGGCCCTGTGTGAATGAACTGTTAGTATGCCCATGAAACTAGCCCTGCTTGGAAAAGATAATAAAGTTGTAAGAATGAATGAGTTAAGTAGGGAAAAATGAGAAGAAAAGAGGCCTAAGGGGACTTCCCTGTTGGCGCAGTCATTAAGAATCCGCCTGCCAATGCAGGGGACATGGGTTCGATCCCTGGGCTGGGAAGATCCCACATGCTGCAGAGCAACTAAGCCTGTGTACCACAACTACTGAGCCTGTGCTCTAGAGCCTGCACACCACAACTACTGAAGCCCGCGCGCCCTAGAGCCTGTGAGCCACAACTACTGAGACGGCATGCTGCAACTACTGAAGCCCGGGCACCTAGAGCCTGTGCTCTGCAACAAGAGAGCCACTGCAAGGAGAAACCTGTGCACCACAACGCACAGTAGCCCCCGCTCGCCGCAACTAGTGAACGCCTGCGCGCAGCAACGAAGACCCAACACAGCCAAAAATAAATTTAAAAAAAAAAAAGGAAAGAGGCCTGAGGACGGAAGCCAGAGAAGCACCAACATTTAAGCGATGGGCAGATAAAGATGGGCCATCCTGTGGCCAGACAAGGGTTGCAATTAATCAGAAGACCAATGAAGGAGAAGATACTTTGTCTCTGACCCCTGACTTGGTAAAGCTTTGCAAGCTATCACCTGGCCACAGATTGTTAGGCACATTTTGTTTCATAAACTATTCATGATATAGTTGATAATTTTTCAGAGTCAAGAGTGTGGTTCTTACCTAGGCCTATTACCTCGATTATTTTTGAAGCATATGTTACTCAGTTGAAAAAAAAATAATGCATGAAAGAAGCTGCAGGAAATAAAATAGATTAAGTGAAAGAATGGAATTTACTAATAATAGACTTACAGCTAACCAAAATAAATAATTCATTTCCCTTCTAGCAACAGTCACTTTACATATAAGGCCAGCAATGTTTCTCTGCAACATTTATCCAGCAAGGAAAACGTAAACTCTAAAATCTGTGAAGAATTTCAAATGAGCATTGAAACCTGTTGCAAAATCAATCACAAGTGTTTTCTAACTAATTAACCTTGAGCAAAGCCTTAGGCCCTAAGAACCGGACTATTTGATGAAAGAACTGTGGCAGGGAGTTGGTAAGAATTTTAGAGCTTAGAATTGGTGGGGAGAAAAAAAGTGATTTTTAAAAATGGATTTAGAAATATCTCTGGAAGTGGATTATAAAGTGGCTAAGAACACAAATTCTGAAATAAGCTGCTTGGGTTTGAATCCCAGCTCAGTCACTTACTGCCTGTGTGATTTTGGACAAATTATTCAATTGCTCTGCCCCTGAAAGACTGGTAACAACTCGTAGGGTCATTATGAGGATTAAATGACTGAATGTAAAACATTTAGAACTGTGCCTAGCACATAAAAAGTACAATATGCATTTGTTAAATGAAAATTGTGAACATCAATCATGTAACCAAAATACCTCTGGAATTTCTATTTTAGTAGGTCCCATAAGAATTGGCGAAAGAGTTCACTGAAAGAAAACAATCTTTTCTCCTTCTCATTTTTTTTCTTCTTCATCCTCCCATGCTTTTTTCCCACCCTCTTATCTTCAGAGTACTGTATTGGTTTCTCTTTATATTAGAAATAATTTTTTCCCAAAAGTTTCCTTAAGAAGTAAGTATAATGTTTCCTGGATATTTTCTTAAAAGTAATTTCCTCATGTCTTATCATGCATATTCATAGCTGTTTTCCCACTCCCACTTACAGTTGATCTCAATGTTTTCTTTCTTTCATATGAAAACATCAGAAGTATATAGAATAAAATGCACAGTAGATTTAGTGTTATCTGAATATTTATTCTAATTATCATAACAATTCTGAATTAAGTGGAAAAAATATAAAAAGTTTCAATAAGTGTTAGGGGAACAATGAATATAACAAGGATTACAAATACACCTTCTAGCCCTTTTGAGAAGTCAAAATGGACCCATCTGATTTCACCAGCTTCTTTGAAAAAAGTTCTGCGGATGCACAATCCCAGGAAGCCGCAGTTCAAACTACCCCATGTATCTTAAAAGCAGAAATCCCTTTGTATTTGTCTTACTGTTCCCTCTGGCCTCCAGCATTGTCTTCTTATACTCTCTGCCTCAACTTTATTTCAGTACTTTGTTTCCTCTGGTTCTGACGTTTTTTCACAGTGCTTTATAATAATTTATACCTAACCCATAGTGGAGGTCTTCACTTCTTTTGCCTTTGTGATACCGAGGATGAAGTTTTCAAGGTCCCCATACGCTGCACGCTCAGTGATCATCTTCCGACCACTCCCTATGCGCGCTCCTGCGGGCGGGGGTAGGTGGCGCTTCTCCAGCCTCCTAACCTCACTTGAGGCGGAAATCCTCCTGCCTTTTGTGAACGTGTTTCTTTAGGTCTCGCTCTCTTGGTCTTTTTTCAGTTGTTTCTCATCTACGAGTTTGACCTCCTCTGTAATTGCCCCCTCCCCATTCCCCTACAGAATACACGTTCCCCCACTTGGAGTCAGAGTAATTGATACTTTAACAACATCCTCCATTGGCCCCCACTTCGTCTTTAAACACCATGCAAACGCGCTCTCCTTCAGGGTCCTGCCTGGGAGCTCCAGCAGCGTTTCCCCCCTCTCTCGTAACATATGTCAAAGAGAGCGAGGCTCCGGACGTGCCCATATATGACCTTGGAACATAAAGCTGCCTCGTTTGGAGGCAACGTTCGGGGGAACCCTCCCCACTCCCACCCTCGCGTGCTCTCGCCTCCCCCTTCGGCGAGTTCAGTCGCGTGCACAACGCGGGCGCCGGCTACTCCCTCTCTTCTCCCGACTTCCTTCTGAGAGCCTATAAACCGGGGGAAGTTCAATCATTCCTCAGCGAACCTCGGCGCTCACTGGGCATGCTCAGTGGCCGGGCCCGGCTCCGGTGGCCAGAGGCTGCCTTGGGCTCTAGGGCTCGGGTCGGCGGCCGCTTGGGCTCGGCTTCCCCGAGCGCGGGCTGAGTACAGCGGCCCCTGAGCCGGGAGCGAGACGCGCCCCGCCGTCCCCGCCCGGGCGCCGGCCTCGCCCGAGCGCCGTCGTTCCGGACCCCGAAAGCCCCCAACTTCGCGCCAAGTTCCGAGCCGCCTCCGGGGGGAGCCATGCAAATGATGACCAGGGACGGTCTGCTAGAAATGGAGCTGGAGGAGGACGACGACGACGATGGGGATATCGGTGAGCCGCGGGTTCCGGGGGTGAGCTGACGCCGGGCCCCGCGTCCGCTCCCGAAAGCCCGAGCCAAAGCGGGAGAAGTCGGGTACTGCGCGTGGGCGCCGCGCCCTCGGGAATGGAAGTTGGCGGGGACCCTCGGCCGCTCAGAGGAGCTCGGGTGCGGGGGGCCGTGGGGGTGGGGGAAGCCCGCGCCGCACGCCCCGGGCCGCAGTGCGGCTGCCTCGCGCCGCTGACCGCCGGGCGAGCGGGCGGCCCCCGGGAAAGCCGGGGAGGTGCGGGGTACGCATCGGCCCCTAGGTCAGTTTCCGGACGGGCGAGGGACGCGGCCCCTGAGTAGTCACGGTAGATACGGGGACGCCCCCGAGCGCGGAAGTCTTGACTCAGAAGAACAACTTTTGGGTCATTTTCTCCGGCTCGAACAGGCGTGGGCGGCGAGCCCGTGGGCGGGGTTCGGGGAGCGCGCCCGGGTTGGGAGAGCAGGGGTGTGACCCGCCTGAATCCTCCTTAAGGTGAAAGCAAACGGCGTGGCTCTGGGACGGAGGGTTGGGCCTGGGTGGGGCGGCCCGGGAACTAATTTGTGGCCACTGGGCGCGGGCCGGGATCCTTTTTCCATCAGCAGCGCCCGCGGGGGAACGGATGGGAGGAGGAAGCCCTTAGTCTGGGTGGACCGCAAGGCATTTCCTACCCGTCCAGAGGGCCCCGGTGCCCCATTTCTGGTTAAAAGTGCTTAGAAAGAGTGGACAGAACGGAGGGAGAGCTGTTTAAGAGTTAAACAAACAAACGGAGTGGGAGGAGGTGAGGAAGGCGAAAGCAATTGGAGCAGTGGGGAGAAAATCTGGTCCCTAAAGAGAACACTGCCAGGGAATGATGGCATATTGGGTCCGTCCGGAAGACGAGCAGTTAAATTACTAGGCAGACTCTGACTCAGTTTCCTGGACGCCAAATCAGTTTTAAAAACGTAACAGTTCCTGCTCATGTGCTAATACTTTTCTCTAATATATGCTTCTCTAATACCTTCTTCTCTAATAACTTTAGAAGTCATTTTAGGAGATAGATGTGGTTTTTCGTTCACGTTTTAGGTTCTGCTCATTTATTTTTCTGGTTTTTCCAGCTCTATTGAGATATAATTGACATATAACAATGTGTAAGTTTAAGGTGTACAACGTCTTGATTTGACACATTTATAAGTTGCAAGATGATTACCACCATAGAGTTAGCCAACACCTCTGCAACGTCACTTAATTGTGTCACTTAATTTTTTGTGGCAAGAACATTTAAGATCTTCTCTCAAAGTATAAGATACAGTATTATGAACTCTAATCACTCTGCTGGAAATAGATCCCTGGAACTTATTCATCTTCTAACTGGAAGTGTACCCTTTGACCAGTATCTCCTCACCTCCCCCGCCCTCCCCACATTCTACTGTTTCTGTGAGTTCACCTTTTTTATATTTCACATATAAGTGATATCATACAGTATTTGTCTTTCTCTGCCTTATTTCACTTAACATAATGCCCTCAAGTTCCATTTGCTTGTTGTTGCAAATGACAGGATTTCCTTCTTTCTCATGGCTGAATAATATTCCATTACATATATATATATGACACATCATCTCTGTCCATTCATCTGTAGACAGACAATTAACGTCTTTCCATATCTTGGCTATTGTAGGCACTGCTCATTTAAATCCAAAAACAAATTTAATAGAAGGGATTATACTCCATGGTTTAGCATTACCTTTCATTCACTTGAGAACAGTTTATTAGGTGTCCATTCTTATGGAGGGAGCAAATAGTAGTATTCTTTTTTATAGGAGAGAAAACTGACGCTCACAGGTTCATCTGCCTAGCTTCTCACACAGCTTATTAAGATTCAAACCCAGGTTTTCTGACTTGCAAGACCTGTGCATACTGATGCCCTTTTCAGCGGGTCACTCCAGCTGTCACATAATATATAATGCTACTATTTAGCAGGCTGCCGTAGTAAATCATGATTGCATACAATATACATCATAGGAACAAACTTTAAAAAGTTACAATAAAATTAGCACAGTCTGTTTCATAGGAAAACACTCATCTGTTATGGTGAGGTGTCACTGTTTACACTGACAGTTGTAAATAAATAAGGGTAAAAACCCAAATGGAAATTGAAGTAAGCAAGAGACTTTGAGCTTTGTTCCAACCTGCCATCAGTAGATCTCAATTTAGAAAGAAAACTAACTTGGGCTAGTTTGTATTAACCTGATAGTTGTATCAAGTCAAACAGTATAGATATATTTAAGAAAAAGTTAAATATCTCTACTCTTCTTGCATCCCACCCTCCATAGTCTACTGAAATTAATACTTTTGTAGTTGTAGGATTAGGTGTTGGGAGGCAAAAAATGAGTAAGATGCATGCTTTGGCTGTGGAGAGGTGGGTCCCATGGAACCAACCATTGCAGTAAGTGCTGTTATTGAGGTACATACACAGCTGTGGAGGAGGATGGGAGACCGCTGCAAAGAAGAGATTGTTGGGCCAGGTGCTGAAGAAGCAGGCAGGCATAAAGGGCAGGAGGAGAGTCTGGAGTTTCAAGTACTGCCTATGGTGGAAGGGAGCAGTCACGAGGCTGGGAAGGCAGGGGGGTGTGGCACCATGAAGAATCCTCCAAACGTTTTAAGGGTTTTGGATTTTACCCTGTAGGTGATTTGGAGCTCCAGAAAGGTTATACGGAAAGGAGTGATAGAATCAAATTTGCTTTTGGAAAGATCTCCCTGGCAGTGCATTGGGAAATGGGTTGGAGAGGGGAGATGCTTGAGGTAAGCCTTTCTGGTAGTCAGGTTCAGAAATGGCCTGCAGTGGCCATGAGAATATAGAGGAGTGGGTCTGAGAGCTCATGAAAGAGGCAGCATCTCCAAGGTCTTGGAGACCGAATGTGTCCAGCAAGCAGAGAGGAGCCTGGGATGACTCTTGGACTTGAGGGCAGTGGCAGGTGGAGGAGAACAGATGTGCAGGAGGGGAGAATTTTGTATTGTTTCAACAAGCCTTACATTCTTCTCTGCTTTAGCTCAGACCATTCCCCTTCCCAGTAATACTGGACTCTCCTCTTTCTCAGCAGCTCTCTCTCCTTCTAAACCTGTCACAATCCCAGGAAGCTATTGTTCCCTCTAGCCCAAAGCACCCACCGATGAATGCTCACACCCCTTATTTTTCTGTTCCATGCAATTAGCATTCACCTTGTATTTTTGCTATTCATTATCTTTGCATTAATTAATCCCCCCAACTAGAATGTAAATTTCTTGGGGACTGAGACTAGGTCATGCAAAATATCCCAAATGTTGTAGACATTCCATTACTATAATTTAAGAAAATTCTCACTTCCTCACCCTCTAAAGTGAAAGCTTCTCAAAGGCAGCTGTTTTGTGTACTTTCTGTTCTAAGCTATGTCCCTAGTGCTTGGAATGGTGCTTGACATTCAGTGGAAGCCAAGCAAATCATTGTTGAAAGAAAGAATAAATGAATTACTTTGAATAATTAAACAAATAAATTAAATTATTTAATTAAGTAAATTTATTTAATTAAATAAATAAATGAATAATAAACATAATGCTTAGTGGTTTTTATGGCCCTCATGGAGTTCTCTTCTTTGGCACCTGGAGATGCCCACAGTCATCTGCTATAAAAACGTTGATTGTACATACTCTTCCAGGAACTCTTCTAGGTTCTGTGGTCCCTGACCTCTGGAACCTCACTATCTAGGAAGGAAGCAGATATATGAATAGATAATTGCAGTCATCTGTGATTAATGCTGTACTGTAATCAAGATGTGTACCAGGGTCAGTGGTGGTACCAAGGATAAAACATGTAACCTTGCTTAGGGGAATCCAGGATGGCTCTACAGAGGCAGTGCCTATGCCAGCCCTGGACGAATAACCAGATAGGTGAGGGAAGGAGCTAGAACAGTAGAGTGTCCTGAGCATTCCTAAATGTTCCCTGATTTCTCAACAAATCACCCTTGATGCTGCCCTTGCCTTATTTGCTATGACAAGTGTAAATGGTGTGTGTGTGTGTGTGTGTGTGTGTGTGTGTTCTTTACCAGGGTATGACAGCTAAAAACAAAGCAAACTATTCTTAAAGTCATTCTCTTTGAACACAGTCAGTCTTACCCTGTTGCATAAACCTTTTATTATTTTCAGTTTCAAATCCACAGTCACAATTTAGCTTCCATGTTCTGACTCTCAAGTCAAATAATTGCTTTCCAAAATGTTCCCCAGTCTCATCTTACAAGTCTCATTATTCTTTGGATCTGACACAAACAGAGGTCTAAAAGAGGAAAAGAGTTCTACACACATGCCCCCCACCCCTTTTTTTTCCTCAAGGAGTTGTAACAGTCACGTATGTTGATTGCTGTATATTTGTGTTTTTTCCTCTTAGAAACCAAGGAATTTACACTAAAAGCTCCTGTGAAGATTTCCCTCAGAGATATTATTTAAATTCTGACATTCTTGGGGGAAGATTATACTATACTGTTAAGAATTCCACAGTCAGGCTTTAAGTTAAAGGATGGTCTTGAACTCTCAAAGCGTTATTTGTAGCAAGTTAGATTAAAATCATTGTATTTTATAGAAGTTTCGACTCTAGCTAATACTTAAGGTTTTCTTATGTTATCATACATATCAGTTTGTGTTTTGTATTCCAGTCAATTCAGTAAATCTTAAAACGTATAGTCTTAGGGGGAGAAGTGCTATCTTATTTCCCTTTGTATGCTACAGCCTACATATAGTAATGCTTTTCACATAGTCCCAAACATTTGTTAAGGGATTGTTTTTTAGATTGTAACAGGAAGCTTTGTTTGCTATAAGATTTAAGCTGCTTGATCTGCTTTTGATACAAATCATTCAGGGCTGGGTCTGTGCAAAAATCACGATTTTTAGAACAGAAAAACATCATTTCCAATCACCTTCAACCAAGGAAACGTACTCCTTGACTGATTGGTAACTCATATGTAAATGTAGAGGTTGTGAGAATTTAATACAGTCAAGTGATTGTCTTATGCCATTATTGCTTTTCTTTTAGTTTTGTCTTGCTTTTTTAAAGGCAACTAAAATTATTTAGCAGCCATCCCAAGGAGCAGCCAGTTTAAATACTAGGTGAAAATGTCAACAATAGAATATTTTGGACATGTACCAAAGAGCAATCCAAATACTATTCAGCCCCAAATCAGATAGAACGTTTGCACAGAAGACAAGTTGAAGGGTTAATAGGCAACTTTCTCTGCCGTGGTCTTATTACTGCCCTGGCTACATGTCTGAATACTAATTGAAAGAACTTGCTGCAGTAAGTTATTCAGCAGCCAAAAATACAAATGAAAGAAAATATATTCTTTTGTGAAGTCCAGATGTTGCTTTTATATTTAATGCTTTCAATCTGAGACATTGAAACTCTACTATTTCCTACATTATTTAAAAATACAAATACTTGAAATTGGGGGAAGAAAGGATATTAGTCATTAAAATTCTCTTTTCTATAATTTTTATTTTAACTTTGGCAGAACTTTAGCCAAAGGTCAAAGTCATGTAAATAGATGTTCTTTCACAAAGTACAATTATGCAAATTACAGGCTTGTTTATAAAGCTTGTTTTATATAAACTAAGATTGTGTTTACATAATTGATTTTTTTATGATTCTTCAGACATTCTATCTAGACGTTTGAAAAATAGTCTTTGGCTTTGCACAGACAGGGTGATGGTTAGATTTTTCTTGTGGCATCCCATAGACACAGACTTAAGCATTAAAAAAATTTTTTTTCTGATTTCTGCAACGTTTTTAAGAAAAATTGTTCCCCACTAAATTAAAAAAAAAATACACCCTCCCCACGTATAAAACTCAGACCCTTAACATTATTTTCAGTGTTTTATTATAATTTATATTATGATTTTAAACAATTGCATTCATTTGTTGTATCATTTTATTTCCTTCTACTGTTACTTATTAAACAATTCCTGAATGCTCAATCTGTGTAAAACATAAGATACTTTTTTCTAAAGAGACAAAAGAAAAACCAACAAATAAAACCCACCTTTGTTTCTAAGTAATACAAATAGTGAAGAAACAGTGTAAGCTCACTGATCTTAGATGCTACTTAGGGAAAGTAGATTTTAAAGACTGAGTTTCTTGGTTTCTTTGCGGAAAGTTAATCCCTAAAGAGGACATTTGAAAAACAAAAAGGAAGAAAGAGCCTGTGAAGGCTGTGCTGATGGAGAACTGTGAGGAGGGAAGGAGACAGGCCTGCAGTCAGAAGACCTCAATTAGCGGTTGGCTTTGGCACCTAGAATCTATCACCTGGGGCAAGTTTCTTGGCTTCTCAGCCTGTCTTTTCAGCCATGTGGGGTTGCTAGGAGGATGCAAGAAGGCATGTACAATGGGGGGTGTGGGGCCTTTTCACTCACACTACCTGAGTGGCAGTTACAATATCACCATCATAATGAATTTTTTTATTTAAAAGCAGTCATGGGAACTGCTACTCTTTTTTTTTTTTAAACATCTTTATTGGAGTATAATTGCTTTACAATAGTGTGTTAGCTTCTGCTGTATAACAAAGTGAATCAGCTATACATACGGAACTGTTACTCTTAACCTTGGAGAGCTCTAAGTCCTTGCCTGGTTTTGTGTTGTTCTGTGTCATATTATGCATGCAGGAACTGTCCACTAAGTGTCAGGTTAAGGGTGATCATGACCGTGGCTGTGCTACAGACACATGTACTTAAAGATAAAAGAGTTGAAGAATAGCATGTGGTTTCTGCAAAGAGATAATCACTGAGTGTGCTTTCCTATACTCTTACTGATCTTCTGACAGAATGACAGTGTTATTCAGATTCCGGGAAACCTATTTCAGGGGGAATCTCTTTCAAGGAATCTTAGCAAAAGGTTCCAACAGCTGACACTTGGCTCCCAATAAATGGCTCATAAATGTAGGGATTGTATTTCCATTGGTAGCACATGTGGCTTATCCTATCCTCCCAATTGCTGTCAGGCAGTTCTTACCAAGTATGTATGCCCCCATGTGTCACCATGTAACTGAATGCATAAGAAGTGAGGAAGAAGACTTTTTTTAAGTAAGAAGTGAATAGCTTTTATTACAAATTGAGCCTTTAGAATATCACAGGAGAACTGAGGAGAGAGATTAAAACTGAGAGAGTTTTGATTGATGATGAGATTCTCCATTGTCACTACTGAATTGTGGAAACATGGAGGATCTTTCATAGTGTTCCCCATTCCGTGGAGAGAGGGAAGTCACAAGGCAGTGAAGGGAGATTGTTGACCTGGTGTTAAAAACCTTTGACTTGACTTTGACATCCTTCCCACCACCCCTTTCCCAATTTCTGATCATTGTACATATGCAGGCACTGTCAGTCTTGGCCGCTCGTCCTCTTAATGTCTTCTAGAATTGGAGATTATCCTGCCTTTCTCAGAGGGGACCTTCTCAGCCCCTTGTTGCCTCGGCATACTCAAACCCCGCTCTCAGAGGGCTGGGGGATGGATGCCTTGGGAATCGACATCCGCTTGGATCTGGAGGGAAGAAGGAGAGGTGAGGCCCCAGGGATTCCCCCCCCCCCAACAAAGCCCTGGATAAGTGTAGGTATTAGGGATCAGGTGAAAATGATCTTTTCTTGAGGTTTGGATTTGCAGATGAAAACCTGAATTTCATTAGAGGTACTTATACTGGAGGCAAAAGAGAAGGATGACTCTTCCCTGTGTTGGAAGATCATTTCCACCGTCTGTTACAGACAGCCTCACCTTGGCCAAGGATGTGGACCTGCGTCCTCTTGGACTACGAATATCTGTGGTGAGGGAGAAAGGGGCCACTCTGCTGGCCTGTGGTCCTTTTTATTTATCCACGTCAGCTCCTTCTCCCCAGTTGAGTCTGTTATCTTGCCTCTGACTCAGTACTTTTGTCCGACACTTAGCCTGGGTCTGCAGAGGTGGAGGGCACCACTACTTAAACTTACGTTTTAGACAGGTATAAGTTCAAATTCTAGTCCAGACATTCACTAATGGTGTGACCTTGAGTGATTAACATAACTTTCTCCTCCTCTGTAAAATGGAGCTAATATTAGAACCTACTTCAAAGGTGATTGTGTTAAAAATGACGATTTTAAAAAGCTTACTTTGCAGGATTGTGGTGCCTGATACACTAAAAGCCCTCCATAATTATGAGCTAACGTTAGTATTATAGATAGCTGCTTTTACCTATATTTTAACTCAGACGTATCTCTTTTGCTTTTTATTAGCAGTTTTACCATTCTTCCACTTATATAGCTGTCATTTTTTGTCGTTTTCATTGAACTGTGAGCATCTTGAGGCTATCATCTCAGTGAGCAGCTTAATGCCTGGCACAGCATAGGCGATCAATACAATTTTGTTGAATGAATGAGTAGATGAATGAAAGATATTGACTATTGAAGAGCTCTGTGCTATGATTGGAAAGGTAGGCCTTTGGACACAGATCAACCCTTGGACAGGTTCATAAAACTTTGGAGCCTTGGTTTCCATATTAGAAAAGTGTAGTAGAGATAATAATACAGAAAGGGTAATGATGCTTTACGGAATTGTTATAAAGTTTAAAGTTAACATATAAAAGGATGAGGAACAGTTCCAGGCACATGATAGGCCAATAAATAATAGTGACAGGCCTGATAAAGCAACTAAAAATGGAGAAATGTAAGTGACTGGCGTAACCTAAGTTGGATTTTCCAGTAGATGGATTTCACAATAGAATTGTATCATCCCTTTGAATATATATAATTTTAGTAAGAAAGGTAAGAGAATATAGGATAAAGATATAATGAAATTTAAATGATACTTTGATAGCCTTTACACTAAAGAAAATGTGTGAGAAATAGGAGCATTTCTTAATCTAGCAAATTTAAGATTTTGAAAGTATCTTTTATCAAAGTCTAAAGGGTAAAGTTGATATTGATCATGTGAACTTTCAATGAAATAAACAATAAAATATGTAGTTTTAAATAAATATGTAATTTTGCTTATGTGAATGGTCAGTTCTTTTAAACGGGAAAATTCTAAAATGTTTAATTTGCCTACAAGACTAAAATGTCTGTTCATTGAATTTTATTGAAAAGTTTGAAGTAAAACCTGTTAAAAGAGACGGATGTGATACGGATCAAAATGATAGAACAGAAGACATGAACACACAGAGAAATTGCTACCCTTATGGTTTGAATTGTTTTGAATTTAGTGATATAAAAAAAAATCCATACCTAATTTGCAAAATAGGTATATGAAATAATGTTTCTCATTTTGTAAGCTTGAAGTTTGGGAATGATTCAGCCTACATCAGTTTGTTAGAAATTAAACACTGCCAGGCCCCCTCTAGCAGCATCAGACCTAAGAAAAGTTAGACGTTCCATTCCATTTGGGTAGGTGAGAGCAAAAGCATAGGAAGAAGGCTCTTTTTAATCCCCAAATACAGTAGAGTTTAAGGTTATTTGCTTTATAAGTAAGGCTTTCCTAGAAGTGACTTTTCAGTAAAAGCCAGAGTTACATCCTTCAGTTAACTGCACTTAGGACTGCAGTTCCTGTTGTCCCCTGGGTTTCAGCCTATCCTCCATCCACAAGATGCCAGATTGTCTCATATTTCCTGCCTCCATTTAAATTTAGGTAGAGTCTGTCATACAGAGTGAAGTAAGTCAGAAAGAGAGAGACAAATACCGTATGCTAACACATATATATGGAATTTAAGAAAAAAAAAAATGTCATGAAAAACCTAGGGGTGAAACAGGAATAAAGACACAGACTTACTAGAGAATGGACTTGAGGCTATGGGGAGGGGGAAGGGTAAACGGTGACAAAGCAATAAAGAGGCATGGACATGTATACACTACCAAACGTAAGGTAGATAGCTAGTGGGAAGCAGCCACATAGCACAGGGAGGTCAGCTCGGTGCTGTGTGACCGCCTGGAGGGGTGGGATAGGGAGGGTGGGAGGGAGGGTGACGCAAGCGGGAAGAGATATGGGAACATATGTATATATATAACTGATTCATTTTGTTGTGAAGCTGAAACTAACATACCATTGTAAAGCAATTATGCTCCAATAAAGATGTTTAAAAAAAAAAATTTAGGTAGTATTTAGTACTCACTGGGTACATGCTTCTATAACAGGCATATTGCAGCTTACAAATCACAGAGGAGACGTGAACATTTCTAACAGGCTTTGCCCTCCACTCTAAGGGTGAGCAACACAGCAAATGGCTTTTGAGCAATGGGGTAATCATGGTTTTCCTGAGGGTTACAGTTGCCTAAACTGTGGCTAGTGGCTTGTTTTCTACTCCAAAATACTTACTTTGAAGAGTTCAGTCACCATACTGACTGACTTTGGCACACACACAGAAATCCCTTTGCAAGCTGATCATGGAATTGCTAGCAGTGGCCTTCCTAAATCAGGTCTATTGCTTTTTTAAAAAGTCATGTACATAGAGATTTCATTTAGCTCAGAGCACTGGTTTGATCTTATCTCACAATCTTTATTAATTGAGTAAATATTTTCTGAAGACTTCCTATAGGTCATGTGCTATTCAAGGTCTGAGGACAGAACCAGGGAGAGAAGATCGCATCTATCGGTGGAGCTTATATTCTAATAAGTGATCAAATAAAATCCAAAAATGCATGTGGAAATCCATTCATTTACCTAATGTCAGCTTAGCACCTTCTCTGTGCCAGGCATTGTGCTGGGCACTAGGAATTTAATACACAAGACAGAAGAAACGGCCTCTGCCCTCGACGAGTAGCCATGCTGGCAGGGAAGACAAACATGCCCACCGATCACCAGCAAATTATATGTAAAGATTGTGAAAAAAGAGACAGAACCAGGATAACACAGCCGAGGACGGAAGTGGGGTGTATCCAAAGCCAGTTCAGGGGGCTGGGCCCTCCCTGGGGGATGGCTGACAAGTACAGCTGTTTTTCTCATAATTCTAAAAATAGCATGGACTTAGACTATAATCTTTAAAAAGCAGGTCTACAGGAAGGCTCAAGATGTACATTAGATTAACCTGTAAAACGCCGCACGTGTTTTCAGGCTCACAACTTCAGCTGTACTGGGGGAATCCTCCACGCAGGAACTTTCTTTGTATTGATTTCAGTAGCTGTTAACGCACCTTGCGAAGGTGAGCAAGTAGCATTACTGCTGTACTTTCGGTTCTGTGCCTCTCCTTTCCTTGGTAGATGGGCTAAAATGTCAGCACTGCATTGGAAAGCAGCAAAACCTCGTGGGTCACTCCCAGTTCCTTTCTGTCTGTCTTTGTAGCTCGGTGTAGCATAATCTTCTAACTGAAGTTGGAGGAGAAGGTGAGGTTGGGTGCAAGCAATTCTGTGCGTTTTCCCTGAGCTGTCAGAGGAGGATGGGTAGATGGGGTAGGTACCTCTTGTTCCTGTGCTCCATCCTTTCCTCTCCTGACTTGAACGGGGCGGGGAGCTAACAAGAATGCCTTTTCTAGATTCTCAGCCGGGAGCTGCTTCTCTGGTCTTCCTGCACAGGTCGCTGTGGGGTGTGACTCATTCCTGTTTGGAAGTGACCGACTTTGGCTGAGAGTCATAACCAAGCCCCTGAAGCATGAATCAGAATTTGTGTGATGGTGGAAAAGCCCCACAGAGACCCTGAGGTGCTCCCTCAAGAATTTCTCCCCTTGAGAAATCCTAATACTAGAGAAACACTCTCTAAACAATAAGGTCCTACTGTATAGCACAGAGAACTGTATTCAATATCCTGTGATAAACCGTGGAAAGGAATATAAAAAAAGACTATATATATGTGTAACTGAATCACTTTGCTGTACAGCAGAAATGAATACAACAGGGTAAATCAACTATACTTCAATAAAAAAATATTGAAAAGAAAATTAAAAAAATAGAGAAACACTCTCCAGAATTCCTTCACTGTGAGTAGCCAGTACCCTGGTATTAGAGTAATATGGAAGATGCAAGTTAAAACTTCTTTTGTTTTCAGTTGATAGGACAGAAAGAAGCAGATGCAAATTGTTTCCATTTACTCTTAAAAAATCCTGTTATTTTTCTGTGTTAGGATCTTTTCATACATGACTGAAATCTAGCAGGCAATATGACTGTATTGTTCAACTTATTGTTATATCCATTACAACTAATTCCTTTCAGATGGAGCCTGTTTTCTTTATAAATACCATTGAGATCAAGTATAAGAGATCCTATCATTAACCCTTTGCCATGCTTTTATCTGAACCCTCCATTCTAGTAATGTTTATTTAGTCCAGTGTTATTTTTAACATGTAAAAGGCATATTTTATACTATAAAATGCACAGTTCAGTGTTCAGTTTAGTAAATTTTGACAATTCTGTAACCACCCACCCAAAATAAGACAGAGGACATTTTCATAGTCCTTTCATTTCAGGCTGTCACCACCCCCCAATCCAGGCAAACACTTAATGACATCTACTACCATAAATTGGTTTCACCTGTTCTTAAACTTCATATAAATGGAATCATAGAGAATATAGTCTTGTGTAGCTGGCTTCTTTCACTTGGCATAATATTTTCGGAGATTCATCCATGTTGTGGGTATCAATAGCAGTCTAGTATATTTTTAACTATAAGAATATCTGGAAAAATATTTTGAATTACGTCTTAACATATTACATCTCGGATAAGGAGCAAACTAACAATACTTAACCTTTTAATTCTATTTTTACTCTAAAGTCAAGTACTTTTTGGTCTTAGTTATTTTTGTGCTTTGTAATCTTTTTAGAAGCTCATACAATGCCTTGCCTGTAATAGGAAATTGGCACATGTTCCCTTTAAGTTGGAAGGGAATGTATGAGGAAAATTAACTCGTATCTCACTTTATAGAAATTCAGATTTTAACTGCCCGCTGTGGTGTGAAACCAAACAGCACATTCATTCTGGGCACTGGTCTGCTGATGATTTTACTGATGAGTGTACTCGTCCAGAGTGGACCGTTTGTGGGCTCTTTCCTCCAGTGTAAGGAGTTCAAGTGTGATAATAATTCATTTTTCCAAAAGGTCAGTTCTTACTGATTTTTTTTTTAACTGGTAAAAATATTCTAAACAGATATTATTAGCCTCATTCGGTAATTGAAGAACTCTGAGAACAAAAACAGTAACGGTGACCTATCCAAAATGAAGGAGCGAGTCAGTGTCGGTGCAAGATACTCGATTCCAAAATATTTGTTCTAGCACATGTGTTGCAAGCTCCCAGAGAAGTTATTGACACTGACGTTGGTTTCCTTTAAGAGTGACTCATGATTTCTTGAGCCTGGTTTCCACTATTAGTCATCCCCACTGCTTGGGTTAAAGCAGGCTGTTAGACTCTGCCTGGATTCCAGCCTTCACAGTCCCCCCACCTGGCCCCCACCCCCTTGATTCCCACCTCCTGGCTCAGCCACTCAGCAGTCTCTGGAACCAATTCTGACTCCAGGCAAGCAGGATTTTATAATTCAGCCTTTAGTATCAGTGCAGCATCAACCTTGTGTTTGTGGTTCAGTTCAGGTAAGTTGGCTTGTCCTTTTTTTCCCCAGTTGCCTAAACTCCTTTCTCAGAAACATGCCTAGAACGTCAGTATCCCTAGTTCTTCAGGTCCTGTCTTAGTCCCATCAGTGTCTCCTGATAGCTCTCATGCCTGGGAAGTGAAGTCCTTCCTCCCCCTATGTGGTGCCCCCTGTCCCTCGCCAGGAGCAGACCGTAATCATGGCCTGCCCGTGTCCCCAGATTTAATAACGTGAGCTGTGCCTCTGTTCCTTTCTTTAGCTGTGCTTACCAGTGGTACCGTAAATCTTGGACCCTAAATTGCCATCGGGCTGTATTTCTTTCCAGTCCATTTCATTAGTCATGCCGTGCTGGCTGCTATAAGTGGGGCTGAGTAAGAGTGGGATACAGTTTCCTGCAGTAAGAGATAGGAGACTTAACTTCAGCCCGGCACCTAAGAAAGATCAAGTGTTTACTGGAATGTGGGCAAACCACCTCCTGGGCAAGGAGGAAATCTGCGCCTGGCAGTAAACAGTTCTATTCAAAAGCAGTTCCCCAGTGCTGGGAAGGGACCTAGTTGAGCATCGGGGTAACTGACCCAAGCTGGTACTCAGCTGCGAGTGCTGATGACTGTGGCTGGAGACCTTCCTTCCCCGTTCTTCAATATGGAAAAAAGATATTTTCCTAATCTTGTGCACGTACAGCTTTAAGAAAAGTACCCTGGTCAAAATTTCCAGTATTTGAAAATATGCTGAGAATCCAAAAAGTAGAGAACCACTCTGAGCTTTTTCCTTCCCTTCCTGATGCCAGTGGCGTTTCTGAACGAGCATGCTGGTCTGCTTCCACATATGCCTTGGTTACCGCATCCTCTGGCAGGTGACCTGCCTCTTGGTTCCTGCACTGGGCTTAGTCCAGGCGTTTGCTTCCAGGCCTCCTTCCCCCCAGGCCGCCTCTGCAGCCTCATCCTGGATCTCCCCTGGGTCAGGCTGACTGTCTTTGGAAATGGCAGAGACTGTATATGATGGGGAGAGGGGTCTCACCTGCCTTAGGAGAGGGAAATTAGCTAAGGTGAACGCACAGGCAAGACGCTCCTAACCCAGCTGTGACAGAACCTAGAAGACATCAGGTTCATGTTTTAATTATTTCAAAAAAGCGATAAATGCCGTGAATAGGCCGACTACATAAGGTTGATTGTCAGACTTCTAATAGAGCTAGTGTGTGTCCCTGTCATTTGTTTTATTAAGCTTTGTGAGTTTTCACATGTGAAGTTGAAAGGAGATTGAGAAAGGTTCCCTTCAGAATTTTAAATTTTATACAATAAGGTTACAGTATTTCGCAAACCTTTGAAAAAAGCTGATTGTGACTACTGACTTTTAATCTGCAGCTAGAATAGAAATGTATATATTAATCAATATTTTGCAAACATATGTAGAAAATCCATCGTCTGTGGCTTCTGTATACCGTGTTGATTTATTTGTTACTTTATTTGTCCACAAGTAGTAAGAGATTATTTGGATAATAAAATAATTATGGTGACACATTGCTTTGTAGCTTTCTGAAGTCTAAATGAATTTATTGTACATAGGAGTCACCTTGACCATGCATTCTGAACTTTTAAAAGCACCACTTTCTTAGTATTAACCCGGTCGTGACCATCTGGAATAAAGCATTTTATTTTTCTACGTATCTCTCCTCAAATATAAAGCAGTGATTGAATTTACCTCCTTTTTGGTCTTATTAGAGATGTTTATAGATACATATTTTAGTGTAATTCATTACTGCAGATTAAATGGGAGAGATTCAGACATAGTACAGATTGTCTCTCATTTAATCTCCTGGAAATGTGCAGTCTAGAGAAATACTTAAATAACTTAAAGCTCATTTTCTTGTAGGAGTGGTATATAAAAAAGATTAGACTAAGGGTCTTTTGTCCTGTGTTTTATAGAAATAATCACAAATACTTTAATCCAATATAAATGCTGTATAAAGCTTTTCCTGTAGCTTAAAAATTGATTGGACAGGGAAATACAGTAACCATATAAAATCATACTTGATTTTTGATGACAGAATAGTAAAAGTTTCTGTTCATGTTCTTCATGATTCCTGCCGTATTTTTATTGCAGCCGTTAGAAGATGAGTGAGTGAAAGGCTTTGCAAGTGGGAGGGGTGGGTTTCGAAAGGCCTCTTTGAAGCCGCGGTCCCTAACCTTTTTGGCACCAGGGACCGGTTTCGTGGAAGACAGTTTTTCCACGGACGGTGGGGGCGATGGTTCAGCCAGTAATGAGAGCGATGGGGAGCGACGCGGAGCGGCAGATGAAGCTTCCCTTGCCCGCCTCTCACCTCCTGCGGTGCGGGCTGGTTCCTAACAGGCTGCGGGCCGGTAGCGGTCAGCAGCCCAGGGATTGCGGACCCCTGCTTTAAAGGGCAGTATCTGTGAGGCATCTTTTTTTTTTTTTTGCGCTACGCGGGCCTCTCACTGTTGTGGCCTCTCCCGTTGCGGAGCACAGGCTCCGGACGCGCAGGCTCAGCGGCCATGGCTCACGGGCCTAGCAGCTCCGCGACATGTGGGATCCTCCCGCACCGGGGCACGAACCCGTGTCCCCTGCATCGGCAGGTGGACTCTCAACCACTGCGCCACCAGGGAAGCCCTGTGAGGCATCTTTGAGGAGGCTTGTGGGAGTCTGAGGCACGGAGGGTGGCCTTTTTTTTTTTTTTATTTTTTTGGGCCACGAGGCTCGGCTTGCAGGATCTTAGTTCCCCCACCAGGGATCGAACCATTTCCCCTGCAGTGGAAGCACAGAGTCCTAACCACTGGACTGCAAGCTACCACCTGGGTTCTTAACTTAGGTCTGTAGATCGCCATGGGTGGGCTTGGAGGTGGGAGACTTCTTAGATCCCCTAAACTGTGTGGGAAAAGGTTTTATTTGCATATTTACAGGTCTCTGGAATCCATAACTGTCATCAGATTCTTAAGAATCTGATGCTTCTTGATCCAAAAGGCTTCTTGATCCAAAAGGACTGAATTGCCCGTTCAGTGAGACTGGGACAATTATGATACAAAACTCATGAGTTAAAGTTTGTCAACTGCACATAGCTGTAAAATCGCTAGCACTGCTGCCTTTTGAAACTGGAAGTCTCTTTCCCTGTGCTGTCATCATCCACTCCTGCACTGATATTCGTAAGCCCACCTGCCTTAAAATGTGTGCATGACAATGGCTTCCCTTACGTGGCTGTATTGGGGGAAGACCAGAGAAGGAATAGAGAATGTTCTTCTTCTTATTATTTTTTTAATATTTCTTGACTTTTGACTTTCTGTTTTAATTAGGAATCTTTGGTCACAGGGGACAGAAAGTCAAATCAAGTGGCCTGAATAATCAAAAGAATTTATCAGTGCAATAAGTGAAAGGCTCAGGGGTAGTTTTCATTTCTGGAGGTAGCCTTGCCCACGGGTCTCATGGAAGGGACTCCCAGCAGTGCCAGCTCTCTCCTTGTAGCTGAGGGCAGTGATGGTGTCCCACCTGCTACCCTACTTTCACCATGTCATCCACAGAAAGGAAGAGTTCAGGTAACTTCTCTTCCTTAGAAATCCCAGCAAATAGCGCTGATGGGATTGTATGCCCACCCCTGTAACCACCATTGTGGATGTGAATTACAGGGTATGTTGATGAGCCCTCGATGAGAGTGGAGTTACTTAAGCCGCATAAATGCAAATGAGGAGTATGTACATTTCTTTTGAACGTTTGTATTGTTACTTTCTAAAACCAAAACTGGGGTGAAATAATCTGTCGTTTCAGTATACTGAAATGTAATTTTTAATAGTTTTATGTTCGCTTTTCGTTTTAAATTTATTTATTTTATTTTTGGCTGCATCGGGTCTTCGTTGCTGCGCGCAGGCTTTCTCTAGTTGCGGCGAGCGGGGGCTACTCTTCATTGCGGTGCGCAGGCTTCTCAGTGTGGTGGCTTCTCTTGTTGTAGAGCCCAGGCTCTATGCATGCAGACTTCAGTAGTTGTGACACACGGGCTCACTAGGTGTGGCTCGCAGGCTCTAGGGCGCAGGCTCAGTAGTTATGGCGCACCAGCTTAGTTGCTCCACGGCATGTGGGATCTTCCTGGACCAGGCCTCGAACCCATGTCCCCTGCATCGGCAGACGGATTCTTAACCACTGCACCACCAGGGAAGTTCCTGCTTTTCTTAATATAAAAATTGGAGTCATATTTTCTATTGCTCTGTCTTAAACAAAAAATTAATATTGATTTTTTGGGGGGGGGCCTCATTAGAGCCCCTCCTCTCTCTCCTTGGGATGGTGGTGTTAGCAGCTCTTTATTGAAAAGATATTTCCGTGGCTTAATCTGCTTTTTCACTGTGTTACTACAAATGTTTTTCGAATATCTCTTCAGTGTAAAGCAGTAGAAAAGGCTCGTTGGGAAGGGTTTTCTGATGTTAGGTTGACTGAATTAAAATCTTTACTCTAATACATACTGGTTGTGCAAACTTAAGTAAGTTGTTGAATCCCTGAGCCGTTTTCTCTCTTTGTAAAGATAAAATGAGAAAATGTACTGAAAGGACTTTGTACAGTGCCTGGGACTAGTAGCGTTTATGTACGGTGCCTGGGACTAGTAGCTGTTTATATTAGTCAAATTATGCCAATCTCATGATTTCAAGTAAAATTATGATAATGTGTACAAGAACTTAATTATAGGCATTCATGAATGGGCCCATGGCTAATTAGTATGTCTATAGAAATAATATGTTCATTGTAATTTTGCATAGATTCTCTTGGGTAGGATTCCAGAAGTTAGATTGACATTTTAGTCAAAAAAACCCAAGAAGATTATTAAGTTGACAGAGGTAGCATATGGTACATTAATATTACTAATAAGCATTATTTGTGTTACTGAATTAAGTCTGAAAATATCAGGAGGGAAATTAGCTTAAAGCACTGAATTTCCAAGTCTGTCCGAGTGTAAGTACACAGTACATCTATAATTGATTTTATTCCTCAGGTGACTTTATTCAGTTTATACTGGGGCTCACTTTTCATAATATTATAAAAGGGATGAATAAAAATGAATATATTCATTTACCTTCTATGATAAATAGTTTCAGTCAGAATTGTTGAATCAGCGACATTCTTTGCAGCCAATGAGTACAAGACTGAAACCTGTTGAACGTTTACTTTGCGGCTTTTGGGTTTCTTGCACTTTCCAGTGCAATCCTCTTTGAGTTCTTCAGGATTTTTTTAACCTGGGTCAGTATAGTGCCTGAAATATTTCTACACTTGGGAATTCAAATAAAAATAAACATTGCTAACCCTGAGGCAAGAATAATGGGGCTGAGGTTGTCGGGCTTTGAAAAAGGAAGCTGCCCAGTAACCTATAATAATGTAGAGAGGCCAGCTGTGGAAATGGATATAGAGGGAATCCTAGCAGATTTAGGGAATTCATTCTTGTAATTAACCTAATGGTATAGGTTGTTAAACATTTACATGGTCCAAATATAGACTTTTCCCTAAGACTGTTTAAAAATAGACAAAGGAGGGACTGGTCTGATTGTTTTGATACAGCCTTGCTGCCTATAAGGGTAGACCAGATGACTTCACATGGGTTAGTTCCATCCCATTTTCTAATGAAATCTATCAACCCGAGATTTGTTAAGTGTCTGCTCTATGCCTATCAGTGTTAAAAACTAAGAAGGTACATAAAAAGAGTAACATATGTTAAGTGCCATGTATAATTTTTGTTTTGTTTTTTATTGTGCTTTCTTTTTTTTTTTAAACATCTTTATTGGAGTATAATTGCTTTACAGTGGTGTGTTAGTTTCTGCTGTATAATAAAGTGAATCAGCTGTACCTAAACATATATCCCCATATCTCATCCCTCTTGTATCTCCCTCCCACCCTCCCTATCCCACCCCCCTAGGTGGTCACAGAGCACTGAGCTGATCTCCCTGTGCTATGCGGCTGCTTCCCACTAGCTACCTATTTGACGTTTAATAGTGTATATATGTCCAAATGCCATGTATAATTGTAAATACTCTGTATGTAGTACATTTAATGGTTATAATAATGCTATTGTTACCAACTCGGGTCCGGCTGCTCGCTGCTTGAAAATCAATATGAGAGAGAGAGAAAGAGAGACAAATGTTGGTAGAAAGGAAAGTCACTTTTAATCAGAATGCTGGCAATCCAGGGAGACAGTGGACTCAGTGTCACCCCAAAACTACCTCTGAAGCTTGGCCATGAACGCTTTTAAAGGGAAAAAGGGAAGTAATCTCAGTTAATCATTGAGATGGGGGGCAGAGTCATCGCCTTTCCCCACTGTGTGCAGGCTTGTGTGCAAATTTGCTGACTCCTTGTGATTTTTCTTTAGATGCTACCTTGTTCATACAGTTTGTCCTCGAGATTACTGAAGGGGAAGCTAGGGAAGAGATCTGGTCATCTGTTAATTACTTATTCTTCATTTCTACTTCTTTGATCTATGGAAAGAACCAACAAGTTAGGTAAAGTATTGTGTTATCAAAAGATTTGAAAGGTGTGCTAGGGCCAGAGATGAATAGAGCATGGGGGTGCCTGGTTTAAGGTTAGTGACAAGACAGAGGGGCCTCCTGCAGAGAGCTCTTTCCTGCAAAGAGCTCTTTCCAGCCAGAAGTTGCTTACAGATCCCCACTTGTCAGAACATCATTCCATTTCTGTGGGATAATGGATGAAGGTGTGTCTTCTGTAACTTCTTCCTGCTGACGTAGGTGCCACATTCTTAGAGTGGGAGATGTCGACATGGGTCTGTAGCATCTCTTTGCTGACAGTTGTACCTGCCCGTATAAATATACAGGTAGAACAAGCTACAATGATTTTGATGCCCACAAAGATATAGATTATTATGAGCAATAGTGTTAATCCCATTCTCTTAAGGCCAGTTCTTGGAATTGTGCTAGTCATAGACTCAATATTGCTCCAGGTGGAGCAGCTTCTGTCATGGCTGCAGTCTGGTCATCATGCAGTCAGCCTTCTTCCTCTGGTGACAGTTACAGTGTTTGTAAAACAACTCAGGAATGTGCATTAGACACTGAATGTGTGACTCTATTGTCTTAATCGTTAGCTGCTTGAGCCTCTGCTCCTTTGTGACTCAGGGAAGCCTGGGAGACTTCAGCTTCTCTGCAAACGAGGCAGGAGACATGAAGGGGCCTTTGTACTTGGGAGTGGGGAGCTCACAGAGCTCTGCTCGGTTCCTCTATTAGGTAGGTGCTATTATTATAATACCGTTTTTATGGATGATACAGTTGAGGGTCAGGAAAGTCAAGTAATTCACTAAGGCCACACAGCAACTAAATAGTAAAAGCAGGATTGGAACTTAGGCTCAAACATTATACCGATTCCTGGACAGTCTAGTTATGGATACAAGAATGCAAAATAAAATAAGAACAGTATAAATATTTGATGAGCTAATGTACTGCAGGATTATGGATCTTATTTCATAAGAATCTCATTGCCATTAATTTTGTTTCATCTGCATGAAAACCCTGCTAAGTTCTCCCTAGGTGGAAGGCTGATCTGGATATGAGAGTGAGTCCTTAGAGTTAATGAAGGAAAGAGTTTGATAAATACTGCTGTAAAGTTACTTTTTCTTCCCCCTCCTGGCAAGCATATATAATGGTAATAACTTCATTTTGTGTAGCTGTGGCACTTACAGTTAACAAAGCACTTGAGTCTCGCTTGATTCTTACAACAATCATGTAGGGTTGGCAGGACATCCATTTTATAGATGAGGAAGCTGACCTGCTATGTCACCCTGAACTTTTGCCACTACACTGTTCTGTTATTCAGTTTAGAAACCTTTTGCCAAATAGGATGGCTGCATTTTCTTTTGTGTTTATAGAGCATATACACGAGGTAGTAAAGAAAATGTGTTTTGTGATAAGTAAACTTTTTAGAAAAAACAAACCAAAGAATTTGGAATCAATTGACCTGAAGGAATATAGAGGAAGACACTGGCAAAAGGCATTTAAATAAAGGGTTGTGTTGGGCTTCCCTGGTGGCGCAGTGGTTGAGAGTCCACCTGCTGATGCAGGGGACATGGGTTCGTGCCCCGGTCTGGGAAGATCCCACATGCCGCAGAGCGGCTGGGCCCGTGAGCCATGGCCGCTGAGCCTGCGCGTCCGGAGCCTGTGCTCCGCAACAGGAGAGGCCACAACAGTGAGAGGCCCGCGTACCGCAAAAAAAAAAAAAAAAAAAATTAGAGCAGATGTACAATGTGTTTGATAGGCCACAAACAGGCTGTTCTAGTTAGCATAAAATTCAAGTTAACTCATGAATAAGCCAGAATGTCTTCCCTGTACCTCAGTATGTGAAAATTTCTTTTATCAAAAGTAACACCAAGGTTTACCTTGAAGATATTTCATGTGAAACGGGAATGAAGAGGTGAAACCTTAGGCATACTTTTTGAAGCTAATGCTACTGTCTATATTACTGAAGCAAATTTTGGTCAGAAGTTTTATTCCATACTCTCCAAGTAGTAATTCTTCCCAATTTCACCCAAGGAGAATGTTTAAGATAAAGGCATTAGAAAGAAAATAGGTCAGATTGTCCTTAACTTTTAATAGAAGATACAACTTCTGAGAATATGCCCAAGTACTAGTTTTTGAGTTCCCACAATAACAGAATAAAAATGTGGAGATGGGATGTGATGAAACCAAGGTGGGTCCTTTGAAAGGACAGACCTGGGAGCCCAAAGGCCTGCTTTCTATTTTTAACCCGATTGCTAACTAGTGACCTTGGACACTTAACTAGTCTGGATCTGTTTCCTCAAAAGCCAACAGAATGTTTCGCCTGGAGATCTTCAAAGCCCCTTGCAAATTCTGTGATGCTCTACATAGTTGCTACATAACAAACTATCCTAAAGCTTAGTGACTGAGAGCAACAGACAGTTTACTACATCTTGTGAGTTTACAGAGATTCAGCCACGGCTCAGTGAGTAGTGCTCAGCTGGTAGACAGTCATGTCCAAGACAGCTTCCCTCATGTTTCTCTGACCTTGGCAGGGGGTCTGGAAGGCTGGGCCCAGCTGGAGCTGTCCATCAGCCTGGCAGCCTCAGGGTAATGGGACTTATGACAGGGCAACTCAGGACTCAGAGACCAGTGTTCCCATGGACAAGACCGGAGCTGCATGGCCCCTCACGGCCTGGCCTTTGAAGTCACAAACACCATTTCTATCAGACTCTGTTGGAGGAAGCAGTCACAAGCCTGCCCAGATTCAAGGGGAGGGGACATAGCTTCCACCATCTAATGAGAAGAGGTTCAAAGAATTAATGGCCATATTTTAAAGTTGCTATAGTCCCATTCACTGTGGATGGTAAAGTTTGTTCAACTGTGGTAAAACTTGCTGTTTTAAATTTGGCCTTCTCGAAATCTTGGCAAGATGGAAAATTCATCCTTACGCCCTAGGAGAGAATGCAGATGACCAAAATTAACACCCTGTTCTCCACTCCTTTTTTCTTGCCCATTCTCTCGTAGTGTTTGCTTATTCATTGAACTTTTTAAAAACTTTTATTTGTTTAGCCTACATCTCAAAGTCCTCAACCACTGCTTAAGCTTTATTGTTATTATTATTATTGTTATACAATATAAAGAATACTAAGATCTTGGAAAGTGGAGCTTGAGAGTATATTCCAAGGGCTTGACATGGGGTGAAGAGCATGGGGTGTTTCCCAACCTTTTCTTTTCTTTTTTTAAAAAAATTATTTTGTTGAAGTATAGTTGATTTACAATATTGTGTTAATTTCTGCTGTACAGCAAAGTGATTCAGTTATACATATATACATTCTTTTTCATATTCTTTTCCATTATGGTTTATTACAGGATATTGAATATAGTTCCCTGTGCTATACGGTAGGACCTTGTTGTTTATCCAACAATCTATCTACCTAATCCCAAACTCTCAATCCATCCCTCCCCCACCCCCTCCCCTTTGACAACTACAAGCCTGTTCTCTGTGCCTGTGAGTCTGTTTCTGTTTTGTAGGTAAGTTCATTTGTGTCACATTAGATTCCATATGTAAGTGATATCTATCGTATGCTATTTGTCTTTCTCTTTCTAACTTAGTACGCTTAGTATGACAATCTCTAGATTCATCCATGTAGCTGAAAATGGCATTATTTCATTCTTTTTTATGGCTGAGTAATATTCCATTGTATATATGTACCATATCTTCTTTATCCATTCATCTGTTGATGAACATTTAGGTTGTTTCCATGTCTTGGCTATTGTAAATAGTGCTGCTGTGAACATAAGGTTGTATGTATCGTTTGGAATTATAGTTTTGTCTGGATATATGCCCAGGAATGGTATTTCCGGATTATATGGTAACTCTATTTTTAGTTTTTTGAGGAACCTCCATACTCTTTTCCATAGTGGCTGCACTAATTTACATTCCCACCAACAGTGTAAGAGGGTTTCTTTTTCTCCACACCCTCTCTAGCATTTATTATTTGTAGAGTTTTAAATTATGGCCATCTGACTTGTCTGAGGTGATACCTCATTGTAGTTTTGATTTGCATTTCTCTAATAGTTAATGATACAACCTTCTTATTTCTAATGTGCAGTTGCTTGAAGCAGAGAATCTGGTGGGAGTGCCGGCTTCACCTGGCTGAGCACACAGACAGTCACAAAGAGGTCATTTCAGCAGTTGCAAAACCGTATTTTATTTTATTTTTTATTTTAATTTTTTTTTGTGGTACATGGGCCTCTCACTGTTGTGGCCTCTCCCGTTGCGAAGCACAGGCTCCGGACGTGCAGTCTCAGCGGCCATGGCTCACGGGCCCAGCCGCTCTGCAGCATGTGGGATCTTCCCAGACCGGGGCACGAACCCGTGTCCCCTGCATTGGCAGGCGGACTCTCAACCACTGCACCACCAGGGAAGCCCGCAAAACCGTATTTTATCGTTAAACAGTCAAACCACCTGATCTGATGCATCATGTTTCCGTAATTTTAAACTTAAGTGTAACATTTTGAACTCATCTCTTCTGGAGACCTGTATTCATCCTGAATATAACAGGTGGTGTTGTAAAGTTTAAAGAAATTAATAAGCAAATATTACAGGAAAGTGGTCAAAAATCTCTAAACACAAACATATCTGTGTCTCCAAACATGCTTAATCATTTTTTTAAAAAAGTCTAGGTGATTTTTTAATTTTAATTTTTTGTCATTTCTTAAACTAGTTTTTATTAGCTATAGTGTATAAGAAATGACATCTCTCCGTTGCTTCTTAGATAGGGACACATGCTGAAATTGGGCTGACAGTCGGTGTTCTCATTAAATACTCATTTCACTGCTGTGAGGGGGTTTTGTTGCCCAGGCCCATACAACTCCCACATTTTACCGAGACTCAGAGTGAACTGTAAGGAAGTGGTGGCGGTGGGGATCAGCCTTTACTTTATTTTATTAATGAAAGTTACGTTGTGTTATTTCATTGTGTCTTATAGGTGATGGTTTGGTCATTGACACACCTAAATGTAAATATAAATTTGGACTCTGAGGGGGCAAATTACAGTAAAGACATGATCCTTATAAATCTCTTTCTCTAAGTCAGCTTTGGGGATTTGTGGAAACCTTCACACAACAGGGAATTGTCGTGATTCTTGACTCATTCAGGTGTTTATCTTTCTCTTGAGACTTGCTTAGGAAAAAGGTTACCACTGTATTGTTCTTGCTTACTCTCTGCAGATGCTGTTAAATCAACACTTTTATTAGCCTTTTATTGATTAGCCTTTCATTAAAGACTTATTGTGTCTTTTATTTATTTATTTATTTTTAAATTTATTTTTTGCGGTACGTGGGCCTCTCACTGCTGTGGCCTCTCCCGTTGCGGAGCACAGGCTCCGGACGCGCAGGCTCAGCGGCCATGGCTCACGGGCCCAGCCGCTCCGCGGCATGTGGGACCTTCCCGGACCAGGGCACGAACCCGTGTCCCCTGCGTTGGCAGGTGGATTCTCAACCACTGTGCCACCAGGGAAGCCCTCTTGTGTCTTTTATTAATTAGCCTTTTATTAAAGGCTTTTTGTGTCTGTTTTTAAAACTGGCCCCCTTTCCTTGTTCTGTCAAAAAAATTTCTTTGCTTTATTGATAGTGAGATGTTCTGTAGACCAGCATAACGTAAGTTAAGACCCTTACAGCGAGTAGAGAGCATTCCATAGTTTGGGTTATTTAATGTCACATTTGTTTAATCGCGTAAATATTACATTGTCGCTGGAAGAAAGTAAGAATATACAGAAGAAGAAACAAAACGATAGCACCTATAAATGTCCGTTAACATTTTGTTTATATCAGGAGTTAAGTATTTATGTTGAATAAAATATAAATTAAATAAAAAATATTTAACAGCCGATACGGCGCAGGCACCAGCTAATCAGAATGGACTGGCCTTACACAATATATACTGTCTGGTTAAAATTGGTTTGGGGGGCTTCCCTGGTGGCGCAGTGGTTGAGAGTCCACCTGCCGATGCAGGGGACACGGGTTCATGCCCCGGTCCGGGAAGATCCCACATGCTGCAGAGCGGCTGGGCCCGTGAGCCGTGGCCGCTAAGCCTGCGTGTCCGGAGTCTGTGCTCCGCAATCTCCCAGTTTATCCCTCCTCCCCTTCCCCCCTTGGTAACCATAAGTTTGTTTTCTACATCTATGACTCTATTTCTGTTTTGTAAATCAGTTCATTTGTACAAGTCATTTTCATTTTAATAAATTTTGGTCTCTACTAGTTGTGACTCCCAGTTCTGGGTGGTTATCAAGAGGGGAAATTATGACTCCATCGGTTCCTGGATGGATAGATCCTGCATCTCCTTCCGGCCCCACATGTCTCCACTATAATCTTGAAGTTATTGCCTCTCTTTTTATGGTCAGGCTGCCATCAAGTCAAGTGTGCGTATGTTGTGTACACATACATATGCACACATACTGTTGACAAAGATGACAAAAGATGACGAATTCACAGTATTTGGCCTTTCCTGGCTTTATCAAACACTGTCACAGTAATCATTTCAGATTCTGGTGCCTTCCTGGCTTTCTAAGCCTTTCCAACCTTTACCGAAGGCAGTGAATGTAATTTATTTTCATATCTGTCTGTCGTTGCATTGGTACCTTGGAAGGGCGAGTGTTTTCCATTCATTTGAATGTTCCTACTGTTAATCATTACCAAATCATATTATTACTGCCCATATATAAATCAGAAAAAAACAAATTTGATTTCTAGCATTCTAATGTGGTAAAAAATTGATGAGTAGAGGAAACTTCTTATGCAAATGTAAGCGACTGACAGAGAATAAATATGGGCACAAACTCTTGCTGTTATAATCATCTTTTGACCTCAGCCACCCTTTGTATAGCCCAAGTAATGACTGTTTGATATTTATTATAAAGCATATTAAGTTCCGTGATTAACTGAACCTTTCATTCCTCTTTTTTGTTTCACATAGCAGTGAAAACAGATTGTTCTATTATCATTCTTGCCAGGAAATTTACAAAATGTATAAAATTATTCATAAATGCATTTTAAACTGAAGATGTATTAATGTATTTATTATTGGGTGTACTGGGCAGAAAACATTCCACATTTGAATGGCAGGCACGTGGTTATAAATTCACTTCCTGCTGAATATTAATCATCAACTCCATATGGCTGGTGGATAAACCTCTGAGAGATGACCAGGATATGTAAATTCTTACCCTCGTCATGGACTTTTTATCTGACTTTGTTTAATGTTTAAAATAGACTGAATGACCTTTGAATTTAAAAAAAAAGTCATCCTTCCTGAGAAGTCCAAGGGCAGGATAGTCTCAAGATGGATTATTATTCCTTCTGCTCCCCTCTTGGCTTGTGGGATCTGGGCTCTCTTGGCCCCTCCTGTGTCTGACTGTTTCTTCCTTCTTGGTCTCCTGCTTCCTCTGCTTGACTTAAAATTCTGGTGTTACTCAGAGCACCAACCTGGATTCACTTCTGTTCTTGCTCTATTGTCCTTCCTTCCTCCCTCCCTCCCTCCCTCCCTCCCTCCCTTCCCTCCTTCCTTCCTTCCTTCCCTCCCTCCCTCCCTCCCTTCCTCCCTCCCTTGCACCACACAGCTCACTGGATCTCATTTCCCCAGCAAGGGATTGAACCTGGGCCATGGCAGTGCAAACCCAGAATCCTAATCACTAGGCCACCAGGGAACTCCCTGTTATTGCTCACTCTATTATATGTGTTTTCTGAGGGCGTTCCATTCACGCTTGCAGTTTATAGGGTCTGACCTGCCTTTGGACTTCAGACCTCCCTCCAGGCCATCTCCACTGGGATGTACCCACCTCTGTGCTTCCTTGTTTTCCTACTCTATTACCCCCACTCCACCTGTCCTGTGACCTCCTCAGTCTGGTTCACCACTGACCCCAGCATTTGGCAAGGCACCTGGCGTGTAGTAGGCACTCAGAATGTGTTCAGTGATTTAATGTTCACAGTCGAACTCATTATTCCCCAACCGCCACCTCAAAATGCACACACTGAAAAATGCATCTCTTCCTGTGTTCCCTCTCCCAGTGAATGCCACCCCCTATCCACCTTCCCCACCTCCTCTCTGTCCTCACACCAACCTGCTGCTGCTTTTTCTCCATACCCAGTCCTTTAAATTCTGTCTCCTGTGTTTTCTGAGTCCGTTCTCTCGCCTCCATCCCAAATATCACCGCCTTGGTCCTAGGCTTCTGTGTCTCTCACCGGGACTGTGGCCTTATCTCTCAGTTTGTATTGCAGCTTTCCAATCTTGTCCTCTCAGATCCACCTTTTTGTACCATTGCCAGATTAATTTGTCTACAGTGCATGTCTCAACATGTCACCCTCCTAAACTTACAAGGCTTCAGTGAAGAAAGCTGTAAGCTTTACCAATTGCAACATATTTAAGTAAATGGCAGGGGGTTTTGGTGCTCCCTGTCTGGGGAGACAGTAGTAAAGTCCTCATGCTTTTCAGGTGTGTTTTTTTTTTAGTTTACTACAATGCTAATCCGGATCCCAAAGGGAGTTTTTTGAGCAGACTGGATATAGTGATTCACTCGTCTTATAAATTAAATGAGTGAGAATAAATTTAAAAAATTGAAGTGTAAGAGAGTGGTCTTTACAGTAAGAAAATTTGGTGTTGAATCTTAACTCTGCTACATATTAGCTGGGTGGCCTTGTACCTCTCCCTCTCCCCCTTACCACTCAGCCCTTCACTATGTCTTCCTCTTTAAAATGGGATTACTATGGGAACTACCTCTAAGAATTTTTGTTAGCATTAAATGACATAATGACAGAATACATGTAGTATATTTAGCACAATGTCTGGTATCTAGCAAATGCTTCATAAATGTTAGCAGGATCAAAAGTACATGAAAACCATAGTCACATACACATACGTATGTGTTTATGTAATACATAAAGATGGTAATGGTGGTTGTCTCAATATGGTGGGGTTGTAAATGTTTATGACTTTTCTCCATTTTCTACAACTATCATCTGTCACTTTTCAAGTAGGAAAGAAAAAAATGTCTTTCAGTGACTTCCTACCTTTACGAAATAAATTTAAGCTCCCTTCCACCTCGTTCAGTGCCCTTCATAACCTCATCCCCTCTGTACTGCTCTCTCCTCATCTCTGATAGCTTCCTCCTGCCTACATTTTCAGTCACCCTGAATCCTGAATTACTTTGTTCCCCGTACACACTGTTTCCTGCCCGCCTGCCCCTCTGCTGTCATGTCCACTACTAACTTTTCTCATTTACTGCTGCTGCTCCTTGAAGATTTAGCTTAAAATCACTCATCCCATCAGGTTGACCATTAGGATCCCAGTGTTAAAATTATCTGAATTTGTGTCTGTTTCCCCTCAATGGACTGTTTTTCTCCAGAATAAGGACTTTACTAGAAGCTGGAAATAAAAGATGATGAAGTTACAATCCATGCCCTTAGGTTGCTTATCATCTAGCAGGAGAAGAAAGCCATGTAAATACACGAAGGTAGTAAATGTTGCAGGATCTCTGATACAAGGGCCTGCTGAGTATAGTCATGCAGCAATAAGGTGCGATGAGACCCTCTTGGGGGCAGTGGGGGAATTAGGGTGAAGGGCTCAGAATGTTTTCATTCAAGAGTGATGCTTAAGGGCTTCCCTGGTAGTGCAGTGGTTAAGAATCCGCCTGCCAATGCAAGGGACACGGGTTAGAGCCCTGGTCGGGGAAGATCCCACATGCCGCGGAGCAACTAAGCCCGTGCTCCACAACTACTGAGCCTGAGACCTTAGAGCCCGTGCCCCAAAACAAGAGAAGCCACCGCAGTGAGAAGCCCGCGCACTGCAACTAGAGAAAGCCTGCGGGCAGCAACGAAGGCCCAACGCAGACGAAAATAAATAGATAAAATAAATACATTTATTAAAAAAAAAAAAGAGTGATGATTAAGCTGCTGAATAGGGGTTTCCTGGGCAGATAACATGGGGACCCGTGTTCCAGGCTGGGCGTGGGAAAACAGTTCGACACAGAGAATGGTGACAAGTTGAGTTTGAGGTGGGGTCTCCAAAGTGCTTGGCACGTGATAGAAGCTCAAAAACTTTCAAACTGAACAGTGTACCCCTCCTAGTATTCCAGGTATGGGCTTCAGGAGTTTGCGAATTCCTAGAAGTTGTATATAATGTTTTATGTTTATCTGCTTCTGAGAAATTTTCTGGGGAGAGGATCCTTGAATTTCACTATTTTGCCAAAGAGTTGTATGGCCTACGAAAGGTTAAAAACCACTCTTGACAAATATTCTGCCACTGGAAATGGGTGAGGTGAGGGGCGGAGGACAGACAGTGATTTGAAGATAAACTGTCCCCAGCTGCAGCTGACAGGGGTGCACCTGGGCATTCACAGGGCAGTCACTCACCTGCTAGGGCCGCTGAGGGCCTGGTCACAGTGGGCACTTCAGGCAATGGTTCCACGCACACTTTTCTGGCTCCTTTCAGCCAGCAGGCTCGTTCTGCTTTCTGTTTGCTCCATCTAAGCCATTACAGTGTTCTTTCCCTGATAGTCAAAGCAACTCTCCAGGGCAGGAAACATTATGGGGTTGAAAGACTGGGGAGAGAATGAAAGCACCATATGTTTTATTCCAAAAATAAAGTAAGGAGGTGAGCATGTGAGGGGAACAAGAAAGCAAATGCAGTAACCAAAGCAATTCAGTGGCAATGGTGTTAAAGAGACTGCATTAAAAGACTGCAACTGCATTAGCCCCCCAGAGACACTGTGGGGTCAGCTCATTCATTCCTCAGTGGCTGGTAGAGATGTGTGAATTACCCGACTCCTAGAATCCTGTCTGGTCAAACCCAGTGTCCTCCTCCGCCCCTCTGTGCAGCTATATACCTTTGTTTAGAACATATTGCACTATGGTGTCCTTGTTAACACACTTTTCTTCCATAAGGCAAGACTGGCTTATTTTGGAATACCCAGCATTTACTGCTCAGCTCAGGACATGTTTATTGAAAGAACACACTCGAGCTTTCTAGCCTGAGAGTAGTGGGGTTCATAGTTCAGTCTGCACAAAGGAAACCCCAAACAGCTGAAGACTTCCATCATCCTTTGTTTGGTTCTTTTCCTGCTTTGCCCAGTGAGGCACTCAAGTAAAAGAGCTCATCAAGGAAGGGAGCAGATCTTCTGCAAAGCTACAGGCTGCTCTTTTGAAGGGAGAAATGTGGTGCAATGTTGAATCCGATGCAATCTCAGAAGCTATTGGCTTGCTAAACAGTGTTGATGATGACAAAGCAAAGCAAGGGACAAAGGTTACGGAAGCAGACGGAGGGCACTACCGGTCACACTTGGATCTGTCTTGGGAGCGCCCACACACCCCCATCGGTCGCCCCAAATCAAGTAACCTTCAGAAGCATAATGATTAGTTAGTTGTATTTTCCAAAGCTCAACATTGGGGTGCATGGATCACGTGCTGCCTTACGCGAAGCTCAGCCCTGCTCACAGGGATTTGGAGGATCCCTTACAGTGTTGGGGGGAACTTGCAGAGGGCTCAGAGCTTGTTTAAAGGAATGAAAGATTTTAAGATGGGAACACTGAAGAAGGAAGTGAAGGGTGGCTTCATGGTCTCAGGTGTGTGAAATACACAGAGAGTAGTGATTAATGTTTTCCTATTACTAAGGAACAAAGAATAGGAATATTGTTTTGAACTATATGAGAACTGAATTGATGGGATAACTTAAAATATTATTGAAAATATCTTCCTTTACTCCTATCATATTAACTTTGTTTATAGACAGTTGGTCATTTTTAGCATTCAAGTCATTTACTGTTGCTTTCCCAGATTAGATACTCTTTTCGAAAGAAGGAAAGGAAACCAGTGATACTGATTGAGCACCTACTGACTGCAGGCTCTGCTCTGGGTTTTCTTGTGTCTCAGATTTGCAAACATCATCCCATTTAATACCCAAGGGGCAGGTATTATTATCCCCATTTATTTGTGGGGAAACTGAGGCCAGGAGCGCTCAACATGACAATTATAGGTGGCAGTCCTAGGTCTTTTTTATATGTTACTTCAATCCTGAGTCTGTGCAACTCCAAAGGCCTTGCTTCTAATTTATCCTTAAATGTGGTGATTCTCATGTTTCCTGAGTCTGTCTGGATGCCTCATTCTCTACGAGGCATTCCAAACTGGCCCATCCCAGGTCCGGAAAGCCTTCACCTCTGAGACAAACTGTGCATTTGATGCAGTTCGGCACTTCCGTGTCCAAAACAATCATCTATTCCTATTTCTCAGCCTGGACAAAGCATACTTACGGAGCAGCAAATTTGTAATGCATGCTTTCCAGCATTGCAAAAAGAAAAAGAAGAGAAAGACATTTCAATATAATAAAGTTAAAATTTTAACCCTCACGGCATGCCTTTGGGTTGTCTCCACAGTGTGGGCAAGCACAGATAGTATGCAGTATCAAGGCTCATAGCAAGGTGAATGATTCTCATCCAAATTAAACCTGTTGGTAACCAAACCTTCCTATCCCTGACGTCTGCTGTGCCACATACTTTTCTGATTGTAGTGTTACAGTCAGCTCTCTGTATCCACAGGTTCTGCGTCCACAAATTCAACCAACCGTGGATCAAAAATATCCCCCCCAAAATTTCCAGAAAGTTCCAAAAAGCAAAACTTGAATTTGCCACAAGCCAGCAACTATTTACATAGCATCTATATTGCATTAGGTATTATAAGTAATCTAGAGATGAGTTAAAGTATACAGGAGGATATGCTTAGGTTATATGCAAATACTACACCAGTTTATATAAGGGACTTGAGCATCCAGGATTTGGGTAACTGCAGGGGTGCTGGAACCAATCACCCGCAGATCCCAAGGTATGACTGTAAGTGGTCCATTGTAGATATTTTGGAAAAAACAGAAAATTGCAAATAAAACAGAAATCACCCCTAATGCTACTGCTCAGAGATAAACCAAACATGAATACCTTAGTGTGCTTCTTTCCAGCCTTCTAAAAACGCAGAATTTTATATAGTTTAGAAATACAGTATCCTGTCTTTCCACTTAACTTGCCTCATAAGCGTTCCATGATATTTATTTTTCATTGTGGTAAAACATACAGAACGTAAAATTGACCATTTTACCCAATTTCAAACGTACGATTCAGTGGCATTATATACATTCACCGCTTTTCGTCTCCAGGACCTTTTCATCATCAGCATTCCTTATATTTAAAAATGCTTCACAAACCACATTTAATAGCTGCATAATATTCCACTAGACAGAACTGACGTGGAAGCCTTTGCTAGCAAACATTTCACAGATACTTATTTTGTCTTCACTGTGAGGTAGACTTTGTGGCTGAGTCCATGAACAAAACACGGTTTTTGCCTCCAGGATCTTAAGTCTGGTGAAGAGGTTGTTCATCAGCAGGCAATCTGATTCCCATGGAGGGTGAGCACAGGGGCTGTGGATGAGAGTTTAAGTCGAGGTACCATTTACATAATCATCCCTTGATCGTTGCAGATCTAACGTGTAGCAGATTATTTTGCTGTTATAAATAATACTGTGAGACTGTTGTAGGTATAAATATTTTTTCACATTTCAGATTATGAAGATTTTGAAAGGGGATTTACTGGACTAATCATTGTAACAGGGCAATAAGTAGAACTGATTATTGTCATTTCTCAAGGTCAGGGGCGGCCACAAAACGTTTTCATTTTCTCTTACACCTGATGAGCTCTACCAACTTTTTCATAAATGTGCATCTTACTTGCATTTGGCAGGATTGTGTGAAGCGTTGGGATTGGGTAAAGAGTGTATCCGACGAGGAAGAGCTAGGAAGGGCAGAGGCAAAGTGATTGTGGCCTAGGTCAACATTGTAGCACAGGGAATGTTCAACCTGTCCAGCTGTTTGTACTCATTTCAGAGGCCTTGGTTTAGCTCAGGCTTCAGGGCTGTGCTCCACGGGGCTCCCTTCTGTGAAATTCCAGACTTGTGCACTTGAAGCCCACTGTGCAATGAAAGTAGCCTATTAAAAAAAAAAAAAAGTAACTTTATCATCTAAACAGAAACTTCTGGTCTTTTGTCCAGGCTGCAAGAGACTTTTGGATATCATACAATACTTCCCTGTTCAGACAACAGATGAAGATTCTGAGGCTTAGAAAAGTTAAGAAACATTCTGAAGAAAACCAGTTGGGTGGACAAAGCAGAGAGATTCAAACTCATTTCTCTTGATTTATCTGGCGGTCACCCCATTACCTGTCCCATGTTGTCTTAGCCTTTGTTCTTCTCTTTACAGGAATCCTTTTCTTCTTCCCACTTCTAAATTCCTTATTTTGTTCTCTGCTGTTTTCTTCTAAGATGTTACTCATTTTCGGTATTGAATATGTATATGTGCTGGCTGATATCTGTCTACAGTCGTCACATGATGCTGGTGTGTTTGACTTCCTTTAGTTGACTAATTTGTTTGACTGCTAACTCTCTCTTCACCTGGGCCTCATTGTTTATTGGAAAGTTTCTCTTGGCTCTGGCAAAACGAATCAGTTATGCCTTATTTTTCTCCCTTTGTGTTAGTACCTTTGGGTAATTTTGTGGGTTCTGTTTGTTTTGTTTTTGAATTAATTTTAAGAAGTAATATACCCTTCAATGATACAGTAAATGTTGAAACCTGGTTCAGGGCCAAAGAGTAAGCAGTTTTTAAATAGATCATGTATGTTGAGAATAGGAATATTAACACGGATCTCTGATGCATTAATTTCATGATGTTTGATACATAAAGGTTAGTTGGTAAACCTTTTACCATGTGTACATGTGTACGTATTTATGTAAATGTGCATGTATTTTTTTTTTATGTGTAGTAACTCTTCCTTCTAAGGTCAAGTTGCATTGCTTCCTGTTAGACAAAATGCCATTATCTTCAGTAGAGCTTCATATGTATCTAATGACTCTAAATATAGCGCTGTGGGCCCTCTGATAATAACCAGAAAAAGGAACTTAAAAAGGCAGAGCGCCAAATGTGGTCTGAGGCTCTCAGCCCCAATATGAGGTGATTATTATGCAGTTGGAAAATCCTGTAGCTTAGATTCTAAACAATTTCTGGTAATCAATATCTCAAAATAATTCACAGAGTTATCAGGTCCTTTCATTTATGAGTGAAAGGAACAATTCCTCATTTATCTGAAGTCTTTTATGTTGGCAATTCCATCCTTAATTAAAAAGGCATTGGCATTTTCATTATGAAAATTGTTCTTGTGGATTTATATCTGAGTCTATTAATCTAGTGTTTCAAAACTGATTAGCCTTAACCCATATAGTTACTTTTATACAAAGGCAACTTAAAAATTGATTTTGGAGTATCTTGATTTTAAAGATCATTTCAGACATCCGATTTGCCTGTGTTGGTTCTCCTGTATTGATGTATTAAGTTCTGGAGAGCTAAGGAATAAATGCAGTACATTTCACTCCAAAAAAGCCATTATCATCCTCTCTTTAAAGGACTTGAGAGCCCAAGGAGACATACCCTGCTTCTGCACCTCACACTTGTTCTCTCACTCATTTCCTTCTCTATTTTTCAGTGTGGAATAGTCATTATGATAATAATAGCAATTATATTTTCTTAAGTGCTTACTGTCAGGCCATGTGGTATGCCCAACTTTAGTATTCATAATAGCCCTATGAAGATAGGTAGTATGATGCCCATTTTATACATTAGGAAGCTGAGACTTTTCCCAATAGATTACATGATTAACCTCCTTTGATTAACCCTTTGATTGATTGATTCCCTGTCATTTCCCTGTCATTTCTCTGGTCCATTCTGTACGTCACTGCTGGTCCCATCTGTGTTCTATAATATTCTCTTTCAGAAACACCTTTAAAGACTCCCCAGACTTCAGTCAGTCTACAGGTTGGCCCCAATTGCTTTAACTTTATATCCCACAACCTCCTTACAAGAACCTGCACCACAGACCCCAAGGTGAGCATACTGTGTACTTTCCCCCACTGTTCCCCTGCCCCAGCTCTGGCAGGTGCCTACTATGTGCCAGGCACTCTGTTAGGATCTTAGGTACATAGTTCTTGCCTTTAAAACTTTATACTCAGTGGCAAGGCAGACCTGGATATATTACCTCTCCTTAGCCTTTATGTGTCTAATACCAGATTGGTTTAGAGCTCTTGCCCTTGTTGAAACTTTTCCCTAACCATTCAAGGCAAAAGTGAGTCTGCCCTCCTCAGAACGTGGCCTGAACTGACTGTACCAAATACTTAGCTTCAAGTTTTGATCTTCTTTTCATGTGCCTGGATCTTAGCCCACTTCTGCGTTATAGAATCTGTAGGTAAAGTCTGTGGCTTTAATATCTCTTTTAACACTAAACTCTAATTTTTTTTTTTTGCGGTACGTGGGCCTCTCACTGATGTGGCCTCTCCCGTTGTGGAGCACAGGCTCCGGACGCACAGGCTCAGCGGCCATGGCTCACGGGCCCAGCCGCTCCGCGGCATGTGGGATCTTCCCGGACCGGGGCATGAACCCGTGTCCCCTGCATCGGCAGGCAGACTCTCAACCACTGTGCCACAAGGGAAGCCCAACTCTGATTTTTAAAGGGAGGATTGATTAATTTATAAAAATCTATATAATTTTATAAGGATATTTTAGCCTAGGAATATCATACTTTTAATATATTGCATTGTGACCTGAGACCACATGTATTAAGCTATAAAAAAATTAGGTGGGTACAGAAATATGGCATTTTGTTTTGTTTTTTGAAATTTTTACAAACCCTGCTACCAAATCTTTTATTTTTTAAATTGATTAATAATATTACAGTTACACTTTCTTTTTCATTAGTTATCAGCACAAGAAGAAAGCCTTTTGAATATAAGCCAAGCCTTTAAAGGACACTAATAACATATCTTGAGCTCTATTCCTTTTTTTTAAAAATTTTTTTTAGATGTTGGGGGTAGGAGTTTATTAATTAATTTTCGCTGTGTTGGGTCTTCATTTCTGTGCGAGGGCTTTCTCTAGTTGTGGCAAGCGGGAGCCACTCTTCATCGCAGTGCGCGGGCCTCTCACTATCACGGCCTCTCTTGTTGCGAAGCACAGGCTCCAGACGCGCAGGCTCAGTAATTGTGGCTCACGGGCCTAGCCGATCCGCGGCATGTGGGATCCTCCCAGACCAGGGCTCGAACCCATGTCCCCTGCATTAGCAGGCAGTTTCTCAACCACTGCGCCACCAGGGAAGCCCTCTATTCCTTTGAGTTATGGGATTTGTTAAGTAAAAGGTAAGTGGCATAAGCAGACTGAGTCCTGACTGAGATAGGAAACCTGTTCTAGTCCTGGCCCAAGTCACTAAATTGGGTTACCCTGATCTAGTCAGAAGCATCATGTGCCCCAGTTTATTCACATGCCAGGTGAGGCCATCTTCATCACAGCAGACATAGCGGGGTTTTGACCCACTGAAGACTTTTGGGCGCCTGTCTCCATGTTATGTTAGTTTGAATTTCACCCATCTATTTATGTATATACAGGCATCCCTGGGAGATGCTGTGGGTTTGACTCCAGCCCACCATGATGAAGCAAATATTGCAACAAAGCAAACATCGCAATAAAGCGAGTCACAAATTTTTTGGTTTCCCAGTGCATATAAAAGTTAAGTTTACACTATACTGTAGTCTATTAAGTGTGTAATAGCATTATGTCTAAAAAACAAGGTACCTACCTTGAAAATATTTTATTGCTAAAAAATGCTAGCCATTATCTGAGCCTTCAGCAAGTCATCGTCTTTTTGCTGATGGAAGGTCTTGATGTTGACAGCTGCTGACTGATCAGGGTGGTGGCTGCTGTGGCATTTTCTTACCGTAACAGCAATGACGTTTGCCACATTGCTTGACTCTTCCTTTCACTTAGTAACTGGCCTAGTTTCAATATTGTGGTGTCTCAGGGAGCAGGGAGGACCGGGGAGAAGGAACAGCTGGTTGATGGAGCAGTCAGAGCACACACAATACTTATCAGTTAAGTTTGCTGTCTTATGTGGGTGCAGTTCGTGGCGCCCCAAAACAATTACAGTGGTAACACCAAAGATGACTGATCAAAGATCACCGTAACAAATATAACAATAATGAAATAGTTTAAAATATTGTGAGAATTACTAAAATGTGACACAGAGACATGAAGTGACCAAATGCTGTTGGAAAAATGGTGCCAATAGACTTGCTCGATGCAGAGTTGCCATAAGTCTTCAATTTGTAGAAAACACAGTATCCACAAAGTGCAGTAAAGTGAAGTGCAGTAAAATGAGGGATGCCTGTACTGTGTTAGTGTACTAGGGCTTCCATGTAAAATACCAGACTGGGAGGGTTAAACAACAGAATTTATTTTCTCACAGTTCTGCAGCCTGGAAGTCCAAGGTCAGGGTGTCAACAGATTTGGTTTCTTCTGAGGCCTCTCTCCTTGGCTTGTGGACACCACCTTCCCGCTGCATCCTCACATGGTCTTTCCTCTGTGTGTGAACATCCTGAGGTCTCTCTGTGTGTCCATATTTCCTCTTCTTCTAAGGGCTCCAATCAGATTGGATTAGGGCCCACTCTATCAGCCTCATTTTAACTCATCAGCTCTGGAGAGGCCCGTTTCCAAATATAGTCACATTCTGAGGTACCGGGAGTTAGGGCTTCTACATGTGAATTTTGAGGAGACATAGTTCAGCCCATAATATCTATTTAAAATAACATTCATTTGTTTTAAATTATATCTAGAGAGACTAGTACAAAGAAGAAACCAAAAATAGCCTTCCTAGTTAAGGCCTATTATTTAACAGCAGTGGGGTGGTAGGTACCTGAAAAGATAATTCAGACTGTATTGAGGGTATAAAAGGAAGAACGACACTCTCCTAGCCCCCTTCTCCTACGCTAAGGCAGCTTCTTTAAATACATTTACATACACGTTTACATACTCTGTTTAGCTCTAAACAGAGTCCAGGGGCCTTTTTTCCTCCTGTCTTCATGTATCCTACGAAATACGTATCTCTGGATCTGCACACGCTCTGGACTGGCCTTCGTTTAAATGGCTACATAGTATTCCATTGTGTATGTACGAGATTTTAATTTAACTAGTCACTTATTAATGGGCATTTAGATTGCTTCCAGCCTCCTCAGCCCCCCACCAGCATTATGGAGATGCATTTCTTTTAATACCCATCGTGGAAAGAACAGTAATGGGCCACCTAATAGAAATAACTGGCGTCCGATTTTGGTGACGACAGCCGTTGTTTTTCACCTTCCTGTCTCTGGGTTCGTACAGGAGTTGTTGTGAAAGGTGTTTGTCTTTCTTGCCCTCCAGTCCCTGACCATATGCCAGTACCTCTCCTTCCTGCGTAATGTGAAGGAAGGGCCTCCCTGGGCGGCCTTAGGTCATCTCTGTACAGCAGTCCTTCCTCCTCAGGAAGAAAGGCTCTCCAAATCAGCAGGCATAGGCTCTTTCTAGTTAAGCAAAATCTTCTTTCTTGTAAGCATTGCTGTTTCCTTGTCCACACCGACATATGCATCCTTTCTGGCTGCTTCGACCCTTCAGAGAGGGGCAAGCTTTCTAATGGCATGCGAGCATTCTTACCGCTAATCAAGATTTACAGCTGAGACCAGGACGCCCAGCCGCTCATTGGATTTGCAGACCCTCTAAGCGAACAGCAGCAGCTCCAAGATTAAGTGCAGCGCAGGGGCCCCAGCCCTGTTGTCCAGGCCGTTCCTCCTTCCCCAGGCCCAGCCTCTTAGTCCCAGGTATCATCTGGCGTTACTTTATAAGCTGCGTCACCCTGCAGATGTTCTTTTCTGAAGAATTGCTTTCATTTCTGACTCATTTCAGGAAATGAGGCAGTCGATCAGAGGTGTTCTTCGTTTCCAGACCTCCGGAGAGTTCATTTTCTCCTTGGATTTCTAACCACATGTGGGCAGTGCTTTATTTACCCAGATGTGAGAAATAACAGTAATGAACAGCCCTCATCTTAAGGAGCCCTTACTTCCCTGAAGAATCCCATGTGAGGGCCCAGAGGTGGCTTATGCTCTTATTAACATCAATATTTCTGAGGCTTTGGTTTCATGATGCTTGTAGACATGCTGTGTGTATGAGTTTGGTGCAGGCAAAATATAATTTAGCAACAGATTTAAAAGGTAGTCTGGAGTGTTTCTAATGACTGTTTGTTTAGTTCACCATTGCCTAATAAGTGGATTTAAGTAACCTTGGGGGTAGGGAATATAATGTTCATATTACAGTCAACCATGCAAATCATATTCTAAGTATTGCAGAGCACACACCATGGAGTCACTTTATAGATGTAGTCCTTGGAGTTTTGAATTTAGAGCTGAGAGCATTTTGGAGTGGACATTTTCTACCTGTCATGCATCAACATGAATTATGCACATGTCCAAAATCAACCCTACTGTGTGTTACAACTCTGTCGGGGGCTTTTGGCACTCAATTCTCTTTTTAATTTGACATAAGAATTCTCATTCTTCTGGGAGAAACTGGCTTCTCTTTCCTTCCTTTTCCCATCTTTCACTGGCCATATAGGAAACTGAAGTCATGAGAGGGCCTAGAACAGTGGTTCTCAATCTGGGCTGCACCACGGAATCAGCCTGGGAACTTTCAAAAATACCGATGCCTGGGTCCCACCTCCCCAGAGAGTCTCGCCTAATTGTTGGGAATGCAGCCTGCACTGGGAGGATGTTATTGTGCCCTAAGGGTTGAGAACCATAGGCTTGAGAGCTCATCTCAGCCCATGGTTCTCAGCCTGGGCTGCAGGCTAGCATCACCTGGAAAGCTATTGCCCAAAACGCTGCTGCCCCACCAATTAAAACCACACTTTGGGGGGAAGGATCCAGGATTTTTAGAAAGATCCCAGATGATTTCTGATGCACAGCAAGGATTAAGGTCAACTGACATAATCTAACCATCGCATATCATAGATAAGGAAAAGGAGAACTAGAAAGGTCAAATGGCTTGCTCAAGGTCAGATCCTGGTTGTTGCAAAAGCAGGTCTGGGACTCAGGTCTGATGCCTCTGACTGGTCTTTCTGCTGCCTACCTGGCCCCCTTATATTTGTTTGTTGTATTTATTGATGCCTCCTCATCCTTCAGGTGGTGTTCCTGCCTCCAAGAGGCCTTTAATGGCTCCTGCCACTCTCCCATCCGGCCTGGGTAAGATGTCCTTCCTTTATATTTGAACCACCCTTCTTTCCCTTCCCCTTGGACTGTCAGCTCTAGAAGGACAAGGCCCATATCCTTTCAGTAACTTGCTGGCATGTAATGGGGGACCTAGATAATGTTTGTGGAATTGAAATTCCCTAACCTTTTATTCACCAATTAGCCCACATGGATTGCTAAAAATAATCCACTCCTTTTGAAAGTAGCTTCTGAGAGCAAATGTTATTGTTACCTGTCGACCGCCCACTGTGCTGTGGGTCAAGATCTCATACACAAGGAACTCCCACCCTTGCCTTCCAGGAGAGAGAGTTGCGGGGGTGGGGGGGAAGTTTGTCAAGGGGATTTTGATGACAAAATAATGAAAGCAAGATTTCTGTGACTTTACATGTTGCTCAGGGTATTTATAATATCCAGGGACTTGCGAATAACATACTTACAAGTGTGTGTGGTGTCAGTGAAAGGGGGCATGTGGCATTATCTTAAGACAAAATGAAAATGCTCTTTCATAAAAATATGTTTTAAGGACTAAATTATTTCCTTTATCATAATGCATATATAACTGAGCAACCACATCCACTAGCATAGCTGAATTAAATCCTTTGGCTTCTCAGGATTAATATGTTAACGTCTTTTCAATTGAGTAAAAAACTATTGAGGAGATCAAGATGGCGGAGTAGGAGGATGTAGAACTCACCTCCCCATGTAAGCACATCAAAAATTACGTCTACACGTAGAACAACTCTCACAAAAAACCAACCAGACAGTGGCAGAAGATCTCTTAAATGACCAAAGCTGAAAGAAAGATCCCATGTAACTGAGTAGGACCAAAAAAAAAAAAAGTCATCAGGATGGGACCAGCACCCCTGGGGGGATCTGTAAAGGAGGGAGTGTCCACACAGGCAGGCCCTTGCTGTATGAAACTCCCCTGTCTGCTGGGAGGCCCACTGGGACAGATAGGGAGCTGGAGGGGCCTGGACTCTGCTCATGAGGCATGTGTACATGCTGGCTTGCTAGCAATCAGAGCAGAGAGAGACCAGCCCTGACGCTGACTACTACCACCTTGCTGCGCTTCCAAGCCTGAAATGCACGCTGGGCAGGGCTGCTAGAATGTACTAAAGTGCTGAAACTGCAGCGAAGGGACCTTGGGAGAGGACTTGGTCTAGCTGCTTGGAGACAGGCTGGAGGGCCTGAAGTGAGGTCCATTGTTAGTGCATGTAGGGTGGGACGTGGGTCCACCAACGGAACCCCACTTTCAGCTTGCTAACAGCAGGGCACGGCTCCGGTGATGCAGGCCTTGTGAGCATGTACAGGGTTGGGGTGGGGCTGAAATCTGAGCTCATTATCAGCCCTCCAACAGTGGGGCCAGATCTGGGCAGCAGTGGACTTTGTTGGCGTGCACACGTGGTGGTTGGTGGCATCACAGAATCCCATGTCCTCAGTGGATAGCCCCTGGGTAGGATTATGCAGCAGTTCCTTTCTCAGCAGGAGTGCTGTAGTTAAGCCCACCTCACACCACAGCTTGGAGCTGGATCTGGGGTGGACAGGTCCAGGAAGAGGCCTGCCACAGAGGCAGCACAGGTCCCAGGCCACAGCACAACCACCTCAATTCCTGCAGCCACGATGCTCCGGCCTCCTCCACCAGCTTAGTACTAGGTCTGGGATGAATACAACAGAGAAAGGAATGTGGCCTTGGGCTGCTTCTGGGCAAAACCTTGGACACCTGCATGGGTAGCACATAGGTTTGCCATGACCACAATGGGTCTCATTTGCTTCAGGGCTCACCTCCTTGGGGGCAGAGCATATACTTAAGTACAGTGGAGCTTTATTGAACCTGACCCTCAGGACTTCTACTGCAATAAGTGGGGAGCAGACCTCACCACTGACATGGCTGTGACAGCCATGGAGCAAAGAGGAGGCATCACCCAACACCCAGTGCAGGATCTGGACATCAGAACAGCAGTCAACCCCCTGTCAAGGGGATAATGTCCAGCATACTCTGAGGAAAGATGTGGCAGGCATTCATACCAAAAACAGCCCAAGCACCAAAAATATTGGACCCACAGCCTGCACAGGAATGCTCCCACATAAAAACAGCCCTTCAAGAACAAAGTAGATAACTATTTCTCCTAAATTCATAGAGACAGAGAAATGTAAGTAATGTAAATATAAGAAATGTAAGTAAATGAAAAAGCAAAGGAACTACTCACAATTAAAAGAACAAGAGAAATCCCCTGAAAGAACAAACTCAGTGTACTTGACCCTGAGTTCAAAAAGGAGGTAATAAAAATGCTAAAGGAATTAAGAAAGAAATTCAGGTCACTGTAACTAGAAACCAGAATTAGGAAGCAATCAAAATTAGACAATTTGATTGCCAAGATAAAAACTGATCTAAAAGCAATGAATAGCAGACTAAATAACACAGAAGAATGAATAAGTGATCTGGTAGATAGAATAATGGAAATCACCCGACAGAACAGTGGACAGAAAGAAAAATAAAAAAAAAAAAAAGGAACATATGAGATTTATAGGGTAATATAAAACACGCCAACTTATGCATAATAGAGGTTCCAGAAGAAAAAGAAAGAGAGGAGGGGATTGAAAATGTATTTGAAGGGCTTCCCTGGGGGCTCAGTGGTTGGGAGTCCGCCTGCTGATGCAGGGGACATGGGTTCGTGCCCCAGTCCGGGAAGATCCCACATGCCGCGGAGCGGCTGGGCCTATGAGCCATGGCCGCTGAGCCTGTGCGTCCGGAGCCTGTGCTCTGCAACGGGAGAGGCCACAACAGTGAGAGGCCCGCGTACCGCAAAAAAAAAAAAAATGTATTTGAAGAAATGGTGGCTGAAAACTTCCCAAACCTAAAGAAGGAAACAGATATCCAGGTATAGGAAGCACAGAAGGTCCCAAACAAGATGAACCAAACAGACCCACACCAAGACATATAATTAAAATGGCAAAAGTTAAAGATTCTAAAAGCACTAAGAGAAAAGAAAGAGTCAGTCACGAGGGAACCCCTATAAGGCTATCAGATGATTACAGAAACTTAGCAGGCCAGAAGGGAGTGGAATGATATATTCAGAGTCCTGAAAGGGAAAAACTTACAACCTGGGATACCCTGCCTAGGAAGATTATCATTTAGAATAGAAGGAGAGATAAAGAATTTCTCAGGCAAGCAAAAACGAAAAGAATGCAGCAATACTAAACCTAACCTAAAGGAAATATTGGAAGGTCTTCTCTAAGTAGAAAAGAGTCAAGAATCTATAGGAAAGGGAGACTCACAATAAGAAAGGCAAATATATAAACTGATTGAAGATTACTTAAATAAGCCAGTACATAGATTAAAAAACAATAAAATAATTTTTGTGAAAGCAGTTATAACTACAGTTAATAGCAAAAGGATAAACATGAAGATGTAAAATAGGGCGTCAAAATCACAAAATGTGGGGGAGGGGAGTAAAAAGATGTAGATCTTTTAGAATGTGTTTGAACTTGTATGACTATTAGTCTAAAGCCAGTAGATATAGTTATGGGTCAACATACTTAAAAACCAGGGTAACCAAAAATCAAAATTATACAACAGATTCACAAAAACCAAAAACAAAGGAACTCAAGCATAATACAAGAGAAAACCATCAAACCACAAAAGGAAAAACAAAAAGGACAAGAAATTAATAAGAAGAACTATAAAATCAACTGGAAACAAGGTTTAAAATGGCAATAAATACATACTTATCAAGAATTACTTTAAATGAACTAAATGCTCCAAACTAAAAAACTAGAGTGGCCGATTGGATTTAAGAAAAAGAACAGAAAGGAACCAATAATATACTGCCCTACAAGAGACTCAGTTTAGGCTGAAAGACACATATAGATTGGAAGTGAGGGGTTGGAAAAAGATACTTCATGCAAATAGAAACTACAAGAAAGCAGGGGTAGCAATACTCATATCAGACAAAGTAGACTTTAAAACAAAGTTCATAAAGACAAAGAAGGACACTGTATAATGATAAAGGGGTCAATACAAGAAGAGGATATTACACTTGTTAACACATGCACCCAATATGGGAGCACCTAAATATATAAAACAAATACTAACAGACATAGAGGGAGAAATTGACAGGAATACAATTATAGTTGGAGACTTTTAATACCCCTCTGACATCAATGGACAGATCTCTAAGACAAAATCAATACGGCAACAGAGACATTAAATGATACCATGGAACAATTGAACTTACTTGATATTTACAGGGCACTACATCCCCCAAACCCAGAATACACATTCTTTTCAAATGCACATGAAACATTGTCTAGGATGGACCACACACTAGGGCACAAAATAAGCCTCAACAAATTTAAGAGGATAGAAATTATTTCAAGCATCTTTTCTGACCACAACAGAATGAAACTAGAAATCAACCATAGAAATAAAAACACGAGGGGCTTCCCTGGTGGCGCAGTGGTTGAGAGTCTGCCTGCCAATGCAGGGAACACGGGTTCAAGCCCTGGTCTGGGAGGATCCCACATGCCACGGAGCGGCTGGGCCCATGAGCCACAACTACTGAGCCTGCGCGTCTGGAGCCTGTGCTCTGCAACAAGAGAGGCCGCGACAGTGAGAGGCCCGCGCACCGTGATGAAGAGTGGCCCCCGCTCGCCACAACTGGAGAAAGCCCTCGCACAGATGCGAAGAACTAACACAACCAAATAAATAAATAATAAAAAAAAACACGAAAAAATGATCACATGGAGACTAAATAACATGTTACAAAAAAAAAAAATAAACAACATGTTACAAAAAATCCAGTGGGTCAACAATGAAATTAAAGAGGGAATCAGAAAATACTTCAAGAGAAATGGCAATGAAAACACAACCTTACAAAATCTATAGGATGCAGCAAAAGCAGTTCTAAGAGTGACATTCATTAGCAATACAGGCCTTCCTTAAGAAATAAGAAGAATCTCAAACAGCCTAACCTACCACCTAAAAGAACTAGAAAAAGAAGAACAAACAAAACCCAAAGTTAGCAGAAGGAAGGAAATAATAAAGATCAGAGAGGAAATAAATAAAACAGAGATCAAGAAAACAATAGAAAAATCAATAAAACCAAGAGCTGGTTTTTTGAAAAATAAATAAAATCAACAAACCTCTAGCCAGGATCACCAAGAAGAAAAGAGAGAGGACCCAAATAAAATAAGAAATGAAAGAGGAGAAATAAAAACAAATACCACAGAAATACAAAAAATAATAAGAAAATACTATGAACAAATTGGACAACCTAGAAGAAAGGGACAAGTTTCTAGAAATATATAGCCTGTCAAAATTGAGTCAAGAAGAAACACATAATTTGAACAGACCAATCACTAGAAGTGAAATAGAATCTGTAATTAAAAAAAAAACCAAAAACTCCCTGCAAACAAAAGTACAGGACTAAAAGACTTCACTGAGGAATTCTACCAAACATACAAAGAAGAACTTATCCCAGTCCTTCTCAGACTATTCCAAAAGATTAAAAAGGAGAGAACACTGCCAAATTCATCTGTGAAACCACTATCACCCTGATACCAAAGCCAAAGACATTACAAAAAAAGAAAATTACAGGCCAATATCTTTGATGAATATCGATGTAAAAATCCCCAACAAAATATTACCAAACTGAATGCAGTAATGCGTAAAAAGGATCATACATCATGATCAAGTTGGATTCATTCCAGGGTAGCAAGGATGGTTCAGCATACACGAATCAATCAATGTGGTATACCACATTAACAAAAGAAAAGTCAAAAATCGTATGATCATCTCAATAGATGCAAAAAAAGCATTTGATAAAATTCACCATCCCTTCATGATAAAAATTCTCACCAAAGTGGGTACAGAGGGAACATATCTCAACATAGTAAAAGTCATTTATGACAAACCCACAGCCAACATAATACATAATAGTGGAAGCTGAAAGCCTTTCTCCCAAATTCAGGAACAAGACAACGATGCGCACTCTCACCCTTTCTATTTAACATAGTATTGGAAGTACTAGCCACAGCAATCAGACAAGCAAAGGAAATAAAAGGTATCCAGATTGGCAGAGAAGAGGTAAAATCATTATTTGCAGATGACGTGATACTCTATATAGAGAAGCCTAAAGATGCCACACAAAACCTATTAGAACTGATAAATGAATTCAGCAGGGTAGCAGGATACAAGGTTAACATACAGAAATCTGTTGCATTTCTTTACACTTACAAAATATCAGAAAGAGAAAGTGAAAAAATGATCCCATTTAAAATCACACTGGGGAAAAAAACAACAAAAAACTGTGAATAAACTTAACCAAGGAGGTGAAAGACCTATACGCTGAAAACTATGAAACATTGATAAAGGAAGCTGAAGGTGATTCAAAGAAATGGAAAGGTATCCCATGCTCTTGGATTGGAAGATTTAACATTGTTAAAATGGCCATACTACCCACAGCAATCTACAGATTTAATGTGATTCCTATTAAAATCCCATGACATTTTTCACAGACCTAGAACAAATAATTCTAAAATTTATATGGAACCACAAATGACCCAGAATTGCCAAAGCAATACTGAAGAAAAAGAACAAAGCTGGAGGCATGACACCCCCTGCCCCAGACTTTAGACAGTACTACAAAGCTACAGTAATCAAAACAGTGTGGTATTGGCACAGAAACACACATGAAAATCAATGGAACAGAATAGAGAGCCCATAAATAAACCCACACGCCCACAGTCAATTAATCTACACCAAAGGTGGCAAGGATATACATTGGAGAAAGGACAATCTCTTCAGCAAGTGTTGTTGGGAAAGCTGGACAGCTACATGCAAATCAGTGAAATTAGAACACTCCCTCACACCATATTACAAAAATAAACTCAAAATGGTTTAAAGACCTAAATATAAGATATGATACCATAAAACTCCTAGAAGAGAACATAAGTGAAACACTCTTGGATATAAATCATAGCAATATTTTCTTAGATCAGTCTCCCAAGACAAAAGAAGAGCAAAAATCAACAGATGTGACCTAATCAAACTTAAAAAGCTTTTGCATAGCAAAGGAAACCATCAACAAAACAAAAAGACAACCTCTGAAATGGGAGAAAATATTTGCAAAGGATGTGACCAACAAGGGGTTAATATTTAAAATGTACAAACAGCTCATATAACTAAATACAAAAAAACCCAAAAACAAATGCTAACCCAATCAAAAAATGGGCAGAAGACCTACATAGACATTTCTCCAAAGAAGATACACAGATGGCCAGCAGGCATATGAAAAGATGCTCAGCATCACTATTTATGAGAGAAGTGCAAATCAAAACCACAGTGAGGTATCACCTCACACCAGTCAGAGCAGCCATCATCAAAAAGTCTACAAATGGTAAATGCTGGAGAGAGTGTGGAGAAAAGAGAACCCTCTTACACTGTTAGTGGGAATGTAGATTGGTACAGCCACTATGGAGAACAGTATGGAATTTCCTTAAAAAACTAAAAATAGAGCTACCATATGATCCAGAAATCCCATTCCTGTGCATATATACAGAAAAGACGAAAACTCTAATTTGAAAAGATACTTGAACCCCAATGTTCTTTGCACCACTATTTATAGTAGCCAAGACATGGAAACAATCCAAGTGCCCTCAACGGATGATTGGCTTAAGAAGATGTGGTACACACACACACGCGCACACACACACACACACAGGAATACTACTCAACCATAAAAAAGGATAAAATATTGCTATTTGCAGCAACATGGATAGACCTAGAGAATATCATACTAAGCAAAGTAAGTAGGCAGAGAAAGCAAATATTATATATTACTTATATGTCAATCTAAAAATAATACAAATGAATCTATATACAAAATAGAAAAAGACTCACAGACATAGAAAACAAACTTATGGTTACCAATGGGCAAAGGGAATGGGGAGGGATAAATTAAGAGTATGGGATTAACAGATACACACTACTATACATAAAATAGATAAGCAAGAAGGATTTCCTGTATAACACAGGGAACTATATTCAATATCTTATAATAACCCATAATGAAAAATAATCTGAAAAAAATATATATGTAACAAAAATAAAAAACAACAACAACAAAAAACTATCACTCCTCTGTCATCTCAGTTTACTTAAGGTCATGCTTGTCCCGTGTCTTCTTGTTATTTGAAAAATGTTTCCAGATTTGCAGTATTTATGTTTACTATTGTAGCCGTTACAGAGATTTGTCTCAGAAAGCAGATTACAACCAGTATCTCTTTACCTTACAGGTAGCCAGGAGGCTGCACAAAGGGGTAACAGAAAGTAGCTGTTTTTCTCATTTGGAGAATTCAGAGTTATAAGTTTTTGGAGCCAAGACTGCAAACTGGGCTGCATTGTAGGATAGATGTTAAAAGGATGTAAAGAGATTGCAGACAGTAGCCAATAATGACCCAAGTGCGTGAGATCTTTTTGAAGTCTTAGTAAGACTTTGTGGGTTCATGCTTTATAATTGGGAGTCTTCGTATCCCAGATAAGTGGCAGTGTGGCAGGGTGTAAATAAAGCCGCCATTTATCAGGGGAAATCTTCCCAAAACAAATATCCTTAAAATTTTCCAGAGAAAGCTAAGTTACTTAGCTGGAGGTAAATATACAACATTTTTATATTAAAATAATTTCATTATATCGTGAATAAAATGCAAAGTTTGCATAACTTTTTTTTTAAGATGAGAAATTTTAAAGAACCACTTTCCAGTCTCTCCTTTGCTGCTACTTGGATGAAAAGTTAAACCAATAAAGGTTTTTGCTAAGTAACCAACTTCTATCTCACTAATTTCGGAGGCTCAACAGTACATTCTGGAAGACACGAAGAAGGAGGGAAAGGAAGGGTTTATTAAATATGTAAGACACCATGTTCAGTGTTTTCACCCATGCTGTGCTGTCGAATCTTTATGGCTGTGCTGCAAATTAGGAATTATTCACAGCAGTTTTTGCATGTGAGGAGGTCTGTACGCACCTGTCCACTAGGAAGCAGAGCTGAAATTTGAAAACAGATCTGATTCCAGAGTCCTTGTATTTTTCCCCTGACATGGCCTTTCATGTCATGAGGGTGGAGGCGTCTCCAAAAGAGCCTTGTTATTAACTCTGAGTATTTGCCATGCTGGTGGAAGAGGAGGGCTGACTTTAGCTTCCCCTAGAGTTTTTTTTTTTAATAGATTTAATTAATTAATTAATTTATTTATTTTTGGCTGCGTTGGGTCTTCGTTGCTGTGTGCGGGCTTTCTCTAGTTGCGGCAAGTGGGGGCTACTCTTCCTTGTGGTGCGCAGGCTTCTCATTGTGGTGGCTTCTCGTTGCAGTGCACAGGCTCTAGGCGCGCGGGCTTCAGTAGTTGTGACATACGGGCTTCAGTAGTTGTGGCTCGTGGGCTCTAGAGCGCAGGATCAGTAGTTGTGGCGCAGGGGCTTAGTTGCTCCATGGCATGTTGTATCTTCCCGGACCAGGGCACGAACCTGTGTCCCCTGCACTGGCAGGAGGATTCTTAACCACTGCGCCACCCAGGAAGCCCCCTAGAGTTGTTATTAAACACCAGTAAGTTAATATTTACAAACTTCTGTGACACAGTTAAAAGCATTTCCCAACATTATCCTATAAAGTTCTGACTTTAAAATGACATGTTGTTATTACAGTGACCCTCAGAGTTCCAGTGTATTCATTGTCATGATTTTAAAGGGAGGAAAGGAATAGTCAGCAGTGGCTATGTTTGGCCACAAGCCATATAGTGTCAGAATTTTGTGATCTCTCTCAGACATCATGCCTTTGACTTGAGGGAGGCAGCAAAGCAAAATAGTTGATAGTTTGTGCTTTGCCCTGCAATCCCTGAATTTGAGAATCCTGGCTCTGCTACACACTAGCTGTGTTATGGCGGGCAAGTGACCTAACCTCTTTGTGCCTTAATTTCCTCGTAAGTAAAACAAGAACAGTAATAACTTGATTGCTGTTTTAAGAAGTGTATAATATCAGGCCTGTAAGAGCTTAGAACTTTGCATGTTGCAAAGTTAGTGCTCAGGAAGTATTTAGCTATTCTTAGTAACAGCTAGGTGCTACATGGCCCAGCAATCCCACTTCTGGGTACTGCCCCAAGAGAAATGAAAACCTGTGTCCACATAAGACATTTTAACAAAAGTTCATAGAAAGTTTTATTCATAATAGCTCAAACCTGGAAACAAATGTCCATCAACTGGTGAATGGATAAACTGTGGTACATCCACACTGTGGAATACTATTCAGTAGCAAAAAAGAACAAAATTCTGATAGGGGCAACAACACGGTTAAGTTTCAAAAGCATTGTGCCAGGTGAAAAATCCAGACATAAAAGCCTGCATCCTTTTTGATTCCAATTATGTGACGTTCTATAAAGGCAAAACTGTAAATCACACAAATTAGATCCTTGCTTGCTGAGGACAGATCATTGAAGAGCAGAGGAGATTGACTGCAGAAGGGCAAAAGGAAACTTTCTGAGGTGATGGAAATGCTCTCTGTGTTTATTGTGGCGGAGGTTACATGACTGTTTATGTTCATCAGAATGCATCCAGCTTAGAAAGGGTCCAGTTTTACTGTATATAAGTTACACTTCAATAAATCTGATTTTAAAAGTCAGGAACTGCAAGATGAACAAAGCATAGTGGGGAAAAAAAGGGGTTAGAAACTATCAGAATTGCCGAAAATGCAGCTATTCTACAGTTTCAGTTAGCATGTGAGATGGGAGGAATAATTTTGTTAATTTTCCTCTTACAGGCTGTGAGTTAGAAAAATGCAGAAACCTGTAGAAGAGTTCTGTCCTGCTCTAGCATATCTGATTCTCTTGGCTCTGCTCTGAGCACTGTCTGCTTCCCCATTTTTGAGCTGTTGCCATTTCACAGACACAGGGATCTCCTGGGTTGCTGGCTGGGAGGATCCTGAAGGAGGGCTTGCCATGTGATGAGGCATTCATGGAAACAGATCCTTGGTATTCTAGATGAATTGAACGTTCCTAGTCCAGATAACTATGTAGTCTGAGTACACTTATGGGGAAGGAATGTTATCTCAGAGCATTTTTCATTCATCATGAGTCACAGAAGCCCCAGCACTTTCTTTTGGAGCCAGTGCTTATCTCAGCAGCCCAGGACATGGTCGACCACTCCCTCCTTCCTGAAATTCTTTCTTTCCTTGGCTTCTGTGATGCTCCTGCATCTTGATTCTGTTCACAACTCACTTGTTTTTTCTGTCTCCTCTGCTGGATCCGTCTCTCCCCATTCCTGGCCCCTAAACTTTGCAGCGCCAAGGCCTTTGTTCTCTGACCTCTTCCCCATCTTAATGTACTCCATAGGTGCTCGCCTTCATTTCCTTCATTTTCCAGTCTGCATGTTGATGATTTCATATGCTTACCTCTAGTCCCCGTCTCTCCCTTGCTTTCCAGCTAGCTGCCTGTTTTATCTCGTTACTTGGTTGTCTAATAGATATCTCAGACTTAACAGGTCCAAAACCCAAGTCTTGATTTCTTTTCTAACCCTGCACTTCTTCCATTGCTTCTCATCTTAGCAACGACTCTACGCAGTTGCTCAGCCACGAACCTGGAGTCCTTCTTGATCCCTGTCTTTCTCTCCCACCTCATATTCGAGCCATTAGCATCCATCCCAAATCCAAGTGCTCCTAATCTCCCACCCCCACGCCTAAATCCAAGCCCAGGCCACCACCAAGGCTTCTGGGACTTCTGCAGCCACTTCCCAAGTGAGCCTCTGCTATGTACCTCTTGCTCCAAGTTCACACAACAGTCACAGTGATCCTTCTGTGTTAGACTTTTGTACGACCTGCAGTGGACTCCCTACAAACAGTATACAGTTCAAACTCTCAGCTCTGTTGGACTTAAGGCCCTTGCTAACTCTCTGTCCCCATCTCTTCCCACCCTGCCTATCTCTTGAGGTGCCCCAGACATACCGGCCTCTGTCTGTGCCCTGACATGCTGCCCCCCACGCCAAGAATATTGTCCATATCTTCCTCTCCATCTCTTCTCACCTCCCAACCCCTTCCTGTCTAGGATTCCCGTTCCTGCACTTCATTTAGTTCTCCCTCAAATGCCACCCCCTCTGAGCTGGCCCTCATCTAAAATATCACTGTTACTCTATCCCCTTCACGTGCCTTATTTGTTTTCAACGCGTTTCTCCCCACCTGAAGTTGGTATATGAGTATTTGTTTATTGCCTCTGTCCCCTGGCAGACTGTAAGCTCCCTAAGGATGTTGTGCTGGTGTTTGATACGTATTTTCTGAACGACTGAAGGAATAAGAGAATTAATGTTCTGGTACCCCTATATTAAAAATTAAAGAGCCGAATATCTTCCTACACCCTAATATCCCTGTCTGTCTCTCACCCCATTTCTCTGTCCCCCTTTAAGGCAGAATTTCTAAGTCGTCTAGATGTACTGTAGCTTTTCATTACTCGTTTTCTTTTCACTCTGTCAGTCTGATATCTTTTCCCATCACTCTTGTGCAATTTCTCAGGGTCATTCAAGTCCTATGTGTTGCTGCCTCCAATGGATGCATTCCTGTCCTGTCTTACTAGGTCTCTGAGTAGCTTTAGCACAGTTTTCCATTCTGCTGTTGAAATTCCCTCCTAACTTGGCTTCCGCCATCTCTACTGGCCGTTCCTTATTCCTTTGCGGGCATCTCCTTCTCTTGGGGACCTCTGAATGTGGAGAGTTCTTCAGGATGTGGCTTAGGCCCTCTTCTCCCTCTACATGCTCATCTGTTCCCAGGGCTTTACATGCCGTCAATGAGCTGATGACTCCCCAGTGTATGTATATGTCCAAGAGTGACCTCTTCTGACCTCCAGACCCCACATCTGACTGCCTCCTTGACGTCTCTTTGGATGTCTCATGCTCAAGGAGGAAGTCTTGTTTCGCTTCTGTATCCCATCTCCCTGAATCTGCCTTTCCACATCCCACCTCGGCCATCTTAGTAAATGGTACCACCATCTTGCCAGTTTCCAAAGTCAGAAACTTGGGTGTCATCCTGTGTTTCTCCTTCATTGTCCCCCTTTGCCCCAGTACTATGTTTTTTTTTTTTTTTTTTTTTTTGCTGTACGCGGGCCTCTCACTGTTGTGGCCTCTCCCGTTGCGGAGCACAGGCTCTGGACACGCAGGCTCAACGGCCATAGCTCACGGGCCCAGCCGCTCCACGGCATGTGGGATCTTCCCGGACTGGGGCACGAACCCGTGTCCCCTGCATCAGCAGGTGGACTCTCAACCACTGCACCACCAGGGAAGCCCCTGTTTATAGATTTTTTGTGGTGGCCACTCTGACCACTGTGAGATGATATCTCACTGTAGTTTTGATTTGCATTTCTCTAACGATTAATGATGTTGAGCATTCTTTCATGTGTTTGTTGGCAGTCTGTATATCTTCTCTGGAGTAATGTCTGTTTAGGTCTTCTGCCCATTTTTGGATTGGGTTGTTTGTTTTTTTTGATACTGAGCTGCATGAGCTGCTTGTAAATTTTGGAGATTAATCCTTTGTCAGTTGCTTCATTTGCAAATATTTTCTCCCATTCTGAGGGTCGTCCTTTCATCTTGTTTATGGTTTCCTTTGCTGTGCAAAAGCTTTTAAGTTTCATTAGGTCCCATTTGTTTATTTTTGTTTTTATTTCCATTTCTCTAGGAGTTGGGTCAAAAAGGATTTTGCTGTGATTTATGTCATGGAGTGTGGAACAGAGATTCTTAATGTTGATACGTGTCATGTCATATCATGAGATGTTTAACATGAGTTCCCGCCCCCATTTTTTTTTAAAAAGGGAAAAAATTAAGCCTTTATTTTTGTCAAAGTTGTGTATAATTATAACATTTTATCTAATTAGAAAATTATTACTTCGAGATTTGTTATGAAAAACAGCAGCATCTCCCCTTTCATTTTCTGTTCTCCAGAGGCATGTGTTTTCAACTTTAGCTGGTTATTTTAGTAATTACTTCTATATCTTTTTTTTTTAAGGAATTTTGCCTTTTAAAAAAAAAATTTTATTTATTTATTTATGGCTGTTGTTGGGTCTTCGTTTCTGTGCGAGGGCTTTCTCTAGTTGCGGCAAGCGGGGGCCACTCCTCATCGTGGTGCGCGGGCCTCTCACTATAGCGGCCTCTCTTGTTGTGGAGCACAGGCTCCAGACGCGCAGGCTCAGTAGTTGTGGCTCACGGGGCTAGTTGCTCCACGGCATGTGGGATCTTCCCAGACCAGGGCTCGAACCCGTGTCCCCTCCATCGGCAGGCAGATTCTCAACCACTGCGCCACCAGGGAAGCCCACTTCTATATCTTTAATTAAGATACTGTGTTGTTACTTATCTATTTTTTTTTTTTAGTTTGAGGAGTTATCTATTGCTGAAAAAGTGAGTATTTAGCTCCCTTTCATCTACCCCTGCCCCTCTCCCCTCCTCACACAAACTCTTCCACCCCCTCCGCTCTCAACTGTAATTGTATTGTAATTTTGGTGAGATCAATACGCAGTGTTTACTTTATTATAACTGTGTAATACTATCTACAGAAGAGCCCTGTAATATCGTTTGATTGCTTTTCCTCTCGACTACCCAGCAGATATTGATTTTTTTTAATCTCTTAATTTTTGATGTACTTATGAATAGTCAACCTCAGACTGTACCCCAGCTGTAAATCTTCTCTCTAAATTACTCAACCACATAGAGAATCTACCAGATTCATATTTTGGGGGAAATTTCTCCAGAGCCTTCTGATCTCTTTGTCTCGGTTGCTTCCTCAGCCCCCAAACAGCTAGGGCTTCCCCTTTGCTGCCCTTCTGAGGTCTCCTTTTGCCTACCCTGTTTTGGAGTCATCAGTCTCTGGAACTATGACTTATTCTTTGTTGGTTTACCTCTTCATTTTGGTGGAGCACATTCTCCAGTTTCTTATGAAAAATGGGTGTGAGAGGTAATTTTTTGAGACTTGCAGGTCTGACATTGCCTTTGTTCTCCACTGGCTTTTAATTGATGGCTTAACTAAGTTTATAATTCCAAGGTAGAAATCACCTGTTCTCAGAATTTTGAAGCTTCTGCCATCCATAGTTGCTCTTGAGAAGTTCCTGTCATTCTGACTTAAAATCCTTCATGTGAGAAACCTTTCTCTTGAAGTTTCACATTGATGTACCTTTGTGTAGGTCTATCTACATTTTATATGCTGGAAACTCAGTTGGCCTTTTTACTATGGAAACCCCATTCTCCCACATCCCCACTCCTGTCCTTTCTTTAAAGGGAAAACAATGTCCTTTAGTTCTGGGGGAAAGATGTCCTTTGATTCTGGAAATTATGTCTTCCCCTCGGTTTTCTTTGACCATGAACACTCTGTTATTTGATATTTGCTGTCCTGAATTGGCCCTCAGTCTCTGGGTCTTTCCTGTTTTCCATCTCTGTCATCCTATTCAACTTTCTTGGACATTCCTGAATTGTATCTTTCAAGCCACCTATTGAATTTTTAATCTGCCTTCATTTTAATTTCTATGAGCTCTTTTATTCTCTATTTCTCTCTCTCTTTAATAACGTCTTGTCCTTATTTCATGGATATGCTTTTCTCGGATCTCTGAAGATGCTAGATTTTTTATTTTTGTTTTTTAAAATTTCTTCCTGTGATATTTTTCTCTTCTCTAAGTTGCTTTGCTGTTTCTCTGTTAGGTGCTTACCTTAATATCTGGAAAGTCTTGCTGTTCCCTCCTGTTTTAGATTAGCTTTGATAGTGGATGGGGTTTGGCAGTTCTGGGCTTCACTCTAGGGGGACCTGGCTGGGCTGTTTTTGTTTTGTTTAGGAAATCCTGTTGTTAGTATCTTTAGGTCCTTTTTTTTTTTTTTCTTTGATTCCGCAGAGAAAATACGACTAGTCTGAAAGCAGAAGACCGGGGGCCTCTCCATTCAGCGGTAATTTTTTGTGTAATCTCTTCAGTATGGAATACCCTTCCCCAACTATGCCTAGACTCCTTCAGTCCAAAGACCCTTTATTGGCTCTTTTCAGGGAATACATTTCCAGTCTTCTCCTAGGTGGGGCCTGGGGGTTTGGAGGCAATCACTTGTCTTCAAGGAGTGAGAGAGAGTACTGCGAGTTCTTAAACTTTTTTTTTTTTAAGTTTTTTTTTTAATGTGGACCATTTTTAAAGTCTTTATGGAATTTGTTACGATATTGCTTCTGCTTTATGTTTTGGCTTTTTGGCTGCGAGGCATGTGGCATCTTAGCTCCCCGACCAGGGATTCAGTGTGCACCCCCTGCATTGGAAGGTGAAGTCTTAACCACTGGACTGCCAGGGAAGTCCCATGGGGGGTCATAAACTTCTTAAACAGACTTTCAGCCATTTCTCCGCCCCACCTTCCCCACCATTTCCAGAGGAACCTGTTGCCACCACCCTCAGCCTCTTGGGGGTTTATAATTTAAATGGAGTTGCTTCTAGGTGGTCCTAGTTTGGGATTGAGCTTTCTCCAGTCTGTTCAGCCATTTGCCATTGGTCTGTGTGCTCTCCATCTTCCAAAATTGTGTTACTATCTCTAATTCTATTCTCTTTGTCTTTATCTCTTTATGTTCTTGGATTTGAGGAGGGAACAGAGCTAAATGCATGTGTTTAGTACTTCTTTAAATAATTGTTGTTTATGATGCATTTGATCACACTTATGAAACAGATTTCTACATAAGCTCTGAATCTCCATTTTCACCAAATTCAATTCTTTACTTATCTACAGTCAGGGTGGGGTGGAGTGTGGTAGAAAGTTCTCTGGACCGGGAGTTAGGAGACTTGGGGTCTATTCCCATATTTGCTGCAAACCACTTAATCCCGAGTATTCTCATCATGATTTCCTAGAGGGCCAGGGAAGTGAAATAGATAATTTTAAGGTCTCTTTGTATCCATAGGTTGGTTTTATTTCTAAATAAATAATCATGTGTAACTGAACACCAAATTTGGAAACAAAATTGCAGCAGCCATCTGAAGAAATGCAAAATGTGTCATCTTGTATTTGTCAGTCAGTCTCTGTAACTGACACCTTTAAAGTCTCAAGTAAAATTGCAACCCATATTCCATGAACAAGAAACTGTTAAACATTCTGATTTTTTTCCCCCCTCTGGGCTATTTTCAGCTGTTAGCAGCTCAGCTCCAAAGCATGCTTGGATTCATGTTCTCATAACTACACAAAGTGTTCATTTTGAGCCAGAAAGGCAGGGAAGATAATATAGAAAGAGGTCTATTTTTTCCCTTCTACCCTCTGGCAGGGATGGCTATCTAGGTTGTACCCCACCGGGAAATGTGTCCTTCCCATCCAAGCCATGTGTGAGTAGATAATAGCCCATCTATGTTTCCTCTCTCCTCCATGTTGCTGTTCCTCAGTTAGATGGATAGATGGAGTAGACGTTGCATGCCACTGTGGTTTTGACTGGCGGGTGTGATCACTCACCCAGTGTGCTCAGCAGTGGTCAGTACAGTGACTAAGGAGAAAATGTGATCTGTGAGGCCAGTGACTTGTGGCTCGGAGACAAAGGTGAGGTTTCTTTGAGCAATGAGAGCCACCCCTCCCCCAGTTACTAGGACAGAATGTCCCTGGGATGGGGCGTAGGAGGCATTTTGTGAAAGTTCTCTAGGTTATTGTGAAACACTTGATTCTACTACTGACTCTGGGGAACTATTGTCTCAGGAGCAGGAGGCCAGAAGGAAAAGCAGAGTCTCGAGCATTTGCAGAGCTCAGGAAAAAATCATAACAGAAACTGAACCCCACACAGCTAGCCAGCTCTTATCAATCACAGAAATGATTTCCAACTCTCACTGCTTTCCTCATGTTCTTATTTCACACCCTTTTCCCTCATTCTTAGTAGGTCATCTTCTTAAACCAGAGAGGAAATGGAAGCCTTCAGGGGATACTGCCTCAACTTCTTTTTTTCCCTTTCTTTCACCCTTGCCCATCAATATGCGCATGTGTGTATGAATATGTAATATACATCATGTGAATACACATTTAATCTTACAAAACAAAGCACAACAAACAAAAGTATACCTTCCTCAACTCTATGGCCATCCTAGGTTCTGCTGTATCTAGTTCATTCACTCATTATTCAGTCGGTCAATATTTATTAGGGTCAACTGTGTGCAGAGACCTTGGCTGGGAACTGAGGGTCTCCATCAGACTAAATAGATATAACCCCTGCTCTCATCATGCTTCAGTCTCTTTTTAACTGGACTTCTTTAAAAATTATTGTTCTTATTTTGCCCCACTACAGAAACAACACATGCTTGTCATAAATTTGAAAGTTGATTCTTAATAGAAAGCCACTAAAGGGTTTAAATCAGAAAAGTACTGGGTCAGAATTGCATTTTCAGAGGTCACTTTGGCTGCTGAAGGGAGAAAGGATTGGGGGGGAGGGGTGAAAGTTGCTGGCAGGTCAGGAGATTAGTGCTGTGGTCCAGATAAGGGCTGCTGGGGGCTTGGCAGTGTAAGGTGAGAGAGGAGGACAGAATCAAGAAATACAGAGCACTGTAGGATGGTGAATGTTGGCTGTGGGGATGAGGGGGAGATGGGAGTCTAGGAGAACACCCAGGTTTCTGGCTTGATGAGCTGCATAGACAGTGGTGCCATTTACTGAAATAGGAAATAATGGAGAAAGAATAGAGGTGTGTGTGTGTGTACATGTGCATGTGTAAACATAAGTCCTGTGTGAACACTGCATTTGAGATGCCTGGGAGGTTTCCAAGTGGAAGTGTCACATAGGCAGTTGGATGTATAAATCTGGTGTTCAAAAAAGACATCCGAAATAGAACGCTGCACTTGGAAGCTTTAGCCTAAAGGTGTTAACAGATGCCATGGGGTAGATTACAGAGGGGTGGGCCTCGGGTAGAGCCCTGAATAGTTTTAGACGTAAAGGTTCAGTTAGGAAGGAGGTGCCAACAGAGGCGACCAGCAAGATGGAAGAACCTCCAAGAAAGGAAAGCAAGGGAAGAGAGTCTTCACAAGAAGTCATGGTCACATGTGTCTATAATTGTTGAGATGTCAAATAAGGCAACAAAACAAAACGAAACAGACATTAGATTTATCTGTGTGTAACTCATGCATGACCTTAGCTGGAGCCGGGTGCTAGGTAATAGAGGCTGAATCCCTGTCAGAGGGGTGCCAGGTCACCTACAGCCCTGGCAGTAGTAGCAAGGATTTTGGACTATGTTATAATGCAATAGATGCAGTGGAAAAGGCTGGTAAACTTGTTGTGTTTCCTTTTATGAAAGCTTCTTGTCTTTATTGTTTTATTCTGATTACCAAAGCAGTATGTATGAATATACATATACACTATACAAATTTTAAGCATTAAAAAATGTGACTGAGAATAACCTATACAAATTTTAAGCCTTAAAAAATATGACTGAGAATAACCTCCATAATCACATTCCCTCATTTATCACCACTGTTAATAAGTTGAGGCTTCAAGAGGTTAATAAGTTGAGGCTTCAAATCCTTCAAGATTTTTCTGTGCATGTGCTACCACATACACACACTTTTACACATTTACTTTAAAAAAAAACTGGGCTTATCGCTCTATAGTCTGCTAAAGCTTGTATTCTTATCTGTATAGTTTAGACATCTGGCTATATACAGCAGATGTCCAGTATTCTATTATGCTGCAGTATTCTCTGGATATTTGAGTTTTATTTAGTCATTTTTGCTCTCTCCCATGATGCTACTCTGAACATACTTGTTCATATTACTTTCATATTACTTGCGTATTTCTTTCATATGTGTACAGGAATTTCTGTGGAATAAGTTCCTAAAGTGGAATTGTGGGGACAAAGGGTGTGCACAGTTGACATTTTGATCCTGCTTACATTGCCCAAGGAGAGGGGCTTTTTTTTTTTTTAAGATGGAAGAATTTTGAGCATGAAAAATGTCAGTAAGGGGCAAATAAAGAGTCGATTGAAGTTGTTGGGAAAAATGCTGAATGTTCAATCATGAGAAGGCCACTGAGAATGGAAACCAAGGCATGGGAGGGGGCTCTAGTCTGAGCAGGGTGGACAGGGTGAAGGGGTCGGGGGAGGGCAAGGTCTCCAGCTACTCTGCATCCCCCAGAGCCTTGCCCTGTGCCGGCACATGGCAGGTACTCAAAAATACTTGTTGGTTGAATGAATAAATGAATGTAGTTTGGTTGATTTGGCAATGGAACTTAGCGATTTTTCCATCTGAAAGCATCTAGTTTTCCACTTTCTCTACAAAATAGAGGGTTAAGATTTCCTACTGAAATTGGTGAAGGAGGAGTTGGAGATTTGAAAGCCCCTTCTAGCTTAGTGACCCCAGATGCCCAGGTCAGACAGGACTCCTGGTCTAGGCATCTCTTACCTTCCTCTCCAATCAGGCTGTTGAGTCTAAGGCCTTAATATCACTGGACTTAATCTAATTCTGTTCATCCCCACTACTACCATCATTATGTTAGTTCCAGTCTGGATTCTCCTGTCAGAGCCGCCTCTTAGATGGTCTCCTGTTTCTTCAGGGCTCGTATCAGAGGCAGCCTCCTCCAAACCCAGCCAGGCTGGCTCGGGAATCTCTTCTTCTGCTCCCCAGCACTGTGCAGGCATCTGTTTTCACTGGACGTCACGTGTATGTTTGTTTACGTAAAGCCTTTACATGCCAGTGTCTTCCTGGCTATTTTTACATCTCCAAGACCAGCTGTAGTGCTTAGCTCACGTTGCATGCTAAATAAATGATAGGTATTATTATTATTTTTAATTAAATTAATTAATTAATTTTTGGCTGCGCTGGGTCTTTGTTGCTGCGCGCGGGCTTTCTCTAGTTGTGGCGAGCGGGGGCTACTCTTCATTGCGGTGCACGGAATTCTCTTTGCGGTGGTTTCTTTTGTTGTGGAGCATGGGCTCTAGGCCTGTGGGCTTCAGTAGCTGCGGCACGCGGGCTTAGTAGTTGTGGCTCGTGGGCTCTAGAGTACAGGCTCAGTAGTTGTGGCGCACGTGCTTAGTTGCTCCATGGCATGTGGGATCTTCCCGGACCAGGGCTCGAACCCGTGTCCCCTGCATTGGCAGGAGGATTCTTAACCACTGCGCCACCAGGGAAGTCCCAATGATAGGTGTTATTTTGTGTGAAATAATAAACTTATATTTGCATAAACTTGGTACAGGGACAGGAAGGACCAGGACAAAAGCAGGCATGAGATAAACTCACAGAGGACCAGTAACTTAAGACCTCTGATCCTGGAACAAGTCTCAGGATTATTATTCACTGCCTAGGGAGAGGCAGTCATTTGTACTATGATTTCTGCAATTAGCACGTTAAATTTTTTTAATATTTTGAGAAAATTTAAATACTTTGTATCTCTAACGTGATTTCGCTAGGTTCAGAGGTCTATTTATTTTGGAAATCTCAATTTAAGAACTACTTTGTGGTATTTTCTGGAGTAGAAATGCCTGGACTGCCTTAACTGCTTCTGGCCAGCTGGAGGATAATCCCATGACTGAAGTCCCTGATGGAATTCCAAAAGACATGGCTTTCTAACCCATTGAAAGAGCTCCCAAATTGGGATGGGATGTTCCTGTCTGGATCTGCCTGCCTCCTCTGTCACCGTGCCCCCCCCTCCCCAACACCGATCTGCTGGGGAGAGTAGTAGGAGGTCCTTACTAGCTGGCAACTGAACTAGTATTTCAAGTTACGCAATCAGAGCGTAATGAGAGATGAGACATGAAGAGATGGTTATTTTTCTGTGGAGCGAATAGCATGGGTTCAAACCTTCTAAAGCATTATATTCACAGCTCAGAAACTCTGTGCTCAGAAGACTAAGAATAGTGGTTTGGAGTTATCCGCATTCCTGGGACCATCTTAGAGGGACACTTGTCACGAGGGCTGCGGTCCTGTAGAAAGAGATCAGCACCCTGGGGCACAGGGCCAGATGCTTCATGCTGTGATTCCCCCCTTCACATCCCAAACCAGAGCTTCCCTCAAACAGCCACGTATTAGTACCACATGACCCTTGCCACTCTTTTAGCAGAAGGGAATGACTGGGACTGGGGACACGGTCTGGGTGCCCCACTTCTGAGCAGTCCCCCGAGGCTACTGGGCTATTGAATGGTGAAGGAGGAGGTGGATGAGGCTTGTGTTGCTGGGATTTTGCCCTTTATTTTCTCATCCCGTTTTCCCGTTTTCTCATCCCACAGTGGCAGCACTATGGGCTGTTCGAATGGGAATTTAAATCGCTTTCACGGTGTAGGCATTCAGTTCTCTGTAGCCTAAGATAATATCCTGAACCATTTAAAACTGATTCATTTGGAAGGAATTTTTGTACTCTCAGTCCGTTATTTAACTGATGGCTTGAAAAATGCATCCGCACATTCAAAATTTAAGTAATGGGCATGAGTTAGAAATATCTAAATATTAATACAGTAGAGGATGCATAAAAATGGGATTTACATTTCTTGAGTTTTCTTCATTTTCAGTATTAGACTGAATTTACATACACTTTCCTAATTTTTGATACAACGGAACATTTAATAGACTGCTGTCAGCATTTTTATTTCTTGACATACTCCAAAGGCTATACTCCTTTTTAGAAATTGAAAAGAGCTTCAGGATGGTTCAAAAATAACATTGTTTTCCCTCTCACTCTGTAATGCTTATGGCTAATACTTATCTTGTGTCTACTGTGTTCAGGTACCATGCTGAACACTTTACATGCCACAGACCATCTCTTCTTGCAAACAACCCTGAGAGGAAGTACAATCAGCCCCATTTTTCAGTGTAGACTCTGAGGCAGAGAAAGGTTGAATAAGCTGCCTAAGGTCGCAGTTAGAAAGTGATGGGTCTGGGCTCTGAATTCAGGTCTGTCCAACTCTAGCAGCCAGCCTTCGAGAAGTCAGGCATCCGTTTGGCCATTCAGCAGAGAATTACAGAGTGCCTGCCTTGACCCAGGAACTATCCTAGGTGTTTGGGATTCAGCTACAAACAAGGCAAAATCTCTGCCCACATAGAACTCACATAATATATGAGTAAGTAATTATTAGTTAAATGCTAAAGGAAAGTACAGCAGGGCAAGGTGACGGAGAACAGGGGCTCTGCTCTGGGACTGTGTAAGTTAGGATTTGAGGGGCAGCATCTCCAAGGCTGGGATATTGAACAGAGACTTGAATATTGCAGCAGCGCAAGCTACCCAAGGCCAGTGTAATATAGTAGGTACAAGCATAGCCTATGGGCTCCTGGGTTCAAAGAAGGATTCTCCTGCTCATGAGCTGTGTGATCTTGGGCAAAATACTCGGCTTCTCTGTGCCTCTTCACCAGTGATATAAAGGAAACTACAATACTTATCTTTACCTTATAGGGCAGTTGTGAGGATGAGATGGGTTCATATATAAAAAGAATTTAGCTATGAAACAGGAACTGGAGCATATTAAGCACTCTAAGTATTATCTGTTATTATCTAGGCCCTATGGGAATGGTGAGAAGTAGCTGGTTTCTGGGTAGATTTTGAAAATTCAACTGATGGGATTTATTGAGGAACTGAATGTGAAGGTATGAGGGAAAGGGGGCAGGGACAATCCCAACAATTTTGGTCTCATTTATTTGGTGGATTTGGGGGCCGCTTACCCAGATGGGGAAGACCTGGGGCATAGCAAGTCTTTTTGGAGGGGGAGAAGGCAGAGTGCAGGGAAGAAGTCAAGAACTTTGGCTTGAGCATGTTAAGACCGAGATGTTTCTTGACATGTTCATGTTTTGTATATGTTCACTGTAGAAAATTTGAAAAACATAGACAAGCATTAAAATAAAAACACTTGATATTCTGCCACCCATTATCTTTTGCTTAAGTTTATTTTTACCTCCACACAAATTTTAAATCATGCAGTATATGTAGGGTTTTTTGGTTTGTTTTATATCCTCTTCCGTTTATTGGAAAATGGCTCATGGCAAAGAGGAGAGTTAAAATACAGGCAAGGTGATAAAAGCCCGAGCACCACAAGAGCCCTCCACACTCACCAGCACCAACCGGGGTTATGGACTTTAGAGAGGTTTCTACTAAGGAGCGTAGAGCATGACACAGACCTTGTTTCTGCTCATCTAAGAACCCCCAGCCCCTGCTGCCTGGTACTGCCTTATGCAAAATTGTTAGCAGACATTTTTAAACGACCCTTTTTTTCTCATTGTGGTAAAAGACACATAGCCTAAAGTTTACCATTTTGTAACCATTTTTATGTGTATAGTTCAGTGGCATAAAATACACTCACATTGTTGTGCAACCATCATCTCCATCCATCTCTAGAACTTGTTCATCTTGCAAAACTGAAACTGCACCCATTAAACAATGACTCCCCATTCCTCCCTCCCCCAGCCTCCAGCAGCCACCATTCTGCTTTCTGTCTCTCTGAATCTGACCACGCAGGGACCTCATGTAAGTGGACTCATATAGTATTTGGCCTTTTATGACTGGCTAATTTCACTTAGCCTAATGTCCTTAGGATTCACCCATGTTGTCAGGTGTCAGAATTTGCTTTCTAAGGCTAAATAATATTCCATTGTATGTTTTGTTTATCCATTCATCCGTAGATGAACACTTGTATGGCTCCTACCTCTTGGCTATTGTGAATAATCCTGCTATGAACATAGGTGGACAAATATTTGAGTTCCTGTTTTCAATTATTTGGGGTATATACTATAATCTAGTTTTATAATCTACTTTTCACATTAAAACACATTGTTAAAATTTTCCTTGTCATGAATATTCCCTACAAAATTAATTTAAATAATTGCATTATGTACTATCATATAGCTGTATCCTAGTTGATTTAAGAAAGCAAGTATTGTTTCCTAGAAATAGAATTATAAATTCAAAGGGTATGACTAATATTAAAACTTTTGCTACATTTGTCAAATTGCTACCCAGAAACTTATACAACCTGACACTGGCAATATCTGTATGTGTTCCCTGCATCTTTGCTAATATTAGGTATTAATAACTACCTTCTGTCAATTTGATAATTAAAAATGATATATCAATTCTGGTTTTCCTTTTATGCAAATTTAGGGTTCACTTTCTAGGTTAGATTTTATTTGTAGTTGATTACTGGTTTGCTAAACACTCAGCTTGTGAGATGTTGAGAAGAGATAGAAGTCTAGGGGTCCCTCCTTCTTAGTCTTGCATTCTAAGGCAATCTCAGGCTTTTTGCTCTGTGTATATATGACAAGCTGCTGTAATAGAGTTTTCCTGTTATTGTGTGCTAAATACATTCTTAGTAGTTAAACTTTCACAAACCCTTACTCAACTCAAAAATCCAAAAAGTGCTAGAAAAAAATGTTTTTGGTAATTCATGTTACAAAACGGGACAGATCTGTTGAAAAAAACATGACCTCAACCCACATGAGACTACTTATATTTTTTATTCATCCCACTTAGAGTGTTCACATTTTTGGCTGCAAAACATGACCATGGTTGAGTAAGAGGTACTGTCCCAGACCCCACTGAGGGTGCATAGTAATATACAATATATACAGATAAGAATTATTTTCTTTTTGAATCCTGAAAAGTTCTGAATTCTGAAACACAAACATTTTGGCATCAAAGGTTTTGGATAAGGGAATGTGGACCTATAGTGTTTTTTTCCTTGTATTTCTATGTTCCCGTCCCTCCTAGGCTTTAAAAACTGATTGTGAAATCAGGCCTACGCTGGCCTTGAGTTTAAAGACAGTAGAAATTTAAGTGTGGTATCTTCTTTCATCCCCAGGACATGTATAATCACTATAATCTGGAAACTGACAGATCAGTGACTAGGACCAAGTTTCAGCTGAGCCATAGCCAACTTCAAACTCAGGGTGGTGTTCCACTGGGAACTCTGGGGGTCTTAAGAGACTTGAACCAATTGGACTGCTGAGTGATAGTGATAGCGTTGCAAGATGTTGTTGGAACATACTTCTATAATTAATACTATTTGTCCTTTATAGAACATCAACTCTCTTAGCCAAGTTTTTAAAAAACAATACCAAATTGGTAAAATTAAATAAAAATTAGTCTTCAGTTTTAAGATTGATTATTGTTCATGTTATTAAATCTAAAATTTTCAAAATATGTTTGTTAAAATGGTAAAGGTTGCAGAATTGAAAAAGCTGACTCAAACTCATGTGGAATTGCAGGGGGCCCTGAATAGCCAAAACAATTTTGAAAAAGAACAAAATTGGAGGATTTACATTTACTGATTTCAAAACTTACCAGAGAGCTGCTACAGTAATCAAAAGTGTGTGATACTAGCACATGGATAAACATATAGACCAGCAGAATAGAACTGAGAGTTCAGAAACTGGCCAGAAATGGCCAATTGATTTTTGAAAAAGGTGCCAAGTACACTCAATGTGGAAAGAAGAGGCTTTTTTTTTTAACAAATGTTGTTTTGACGGCTGGATTTCCATATGCCAAAAGAATGCAGTTGGACCCCAACCTCACATCACATATAAAAGTTAACTAAGGGCTTCCCTGGTGGCGCAGTGGTTGGGAGTCCGCCTGCTGATGCAGGGAACACGGGTTCGTGCCCCGGTCCGGGAGGATCCCATGTGTCGCGGAGCGGCTGGGCCGGTGAGCCATGGCCGCTGAGCCTGCGCGTCCGGAGCCTGTGCTCCGCAGCGGGAGAGGCCGCGGCAGTGGGAGGCCCGTGTACCGCAAAAAAAAAAAAAAAAAAAAGTTAACTAAAAATGGGTCAAAAACCTAGATACGAGAGCCAAAACCATAAAACTGTTAGGAGAACATAGAGGTAAACCTTTATGACCTTGGATTTGGCAGTGGATTTTTAGATATAACACCAAAAGTATGGACAACAAAAACAAAATAGATAAATTGGACTTTATCAAAATAAAAACTTTAGTGCAACAAAGGATATTATCAAGAAAGTGAAAAGAAGAACAGTGGGAGAAACATTAGGAAATAATATATCTGATACGGCTTTAATATCCAGAATAATAAAGAACTCCTACAACTCAACAAAAAGACAAACGATCCAGGTAAAAAATGAGCAAAGGACTTGAGTAGACCTTTCTCCAAAGAAGATCTGCAAATGGTCAGTAGCATATGCTCAGCATCATTTGTCATTAGGGAGATGCAAATCAAAACCACAACATCATTTCACACCTACTAGGATGGCTAGAAGTTTTTAAAAAACAGAAAATTACAAGCATTGGCAAAGATATGGAGAAATTGACACACTCATACATTGCCGATGGGAACGTAAAATGGTGCAGCCACTGCGGAAAACAATTTGGTGGTTCCTCAAAAGGCTAAACGTCAAAATCCTGCATGACTCAGCAATTCCACTACTAGGTATATACACAGAAGCACTGAAAACAGAGGCTCTAAAACAGTTACGTATACACTGTTGTTCACTGTAGTATTATTCACAATAGCCGAAAGGTAGAAACAATCCAAGTGTTCATCAGCAGAGGAGTGGATAAACAATATGTGGTATATGCATACAATGGAGTGTTATTCAGCCAGAAAAAGGAATGAAGTTCTGATACACAATACAACATGGATGAACCTTGACATCATTATGCCAAGTGAGGCAAAAGGACAAGTGGTATGTGACTCCATTTATAGGCGATATGTAGAATAGGCAAATTCATAGAGACCGGAAGTAGATTAGAGGTTACTATGAATTAGCAGGAGGAGGACATGAGGAGTTATTGCTTAATGGTTACAGAGTCTCTGGGGTGATTTTAAAAAAAAAAATTTTGGAAACAGTGGTTATGGTTGTACAACATTGTGAACAGAATTAATGCCACCAAATTATACACTTAAGAATGATTTAAATGGCAACTTTTATGATTTATATATGTTACTATAATAACTTTTTTAGATGAAAAGGAACTAATGAATTCAGTTAGAATCTGGTAGGTTTGTGATATACATTGTGCTTTTCTATAAAAGTATTAGCTGGGCTTCCCTGGTGCTGCAGTGGTTGAGAGTCCGCCTGCCACTGCAGGGGACACGGGTTCATGCCCCGGTCCGGGAAGATCCCCCTTGCCGCGGAGCGACTGGGCCCGTGAGCCATGGCCGCTGAGCCTGCGCGTCCGGAGCCTGTGCTCCGCAACGGGAGAGGCCACAACAGTGAGAGAGGCCCGCGTACCCCGCCCCCCACCCCCTCAAAAAAAGTATTAGCTAATGTGGTTGGTATATGAGAGTGAATAATGTGAGTTCAGAAAGAGACATGTTTAACTTCCAGGGATATTTTTGGAGCTGAATTATTGAGGGAAGTTTGTGGGAATAGGGAAAGGCTAATAAGAGGAAAACAGCACTAAACGTCACTGGGAATGTAACAAGATGGAGAAAATTGTGTTTACTGAAGCTCTTCTCGGGCCTAGTATTGTTATTTGTGGATGGTAGAAATCCTTAGAGTTGCCACTTGGGGTAGGGCTGGGAGGGTGAGATGCCCAAGGGACTCACCAAACTGTCCGCCTTTCCTTCTGCTGTGAAGTCTTCGGTGCTGCAGGTAGGAAATGTTCCTGCCTGATGCGTTGCTGGAGCAGTGGGCAGGGTGGAGGGGAAGCAGAGCCTCTCCTTTTTGTAAATATTGTCCAAGCATTTGAAGACTATTATCTTGAAGGGACACTTTACTATTGGCCTGTTTTGTATGTGGACATATCCCAGTGTGGCCCAATGCAATATATTTCTGGAAATATAAAAACTCTCTTATTATTACATAGGTAATTAAATTCATTCTGAGGAATTGAGCACTAGTAACTTTTCTAGAGTGACAAAGCATTTATAGTTCATTCCATCATTTATTCGCTCATGTACGGAGTATCCATAATATGCTAGGTATTACTTCAGGTTCTGAGGAAACAATAAATTAAGACAGTGACTTGCCCTCTAGGAGCTCCGGGACCAAGTGGAGAAGAAAAGCAAGTCATGACCATACAGTGTGATAAAGGGGATGGACATGTATGTTTTTTCCAGATTTTATCTTCTTGGAGGTGACCAGTTTGTGAGAGTAACTACTATGTGATTATTTGGGACTCTGTTCCATATAAGCTGCAAATTTATTTATAATAATCACTAATTTTTATTTCTTTTCCACACTCTAACCAGAAGACCAACTGAAAATACTATATTTTAATAACTAATAATGCAACAGTTCAGTGTTTGGACACCTTTCATAGTGATATGACAGGTTTTACTAGACCTGCAAAGTGCTATAAGAATGTGAGGTTGAGGCAACTAACTTAACCTGGTACGTAAATGGTGACATTGAAAAAAAAATTTAAAGAAAGGGTAAAATGGTGGTGAGGGGAGGTGCATTCCAGGTAGAATGTACTAAGGTTAAGATTGAATATAAAAAGGATAAAACTTGGTGACTGACCAAATATCAAGAGTGGGGGAAAGAGAAAAGTCAAAAATGGCCCCAGCTGTAGTTTAGGTGGTTGAATCAATGCTAATACATTAATCAAGAAGGGAGATACAACAGGGGGCACCTTTGAAACAAGGCAGTTTTTACCATAATGTAGGGAAAATATTTATATTCTAAATTACTTGAAGGGTAGTACTGGGTCCTAGTCATGAGTCCAAAAAAAAGGGAAGAAAATGTTCTTACCCTAACAAATTTGACATATTCATAAGTGCTTTTTTCCTTCTTCCCACTTTAGCTGTTTTTTTCACTTCCAGAAATATGAGAGAGAGAGCACACTTTTGTATTTCTGAAGATGGGAAAAACAGAACTCTAAAAGAAACCATCAAATTCAATTTGGAATTTGCATTCCCGGAATGATTAGAAGAGAATGCCACAGTTTAGTTTATATGTCAGTAGCAAGCTGTGGTAAGAGGCTGATCCATCCAGATTCAGAAAAGTGAAGAAACATTTCCTGATTCACATTTCTTTTCATTGAAAGTTAGTAGCCAGCAGTGCTTAGGCCACTGAGGTCATTCAGAAATATTTGCTGAATTAATGTTATCTTTTTCTATGTTTAAATTCATTTTCTTATAAAAGGAATGAATGGTAGGGATAGTCAAGGTAAAAAGTCAGAGGGAAAAATGGGTGCCTAACAAGGTAAAGGATGCCAAAATTTATTAAAGAATGAAGTTTTTTTAAAAAAGTACCCAATAGTTATACAGTACTTAACAGTCTTCGAGTCACTTTTATATATGTGTCAGTTAATTTATTCTCCACTTTCTGATGTAGGCATTATAATCCACATTTTAATGATGAGGAAACTGAGACTTAGGGTTGAGTGATGTGCCTGAAGCCACAGGGTTATACTGCATAGAGGTCTTGTGAACCAAGTCCACTGCCCTGGGGGGTAAAACGCAGCCGTCTTAACCTTGAAAGGAACTCTCCTGTCGTTGTGTTTTATATTTCATTATTAACTTTATTTTCATTAATAATGACTCTTTGGACCCATTTTAGAATAGCATTTAATATTACAGGGCCTATAATCTTTAAGTTTACAGCCTTTGGATAATAGGGAAAATCGATTTTCCCCTTCCCATCACCAAACTGCAGTGGATCCTGTAAAACTGAAGCCAGAGAAAGAGACACTGGAACCTGGAGACCAAATACGATATCATAGGATGATGCGACACGTGGGGTATAGGCTTAGCCTTAGGTGGTGTGGGGAGTGAGACTGGGCAGGCCCACATGATATCTGGAAATTACGGAGTGACAGGAAATGGTGGTCCCAGTGTGTGGTTGCTTTAAAAATAGTGGCTGGTGAGTGCCAGGTTATTCAGGTTAAACATTAGATATATGCTGAGATCCAGTTTTCAGAGACTTCTAGTCCAGTGGGAGAAGAGAGGTATAGGTATAGGTATAGGATGCTTGGCAGATCACTAGACGTCCTGCTCAATCTGGATATGTGACCATATCTTCATTCCTAAGGCAATATGGCCCATTCTTTTAACACTTCTTTAATTGTACATTCACTAGATCATGGGATTCCTGAGGACAGTTTCTATACCCTCTTCATCACCTAGCTCCATCCTTGGCATGTGAATATCTTTAGCCACTTGTCAGAATATTGTATTTGTTTGTTTATTTTGTGGAGCTTTTCCATTAATTCTTCTAATTGTGAGTACTATACCAATAAATTTCACTGCATTTTTTTTTCATTATTTGTTTTTCAAGATGTGTTAGTCAAGTTAATACTTTTCTGACTTACCGTGCTATTTTAATTCATTACCAAGTTACATTTAGCATCAGGGGACCCCTTGGAATTATTTAGAGCAGCTTAGGAGACATTAGTGAATTCAAAAAGATGTCCAGTTTTGGAGTCAGATTCAGACTGCCATTGTATCACTTCTAGTCGTTGACTTCAGGCAACTAATGATATCTAAATTTTCATCATCTGTGAAAACGAGGATACAAAGAAGATTAAGTAAGATCAGATCTTTAGAAGTGCCAGGCATGTTATAACACCCTCAGGAAATTTCTGTTTACATTTCTTCATGTCACGATATGATATGATTATGTTCTATGTACGTGAACTTAATTTATATTTAGATAGTGTTTTATTTTTTTAACATGATTTTGAATTGTCATTTGTATTCTTTGCACAACCTGTAAGATAACCAGGGAAAGTAATTTTTTAACTAGTTTCAGATAAATTGAGAATAGGTCATTGCTCAGGATCATGCAACTAAGTTGCAGGTCAACCCAATCAATCCCCTTAATCCATGCACAGTGCCCTTTGCACCAGGCCACGGTCTGTTTTCACCTGCTATCTCTCATATACTTGCTATGCCTCTGACCATTTCATTCACAACCAGTCACCATAAAGAAGATGTCATTTGGACCCAATGACCTGCCATACTGATGCTGTAAGTTAGATATAGTGTGGATGCCTAATTCTGATTACTTTTATTGCTGGGCGCTGCTTATCAGCCAGTCTTTGGGCCTTACGCATGACGTTCCCGAGAGGTCATTTTGTGTTTTCTGATGGATAATAGGTTATCCAAGTTATAAAATGTAGATGATGGCTCGTTTTATTGCCCATTTTAGGTAAATCTCAATCATCTTTGCTGTAGAAGTTACCTCTCCATTTTGCAGTTGGGATGATTTCCATTTCTAATTGATAGACAAGTAATCATGTGAACTGCAACTTTCTGGTGAGGTTTCTACTGTTCTCTTATTAACTCATTAATGTGACTGGACTTCTAGACATTTCTGTTGGGGCCTTCATGTATGTCAACTAGTACCACCAATGACTTTATTCCTTTAATCTTACTATAGTAACTGCATTGATAAAGTTTTAAAAATATTGTTTCTATTTCTTTCATTTTAAACTAATTGTTATGTGATTAATTACTATTAAATTTAGGAAAAGTAAATAGTGAGTTTCTTTTGACCAAAGCCTCAATTATTTGAGTTTTGCCTATAGTAAACCAGTTGATGTATGTGTATACAGTGTTTTCTTTGGTATTCCTATAATACTCCATTAGTCTGTCTAGCCTAGCACTTACTAATTATCCTCAAAATAGGATTTATCATGTCTCAAATTCCTTTCCTCAAGAAGAGAGAACTTTGTCTGGTTCTTCTTGGTATTCCCAGGGCCTAAGAACACAATGACTGTGCAAAATATGTATAAACCAGGCAATGAATGTTTGTTGAACCTGACTTCCAGTTGAACTTTCACATTGCATCCATACAAAATTATATCAACATGTCAGGACCAAAGATTTTTCATTGAATAAACAGTTTTCAGTTCTCTCAGCAGCTTTGTGATGAACAGATAACATAGAGGTGCCGCATGCTTTTTATATTCCAAGTGCCAAAATTAAATGAGCTAATCATGGTGTCATCCAAGGTGGTACTTCTGTAGTATAAAGTGAGGTATTACGGCAGTATGAAAAATGCATTTCAAAATACTACATTTTAAAATGACTTATATAAAGAAGAAAATTAAATGAACATTTTTGCCTTTTTAGAATCTTTTTCCTGATTCTGCAGCTATTTTAATAAAAAGCCTTCAAAGTGTCACCTAGATTTTGACTATTTTATTTTTGCTGAGAAATGAACTTTTTCAACTGTGTTAGATTACCAGAAATGAGAATATCAAACAGTAACTGGAGCCCCTCAGTAGGGAAGTATAATTATCATATTAGCATCATAAACCATTTGCTTCTCAGTACTGTATTAGGTAATGAGAGCAACAGCTGCAGCTTTGTTCTACCTGGATGATGTTTCAATTAAGCCATTTCTGTTTTATTCACTCAAATTTACAGGTTCTACTTTGTGTTGACATTAACCAGTGAATCTATTAGTTTCCATTACCAACAGAATAACTAAAATTATAAATAGTTCTATATTTTCTCTCACAAATCCTGCCAAGCTGCATAGATGCCTTTAATTTGATAGAACATCTGGGCAATACATCTTCTTTCTCCTCTGTGTTTAGGCAAAATTTGTACTTTCTTTTTTTTTTTTGCGGTACGCGGGCCTCTCACTGTTGTGGCCTCTCCCGTTGTGGAGCACAGGCTCCGGACATGCAGGCTCAGCGGCCATGGCTCACGGGCCCAGCCGCTCCGCGGAACATGGGATCTTCCCGGACCGGGGCACGAACCCATGTCCCCTGCATCGGCAGGCGGACTCTCAACCACTGCGCCACCAGGGAAGCCCTGTACTTTCTTAAGCTTATCCTTTCATTAAAAAAAAAAAAAATGTCAACAACAGCAGCTCTGTCCCATCTGTTGACCCCAGATACATAATAGGTAAATTGGGCATCTCTTTCTAAAGGAATCCAGATAAGATGCAAAAGTCAAGTCACTCCATCAGGTTTACAGTACTTGTTTAAAAAAATACCTGCAGTATGATGTTTCTCTGACTTGCTAGTTCTGCCAGGAAAAAAAAGTGAATCATAAGCACCACAGATACAATTTCATCAGTGTCTATCTTACTGCTATAAAAAGGTCTTTTCTTCTTACTTGTAAACCAAGCTGCAAAACACCAATTGAAAACCCACCCTCACAGCCACTAGTATAAACACATTTTAGCAAGTTTTAAAGGTGGCCTGCAAGAATGTAATTATCTTGGACAACTTGTTCTGATGTTGGAATAACCAGTTTATTACAATTCCCTGAGTGTAACAGACTATGCAGTACTTGCTGAATGTAACAGACTGTGTAGTACTTGCTGTCGCCCCCTGGCCCCTGGAGTTCTCAGGGGCAAGCACCTTAATTTCGGCTCTGGTCACAGCTCTGCAAGCCATGGCTCACCTCATCTCTTTCCTGTTTCTGCTCTGGTTCACATTTAGGGCTCCTGTGATGAACTCAGTTTTTCAGAAGCATTAGAATCACTTGTCTGTGTTCTTTACTACTGGCACTTTCTTGCAGTTCATAGGCTTACAGTGATATGAGTTTAGTGGGCAAGATTCTGAGTGAACCTGAAGTCTAGTCCAGATATTGGGATGTTTCTTAGTGATGTGCCAAATAGCTGAGTGGTTGGCCGATAGTTTGGTTTTGTTAAACAATCACTTAGAGATCTCATAACTCTCACCTATACATACCCAGCTTTCTTTGGGGCCACTGAAGGGAATTTTTCTGGGTTGATAGGAACCCAGTCTCTCCTTTCATGAAAGCCTCTAATGGATTAAAAAAAAATTAATATGCAATTAAAAAGTCACTACAAAGCTAACATCACACTTCATAAAATTAAAAGTAATTTACCGTAACTTAATGCTTATCCCATACTCAATCTTCCTAGTTTTGATAAATACAAACAAACCTTCCACCCCTAGTTTTGATAAAAGCAAACCTTTATAGCTGGTTTGTTCAAGTTAAGATCCAGCTGAGTACCACATATAGCTAATGGTGGTTGTGATATTGTGATTTGTAATAAGAAATATATATTTGTTCTTCCTTGGTTCATGTCACAGAGCTCCTTTTTTATTTATTTATTTATTTATTTATTTATTATTATTTTTTGGCCGCACCTCGCAGCTTGTGGGGTTTTAGTTCTCCAGACAGGGATTGGAGCAGTGAGAGTGTGGAGCCTTAACCACTGGACCGCCAGGGAATTCCCACAGAGCTCCTTTTTTAAAACTCTTGGAATTTCCAGCGTGATGAGAGGGATAAAGATGCCCTTTGTTATGATAATGAGGTGCTTGGACAGCCCCTAGGTAACCAAAGGAGGGGGGCTGGCTGCCCAGGGAACCCACCAAGTGATTAGAGGGTAGAAATTTTCAGTCCCACCCCCCTGACCCCCGGGGTAGGGGAGAGGGGCAAATTGAATCAATTACCGATGGCCACTGATCATCAATCACTCATGCCTCTGTAATGAAGCCTCCATAAAACCCCAAAAGGACAGGGTTTGGAGAGCTTCAGGTTGGTGAACAGGTGGAGCTGTGGGGAGAGCAGGGCGCCTGGAGAGGGCATGGAAGCTCTGCACCTCTCCCCACACACCTTGCCCCTGTACCTCCTCATCTGGCTGTGCATCTGTATCCTTTATAACAGCGGACCCCAACCTTTTTGGCACCGGGGACTGGTTTCGTGGAAGACAGTTTTTCCACAGATGGGGGAGGGGCGGGGGATGGTTTTGGGATGATTCAAGGGCATTACATTTATTGTGCGCTTTATTTCTATTATTACATTGCAATATATAATGAAATAGTTATACAACTCGCCATAATACAGAATCAGTGGGAGCCCTGAGCTTGTTTTCCTGCAACTAGATGGTCCCATCTGGGGGTGATGGGAGACAGTGACACCCAAAGTGTGTTGCTTATATCCAGTCTACTCTGTAAGATGCAGCTTAATCGTCACTTGCCACTCACTGATAGAATTTAGATATGAGTCTGCAAGCAATTGATTATGGTCTCTGTGCAGTCAAACCTCTCTGCTAATGATAATCTGTATTTGCAGCCGCTCCCCAGCGCTAGCATCACCGCCTCAGCTCCACCTCAGATCATCAGGCATTAGAGTCTCAAGGAGAGTGCAGCCTAGATTCCTCGCATGTGCAGTTCACGGTAGGGTTTGCATTCCTATGAGAATCTAATGCCGCCGCTGATCTGACAGGAGGCGGAGCTCAGGCGGTAATGTGAGCGATGGGGAGCGGCTGTAAATACAGATGAAGCTTCGCTCGCTCACCCACCGCTCACCTCCTGCTGTGCAGCCCGGTTCCTAACAGGCCAGGCACCGGTACCAGTCCGTGGTCCGGGGGTTGAGGACCCCTGCTTTATAACATCCTTTATACTAAACTGGTAAATGCAATAAATGTTTCTCTGAGTTCTGTGAGCCACTCTAACAAATTAATTGAGCCTGAGGAGAGGGTGGTGGGAACCTCCAATTTATAGCCAGTTAGTCAGAAGCACAGGTGACAACATGGACTTCCGATTGGCATCTGAAATGGGGGCAGTCTTGAGCCCATAAACTGTGGAATCTGATGCTACCTTCAGGTAGCTCGTGTCAGAATTGAATTAATTGTTCAGTGGTGTGGGAAAAAACACACGTTGGAGTTCTGTTCCGTAGGGCTCTTTAAATCTCTAACAGTCTACCTTTTTCATGTCATTGATTTGTTGAAGAGGCTGGACCTGTTGATAAATGAGAATATTTATTTAAATGCTTAATAATATTTGACTATTTATGTAAGTTTATTTAACTAAGAACATTTTTCTACATGGCCATTACGTGGTTATACTTATCGATATTAATATAACCCAACACTTAATCAGTATTCAAATTTTCGCAGTTTGTTTTTAAGTCTTTTATATCTGGATTGTTTAAACCTGGATCCAACCCAGAGCCACACACTGCAAATGGTTGTTTTGTTCTCTTGGTGTCTTTTAATCTGGAACAGTCCCTTTTATTCACATCAGGAACGTGTTTACAAGAGGAGACTAGTGTCTTGCAGAACAACCCACCTTCTGGATTTGGTTCCTTTATCCCTCTTAACACTGTGCTGTCCAGTGTAGTAACCACTGGTCCCATGATGTTATTGAGCTTTTGAAATGTGGCTAGTGCAAATTGAGATGTGTTTTGAGTATAAGAATACCCCCCAAATGTAAAATAGTTCACTAATAATTTTTTATACTGAATACACACATGTTGAAATGATAATCTGGGTATATCAGGTTAAATAAATCTTACTACTAAAAATAATTTTACCTATTTCTCTTTCTTAATGTAGCTACTAGAATATTTTGTTTGGCTCCCAGTATATTTCTGTTAGATAGTGCTAGTCAACAGATTTTAAAACAGAAAGTTACTACCCTAAAATGACTCCACATCAGTTCCCTGACATGTGGAAGAAAAAAGAACATCAATAGGCTAAAGTGTTCCTGAGCTGGAATTTTATAACATTTAGCTGCCATGTCCTTCCATGTAGAAGCTAAGTGATTTTCCATGGTAGATCTAGCCTTAGAGCATTTTAGGACCTAATATCCTACAAGTGTGGCATTGTCTAGTAGATGAAATAGCTACTGAAGATTTTGAGTGTCCTGATTTCCAAAAACCTTAAATAATGTCAACCTGTAAGTGTGCCACAGACGCTAAAAATAGTTAAGCCAATGCTGCTGACTTAAAAGCAAAAAAAAGTATGTGAGCCAACGGAAGATCATGCTCATTTATTTATTCGTTTTTTTGTTTTTTTTCAGTCTTGGAAAACCTTGAACAGACAATTGTCTCTGGTTTTGGATCACTGGAAAGTCAGCAGGATTTCCGAACCCCGGAGTTTGTGAGTACTACCACTCTATCTTAAATTTGTATCAGTTAGCTAGAGGTTTCTCACAAAGTGGAGAAAGAGGGTTTTTTGTTTTGTTTTGTTTTTAAATGAGTTCTTGCCTTCAGTGGCTCTAGATCTGGCACAGGCCTCGCTGTTAGGACTCTGTGTGCAAAGCTCTCGTCCTCTGGGGAGCACGTTCCTGAACTACAGCGTCTTGGCATCATGCACTGTAAGCTCGCTCTTCACGCTGCTTGTAATAGCAAATGGGAACTTGTTCTGCAGTAAAATAGCACTGTGTGTCTGAAACTCCCCCTTTATTCATTGATACCCCTGCTACCAGTTTCTGCTGTCAAAAACTCTGGAAACCAGTCTCTACTGAGCACATCCAGGTCCACTGACCAGTCCAATTCCTTTTTCATTCTGGAGCCTCAGTAACACAACCTATATGGATACATCTTGTAGGGCTAGGGATATTCTATTGGTTGTTTCTGCTAAGAAGGGAACTAAGTGCTCTCACTAAATTAGACTCATTAAAGATTAGCCATGGTTCCTACCCTCAAGGAATTAAAAATCTTATTAGATGCTACTGTGATTTTATTAATGCCTTGTTTAAAGAAAATTAAGCACATAGGATGCCTGGTGGAGAATGTCCTTACTAAATAGGTTTTATATTAGGCTTATTTGAAGAGGGTGATGGGAAGAAGTATGTCTCTAATTCCTATACCATGTTATTGCACCAGATGTGTAAGGAAAGCATGCCAGGATCCACCTAGATTTACTGATTTTTGCCCCCTGCTGCAAATGGCTTGTCTACCAACTTAGCAATGGAAAAATCTTTTTTTAATTTTCAAAGTATGATGTGTAGTCACCACTCCAGTAATCGGCAGAGCACAATTATCTTATTGATAGCGGAAAAAAAACAACAACAAAAAGCCACCTCATTATGTGCTTTCCCTCTTCCCACACACTCTTCGTGGATTGTCCCCTCAATTCAGCCAAGAGTAAGGAAACTAGGCAGGTCTCTGGACTGAAAAGGGATGGCACATGAGACTCTATCCACAATGCCATTTTATTTCAAAGTGTGGGACTCCTGTGGTGTACTAGCAGATTGCCTACTGTGAAAATCACTTGGGTATAATGGAAAGACATAGTATTCAATGACTTCTCTATTATATTCAGTGAGATTTTCAGTGAAGCAGAATTGTGAATGCTCGCCAGTATTCCTGCATCTTAAAGTAACAGAGCAGTTTTGTGTTTTTTTCTGACTTCTGCCGTTACAGCCCCAAAGTAGAATTGACACAGATATTTCACGTTTGAGCATGATATTGGTACAGACTCATGGAGCTGACCTTTTTCTGTTTTGTTATTTTCTAACTGCTTTTTTTTTTTTTTTAATAGCTTTATTTATTTTGGCTGCGTTGGGTCTTTGTTGCTGTGCGAGGGCTGCTCTTTGTTGTGGTGCGCAGGCTTCTCACTGTGGTGGCTTCTCTTGTTGCGGAGCGGGGCCTCTAGCTGCATGGGCTTCAGTAGTTGTGGCACATGGGCTCAGTAGTTGTGGCACGCGGGCTCTAGAGCGCAGGCTCAGTAGTTGTGGTACACGGGCTTAGTTGCTCTGAGGCCTGTGGGATCTTCCCGGACCAGGGCTCAAACCCGTGTCCCTTGCACTCGCAGGTGGATTCTTAACCACTGTGCCACCAGGGAAGCCCTGATGCTGAAATTGTTAATCACAGTTTCCTTATTTGTGTGGTTGATATCAGATCTCTATATCCTGGCTATTATCTTTCTCTGATTGTGTGTTCATATCATATTCAGGGAGGAATCTGTGATTTTCTTGTGCTTTATAAATTTTCACACATCTGATGATCATTGCCTGCCACATCTTTGTGTAGCACGTACATAGCTGCTTGTGTTTTCTCGTCAGCATCACAGTAGCCCATGTACTCCCAGTTCCATAGTAAACATGTATTTCCCGAGCTGTCTCCATGGTAAACAAACGGAGGTATAGAAGCTGCCTTGAGAATAGGGTACTCAGGGGACTCAGGCCCGATATTTAAGGGAAGCCTCTTTTGTAGGCAGAAAGTTACAGCATCGGTCAGAATGGGTGGCTGCAGTTGGGGAGGTGGCGGATTGGGCACATGCCAGGACAGAGTCAGCTAAGGTGATCCAAACCAAAATCTTGAATTAGAAACAGGGACACCAGTACAAAACTGGGAGCAAAAAGAGCCCCCCAAAATAAAAAATAAACTATGTATATGCCAAAAAAAAAAAGAGCCCAAAAGCAAAGCAAAATTGGAAACAGAAAAGAGAGAGAAGAATAAAAGGAACTGGATAATCAGCCTTCTGTTCTTCTCCGGGTGGCATTTCGGAAGGTCCAGCCGCAGTTTGCTGAGTTGAACGGAAATAAAACAAGGCGTAGACCGTGTTTACTCAGGCCTTATCCTCAAATAGTTCAGATTTTAGAAGGATGAAGAGCCCAGTGTTTTTGTACAGAATGTATTTATATAGTTTTGTATTTATATAGTTATATAGTTTGGCCAAGAGGGAGGACAAAATCCTTATCATTATTAGTTTCCTTCAGAATTTGTTTTTCTTTCGTTTGAAACAAGGCCTGAGAGCAGTGCTCCTTATGGCATGATAAGTACATTAAAGGTTTCCTTCCCAGTTCAGGTGTGTAGTGTGACTAGTCAGACAAAGTATTGCCGTGTAGTCTACATAAATCACGGGTAAAGAAATGCTGTTGTGAATCCCTCATGTGCCTGCAGACAGCGGCCACCTTGCAGGGCAGAGTTTGTCCCGTGATCACATGTTGCCCCTCCCCACTGTCTGCTCCACTCTGTGGGCTGAAGTGGGTGAGTTTAGCCAAACCACGCTGACATGTTAAAAGGTGAATGAAGATGTGAACATAGGTGCATGTGTTGTTGCCACCCCAAAGCTTGTGAGGAGCTGGGAACATGTTGAAACTAGACGTAGACCCACTCCGAGGTGAGGTGCATGTGTGGGTGAGGGTCAAGGTGAAAGGGACCTGGCTAAGGGCTGACCTTACAGAGAGTCCCTTGGTTATCTCACTCTGGTGGGAAACCATCTCTGTCGTGGTTCGGTTTTTTGTTTAAGCACAATGAAAATCTGTTTTATAACCTGCTTTGTTAACTTAATGTTTTATCCTGAACATTTTCCCATACCGTTTTTTCCCCAGTTTTATTGAGATATAATTAACATATAGCACAGTGTAAGTTTAAGGTGTACAGCGCCATGCTGGTTTTTTCCTCTGACACTGATATCTTCTCTGACATTTTCTGTTCCCTTGTGCCAATGAACTGTAATTCATTACATTAGAATTTTCAGAGCAGTTAGTTCAAGAGGGAACTTGTCGAGGAAACGGTGGCATGGTCGGATGCTCTGGGCCCATGTGATTGGTGACCATCATTTTGGGACACGGACCCTGAAAGTAGATGGGGTGTGTGATGACAGGTATCAGACTCTGAGGAAAGGGATTGACCAGAGTGAGGCTGGGAACTGAGTACCAGAGACCCATATAAACTTGTAGGAGTTCAGACTAGAAGTAGAGACTGCAGCACTGGCCAAGCTGGTTAGAACCAAGGATGGGGAGCCATCCACCTGGGGATGGAGCATATAAAGGTGGTCCTGCAGCATGGCAGCACAGATGTAGGGCATCCCAGGCTCCCACCAGTGCTCCCAATCCCAGATGTAGTTAAGAGCAAAGGTGATCTAGGCGTCACTGCAGGGGCCCAGCCAGCGTGACTGCCCCAGCAGACCCCAGGTTGATCCCAAGCCCCGGGGAGTAGGAAAAAAACCTGGGGATTGAGGGGTTAGTAGGGGGAAATGTTGGGTAGTGGTCAAGGCTCTTTCTAGAAACCCTGCCTCTGTTGGCACTGACCCAGGAACTCACATGGGTCTGATTGCCTGAGTATACATGGCGCGAAGGATGGGGTATGGGGAGGAACTCTGATCTAGCAACGGTGAATCTGCGTGCAGCACGCTGGATAGAAACCAGGCTGCAGTCAACATGAGAACACGTGGAAGGAAAGAGAAGGCTAAGGAATTACATTTTATGATCTAAGTCTCGATAGTAATACCCTGTCTTTCGGCCTTTCCAGAACTTGAGGTTTATTTTTGACTCCCTGGGCTTTTTAGAGGCAGGAGGATTCTTATAGCCTCTTGCCTCATGCCAGTTGATGATGTTTCCCTTTGTTTACCTTCTACCAAATGTGGTGTAAGTAACAAGATAGAGTTTGGGCTGGCAAAAGAATATTAGGATTACAACAGGGTAAACCAGGGAAGATGATGAGAAACCTCAGGATTTAGAAAAGGAAAAGAGACTCGGGAAGATGAGGATTAAAGTGGAGCAAATATGTTCCCTTCATTCAGCACTCATGGTTATGCAGAGAGAAGGAGGTCGGAAGAGTTCTTATGCCATTTGGAATTTTGTGTAACTGGCTCCCCTTTTGAGAGAAGATACTGCTTAACAGAGAATACAGTTGATTTCCTGAAATTCAAATTTGTTTGTCTTTAACTAGATGAAAATAGATGTGACCTTGAAGAAAGAGTTAAAATCTTAATTCAGTCAACAAATCTTTATTTGATGTCTACTATTTTAAGCACTGTAGCAGACAAACAGAAGACATCCTTGCACGTGTGGAGCTTACATTTTGGTAGGGGAAACATAAAACACAAAATAAATAAAGCACAACATGTCAGATGATGGTAAATCCTTCAGAGAAAAATAAAGGAAGGATTATATGTGTGTGTTGCAGAGGGAGTTGGTTACAGTTTTCAACAAGGTGTACAGGGCAAATCTCACTGAGAAGGTGATCAGTGGAAAGACCTGAAGCAGGGATGCTGGAGCCAACTCTTTGGAAAACTAGATGAAGAGCATTCCAGGCAGAGGGAACAACAGAAACAAAGGTCTTGAGGTGGGAGTTGGTGGAAGGTTTGGGGAAAGGAGGCCAATGTGACTGGAGTAGAATGAAGGGTGGTGAGAATAGTAGCTAGTGGGGACTTTACAGGCGATTGTAAACACTTTGGTTTTACTTTGAGTTGGGAAGTTATTTGAGGGTGTTGTCTGAAAAAAATGCACAACCTAAAAGTTGAGAGTTATGTTTTATTTGGTGGACTTTCTTAGGACTTCGAGCCTGGGAGACAGCATCTCAAATAACTCTGAGAGACTGCTCCGAAGAAGCAAGGAGGGAAGCCAGGATATATAGAAGTTTTTGCAACAAAAGACCAGGTAGTCAGAACATCAAAGGATTACTGTTAAGAAAAGAAAACCAGCTATCTCAGGTGAAAGAATTTATTGCTTTTCTATGTATGGGAAGATGCAAGAGTCTGGGCTCACTGAAATCACTCCTTTGACACGCACCTTAGCTATCTGGGGGCCAGTCTCCTCAGGTGCATTGTATGGGGGTGGCTGCAGCGGCTGACTGCTAGATGAGCTTGGCAGTGGGCAGCCTGTTTGTCTCCATCCTGAGTTCCCTCAGCGCTCACCGTCCAGGCGGCTGCAATGTGAAGCAACAACGTTTGTTTACTGATATGGCAGGCAATATTTTAGTTCTCAAGGGTAACCCTTGGCAAGATAAACTGGGGGGTTTTGAGCAGAAGGGTGACTTTACCTGACCTCACCTAGTTTTAGCAGGATCACTTTGGCTATTGTGAGAACAGTATGGTGGAACAGAGCAGAAGCAGGAAGGTCTATTGGGCTTCTCAGGAATCCAAGTGACAGATGGTGGTGGCTTGGTCCTGAGTGTTAACTATGGCAGCAGTGAGATATACTCAAATTCTCGGTAATGTTTTGAAGGTAGAACCAACAGGATTTTTTGACAGATCAGCTGTGAGGTGTGCGAGAAAGAGCAATCAAGGATGACTCCCAAGATTTTTGACCTGGAAGACTATGGAAGGAACAGCTGGAAGGGAGACTCTTCAGAGGAAAATCAAAATTCTGTTCTGGGTATGTCAAGCTTGAGACATCCAGTCCAAGTTCAAGGAAAGGATCTAGCTAGAGACCTGGGAGTTGTCAGCACACGAACAGTATTTAAAGCTATGGGACTGGAGATGAGCAGCAAGGGAGGGAGTGAGATGAATCAGGAAGAAATCCTGGCCTGAGCCCTGGGGGGGGGTTCAAGTGTTTACAGGTCAGGGAGAGAGGAGGAAGCATCAGCAGAGGAGACGGAGAAGGAGGAACCAGTGAAGTGGCGAAAAACAAGGAGAGTACTGGAGGCCAAAGGAAGAAAGTATAAAGTAGGAAGGAATGCCCAAATGATGCTGATGAGGATGGGTGGTTGGATTTAGCAATATGGCAGAGACCTTGACAAAGAGAGGTCTCAGCTGAGTGCTGGGGACCCAGAAGCTCATTAGAGAGGATTCAAAATGGAATGGGAGAAGAGGAATTGGATACTGGCATTTAGATAACACTTTCAAAAATTCTTGCTGAACAAGAATACAGAGAAAGGGGGTATTATCTGCAAAGGCGTTAGGTTGAAAAGAGTTTTAAAATTTATCTAGTTAGTTTTAAGATGGCAGGAATGGTTGTTTGTAAAGTGATGGAAATAATCCAGTAGAGAGAGAAACTTTGAAAAGGCAGGAGTGAGGGGGAAGAATTTCTGGAGTGATGACCTTGAGAGGGCAAGAAGGGGATGGAATCTCCTCCTTATGGGAGGAGAAGTGGGCATCCACCTAGAGCTTTAGAGACAGTTCATTCTTAGAAGTAGGAGGGAAGCCAGTGTATTAGGACCCAGGTGGGATTAGGTCAATAGATCTGCTAGTAGGAGCTTGTTGAAGTTTTTTCTCGACTGCTTCTCGTTTATCAATGAAATGGGGAAAAAGCCATTAGCTAAGATTGAGGAAGGAAGAGAGATGAAGAGATCTGAAGAGAGAGAAGGTATGAGACAGTCATCTGAGAGTGAATGCACTGGGTAATGGAACATGATTGCCTGGCAGCCCTAAGAGCCCACTTGAGGTTAGTTGCTTTTCCCATTTAAGTCCAGCTTGGGGGAGTAGGTGTGGAGCAGGCAGAGTTTGATTTACCTGTTTGGGGGTTTCTCCAGGTCAGTTCAGCAAAGCAAGACAAGGGTAAGAGAGTTGCAGGGTGTTTGCAAGAGCAGAGGACCACAGACATGAGGAAGGTGGGGCAATAGGATCAATAGATTTCTACCCTAGTGGGGTTTGGTAATTTTTGGAGTTTGGGGTATTGAAGAGCATGAGCTGAAAAAATAGGAGGTGGTAGTTGGAGAGTCAGATGTTTATAACTGAGGGAGGAGTAGTAAGTGGTACAGACCAGGTCTGGGCTATGAGCACTGGAATTTTGGGCTGAGGCAGGGTGGATTTGCACAGACAGGGTGTGAGAAGGATTATATATGTGGATAAGGAGAGCCCCAAGGATTATGTCAGGAGTAGTGTGTTGGAGAAGTAACAGTGAACCAAGGCTTAAATCTCCAAGGAATAAGGGGCAGTGACTCAGGAGTCAATAGATAGCTGCAGAAGGAGAACACCAGAGAGGTAGGAGGAAAATCTGGAGAGTGAGAGGATAGAAGCTGAGAAACAGACGAAGTGATGAGTAGTTTCAGGTGTTGCGTAGGGATCATCATGTCAAGATTTCTCAACCTCAGCACCGCTGACATTTTGGCCTGGATTTCTCTGTTGTAGGAGGCTGTCCTATGCATTGTAGGATATTTAGCAGCGTCCCTGGCCTCTACCCACGAGGTGCAAAGGACCCTCTCCCCCGTTGTGATCACCAGATATCTCCAGACATCACCAAAATGGTCCCCATTTGACAACCACTGAGTGAGATGAATAAAGAAAAGGCATTGAGGTCACAGGTGTCCTCTGAGAGGGCTGCTCCCCAGGAGTGTTGAGGACGCTACTTTAATCCAGATTAGAGTGGATTATGGAATGAGAAGGAGAAAAGGAAGTAGAAAATACTGACCTCTCTATCAAGGAACGAGTTTGAAGGGCTAGCGAATGAGAGAAAACTGGAGGAGAATTATGAGGGCCAGGGATGACTACCTTCTGTCAAGTGGAGAGGCTTGCACACATTTACATGTGGCTAGGAAGTATCCGTGTGAGGGGAACAGGTGACTCTAGAGGAGCAGTCCCCAACCTTTTCGGCCCCAGGGACCAGTTTCTTGGAAGACCATTTTTCCACGGACGGGGTGGGGGGCGATGGTTCAGGCGGTAATGTGAGCGGTGGGGATCGGTAGGGAGCAGTAGGGAGCGGCAGATGAAGCTTCCCTGGCTCGCCCGCTGCTCACCTCCTGCTGTGCGGCCCGGTTCCTCATGGGCCGCGGACTGGCACTGGTCCATGGCCCGGGGGTCGGGGACCCCTGCTCTGGAGGAGAGAGCTGCCTTGAGAAAGGCCGTGGAATGGTTTATAGATGTGGAGGAGTCCTCATTAGGTAGGAGGAGCAGCGTCTCAGGCAGGCACAGGTGCGGAGGGCAGATGCTCTTGGTTTATGGACCCGATGGAGAGAAGCTGAGGGAGTTCCCATCTGACACCTTCAATTCTCAGCTGCTGAGAGTGAAGAGAACACTGAGCACGACCAGGTCAGGGACCCGGTCAGACCTGGAGAAACCTAGAAAAAGTGCTAGGCTTTCTGGGAAGTGGTGAGGGCCCCTGTAGGGCTGAGGGGCCTGAATCTGCAATGATACCAAGCTGCCCTGCTGTGGCTTTCTCCGGCATCACTCAGACACCGAGAAAGGGCATAGTGGGCTGCAGCCAGAGCTGGGGCTTTGCTCGACGGGCATGATGGAAAGAGTTCTGGCAAGAGTGTTACTGAAAGGATGACCTGGGAAGTGTAACCTTAAAAAAGGAGGGGAGGGAAGAAAAAGAGGATCTGCAGACTGATTAGAAAAAGTCATGGGGCCTCTGAGGTCACTGTAAAATGAGAAGATGATGGTGTCTTCAGAAAGAGGGATTCTTGAGTAAGTGACTTTGAAATGGAAGATTTTCAAGTGATAACAAGGTCCTGGACGGGACCATGGCCGTTAATGCATGAAAGGGAGACTGTTGGACATAAGGGGTCAATCTACTGACGGACCAAGGTGCACTGGTCATGTCTGTGGATGCAGGTGTGCTTCTTGTCTGATGGAGGACTTGGAACAGAGAGGGAAATGTGAGCCAGGGCCAGATTTTCAATGAACCAGTAGCAGCAGCTGGGAAATAGGAGATGCTAGGCTCTGGGAAACTCCAGGGGTATATTCTACTTGCATGGACCTACATGGAACTGTTTTTCTTCCTCCAAGAACATTGGAGAGTAATACTCTGAAAGTGGCACATAGAAGCAGGAGAACGTCAATCTTACTTCTTTTTCCTGACATGGGAATGGTCTGAGAAAAATCAGAGCCAACTGCCTATGGGTCTGTAGATTTTTGTTTTCATGTTTTGATTCAAAGTGGTTGGTCAAGTTTTCTTTAAAAGTAGGCTCAAGGATCCATTTTCATCTTTGTTTCCCCCCCACACCACCACAAATCCAGACTTCATTTTGGTTATTTCTGGTCTAAACGTCCCTGAGGCAACTGAATTGGTGCTGGGGCTACTGAGAGAGAGTAAGGTTTATTTTATGGTCAGTCCAAGGTCTTCCTTGCGAATCCCAAGAAACCCAACTTAAGTCCCAAAGTCTGCCTCGAACTCCAACGATCTTCAGGATCCAGAAGACTGGGGATAAAGCAGGACTCTTCCGTTCAAGTATTTATTTATTTGGACTTACACTCTTGTGCCTTCTATAAACAGAGGAATAGGGTGGCTTTGCCTTGTAACTTTATGGCACTAACTTCACTAAACTAAAACGGAAAAGAAACACAACTAAAAAAGGAAACATTTCTCCAAAGAAGACATAAAGATGGCCAAAAAGCGTATGAAAAGATGTTCAGCATCACTAATTATTAGAGAAATGCAAATCAAAACTACAGTGTGGTAACACCTCACACGGGTCAGAATGGCCATCATCAGAAAGTCTACAAACAGTAAATGCTGGAGAGGGTGTGGAGAAAAGGGAACCCTCCTACACTGTCGGTGGGAATGTAAATTGGTGCAGCCACTATTGAGAACAGTATGGAGGTTCCTTAAAAAACTAAACATAGAACTACCATATGATCCTGCAATCCCACTCCTGGGCATATACCCAGAGAAAACCGTAATTTGGAAAGATACATGCATCCCAGTGTTCATTGCAGCACTATTTACAGTAGCCAGGTCATGGAAGCAACCTAAATGTCCATCGACAGGAGAATGAATAAAGAAGATGTGGTACATATATACAGTGGACTGTTACTCAGCTATAAAAAAAGTATGAATTAATGCTATTTGCAGCAACATGGGTGGACCTAGAGATTATCATGCTAAGTGAAGTAAGTCAGTCAGAGAAGACAAATATCATATGATATCACTTACGTGTGGAATCTAATAAAAGTGATACAAATGAACTTATTTACAAAACAGACACAGACTCACAGATTTTGAAAACAAATTTTTGGTTACCAAAGGGAAAGGGGTGGGGGAGAGTGACAAATTAGGAGATTGGGATTAACATATACACACTATTATACATAAAATAGATAACTAATAAGGACCTACTGTATAGCACAGGAAACTCTGCTTACTATTCTATAATAATCTATATGGGAAAAGAAACTGAAAAATTATGTATAGCTGATTCGCTTTGCTCTACACCTGAAACTAACACAACATTGTACCTCAACGATGCTCCAATAAAATTTTTTTTAAAAGGTGGTGGGGGGAACCAGACAAAGGAACATTAATTTAGCAAAAGGAGGCTCAGAAAGAGAAATGATATCAAAGATAAACTGGATAGTAAGCATTGCTAAATTGGCCCATTTTTTTGTGGTAAGAATTCACAGGGCATTTCAGCGTTGAAAGCTTTTTGTGCATTCAGGAGAACAAGGTGATGGTGCTTTGCCTGAATATGGGGAAGGGGGACCTACTCATCTGTTTCACGTGGCTGATTCAGAAGCTACATTTGTGGATTTGTTAGGATTGGGGGGTAGGAGCAAAAATAGGCAGTCCAAGACGCAAAGATCTCAGAAATTTCTCTCCGAGTCACGTTTTTGGAATGCAGGATGTGTTTTCCCAGAGAAACAGTCATAAATGGTGAGTAGGCTTCTAGGCCCAGCCAGGCCAGATTAGCTAAAGCCAGTTGAACGCAGAGTGCTAACAAATTATCATTCTGTGCATTAGCACGAATCCTTTGGAACACTCCAATCTTATTTTTTTTCCATTATTACTAAAAAAGTGTGAATAAAACTAAAGTGCAGAGTGAGTGAGTGAGTTGAGGCTTGTGAACAAATGCTTGGCGTCATAAGTGAAAGAGAAAAGGATTGATTCTGAGTTGTGTTAGGCCTTAAAGAAGCAGTGGTGGGTCCCAAACCTGAGGAAAACAATCTAATGGTACAAGATGACAGAAGAAAAGAGCTTATCAGCTTCTCTGTTACAACTTTTGTCTTTTCTGCTAATGAAGGTGATCTTTAGATTGAAATGGTTCAAGTCCTGGTAAGGGGCTATAGAGGTCCATGCTGCACGAGACAGTTTTGGAAAGGAATACAGTTATTCCAAAGGAATTAAATTTCCTGACTAGAAAAATTGTGTATCCAGTAGGGTATTAAAAGAGCTTATAAATTTGCTCATGGGACCACAGTTGGTCATCTTGAGGTGATGTGGGGACCAGGACAGGTGCCAGAAGAGTAGCGGGAGGAACAAATGTGACAGTTTTCAAAAGGGGTGGGGTTAGAGTGGAAGCTGGGCATAGACTGTTTCCGGTAAATGGAGATATTGAAGCTGGGATATAACAGCTGAGTTTTTTTTTTTTTAAGCAGATGGGTTGTGAATGTTAAAAAAAAGAAAAGGTCATCAGGAACCAACATGAGTTCAGTAAAAGTAAGTCATGTCAAACTGAGAGCACGTCACCTCTTTTTTTTTATTTTTTTTTTATGGGCATGATTAGGCTTGTAGAACAGGAGAAAGCCACAGATATTTTGTGTTTTGAGTTTAGCAAGATGTGTGGGGAAAAATCGCGTTTAAGTACAGAATGAAGAAATGTGTGCCTAGTGAGAGTGTGCTTATCTGGGTACCTGATCTTACCAAGACTCTGGAATAATGGATGGAAATGAATTTCTAGAGGAGACAAAAATCAATATGAATTAAAGTCAGCTCTTGTGCCTAATTCATAAAGATCATCCGCCTGAGGAAAGATCATAAGCGCTGAGGCTCATGACTGATCACATGAAGAGGTTAGGTATTTGGTTAATTCAACTCAGTATGAATCGAGCATGTAATAACAGTGTCCGAAAGTTTATGCAAATCTGGGTTGCATTCGTACCTATGTGTTCAGAACCAAGACAGTACTAAGCTTCTCCTGTTCAGTATTGGTAAAGCCACCTGCCAGTCTGGGTGCTCCATTTTAAGGGGAAGCATACTGAGAGGAGAAAGATGAGCGTGGTGGTGGATCCTGACACAGGCAAGAACATGACAACAACTTTAAATATTTGACAATGGTAGTAGGTGGATGAAGGTGCAAAATATGCTATTAAGACTCATGGATACGAGGTATATATAGGCAGACAGATTTCATTTCAGTGGAAAGACGTTCTCATAATTAAACTACCTTAGTTCCTTGGAGTAGTTCACATACAGACGTACTGGATAACAGTCTAGGCAGGAGATGATGAATGGTTGAACGAGCCAGTGCGGGAGGAAAGGAAGGGCATGCATGTTTCATGTGCAGCAGGACCGAATGTAGTTCAGTCGTAGTAGTTGATGGAAAGCGGGGAAGGAGGGAAAGAGAGGATGTTTCCGGGAACATACTACTTCAGTCAGTTATATGTGGCTCACAGATGAATTTGAGTTGCTTTCATTTCATTTTATATTTCCCTCATTCAACCTGCCAAATTATGTAATTGATTAAAACCCTTTCCTCCACGTAACAGTGTTCCTTCTACGTGGTTTTATTCCCCTATTTTCAGAAACCCTTGACTGTAACATGCTTTGTGAATTCCTGCCCCACAATGCATCCCATTTGAAATTCAGCGAGCTATCTGTTATCTGGGGAATGTCAAAGTTAATTTGACAAAAACACGCATGAGGAAAGCAGGGAGCCCTGGGCATTCTGAGGGCACTCTGAACAAAGATGTAATATCAGTATTTACCATGGAACTCATTTGATTATAAGTCATCTAGAAGCATATCACAGTTATGGCCAAAAAAGCCCACAGAAGCAAAAGAATTGAGTTAAAGCTGAGAGTCTGCTGGTAAATGACCTGACCATGCCATGACCTAAAAGCAGCGTTAATAAAAAGTTGAAATAAAAATTTAAAGAGAAACACAGAACTTGGTGGAAATGTATACACAATATGAATTCACAGTATTCCTAGAAAATTGAGAAGGGAGAGCCCAGTGAGATTTCAACTGCAGCTGTTCCTCCCAACTCTTCATTAATTTGGAAGGCTTAGAGGCTTTGGAAAAATGATTTAAAATTCTTTTATTCCTGAAGTCCCAATAGTTAACTGTAGTTTTCCTTATTTCAACAACAATAATAATAAGTGCATTTTTACTATAAGTTTCAAATGTATTAAGTCTGTCTCTGGTTAAAACAAAACCAAAACCCAAAAATTATAAATCTGCTTTTACCCTGAAAACCCTAATGGCTCCTTCAAAGAGAAAGTGCATTTATGGTTCCTTCTCCCAAGTCACTTTTCAAAATGTAGATTAATGTGATCTGACAGATCGTAATAACTACCAAAGAGCATTTTCATTAATTATAATGGGCAAACCAATAATACGAATCTTTACGATGTTAGTATGAATTAGAATATATCAAGTCAGGGCCATACTTCTAGCTGGAGCAAAATTTGACTGCAGAGTCCAAATCCCTTAGAATAAAAACACATAATGAAAATTTTGACAGATCATCTAGTGATGCTAATGGTATCACCACCCTTTCATGCACTTTCATTAGCCTTAAGTGTTTTTAAAAAGTAAACTGTCTTGTGAAAGAGGAAGAAGAGAGGCAAACGAGAGGAGGCACTTCTGTGACTTTGAAAAGCGTTTTTACTCTAAAAAAAAAAAATTTCTTTTCTGTGAGAGAAAGTTCTTCTAGAAGTGCCCCCAGGAAGCTGAGCATGGATAGAATTCCAGGGGATCAGAGCCCTCTGTCCCTACTCGACTCTGCTCTCAGACCCTTGGGAAAAAAGTCGATTTTCCTTTTAGGACCTCAGTCTTCTCATGAATAAAAAGCAGAAAAATCAGCGGTAGATTTCCTCACAGGAGTGTTGTTCAGTGACTACACAGAGATTGAAAAGCATTTTAGCTATCTGAAAAGCGTGTTCATAGAATAATAATACAGTGAGAATTCTTACCTGACATTTATGGATTGGCTTATAGTTGGCAAAGCACATTGCAGGCACAGGGCTAGCTAGCCATGAAATGGCCACAACCCCACATTGTTCAGCCCAGCCAAACCCTTCCTGTTCCCTTGCACATGAAATCAGACTGTGTTTGCATCAGGAATTAGTGCTGCTCTCCTTAGAAGAGCGCACAGGAGCATTTGTGACTTATGCTCCTGAGAAAGTAGTTACAGGCACGTAGGTACCTACCAGATTATCAATGGGTTGAGAATTAATCATACCTGGCATTATTACAAAATATCAATGGTACAGTCTGTTAATAAACATGTAGAGCACTTACTAACCCTTGCTGAACTAGAAATAAGAGCTATTTATGTGCTATTTTGAATAAACCACTATCAGCTTCACTAAATTCTACAGTAAAATTTTTGTCTATTCCATCACGTAATATTCATTAATCAGTGTACTTCAAGGAATAATACCAAGCAGCATATCTCAGTGTTTACCCTCAAGACCAAGAGTGGGTATTACTGATGCCTCTGTCCCCTGCACATTGTATTATCATCTGACAGATGTTAGTCATGCAACTGATGCTGGTTGGTTGGTTGGTTGGTTGGTTGGTTGAAAGAATGTAAGACAGTGTGCTGTGTTTGATGATTTCCAGGGGCACTTACAGCAGAGATGCCAGAGGAGTTCAGTTTGGACTGTAGTTCTCAATCCGGCTGTGCATTAGAATTACTGGAGAAACTCTTGTAAAACGTGAAGGCCCAAGCTCCACCTTCATGTACTAATCTTACTCTTGCATATGTGTATATAAAGAACCTGAATATGTTTATAAAAGTTTACAGAGGTGACTCAAGTGTGCAGCCAGGTCAAAAATCATTGTCTTTGAAAAATCAGGTTTGTATTTTTGAAGAAGGTGGTATATATTGCAACCTTGAAGGGTACATTTCATTAAGTACTGAAATCTGTACCAGTCGAGGTTTTACCAGAAAACAGAACCTGTAGGATCATGCACATAAACACACGTGTACACATGTGTATAGAAATATATCTATACACGTGTGTACACATATGTACACACATATATATCTATATTAATACACACATGCAGAGAAATATTTATTAAAGAGAGTTATCTCAAGGAACCTGCTTCCACAAATGTGGATTCTAATCTGTGGAGCACAGTGGCAGGGAGGGCAGGCTGGAAACTCTTGGGCAAGGGTTGACACTGCAGTCCAGAGGTGGAATTTCTTTTTCTCGGAGAAGCCTTAGTTTTTCCCTTAAGGCCAGTCAACTGATTGGATGAGTCCCACTCAGATCATTTCTTTTACTTAAAGTCATCTGATTGCAGATGTTAACCACATCTACAAAATACGTGCATAGCAACTCTTAGATTCGTGTTTCATTGCATAACTGGGAATTAAAGCCCAGGCAAACCAATGCACAAACCTAACCATCCCAGTGGATACACTACAGGAAGGTATCCTAATAGCATGACCTATGCCAGTAAATGAAAGTGGGAAAGAGTGAGGTGTGCCCAGTTTGTATCCAGCACAGAGCTGATCTAGGGGAGTGGGAGGAGATGAAGTTAAAAAAAAGGTTTAGGGTGGAATGTAGCGGTCTCCAACTAAGGGTTTGGACTCTTGAACTGAAAAGACAAAGCGAATCTGTAGCGGCGGCACTTTCTCTGACCATGTTTTCGTCTGTTCTGTGTCTTTGCTGCCCACTTAGCTCCACCTGGTTGTGGAGGCACTTGAAATGTGGCTAGTGAGACAGAAGAACTGCATTTGTCATTCTGTTTCATTTTAATTCATGTAAATTAAATAGCCCCATGCGGCTAGTAGCTACTATATTGGACAGTGCAGCCAGAGAGAGATCACTCTGGCAGGAGGATCCAGGAGGCATCCGAAGGAGAAACAACGCAAGCTGTCTAGTTAGTAACCTACTCTGGTAGTCCTGGTGCAGGGTGGGTGGAGGCTGGGAAGGTGGGAAGGGAGAGAGAAAGACAGAAGTGAGGGAGGAGGAGATCAAAGTTTACCCTGTGGTTGGCCACTTCACCATCTTTCCAGCCACTTGTCTGTCTACCTTCCTGCTGTCCCTTCCTCTTACACCCAAGTCCCTCCTATCTGTCACATGTCCTCAGAGCTCGCCCCAGCTTCTCTCTGCTCACCAGCTGCTCTCACACTCACTTCCTCAGCTTCAATTGCAAGCTCTGTGTTAACAGCTCCCAAGTTTATACTTGTAGCCTTAGATCTCTCCTCTCAACCCCAGCCCCCTAGTGTCGACACTTGAAAATCTAACAGATTCTTAATCTTCCCCTCCTAATCATATTTCTCTTCCAGTTTTCTGAATTTTGGTAATCTCCATCCTGTCAGCTGCTCAAGCCGGAAACCTGAGAATCCTCCCAATCCCTTGTTTCCGACCTGCTGATTCAGCCTGTCCCTTTCTCCTCATGTCTGTTGCTCCCCACTGAGAATAGGCTGCCACCTTTCTTCCCTGGACTCTCCCATCTCCCCATTCCCACTTGTGCCACCCATGATTTACTCTCTGAGCAGTTCCTTTAGAAACAGAAATCACACCGATTCGTTTCTTCTGTGATGTGTAATGGAATTTCCCCCCTGTTGCTTTAGCTATCATACTACTAAATGTCATAGGATAAAGGGTTAATTAATTTCAGTTGATTTATTTAATAATATTTATCTAGTTAATATTTCTATAACCCTGTTAAGTAGGTACAATTGAGAAATGTCATTGAAATATCCCTTGGGGCATATAGTCTAGTGAGATAGACATTAATCAAATAATTACATAAATAATTAGACAATTAAAATTGTGAGATGTGACATTTAAAGACGAGTATAAGGTGCTCTGAGAGAATGTGAGGGGGGGACCTAAGCTACCAGGAAGGTCAGGAGGTCATAAAGAGGTCATGCCTCTTTATGGCGTGAGCCATGGAAAAGGGAGAGAGGGAGCTTCTAGGAAGTGGGAACTACAGGTGCAGAGATAGGGGAAAATACTTTACTTCGATGGGACAGCATAGCCATTCAAAACGTTAATGGAATATAGTAACTGACAACCGCATTGGGGTGGAGTGTGGTCTTAAATTTTCCAGACCATGTGGAACAGCCTTTGGAAACTGACAAGACTGAACCTTTGTAGAACTTGAATAAAATGGTTCTGTTAAACCCTTTGACTTGAATATGTTATCTCACGTCAGTTCAGCAAGTATCTGTTGTCTTACTTCCCTAGGTGTTATAGGTTAAAAACTGGTTTTTTTCCTTCATTATTATAATCCAATTAAAATTATAGTATGTATACACAAAAATAGTTAGATGACATTATACTATGTATATTGTATCATACTATTACAATTTATATAATGCAAAATTAAGAACTAAAATGAATGCTGTAGAACAACAGTTCTAAACTTTTTATATTCTTACACTTTATACCCTTAATAAAGTATTGACTCCAAAGAGCATTTTATGTGGATATACCTATCAATATTATATATTGATAATATTATAACTTAAACTGAAAAAACTCTTAATTCATTTAAACATAACCAATAATAAACTCAGTATACATTAAAATAAATATTTTATGAAAAGTGACTTTTCTAAAACAAAAACATTAGTAAGAGGGTGGCATTATTTTATGTATTTTGCAGATCTCTTTAAGAGAAGACAGCTGATTCTTCTATTTGCTTCTTTTAACTTCAGTTAAAAGTTGCAATATGTTGTTTTGGTTGAAGTATATGAAATAGATACAGCCTTACACAGATAGGTAGGTAGAAAACAGGGGAGTATTTTAAAGCCTTTTCCGGTAATTGTCGATATTCTTCTTTGAAACCACATTAAAACTCAACAACTGGTAGTTTCTTAAAGATTGCTTGTGACGTGGAATGCAAAACTGTTTCAGTGAACTTTTGTGTATTAAAAGCCTGTCTTGCATTTTTCACGTGCTGTTGGTCTTCTGCATTTCCTTTTTGGAAACATATCTATTCCGTTCTTCTGCCTACTTTTTAATTGGATTGTTTGTTTTTAGATGTTGAGTTGTATGAGCTGTTTATATATGTTGGATATTAACCCCTTACTGGTCATGTCATTTGCAAAGACCTTCTCCATTCAGTAGGTTGTCCTTGCAAAAGCTTTTTAAAGTTTAACTAGGCCCCATTTGTTTATTTTTGCTTTTTTTTCCTTTGCTTTAGCAGACGGATCCAAAAAGATATTGCTGCGATTTATGTCAAAAAGTGTTCTGCCTATGTGTTCCTCTAGGAGTTTTATAGTATCCAGTCTTACATCTAGGTGTTTAATCCATTTTGAGTTTATTTTTGTATGTGGTGTTAGAGAACGTTCTAAGTTCCTTCTTTTACAGATAGCTGCCCAGGCACATGAAAAAATGCTCAACATTGCTAATCATCAGGGAAATGCAAATCAAAACCACAATGAGAGGTCATCTCACACTTGTCAGAATGGCTGTCATCAAAAAGAACACAAATAACAAATGTTGGTTAGGATGTGGAGAAAGGGACCCTCCTGCACTGTTGGTGGGAATGTAACTTGGTGCAGCCACTGTGGAAAACAGTGTGGAGGGTCCTCAGCAAACTTCCATGTAACCCAGCAATTCCACTCCTGGGTATAAATCCTAAAGAAACAAAAACAGTAATTCGGAAAGATACATGCACCCCAGTGTTCATAGCAGCGTTATTTACAATTGCCAGGGTGTGGAAGCAACATGGATGGACTTGGGTGGCATTACACTAAGTGAAATAAGACAGAAAAAGACAAATACTGTATGCTATCACTTATATGTGGAATCTAAAAAGTACAACAAACTAGTGAATAAAACAAAAAAGAAGCAGACTCACAGATATAGAGAACAGACTAGTGGTTACCAGTGGGGAGAGGGAAGGAGGGAGGGGCAATATAGGGGTGGCGGGGTGCAGGGAATCTGTCTTGCATTTTGACGGAATCTTTACCCAAGCATGATTTTTATCACCATGCATAGGGAAGTTGGAAAATATTGGTTCATTGAGTTAAAGTAGCTCTTACAAATGTTGACCCATTTCATTATACAATATGAAAAAAATACATTTGTTAACACACCTCCAATCTCCATTTCATCAATCCCATGAGAAAAGCCATTGAATATTGGGAAGCTGTCAAGTTCCCAGGGGCAAACACAAGTTGTCTTAAATTCTAATATATACTTGCTTGAAAGCTCAAATTTTATCATTAGCAATAAATATTGTTAGTTGTTTTCCTTGAAACGACAGTTTCACTTTGTTCATTTTCGGGAAACTATCTGCCAAATGCTCAAGCTTATGTAACTGAATTTTGTGTCAGTTGTCTGTCAAGTAAGAGTGGCGTCTATGAAAAAAATTGGCAACTCAAAAATTGCACGGCACTTTTCCTCAAGACCACCATCATACTTTGATGTGCAGCAGAAGTACTTTATGGGTACTTCCATTTCTTCACACAGAATATTAAAAATCCAGGTACTTGGGCTTCCCTGGTGGCGCAGTGGTTGGGGGTCCGCCTGCTGATGCAGGGGACACGGGTTCGTGCCCCGGTCCGGGAAGATCCCACATGCCGCAGAGCGGCTGGGCCCTTGAGTCATGACCGCTGAGCCTGCGCGTCCGGAGCCTGTGCTCCGCATAGGGAGAGGCCACGGCAGTGAGAGGCCCGTGTACCGCAAAAAAAAAAAAAAAAAGAAATCCAGGTACTCAATGGTCAAGATTTAATAAAGTTAGTAATTGTTACAGCTTCATCAAGAACATTCCTAAGTGAAGTGACTTTTTTACTGTGAGTAGGTGGTGGTGAACAATACGATGATGACTCATATAGTTTGGTGCCACTGCTGAGTTGTGCTAATAAGATGCTGGAAGTTTTTACCCACCGTGGCTTCTGTACCATCATTGCAGATGTTAACACAATGAGAAAAAGGAATAACATCATAGTATTATTATAAAAATGTTTGTGACCTCATGGGCCCCCCGAAAGGGTCTTAGGAATCCCCGGAGGTCCACAGAACACACATGCATTGGTACAGACGGTAGTCTGGTGAGGGAAAAAGAAACATGAACCCAGTTGTTAGGAAGGCTGCATGAGAGAAGAACTGAGCTAGACCTCGGAGGAGAATTAAAATTTGGATAGGTGGGAAAGAGAAAGGGTGGTGGTTTCAGGAGGGGAAATCATGTGAGCAAAGGAGGAGAGGCAGGAAGCAGCATGATACAGTCAAACGCTGATGAGAAAGCATGGTGGGGTTGGAGGGTTAGGAATGGGGAGTGATAGTAAATAAAATGTGAGATATAATCAGATTATGAAACATCTGAATACCTATCTGAAAAGTTTGCATTTTCTCCAAAGGGCACTCGGAGAAACTGAAGGTTTTTGAATCCTGTGAGTTGAACATGTTGATTTAGGAACATCCATATGTATATATATATATAAATTGAATTGGCAGACAGGACAACTGGATGCAAGGAGACGGACTGGGATATTAATTGTAATCTAATTAGTGAAGGTCAAGAGCACAGACTAGGGTGATAGCAATAGATGTAGCAGTGAAATGCAGACTAATTGCTTCAAAGGTAGAAGCAATATGAGAACTAAAGACTAAAAAGTCAAAGATTACCAGTATATTATATTTTATAACCCCAGTTCCTTGCTAAGGTCATTGTCTATTAGGGAAATGGACAAAAACTGGGTGTTTCTGTATAAGATCTCACATGAAACTTTTTCCTCCCCCCAAAATCAGAATGCTTCCTTTTTTCTGATAGCAAGGACTGTATCATTGAACACATTTCCTTTTTGCCCTGCTGCCAGGAGGCCTTGTGCCAATGTCATGTTGAAATCACAATTGCAATTGTCCCAATGGTTAGTACATTTCTTCCTCCTACTTTCTCTGGCCCTGATTCTCCATCTCTATTTATTTATTTATTTATAAATTGAGGTATAGTTGGTGTACAGTATAATATGTTTCAGGTGTGCAACACAGGTGATTCACAATTTTTAAAGGCTATACTCCATTTACAGTTATTGTAAAATATTGGCTATAGGCCCTGTTTTGTACAATATACCCTTGTAGTTTATTTATTTTATACATAATAGTTTGTACCTCTTAATCCCCTACCCCTTTCTTGTACCCCTCCTTCCCTCTCCCCAGTGGTAACCACTAGTTTGTTCTCTGTATCTCTGAGTCTGTTTCTTTTTTGTTATATTCACTAGTTTATTGTATTTTTAGATTTCACATATAAGTGATATCGTACAGTGTTGGTCTTTCTCTGTCTGACTTACTTCTCTTAGCGTAATACCCTCCAAGTCCATCCATGTTGTTGCAAGTGGCAAAATTTCATTCTTTTTTTTATCTCTGTCTCAATTTATAATTCATTCTGTTTGATGCCAGATGTCATAAGACCTCTTTCGAAAGAGATTGTGGGAAGGGGATAATGTATTCACCCTTAACCATATTTTATTCATTTCTGGGATGGGACCCTTTGCTTCAATCACAGTTTACTCAGAACCTGAAGAAAGCTAAAAAGCCTCTGACATCCCAAACCAAAGCACCAAGGCTTAATTTCAAAGAACCTCAACAGATTCAGTTAATCTGGTTGCCCAATTCAAAGCAGATATAAGCAATAAATAAAAGGGTAGTGGAATACCTATTAAAGACTGGTAAGTTGGTAACAAAAGAAGGGACTCCTCATAATCTGAGTAATGGCAGAGTTCTGCAAGATGCAGGTGAAAGTTCCTAATGATTGTAAAGTTTGTGAATGCACTTAACACAGCTAGTTATCCATGAAGAACTGTTTCATGTTGAAATAGAGAACACCAAAAGCTCACATTTATTGAGCTTTTACTGTGTTATAGGCTCTGTGCTATTCCTTTACATGCATCATCTCAATCTTCACAATAATCCTGCATTTCTTTCTGTGATTTCCCCCTTTTACAGGTGAATACATTCAGTTTACAGAGATGAAATACATACACAAAGGCACACACCTAGTTATATGTGACAGAGTTGTGATTTGAACCTAGCTCTGCCGGATACCAAAACCCATGTTCTTTGTTCTTCTTTGGGGCTCTCTTCATTTTTACTTTTTTAATAAGAGCAGTAGTAGTAGTAGTAATACTAGTAGTAGTTATGTTCAATATCCTCTCTTTAAGACATCAAAAATTATTATGTACTATATTTGAGAAAATTTTGAGCACAGAAAGGTTGAAGTAACCTTTTAATTAGCATAAAGTTCATCTGAAAACTCATTTCCTCAGAGCATTTTATTTCTTGAAAATTCCCAATAATTGATGGGAGGAAGATTTTTTAAGGTGTTATTTATTATCTGTAGTCAGTTTAACATTTTTGTGCCATTGTTTTAAATGAGTCACTTGGTTTTTTAAATTTTGTTTTGGAAACACCTCTGCATCCTCATTTTGATACCGCAAGGAGTAGCTATTCTTGTAAACTGCTTCTTGAGTTTCACGAGAAAAAGTAACATCTTTATAAGGCATTAACCAACTGATAGGAGTTGTCACAATCCTTTGCTTTGCTGGGCACTAGATGCTCTGATTTTTCTTCTTCTTGCTTTGAATGAGGTTGCAAACATCAATTCCTAGAGAAGTGGTCTGAGAAGATTATGACCAGGGCACATATGGGGACCTAACAGTCCGATAGGGGAATCACAGATGATGACGGGACACTTGTGCTGCAAACTCTGAGCAGCTGAAAATAACTCAGGGCAGTTCTTAGATGGCAAATGGAAACCTCCTGTGAAAGATGAAGAGCTCTCTGGGAATGATGGATTGTAACTGTAAGGGAGTCTGCAAAAGAAGAATTACACAGGAACCCAGTAAGGAGCTGAACACTTGTTGCCTTAGTTACGCCCTCAGTTCTACCTTATGTGTCTTCTTCAGCTCAACAGTCTGAAGAGCAATATCTTGAAACTCCCTTTTCTGTTTATTCTCAGATCATAATCACATTTTGTGAGATTGGCTTTCATTCAAAGCATGAAATCTCAGGGACTGGTAACCCAGGCCCCATGCAACTCAGGTGACTAAGAAAAAGGGGCAGTTTACAGTTATGGATTTGGCGAATGGGAACTACCAGTTAATAATTTTGAGTCATAACCATTTAATTTTCCAAAAACTGAAAATAAATGTGCTATTGAAATAAGATTAATTAAGAGGAGCAAGAGGGTAGGTGGAGGGAAACCTATGGTTATGAAGTCAAGCTAAAATGATTGTTCCTTAAGTCTAAGGAGCTTGTGTAGATGGAATAGTGTGAAAGTCCATTAAGTCATGCAGGATTTGGTTGTAGCACTATTATTTTGGTTCTAACTGATTCCAGAATATGAGATCGGGAACTATTTCTGAAAGATCGAAAAATGTCGTTTAGGACAACCATCTAGCCTGCGTGGAAAACCTACTGCATATTCTTCCTCAGGAGGTGATACAAACTGAAAATGCTAATAGGTTCAAAAAAGTTTAAGGTAAATGGATTGATGTTAAATCCATAGTTCGATATTAAAACAAAGCAAGACACTTTGGGGATATCGAAACCTTAAGAGGTCAGCCTCCAGGAGGACAACCATTCTCAAACAAATGTCCTCTTGCACCACTTGTCTTGTTTCATCACATCCATCACTTTATCATTCCTGACTTTATTGGGAATGTCTTACAGCTTAATCTCACCCACATTTCTTTCACCAGTGTTACCACTACCAGATGAGAACAGTGCAAGCAGATGATGGCTTTTTCTAGAAAAGGGAAAGTAAGAAAACAACCACTATAGGCCTTTGCACATTTTTCCTTTTCTTTTCCTTTTCTTTACTTGTTCGTCTTCTTTTCTGCAGATCACCTTTAAGGAAAGCTAAACAAAAGTTTTAAAAATGGTGTACCACCTGTGGGAAAACAGGAAAGCAAAACAAGTTTGAAGTCATGCTAATGCAAATCCCAATCCCAGCTAACTGTGGGTTTAAGGAAAAGTTCACTCGGAGTCCATCCTCCCTGAGAAGGCTCCAAACTAAGAATCTTCCCGCAGTAGAAAGCTTATTATCTTCCCTGGTTACTTAACTCCTTTTAAGGAAGCTTTATTTTAAAGGTCATTTCAAAGTTCTCTTTTCATATTTCCTCTAGCCTCGTTCATAAATTTTAAGAATATAATATTTAAAAACATATGAGAACTCTGTTTGCTAAAACTACTGCTTCCTTGGCACAGGCTAGAGGGAAATATTTAACAATAATTATGCCTGAGGCATTATGTCTCCACCCTCACCCTGTGTTTGAAACATGATGTTCTAATAATAGAACTCTAGAGTTTATTTTAACACAGGCAAAGGGAAACAAAGGCAAAATGCATATACCAAATCAGGAAGCCGTTGGCATGTGAGCATTCCCTCATGAGTATAAAAAAAAAGAAAAGAAAAAAAGAAAGACGAAGAAGCAGCAGCAGCATTTTCATGGCACAGTCTAATATTATTTATAAATGAACTGCATCTATTTTTGATGGGAAATGACTGAAAATAGCCAGTTCCACTATTTGGAAACTACTTATAGCCATTTACAAATATAAATTAGCAAGACAATGTCTTTGTTCAGTTTTAATTTCTTTTTTTTTTAACATCTTTATTGAGTATAATTGCTTTACAATGGTGTGTTAGTTTCTGCTTTATAGCAAAGTGAATCAGCTGTACATACACATATATCCCCATATCTCCTCCCTCAGCAAGACAATTTTTTTAGGAATTTGTACATCATGGTTTCCCTGGTGGCACAGTGGTTAAGAATCTGTCTGCCAATGCAGGGAACACAGGTTTGAGCCCTGGTCCAGGAAGATCCCACATGCCACGGAGCAACTAAGCCCGTGCACCATAACTACTGAACCCGTGCGCCTAGAGCCCGTGCTCCGCAACAAGAGAAGCCACCACAGTGAGAGGCCCGAGCACTGCATTGAAGAGTAGCCCCTGCTCAGCGCAGCTAGAGAAAGCCTGTGCAACAATGAAGACTCAACGCAGCCAAAAATAAATTTAAAAAAAAGAATTTGTACATCAGTTTTAAACTTGCAACAGAAATCATTTATAAACTAAATCAGCAGTAAGTTCTATATTCTAAAAAATTATGAGTCAAAATATATACTGATATTTGGTAGTTACACAGGGAGCATGTAAACTGTATTGGAAAGTATGTCCAGGGGCCAGTGACCTTCTCAAACTAGTATCACACATTCCAGTTAAATGTCTACATTTCCAAAAACACGTCAGCACTGTTGAGCCTAGGGCTGGTAGACAGTGCCCTGGAGTATTTCTCTTTTCCTTTTGGGAAGTAACCGTATGGGCTGCTTCTGTGTTACCATTCACCCACTTGCTCCTTTGCCAGCGTGGTCTTTAGTATCTCATGAGTAAAAACCAAGAGAATCTACTGAGAAGGGATTAAATAATAAGATAGTTCAGTTAGGTCAAGAATAGTAATTGGCATTTCAGAAAAGCATTAATTCAATTGGGCAGTACCCATAAAAATGTTAGTGCTCTCTAATTAAAAGGTGCAAATGAAAAACAAACGGTATTTTAACTCTCATGGGAAAAGTGAAAAAGAGTGAAATCCAGTGAGGGAAAGGCACTTTCATACTCTGCTGTTGGAAGTGTTCATTTTTATAAATATTTTGGATGACAGTTGAGCAACATATATATCAAAAAACCTCTAAAAGGCTAGGTCCCTTAAAATCTGCTTCTAGAATTTAGCCTAAGAAAATAGTAATTGAACATGTGCACAGATACATATGTGTAAAGATGCTCCTTGCAGCAGTGTTTATAAAAGCAGCAAATTGGAAAGAACTTACATGTTCATCAGTGGAGGAACTGTTTAACTAAATGGTATTGCAGCTACTAAACATGATGGTGCAGAGCTTTTTTTCAAGCTAGAAAAATGGCTGTGATGGGTGTTTTTAGAAAAGTACGTATAGTATCGTGAATGTGCATGTGTGTTTGTGTGTGCGTGAGAGAGAGAGATCCAAAATATTAAGAAGCTCGGCTTATCTCTGGGAGATGGGATTACATATGACTTTTATTCATTCCTTTATACTTCCCTGTATCTTCAGATTTTTTTTTGTATTGAGTATATATTACTTTTATCAGAAAAAAAAAAAAGGTATATTTTCCTAAGAAAAAAGCAAACCAAGCTCCTGCTAAATGCAAAGTCTCAGCAGAGAACTCAGGGTGAACAAGACCCGGCCATTGGCCTTCAGAAGCTGAAAGTGTGTTTAACAGAGTAGGGAAGGAGACAGTGTGATTTGTACAAATATTATTCTGGGTCACTCCTAAGTTTACCCTGATTGTCACAGAGTCACCAACAGGGATGTTCTTGGACTCTCTAACAGACTTGGAATCCTCACTTCTAGATACACCTCCTCCTTGAACGAGCAGCTTTTCCACTGCACTTCTTTCCCGCCAGCACGTTCTTGAATGCCCCATCCAAGACACTCTGACGCATATCCCCCAACATGCGATTGACTGAGCTGACTTCCTGTGTGGCTCCCTTGTGCATCCATGTACTTCTCCTTATCCCTGGTACTAACGTGTTACTTCCTTTTCTCCCACCCCTGCTTCTCATAGTACTAATCTTTCTACCTTCAGCATTCAGCCTTCCATGCCTGCAGTTCTTGGCATTTTTCTTTGTACTTTGTATTTTCTCACTGTCAAGTGTTCTTATAGGCCGAGGAGGTGATCTGAATAAAAGGAATAAAAATTGATGTAGTCTCTGCTATCCCTTGCAGTAATTTTGCACACTTTATAAAGAAAAAAATGTTCCACTATCTCTTACGCCTTGAACCCGCCTGGACTCTGCTACAGTTAGGGAAAACACTAGAATATACCTCATTTATAACTGTGTGACATATAAATAAATTTTCATTATGTTCTATATTTCATGGGATCTAAATATTTACATAAAGGCTCTTGCTTCTAAACGTTTGTTTCCCTAAAACTTGCGATATACAGGGATTCAAGGTTTACTGAAAAATAGAAAATCCTATATTTTCACTTCAGTTTTTCGCTATAATTAAAGTTTTTTTTTCCTGTTTTGTTCTTCCTGGAATTAACTACTTTGTTTTGCTAGTCTTGAAGACCGCAGAGAGCCACATGTGTTTTCCACATTCACATATCACTTGCTCTTTAATTATGTGAGTGTTTTGATATTGTTTGTTTTTCATAGTGTAATTCCTCAACTATCATTGTTAGACAGTAAGACTTTTTGTGTCCTGCTTTCTGTAGAGGTTGAGACCACTAATCCAAATAAACCTGGAACACTCTCTAATCTCATAGTAAATGACAGCCCTAACAGGGGCAGGAATAAACTGTTTGGAAATTCTCTAGAATTTTTTAATCTGATACAATCAGATAATATCACTTGCTGTCCAAGGCAAGTTTCCAACATCCTTACGCACAAATGAGAGTTTGAGCAGAGATCCCAAACTGATTGCTTTGTATCCAGATCTTGGACAAATCATTTAAAATTTGCATCTTAAACTCTAGGAGTAGATGCCTCTATTGTGAAATGGGACTTCCAATCTTGATTTTGCAGGGTTTATTTGAGGACACATTTTGTTTATTTGAGGACACTTGAGAAGTGTGAGTTTGGACACATGTTGAGCAGCAAGTTCTTTCCTGGACTCACCAAGTGCTGATGCCAGGGATTCCAGGAGGGTGCTTAGTGAGATGGGCCGCTCGTGTCTAACTGACCTAAATGCCATGGAGCAGTTACACCCAGGCAGCTGTTTCCGCAGATCCTTTCCTTCCCTAGCCCTTCTTTCTCCACCCGGAAGACAAGCCTCACCATTATGTAATCATCATGTGACCCTTCATGTACCCAAACATGTACCCATGTTCCTCCTGTTCAAGGAAAATCCAGATAACTTATGAGAAGTTCTCCTACCAAGTAATTTCAGTCATCCCTTGGTATTCACAGGGCGGTTACCAAAATCTTTGGATGCTCAAGTCCCTTATATAAGATGGTGTAGTAGTTGCATATAATGTATACACATCCTCCCATGTCCTTTGATCATCTCTAGATTACTTATACTACCTAGTACAATGTAAAGGCTATGTAAATTGTTGTGAATACAATGTAAATGTCATGTGAATAGTTGTTGGCACACGGCAAATTCAAGCTTTGCTTTTTGGAACTTTCTGTATTTTTTTTTTTTTTTTTTTTTTTTTAGTCTGACGTTGGTTGAATCCACAAATTCTGGCAGCGTAATTTTGCTGCTTGCATTTTTATCCTGATTTGGTTAAAAGAGCCCTTTGGGCTGTTTTGTTGAAGGAGATGCCCTACAAATAGAAGGAGGAAAGAAGCCAGCTGAGAGCAGAGAGACCTGGGAAACATCAGTTGGGTACATTACACCCAACCTTTCTTATTCCTTCTCTCCTACACTGCTCTGCCAGGAGCTTATTTCTCAGACCTCCCCTGGCTCAGACCAAGCATGTCTCTCTTCCCAAGTGTGAAATGTCAAAGCCAACAGTTAAAGACAGAGGTGGTCAGGTCACTCTTCTGCAATGGTTGGCAGCATTGTTTCTGTTTATTTTGATATAATGACAAATGAACATGGATAGTCTTTTTAACCACTGCAGTCTTTAAGTACACCTTTGGGTCAGATTGCTGCAAATGAGTAAATGGACGCTAAATTGGTGGAATCTAGTGTCCTCGGAACCAGAGAGGGCAATGGCTATGAACAAATAAAACATATGATAGACTCTAAACTGTAATTAGAAATTTACTTCATATCTTTTCCAGGAAGAAAGAAGTATTAACAGCTAGAGACTCTGCTTACTTCCTTGGCATTAAAGACATTTGCCTAAGACCCTCAGGGTAACAATAAGTTACTCTGATGAGTATAAGAGTTAATAAGTTTCCTAGTGGGGAAGTCAGTAACCACACGTAAGCTCCAATCTCTAAAATGATTTGACCTGATAAATTTTAAACCATCTCTTAAAGTGTTTTTAAACTTAAGCTGCTGAACAGGAAAGACTGGGTTTCAGGGGGTTTTTGTATTTCATCTTGGTGCCCTTTGACTTGGTAGAAAAGACTAAAGATGCAATTTTGAGTAGATTTTGAGAGGTCAGGACTAGAATAATCCATCTCTGAATAATCAGTCATTTTGAAGAAGATTATCAATATTTATCCTAGGAAACTATTAAACTTTACTTCAAAACTTTAGAAGAGGATTTTTTTAAAATTTTTTTTTAGTTTTTTTTGTCATTTCAATACCTGTTGGATGAGTCAGGCCTATACTGGAACTTATAGCTGAAAAATCCAGCCTTTTTTTCTTTTCCAAGCAGTACTGTTTTGTTCATAGTTGAGTCTTTTCTATTTGGGCTAGTTCCCTTGTTTGTTAGATATTCTTTCTAGCCCAGCATTTTGTTTCTCCCTTCTCTTCCCAGTCACCTAGTGGAATGTTTTCTGCCAAGAGATGGGAAACGTGGATTTCACAGCCATACGAATTTGGCACTCTTTCCCCCGGCACTGCATTCTAATACCATATGAGAGTCTGACCTAGTTATTTCATACAGACAGTCTTGCCAAGCCAGTGGCGTTTTCCTCCAACAAAGGGCCGTGGTCTTCTATCATACAGGAGAGATGTGCATACAGACCTGATTATCTGGGAGCTTGCTGCCAACCTGTGTGGCTGACCAAGGGCTGTGTGGGGAGGAATGCCTGGATCCACGTGCAGATGTGGTTCTTATTCCAGGCCTCATTCTTCAGAACGTGACTTCAGTGAGCTGTCAGATGCCACCAAAGAAAGGCAGCAGAATGTGGGCTCCAGAGAGCAAGCTGCTTTGGACATGTTTCAGACGTCTGTAACAATGACCAGGTTTTCGTGACTATATTCCACCTTACTCCACTTCCCCTCGGCCTCATAGTTTTTTCCTCTACACACGGTTTTCCTCTAGCAACTGCCCAGGTTGTCACCAATAGTAACATCTTCACTGAAAGGAAGAGAAATTGAAGAGAGGAGGGGCCTCAAGAACTCCATGGTTGAAGTAAAAACAACAGGCCTTAGCATTTTTGTGTAGCTTTTTTTTTTAAATGTATTTTAAAATTAATTAATTATTTTTAATTGAAATATAGTTGATTTACAGTGTTGTGTTATTTTCAAATGTACACCACAGTGATTCAGTGATATATATATATATATATATATATATATATATATATATATATGTTCTTTTTCAGATTATTTTCCTGTATAGGTTGTTATAAAATACTGAGTAGAGTTCCCTGTGCTATGTAGTAGGTCCTTGTTGGTTATCTATTTCATATATAGTAGTGTGTATATGTTACTCCCAAAGTCCTAATTTATCCCCCCCACCCTTTCCCCTTTGGTAACCATAAGCCTGTTTTCTGTGTCTTGTATAGCTTTAAATACTCTTAACGTTTACTGGTTTTAAAGAGCTGAAATTGGAAATAAAAGAATTGGGTGGTAGCCTCAGCCTGGGACACTGATGTGTCTGTTTTTCTGGCCCCTCAGCGTCCTGGCTGGGAAAGGTCTCAGGCCAAGTCACACTGTTAGTCTGCTCCGTGGTAGAAAAGAGGAAAGGAGGGGCAAGTATCAGTTTGTATATGTTTAGCAAAAATATACATCTTCTCAAAAGTGTGAAGAAAACGGGAAACTGGTGGCGGTAAAATAAGGTGATTTGTGTAGTACTAACTGATGCTGAATGAAGAGAAGAATTAATCACATTTAATGATTAAGGGGTTCCACCAAATGACTGCAAAATGCAACCTCCCCATGACTTTTAATGGAAAAAAAATGAAAAATTGAAAAGTATTACTTGTCAGTTAAAAAAATATTCTGATTCTTAAACAACATTCACATAAGCAGTATGACCAGATGTTGGAGAAACACAAACTCAAGCCTTTCCTTAGAGCAAATTAAAACAATTCTATCCAAATCCATAAGGTAATACAGATTGTTTTAAACTGTATTAGGTCTGTGTTCTGCCGTTATGACTTTGTTTTTATGCCATAAGGCTTTTTTTTTTTTTTTTTTTTTTTTTTTTTTTTGCGGTACGCGGGACTCTCATCTCACTGTTGTGGCCTCTCCCGTTGTGGAGCCCAGGCTCCGGACCTGCAGGCTCAGCGGCCATGGCTCACGGGCCCAGCCGCTCCGCGGCACGCGGGATCCTCCCGGACCGGGGCACGAACCTGCATCCCCTGCATCGGCAGGTGGACTCTCAACCACTGTGCCACCAGGGAAGCCCACGCCATAAGGCTTTTAAGCTCTAAATTAAAGGCTCATTTATTTGTTCTTGTTGCTGGGATTTTTGTTTGTTTGCTTGTTTTTTGCTAGGAGTGAGGGGGTATCTTGTGTGGATTTGGGGACAAATACCAACGACCAGTGTGTCTTTTGTGTGTATCAAAGCATTTTCTGGCATTTGTTTAAGGTTATAAAATGATACTTTCTATAAAGTGATGAGGTTCAGAGAGAAGTCATGAAAATTGATGAAAAGGTTAGAAAATATGGTCAAGGTAGGATGAGATTTTCATAAACAGTGCTTTGTCTTAGATTTTTTTCTCTTGTTAAATGAACTTTGGTCCTTCCGATAGGCATCTCTGGTTACTGTGTTCATTTCCAAACTTGGTACTCCTTTTGCTCATCCAGGTGGGAATAATTCTGGGATAACTGTGTTACATTCATAATGCTGATGTTTTCCCATACATGTGTAGAATAATGCTAACTTGCTCAATTCAAGGACTTCTTTCACCAAGAACAGACTATGCTTGCAAAGATCATGTGACCATGCCCTCTTGGTCAAGTAACTAGTTATGGATTTATTTCTCTTTCTCTGTAAACATACTGATGTATCTGTTAAAGCTAGAAAATAAACACTTATAAATTGGCACTTTTCAAAAAACTATATTAAAATTTATTTTTCTATCCACACAGGAAGAATTTAATGGAAAACTTGACTCCCTCTTTTTTAATGATGGTCAGCGAAGAATTGACTTTGTTCTAGTGTATGAAGATGAAAGTAGAAAAGAGACCAATAAAAAGGGTTCAAATGAAAAACAAAGGGTAAGTTTTTTATCCCATTTTCTTTTTATTCCTTATAATATTGTGAAATGAAAAAATAAAGTGCTATTTTTATGTAAGCAGTAAAGTGAGACTGGTGTTTGAAATATCATACAACAAACATACCTTCATATTTTCTCTGTTCATCATTCCCTCAAGGTATTGGTAACAGAAAAAAATTTTTTTTTAACTTTTTAAAGTTTGGAACAGAAACTTCCTCAGGCTCTTAAGCTGAAGGCGGACTTTCTTCAGAGGAATGGCACTTTCTATCTGTAGAAGAGATTTACGTTAAAAGCACACTTGGCGATTTGCAACTAGGTATGAAAGGAAGCTGATGATTGACAATGACAGCGAGTGAAATAACAACCAGCATTCAGGGAGTGCCAACTCATGGATGGTCCGTGCATTTTGCATGCATTTTCTCATTTAATCCTGAGAACAGTCTGTGAGGTGCCTTTTATTTTCATACCATTCTGGATGACAAACTTGATCCATAGGTTAAATGACTGCCCAAGTTCATGGACTCTAGTGTAAGAACCGGTGGAGCTATGGTTCAAACTCTTGTCCTGAATCTCGAACCTGTGCTCTTGGAAGCTGACATTCAAATTCTAATTCTGCCACTGTATTATATGAAATAATTCTAGTTGAGGTAACACTAGCCTCGGATTACAGTGGCTTAATAAAATAAAAGTTTACTTATTGCTCGTGTCAAACAAATGTGGCATCCCTATTTGGCACAATGGTTTGGGGGTACAGGCAGGGCTTTGTTCCTTGCAGTCGTTCAGGAACCCAGGCTGACACAGAGGCTTTGCCATTTTCAACAGGTAGTTTCTAAGATCATCCTGAGCATCAATAAATGGTGGATGGGATGAGAGAGAGAATGAAGAAAGTACTCGTGCTTCTTTACCTCTTTGGACTGGAACTGACTATGTCAGTTGTGTTCACATTCTATTGGTCAGAACTCTGGAAGGTGGAAAGCATAGTTTCTGGCTGGACAGCCATTTCTCAGTAGGAACTCCATGCTGTGGACGGGGAACATGAGTTTTTGGTGGAGAGCGGCTTGTCTTTGCCACAGCTACCAACTGGCTGTGTGACTTGGATGAATTTTCTTATCAGAATTGTATTTTTTAATTATTTTTGAGATGCCTATTAGTTTTCCTTTTTTTTTTTTTTTTTTTTTTTTTTGTGGTACGCGGGCCTCTCACTGCTGCAGCCTCTCCCGCTGAGGAGCACAGGCTCCGACGCGCAGGCTCAGCGGCCGTGGCTCACGGGCCCAGCCGCTCCGCGGCATGTGGGATCCTCCCGGACCGGGGCACGAACCCGTGTCCCCTGCATCGGCAGGCGGACTCTCAACCACTGCGCCACCAGGGAAGCCCCGATTTTTACATTTTGACGTCTCTGAAATCAGGGTACATCTTAAGAAAGGTGTATCATACTTTCATTGGCTGCATTTTTTCTTATTGGTACATAAAATATTGGCTCACTATACAACCAGTGACATCTTAGATTTAGGAAAATGGGAATCCCAGTACCTAGTCCAGAGGATTATGGTTAGGATTAAATAAAACAATTAAATTAAATAGATGTTAATTCTTATACCTTACCTTTTATTTGGGGTTTTCTTAAATGCACTGGTATGAAAAGGCATCACTCTCCTGTTTTTATATAATTTTATCACTAGAGGAAACTAGCTTACAGTGTTTTATCATTTTCCTGTGGACACTAAGGTATCTTCTGTGCAGTCATGGTCACCATCATCAAATATTTATTAGGCATCCATATGCCAATGGAACAGAATTGAGCACTATATAAAGTAAGTTAACCAAACCTAATCCATTAAAGTATAGAGGAAACAGTTCTAGTTTTAGATAAGAGCTTCTCTGCCATGGTAAAGGAGTCCTAGAGCCTCTTACATTATTAATAAGGTCTGCATTTGCTTTACACAGAAACAAAGGTCCTGGAGTAACTCTCAAAAATCAAGAGAAAAAAAATCATCATTAATTTTGGCAATTCCTGAACTCATGGCTTGATACACCATGATGTTGGCTTTTGTAAGCTGTGCTTTGAAGTGTTTTGAGTCTCTGTTTATACATATTACTTAATTTAGAATTCAAAGCTCAGCTTTGGAATCACATTTTTATTAATTGGAAAATCATTTGCGCGCTCCATCATACTCCCTGTCAGGACGTATTCAGGATTTAACGTAACGCCAAGGAAAGGCAATTTCAAAATTCTTCTTTCTTTGAGAGGGAAACAAAAAAGTATGTCTAAATCATATTGATTTCCTAAAACAACACCAAGGTTGTCTTTGCCAGGGGCTGATCTAAAAAGTATTGTTAAATTCTTGCTTAGCGGTGGGGAAAGATAGAACTGATAGGGCTATGAGTATTCGAAACATAGAAGAGCAAAAGACTGCATCTGCACATGAGCAAAATGGAAATGGAATATTTGGAGCAAATCTCCAAATATCATGTAACTTTGTCCCCTTATATTAGTGAAAATACCTCAGAACTTCACACCTCCCTTTAAAAAGCATAAACCATTTACGTTTAGATTACACATGAGGATGATCATAAGTTGTTCCAATAATAAGCGTTCGCTTAGCTAGTACTGCTGTCCGTGGCACAGAATCAGTTTGAATGTTTTTGTTTTGTTTTGTTTTTTACTGCAAGTAACAGGAAAACCAAACTCACAATGGCTTAAATGCTAAAAGGAGATAATAATTCTCTCATTTAAGAAATAGCCCGGACATAGGAGCATTTCTGAGTTAGGTAATTTATTGGCTTAATGAGGTCATCAGGAATTGAGGTTCATTTCATCCTTCCACTCTGCCATCCTCAAACGTTGGCTGTTCTTAAACTGTCTTCACTTTGTTACGTGATGTTTGCTGCATTTCCAGACATCCAGAGGCAGAAAGAGGGAATGCCCTTTCTCATGGTCCTTTTGAAGGGAGAAGAAAGCTCCCCTCTTCCTTTTACTGTTGACTGTCTATCACAGGTCTGTTCCTAAACCAACTACTGGCAAGACGAATGGAATGACCGTCATTAGCATAGACTAATCAAGACTAGTCTTTCCTCTCTTGAATCACCTGATCACCCAGTATCTAACAAAACCATCAGGCTTTTCTTAGTAATGAAGAAGGGAGAATGGCTGTCGAATAGGCAGCCCCAGCAATGTCTGGCACAGCACATGATTAAATATATATAAATAGGTTTGCTCTATGTTGTGAAGAGCAAAAATGTTTTAAATAAAACAAATTACCATGTACTTTTCGAACTCCTCCTGCTCAGTTTTGTTAGTCACGCTCTCTTCCATTTCCTTTATCCAAGACTGCTAACCAGTGGCAGAACTGATCGATTCTGAATTTCATTTTGTCTGACACTTGGCCTCCCTTCAAACAGATGTGTTTATGACCAAGTAATGGTAGAATGCAGATGATGGTAAAGAGGGTAGAAAGGTCTAGATAGCACAATAACAGTATAAGAAATCCTGAATGTGTTACTATTTATCGATATTTACTTTTTTATCAGCAGAATCCATTCCTAAAAGTTGATGGAAAGTTTATTTCCTTGAAGGTTATGAAAAGTTTATATATGGAATTATAAGTTTGTATTGTATATCTGACCTTAAGAATTCTTTAGTGGATCTGGCCAGTGGAGACTACAGAATAAGAAATTTTCCAAAAATGAGTGTTGAATTAAATTATATCCAAACTTTCAAATTATGTGAGACAACTGACTAATTGGTTACAGATCCTTTGAGCTTTTTTTTTTTTTTAATTTATTTATTTATTATTTTTGGCTGCGTTGGGTCTTCCTTGCTGCGTGCGGGCTTTCTCTAGTTGCAGCGAGCGGGGGCTGCTCTTCGCTGCGGTGTGCAGGCTTCTCATTGCAGTGGCTTCTCTTGTTGCAGAGCACGGGCTCTAGGCGTGTGGGCTTCAGTGTGGCTGGTGAACTGTAGAGCACAGGCTCAGTAGTTGTGGCGCACGGGCCTAGTTGCTCTGCGGCATGTGGGATCTTCCCGGACCAGGGCTCGAACCCCTGTACCCTGCCTTGGCAGGCGGATTCTTAACCACTGTGCCACCAGGGAAGCCCCCTTTGAGCTTTTAAAACTGTTGTCCATTGTTTTAGATGACTTATCATGAGGCTGGAACTCTACCCAGAAGCTAAATGAGATCTCTTTGCAAATGGTTAAAAGTTCATCAAAAAGTTCTAATTTGTTGAACACAGTACGTCACTCCATTTATTGAGGTTTTACATACTTTAGTAAAGTTTTATAATAATATCTATGAGGATCTTATACATTTTATTAGCTATTATATTAAATTTTTGTTGCTGTTGTCAGACATTTTAAATTGCAGTTTGTGATTGATTATTGTGTGTGTTAAAAAAGAATATTGGTTTTTTATAAGTTGTATCTAGTTACCTTGATAAACTTTTTAGTTCTAATAGTTTCTAATGCTTGTTTTAAGTTTTCTCAAAAGAAGACCATATTGTCTACAAGTGACAGTTTTGCTGTACCTTTCTTTATACTTCATTCTTTTTCTTGTCCAAGTGATATGGCTAAGACCTCTTGAATAAAACCAGTAACACATAGTAGTTGTAAGGCCAACTGGCCCGAGGCAGGGGAACACAATCAGATTCACAGGTTGCATCAGACCGAAACTCTCCGGACCACCCAGTTCCAGAAACTGACCTGGGGACTTTGCACCCGGCCCAGCCTTCCCGCCTTTCGAGGTGCAGGACTAACGGTCCCCCAGGATACCCGAAAAGACCACCAAATAAGGAACACCCTGCGCCCTCCCAGATTCACCACACCCCTTTCCCTTCTTCCCCTATAAAATCTTGCCCAACCCTCGCCCGGGTGCGACTTCTCTGGCCCCCTTTCTCTCGGACCAGTGAACCTCGCCCGGGAACGCTCCCTAATAAAGCTCACTTGAAGCTTTCCTCTGTTTCGCAGTGCCGTTTGTTAAGATCCGACCTTACAGTAGTCACCACTGTATTGCTGATTTTGATGCAAATGGTTGTAAAATTTCACCATTAAATATCACATTTACTATAAATTTTTGGTAGTTTTCTTTTAAAAAGTTAAAGGAGTTCCCTTCTAGTCCTAGGTTGCTGTGAGTTTTTATAATTGGGTTTTAAAAGTTATCAAATGCTTTGTTTTTTGTATCAAGGTGATCACATTGCTTTATTTATCAGTAAATCTTATGTGCATTAAGTATATGATTATTTGTGGTTAATAAGATGATAACTAACAGTATAGATAACTCAAACATCATTCACTATTGGCTTTAACATGCAATGTATCATTTTTATAGTCATTAGCTTCCTGCTTATGCTAATACTACATTAACATAGTTTATTTATAATTCACTAAAAAGTATTTGAGGTCACTTACAGAATATACCAAAAATGTAGATGAGGAAATCAAGGTGACAGAAATGTAAAAGCCAGAAAAAGAAAATGAAGCCATGTGTCAAAGTAATAAATAAAATGATTTATTATTAACCATAAGGTCCTGTTCAGAACTGAAGAGTTCATCTGCAAATTTGCCTCTGAGTTTCCTAGTAGCCAAAGAAAATAGAGGATGTTGTCAATAGCATGGTTTAAAGTTTCAACACAATAAAAGCAAAACTGGTTGTTCAAAAGAAATACAATCTTTCTGGTCTAAAGATCCCCCAGAAAGAAATTTGTCCCTTGGAGCCTCCTAAAGGGGAAGGCATGATTGAGTTGACTTAATGTTGCCCTTCACTCTCCAAATTGAAAAAATAAAGGGATGGCAGAAGGGGATTATGAAGAATCAGAATCATATTAAAAAATTCTTGGTAATGACATATTTGCTACAAATAGTCCATGAAAAATATTAGGCTAGGTTAAGTGATGATGGCAACCAGCGTTGGGTGGTCTCACCTTCTCAGATAACTTTTGGTAGGTGTTCTGTCTTTTGTTTTCGGGTATGAAATCAGGTTTAGCTTTAAGTCCTTAAAATTTTAGACTAAAGCAGGGAGCTCTTTATATTTTTATCGTCTTCCTTTACACCCTCCTTGCTTAAACTAAGATTGTAGGTTAAAAGGAATAAATTAAATTAGAATCAGCAGTTTCAAATTACAGCTACCAGATGTGTTGCTGGTATAAGCATATTTGGTTTTATTTTTGAGTACTCAGCACGAGAGCAGTGAATCCGAATCTTGATTCTTAGTTCCAAAATAGGAAGTGTCCTTGGGCTCAATCCTTAAAAACAGACAAACAAGACAGTGAAATCCTGAAAAGTAAAATCTGATTATCCCATTTCATCTCAGAAAGATGTGGAGAAGAGAAAATCCTTTTCCCGATTAGTCCTCATGAGTTAGTTTTGAATGAAGCTGTCATTTGCCCTGGTCCCAACAGTCACCTGTGTCTCACTTTTTAAAGGGTCGTCTGTAAAAGGGTGAAGGGTTGGAAAAAATCAACTATACCAAATTCTCAGGCTTGAAGGGGATAAATAATCATAAAAGAAAGCTGCTTATATGCACAGAAAAGATATGTCCTAAAAAAATAGTATAAACTTGTCTGATGATAAGAGTCATCTGCTTTGCTTGTTGAAACTAGATTATCCAGGCCCCATCCTGTGCGTACTGAGCCGGAATCTCCAGGAGAGGGGCCCTAGAATCTGCCTTTTAAGCAAGCGCTCCAGGTTGTTCACATAAACAGGTAGGTTAGTTTGGAAAACATTGCCCTGAAGTATTTACAGTAGTTGTCTTAGTGGATTGATAACAGATGATTTTTTTCCTTCTCAGAAAACATCTGTTTTCTGAGTTACCATTTGTTTATTTTTGTAATTACACCAAAAATGTTAATTTAAAAAGAAAAGTTGGAAATAAGCTTCAGGTAAATATTCACTTCCTTTCTATGCTTACCATTTAGGATGCTCGTCTGTTTTCTGTCCCTTGTGAACATACCTCACCTACTTGGGTAAATCCCTCATCAGATCAGGCCCGCTAATGTTCAATGTTTTATCACCAACACGTGAATTTAAATTAAGTCCCAATTAAATAATTTATTCCTGCTTACCAGACCTTCTTGCGCACATGATATATAAGTAATAAGAAGCACTTTGAGTAATGAGAGTAGTTTTTTTGCACAAATTATGTACCTTTGTCTTATTTCTCATCCATCTTCATAGGCGTAACAGAGATTGGCAGATTCAAAAATACAATGATGGTACCATGAGTATTTTTCCTAACAAAGCTGGAAGAATATTTGAAATTAATCTATTCATATATTTCATTAATCCCTACTTGTTTATGCTGATTTATTATCATCACAGTGTATTTAGTAATCTTACTTCCTAGACATTGCAACCCCTGCTTTTTATGCTTAAAAGCTAGGTGACATAAAGCAAATGGTAAAAATTGGTGTTTAAAATCAGTATTATTACTGTATAATTCAAAAGCAAGTCCTTCCCAACAATGACTTTATCAAGCCGAACGAGATGTGTAATCTCAGGTGCTTAGGGGACAGAAAGCTGCCTTAATTATGCCAGTCTGTCCTTTGTGATTTTGATTGCTTTATTCTTTATTTCTCTGACAGCTTTATTAACATCCCCAAAGAGGTATGAATAAAATTCCAGTTTCTGGGGTGGGATAAGTGCTCTTGTCCTTCTCTACTTAAAACCCCCAGGACCATTCTCCACTGACAGTAGTAGAATCATATGCATCTTTTTGTGATGTCCATAAGTCCTCAATGATTACAGTCACTTTGGATTTGCTAGAAGTAGGTTAAAAAAAAAAAGATCCAGGTTACAGTCCCAGTGAATTTGCTCCCCTAGAGATAGAGGAACTTACAGCACCATCTAGTATATGGCTGGGCTTTTCTCAGAACCAGTGAGTCTGGTTTAGTCATTTTGTGCTGCCAAATACACATCATAGACTATAAACATAGGTTTAGGTTCTTACATGTAAGGGTTCCAATAAGGCACATAGATAATTTTTAGCTAAAACTTGTGTGGCCTCAGATATTCAACAAATATTTATTGAGCAATGGCTATGTCAGGCAGTATGCAATATTAATTTTCTTTCATTTTTAACATGGAAGACAGCTCTACCCTAATTTTTTTAAATGTCAAGAACACTGTTACACTTTTTGACATAAACCACAGCAAGATCTTTTTTGACCCATCTCCGAGAGTAATGGAAATAAAAACAAAAATAAATGAATGGAACCTAATTAAACTTCAAAGCTTTTGCACAGCAAAGGAAACCATAAACAAGACGAAAAGACAATCCTCAGAATGGGAGAAAATATTTGCAGATGAAACAATGGACAAAGGATTAATCTCCAAAATATACAAACAGCTCATGGAGCTCAGTATCAAAAAAACAAACAATTCAATTAAAAAATGGGTGGAAAACCTAAATAGACATTTCACCAAAGAAGACATACAGATGGCCAAGAGGCACATGAAAAGCTCAGCATCACTAATTGTTAGAGAAATGCAAATCAAAACCACAATGAGGTATCACCTCACACCAGTCAGAATGGCCATCATCAAAAAAATCCACAAACAATAAATGCTGGAGAGGGTGTGGAGAAAAGGGAACCCTCTTGCAGTGTTGGTGGGAATGTAAATTGATACAACCACTACGGAGAACAGTATGGAGGTTCCTTAAAAAACTACAAATAGAACTACCATATGACCCAGCAATCCCACTACTGGGCATATACCCTGAGAAAACCATAATTCAAAAAGAGACATGTACCACAATGTTCATTGCAGCACTGTTTACAATAGCCAGGACATGGAAGCAACCTAAGTGTCCATTGACAGATGAATGGGTAAAGACGTGGCACATATATACAGTGTACTATTACTCAGCCATAAAAAGAAATGAAATTGAGTTATTTGTAGTGAGGTCGATGGACCTAGAGTCTATCATACAGAGTGAAGTAAGTCAGAAAGAGAAAATAAATACCGTATGCTAATGCATATATATGGAATCTAAGAAGAAAAATGGTACTGATGAACCTAGTGGCAGGGCAGAAATAAAGACACAGATGTAGAGAACGGACTTGGGGACATGGAGGGGGCGGGGAAGCTGGGATAAAGTGGGAGAGTAGCACTGACATATATACACTACCGAATGTAAAACAGCTAGTGCAAAGCAGCAGCGTAGCACAGGGAGATCAGCTCTGTGCTTTGTGATGACCTAGGGGGTGGGATAGGGAGGATGGTAGGGAGGCTCAAGAGGGTGGGGATATGGGGATATATGTATGCATATGGCTGATTCACTTTGTTGTACAAAAGAAACTAACACAGTATTGTGAAGTAATTATACTCCAATAAAGATCTATTAAAAAAAAAGAAAACACTGTGACTTATCCAAGTGTAAATTCTACAGAGCAGTAAAGCTGATGATTTCATGTTAAATTTAAGCAATCTTTTCTTAAGTAAGCAGTCTTCTCCTGATATGTACCTGTTTGACAAATATAGCACATATGCTAATTTACTTTAGCTACCTGACAAACCAAGAAAATTTTTTGATCAATTTTTAAAATATTCCACTAGTTCTTTATGAATTGCCATGCCAAAGGGAAATAACAAGAACTGTCTTATCAGAGTTACACCAAGGTGATATGTTAACATGTTTAAGCAAATAAAAATGTTCTATCCTTGATTCAACTATTTAAGTATTTATAGTTAGTAGTAAAATAGAGGGCATTATAAACCAACTCCAAGGTCTACCAATTATTGAGAGATACCAGGTAAATTTTGCAGGAGTTCTTTGTAAAGAACCAAATAAGAACTAAAATAGGATAAATTAGTACAACTTTTCTCTGTGGCAGTACAGCAGTACCTATTAAAGAAATTAAAATTACATGCACCTTCATAATTGTGAAAAATTAGAAACAACCTAAATATCCAACAATTTGAAAAAAATAATCTGTTTCTGTTTTGTATATACATTCATTTGTATTATATTTTAGATTCCACATATAAATGCTATCATATAGTATTTGTCTTTCTCTGTGTATCTTATTTCACTAAGCCTAATAATCTCTGTTGCTGAGATTATTGTCCATTCATGTTGCTGCAAATAGCAGTATTTCATTCTTTTTATGGCTGAGTAATATTCCATCGTGTGTGTGTGCATGCGTCTGTGTATGTATCACGTCTTCTTTAAGCTAGTCGTTGGGTTGCTTCCATGTCTTGGCTATTATAAACAGTGCTGCTATGAACACTGGGGTGCATGAATCTTTTCAGAGTTTTTGTTTTTTCCCAGTATATACCCAGGAGTGGAATTGCTGGATAATATAGCAGTTGTATTTTTAGTTTTTTGAGGAAACTCTATATTGGCTTCCCTAGTGGCTGCACCAATTTACATTCCTACCAGCAGTGTACAAGGGTTTCCTTTTCTCCACATCCTTGCCAGCATTTGTTATTTGTTGACTTTTTAATGATAGCCATTCTGACAGGTGTGAGATAATATCTCATTGTGGTTTTGATTTGCATTTCTCTAATAATTAGTGATGTTGAGCATCTTTTCATGTGCCTGTTAGCCATCTGTATATCTTCTTTGCAAAAATGTCTGTTCAGGTCTTCTGCCCATTTTTAAATCAGGTTGTTTGTTTTTTTCTTTTTTTGATATTGAGTTGTATGAGCTGTTTATATATTTCGGATATTAGCCCCTTGTTTGTCTCATTGTTTGCAAATATTTCCTCCCATTCCATAGGTTGTCTTCTCCTTTCACTGATGTGTCATTTGCTGTACAAAAGCTTTTAAGTTTGATTGGGTCCTATTTGTTTATTTTTGCTTTCATTTCTTTTGCCTTGGGAGACTGATCTAAGAAGATATTGCTGTGATTTATGTCCAAGAATGTTTTGCCTATATTCACTTATAGGAGTTTGGTGTCATATCTTATATTTAGGTCTTTAAACCATTTTGAGTTTATTTTTGTGTATGGTATGAGGGGATGTTCTAATTTCATTGTTTTACCTTTAGCTGTCCAGCTTTCCCAGCACCAGTTGTTGAAGACACTGTCTTCTCCATTGTATATTCTTGCCTTCTTTGTCATAGATTAATTGACCATAAGTTCATGGGTTTATTTCTGGGTTCTCTATTCTGTTCCATTGATCTGTGTGTCTTTTTCTGAGCCAATACCTTGTTGTGTTGATTACTGTAGCTTTGTAGCATAGTCTGAAGTCTGGAAGGGTTATACCTCCAGCTTTACCTCATTCTTTTTTCTCAGGATTGCTTTGGCAATTCTGGGTCTTTTGTGGTTCCATATAAATTTCAGAATTATTTGTTCTAGTTCTGTGAAAAATGTCATGGATATTTTGATAGGGATTGCCTTAAGTCCGTAGATTGCTTTGAGTAATATGACCATTTTAACAATATTAATTCTTTCTCCAGAGAATGAAAAGGATATACATCCATCAGATATCAAAGAAAGTAGTCTGAGGACCAGGACAATGTAGTGGTATAAAGAGTCAATAAGAGGGAGGGCTAAATGACTCATATTTAAGATCCATTTCCTGGAGTTCTGGTAAAATGGTGTCACTGGTATCCCACTAGAGGGATTAAGATGTCACTGGGTGCACATTGTGGAAACCAAGTGATTGGGGTTGCTTATTTTTGTTCTGATGTTTGATATTAAAAGAGGTGAGCCTCTAAGGCTTACAAGGTAGAGAGGATTTTTTTTTTTTTTAAGGAATAAAGGAGGTTGAGCGTATTTGAAAGCAGAGAAAGAAGGTAATGTTGGCTGACATGTCTACAGAGCTTGTGTGTCAAGCCTCATGCTGAGGACTTTATACCCATGATCACATTTAATCCTTAAAAAAAAAAAAAAACCTCAAGATGAAGCTATTTCCTTTACCACCTTTGAGATGAAGCCACTGATACCTGCAGAGTTTATTTGCCCAACATCACAGAGCTAGCAAATGGCAGAACCAGGATTTGAATTTTCGCTCGGAATCTTAACCATTATGCCCAGGCGTAAAAGGAAGACCAGTACTACAAGAGCTAAGGGGCAACTGGTAGACTAAAATCGAGAGGATAGAGTCCTGTGAAGGTGATAAGGAGTCATGACCTCAACTAGAAATCCCACAGAGGAGGAACTATGTCTAACTCGCACTATGTGGCTTGTCACGGTCATGGTTGATGCAGCTGATACAGCCGAGACAGGAGTAGTTTGTGTTCGGTATGTGTGATGACAGAACTGACCTCTCACGGGGCCGGTTCCTTCCAGGTTCTCTGAACTGGCCCCCCTTTGTCATCTCATAATTCAGATTCCTAGGGGTCAGGAAGCCTCTTCCTGTTCTGGATGCCCCAGAGCTATCTGGTGCTAGCACATTCCAGAATTAAACTGTATCTGTCCTTCTCTGTCATGTCCTATAACGCCCGTAAGTAAAAGTTCATGGAGCACTTGGGGGTGGGGGGGTCCCTCAGGGAAGAGGAGCCCAGTTGCTGCACTGCAGTGATCTGTATTCTTCAGTCAGTCCCCACATAACAGGCAACCACCCACCCACCATCCACTCAACTTACTCATTCTTTCACCAGACATTTATTGCCTGTTTATTGTACTTTAGGCCCATTCTAAGCGCCAAGGATATCGAGATCAAAAGACAGGCATCTCTAGGGGCGGCAATGGTAACTGAAGAGCAGCCAGGACTGAGGCAGGATTTCATATTCTTAAAGATGGGAAACATTTAAGGTGTTTGTTGGCTAAGAGCAATGAGGAGAAAGGACTGAAGAGAAGAAAAGATATTGCCGAAGCAAGCTCAGGAGGGATAGGAAAAGGGAGTAATCTCCTGACACCGGAAGAGAGATGGTGTCTACCTATGAGAGGTAGAGAGAAAGGCATGTGCAGGACTTTGCGTGAGCGGCTGCATTTGTCTGAGGAAGGAGGCGACGGCACTTGCGGAGTTTGGGAGTGAGGTGTGGAATGCGACGAGCACCTTCAAAGTTTGGAACCGCTCCCCAGTGGAGGAGGGGGGCAAGGAAGGAGACAGCTGTGCCTCATGGCAGCCTGTGATGGGAACCGTGGAATTCCAGTAAAGCCAGTTAACACAGTTTTGTGGTTTCTCGTTACCAGCACTTCATTGTTCACACACCCATTAAGCCACAGGAGAAGCCCCTCTTTTGAATGATTCTCCTAGTCTTCTAACTAGAAGGAGGACGTTTGTTCATAAGAGCTAAAATCCTTGGGTCTGAGCCTTCACGTCCTAACTGAAATTATTCCTGACTCCTAGAGGATACAGAAGACAGTTGGATTCTCCTTATGACCTGCTAGTGAGATGATCTGGGTTGCCCCTTGTACAGCCTCAGGCTGAGTCATCTCCCTGGAAAGAGAGGAAGTCAGAGTGTCCGGTCTACACAGAACACCCCTCCCTCCACTGCACAGTGATTTCGGTTTTAGGCTAACAAGTGTTCCCTAGTTCGTGGTTACTCCTTTAGGATTCTTACTGGCAACAGAAATGAGCTCTAATTTAAGCAGACAAAGAGTTAATCAGAAGAATGTTAGGGGGCTCACAGGTTCATTGGAAGGCTTGGACAAACAAGCCTGGAGACGAGACTGCCAGAGGCAATGCCCCAAATCCCACTACACAGCTGGTCTGGGAGAAAGCGTGGTTGCTCCCCGGGGCCCAGAGCTGCTTCTGGCGCCACTGACCAGCAGTGCTCCCCCAAAGCTCCTGCCAAAACCTCTGTCACTGCTGTCTCTGGAACAGATATCCGCTCTCCCAGCTACCCCAGAACGGGTTCTGCGTGGCCTGACTTCTTTGCATCTCTAGCTTCTGACTCAGAGTCTAGAGTGGGTGGTCTGATTAATAGCGCCTAGCTCATGTGCCAGTAGCTGAACTTCATAGGAGACAAAGAACGGGAGTGTTTCTGTTTTTATCTGCTGTAGGGGACGTGGACTGTGCTGGGAGTTAAAATGTTGAGTGGCCAGAAAGAATGACAGATGTCCATTACAGTGCCGTAGACCCATGAATGCGTGTTCCAGTCCTTCTGTATTGGGGAAATTCTAGGTCACTGAACGCTGAGTTTCTCTGTAGTTCCTCTACAGCGGACTTTCAAATTCTTCTTTGAATCTTTAGCACTTTGAAGGATACTCCCAGGAAATGTTTGTAGAACAAATTAATACGTGTTTGTTGAGTATATTCTTTCAACAAACACATATTGGGCATATACTCGTGCCAAGCACTTTGTCAAGCGTTGTTTGAAGGATCAGAAAAGCTTTTACACAGTAGTAAAGGAAGAAGCCATCAGGAACAAGGACTGGGCTGCCATGCAGGAATCACAATATAAGGATTTGGGTCTAAGGTGAAGAAATACTGCTTGGGTACAAAGCAAGGTGGGTCTGAACCAGCTTCCCATTTGACGTTGGGGATATGGTGGAGGTGGGGTGGAGAGGGCTGAGAAACATAGCAGGGTGGATTGCAGAGATGGGGGATGGGAGACTGGCAGAGTGGACGGCCACCTGCTGGGAACAGAATGGGAAAGTGGCACCTCCAGGCGCCCTGGCTCTCATCTCACTGGGCTTTTCTAGGCAAGTTCGGCTTGTTCATTTATAGCACTTGCTGGTTTTTCTCTAAGTGACTCTTCTGTGCTCAAGTTGTAACAAATAAGTTTGTTATATTTGTAAAGCTCTTAGAACAGTGTCTGGCACAGTAAATACTATGTAACTATTCATTAAACATATGAAAATAAAGCAATATTCTGTTTCTAATACTTCCACAAAATATGTTAGGAATTCCACTGGGACTCACATTTAGTCAAATGCTAGGTGTATTTTTTCACCTTTGACCTTCTACATAAGCACCTACTTTACATTTATTAGGTGCTTTTCATGTTCTAGGCACTGTCTGTAGCACAGCAGCTCAGCACCCCCTCTGCCCATTCACAGTTGGCAAATCTTGAGTGTTGCTCCCTGGGCAGAGTGCCCTGACTGTCTGACCCACTGGATTACCTAGGCAATGACCCAGTAATTCTTCTCTATCTTGTTGAATGCTGAAGTTAAAAACTGAAATTAATGCAGCTTTTTCAGTTGTCTTCAGTGGGAGAATTGGTCCAATTCACCTCTTGTGATTATTAAAGATGGAAATTCTAGTTGATGTGGTTTACATCATATAATCCTCATGAGAACCTCAGAAAAAGCCAGTGAAGTTTTCTTCATTCTACAGATGAGGAAAATGAGGCAAGGGAGTTTAGGTTTCCTGCCAGGGGTCAAAGAACTAATAGGTAATGGCATCACATTTGAACCCAGGCAGGCTGGTTTCAGACCCTGTGTGGTTAAGCTCTATGTCCACTCATTTTCTTCTTTTCGTAAAGCAGCATAACTCCTTCATCATCAAAAGCATTCTTTTCAAAGGTCAAATGAGTCTCTACCTTTACATGCTTCCCTTACAAGTTAGCACACAGCTTAGCAAAAGCCTAGCCAGATAGAACTTAATATCAATAAATAAGGTGTATCCTGTATCTTTTTAAATGGTCATGCAATATGGACAGATATATTATCAATTAATTAGTTGTGTAGATTTAGGTGTTTTTTATAGCTTCAGAAACATTTCATTCTTGCAGAGAGAAAAATTTATTTGCATTTTGCCGAAATTGTCTGTATTTTTAAAATTGAATTTGGTCAAGGCATGCAAAGATGAAATAGACACATCCAAAACTGAACTGCTTGAATGTCTGGTATAGAAACATAATTTTAATAACATGCACTGTCAGATCTGGACTGTAACTCTGGTAAATGACATCAGTGAATGGGACTCCAAAAACTCTATTTGTGTGCAAAACCTCGCATTAGCCAAAAAAGGTCCTTGGAATTGTGCCAAAGCCAGAGACTTTTATGCACCTCAAATGGCCATAAACTCACAGGGACAACCAAGGGTCTTCCAGAGTGCCGAGAGAATCCAGTTATTCTCCACAGCATTCCATCTGAGGAATCCTAACCCACAGTCACCAATAGCCAGAACACCTTCACTGCTTCTGTGCTCTTTTGAGCAAATGTGTCTCTTCATCGGGTTCAAATGGGTTTGTTGTTTATTTTTTTATAAAACAAACAAACAACTTTTTTGTTCCCTTGGTAAAACTGAAGGCCTAACGTATTTTCCAATTCCTTTTGACAGAGGAAAAGACGAGCATATGAATCTAACCTCATCTGTGACGGCCTGCAGCTAGAAGCAACCAGATCGGTAAGTGTCAGACCCTTCCCAGCCGCTGGCTGCCCATTGCTGCTGGGAACCCCCGTGTCACTCGGGATGCTGGGATGGCATTCGAAACGTGTAACCCCAGCCGTACCTTAGCTGTCAGCTGGGAAGGGAGTCGATCAAAATCTGCATCATAGAATATACATTTGTTTCTCATAAAAGCCAGCAGATCTTTTTTAATAGCCAAAGAATGTAATAATAAATCCATATAAATGTATTTATTCAAGAACCTTTCTGAAGATTTTTTTCATTATACAAACAGTAGTTTACCAAAAAAAAAAAAAAATAGAAAATGTAGGAATAGTGGAATCTGTACCTTAATTATCCATAAATAATCTTACAGTTCTTCTAAACATTTTTTTGCTCAGATGTATATATTTTTTTTCCTTCCAGAAAGGAAAATTATTATTTCACAATTTTTAAATTTGCTTTTTTCCCTTTATTATATAGTAAATGCATTTCTATATCAATAAATATAATTCTTTTAAATTCTTTTTAATGGCCATGTAACATGACATTGAACAGATATATAATAAATAGTCTTCTAGGTTTAAGAAATTTAAAAAATTGTTATTACAATAACACTGCAGTGACTAGTGTTTTTATGTTTACTTAACTAGTTTGGACTAAAAATTAACACGTTTGCTTTTTTTCATCTAAAATATTGGTAATTTTATGAAAGAACTATGCAACATAAAAAGAAATCTGTGTTTTAAAACTGTGAAAATAGTTGGTTTGGTTTTCTGGTTTGTGTTTTCATTCTTCCAATATAGCTTTTGGATGACAAGCTTGTATTTGTAAAAGTACATGCTCCATGGGAAGTGCTATGCACGTATGCTGAGATAATGCACATCAAATTGCCTCTGAAACCCAATGATCTGAAAACCCGGTCCTCAGCCTTCGATAATTTCAATTGGTTTACCAAAGTCCTCCAAGTGGATGAAAGTATCATCAAGCCAGAGCAAGAGTTTTTCACTGCCCCATTTGAGAAGAACCGCATGAATGACTTTTACATTCAAGATAGAGATACATTCTTCAATCCAGCCACCAGAAGCCGCATTGTAAGTCTAAACCCAATTTAGCTGCTGTTGTTGGGTGATTTAGAACCTGCTGTTGGATGATTAGTGGTTTAGTTTGGCTGGTTTGGTTTGGTTTCTAAAAGCTGCCCCAAAAAAAAGAAAGAAAAGAAAAGAAATACGCCTACAGATTCCTGTTAGGATAGTAAACAGTGATTGGTTAGTTACACTGTATAAAACGCCCACTCTATTTTGGAATCTTTTTAGGTTCACTTCATTCTTTCTCGGATCAAGTATCAAGTAAGGGACAACGTTAAAAAGTTTGGGATTAACAAACTCGTAAGCTCTGGGATCTACAAGGCAGCTTTCCCTCTCCATGATGTAAGTCAAACAGCAAAAATGAAATAAAATATCTAATGTGTACTCCAGTGTTAGTAGGGAAGGGCTAACTTCTTGACCTTGTTTCTTCCTTGGTAAAATGAAGACAACGTATTGCAAGACTACAAGCTCATTTAGGGCAGGAACCATGTTGTGTTGTTTAATGCTGAATCCCAGGCACAGGGAAGCCCCTCAGTTTAAATGAGTGAATGAATGAGGCAATGAATGAATGAATGAACAAAGAAAGGAATGAACAGTAGCTTACCCATAGTTAATGTGTGGAGTGTGTAGATTAGCAGTTAAGAGCATACACTCAGGCTGAACTACCTGCTGTGCCACGTCCTAGCTGGATGATCTTGTGAAAGTCATTTAGCCTCTCTGTTCGTCAATTTCCTCAACAATAAAATGGGGGTAATAATGGTACCTACCTCGTAGAGTTGTTATGAGTAGCGGTCCCCAACCTTTTTGGCACCAGGGACCGGTTTCATGGAAGACAATATTTACACGCATGGGGGGGCGGGGATGGTTTAGGGATGATTCAAGGGCATTACATTTACTGTGCACTTTATTTCTATTATTATTACATTGTGATACATAATAAAATAGTTATACAACTCACCATAATGCAGAATCAGTGGGAGCCCTGAGCTTGTTTTCACTTGCCACTCACTAATAGGGTTTTGTGAGTCTGCAAGCAATTGATTTATTATGGTCTCTGTGCAGTCAAACCTCTCTGCTAATGATAATCTGTATTTGCAGCCGCTCCCCAGCGCTAGTATCTCCGCCTCAGCTCCACCTTAGATCATGAGGCATTAGATTCTCGTAAGGAGCGCGCAACCTAGATCCCTCGCATGTGCAGTTCACGGTAGGGTTCGAGCTCCTATGAGAATCTAATTCCACCGCTGATCTGACAGGAGGTGGAGCTCAGGCGGTAATGCGAGCGATGGGGAGTGGCTGTAAATACAGATGAAGCTTGGCTCGCTCACCTGCCAGCCATTCACCTCCTGCTGTGCGGCCAGGTTCCTAACAGGCCATGGACTGATACCAGTCCGTGGCTCAGGGGTTGGATACCCCTGGTTATGAGGGTCAATTAATCCATGTCAATGTTAGAACAGTTCCTGGCATATAATAAGTACTATTTATCTGTCAGCTATTTTCATAATTACTGACAGATATTATTATCAACCAGAAAAGTATTGGTTCTTTGTAAGAAAAATACATGTTAGACCATTTCATTTGTCATTTTCTGTAATACAGGCTTTTTTCCCTCTGAAATACCATTTTGAAACTGTGCCCTGGAATATCACAGGGCTTTTAAACAAGCGTCTTGTCAGGGTTCTTGTCACGATGGCGATACAGCAGAGTGTTGACATTTTTTAAGGACTATGTACTGAGATGACAGCAACTCCTCAAATTCAGGAGCACTTCTCTAGCTGGTAACATCACTCATGAAATGAAAATTTTAAAATGTGACTGCTTTAGACCCTTAATGATTCCATAAATGCAAGGATATTATATCTAAGCTTTTAAAATAAATTCTGTCATTGAAATAAAATACTATATTATATTGCACTGTTACTCTGTTACATTCGCTGTCAATTTATCTGAATCTCTAAGACCAAAAAAGCAAAGACTGAGACTGATAATTGCTACTGTGTAATTCATGTATTTGTAGATAAAGACAATATTGAAATGTACTGTATAAGATAATAAAACTAGGACAATAAATAGCTTCTTCATACACATGCATAAATAGAGAACAGGGAGCTGGGTGGAGAAGCAGAAGCTGAGCTTCCTGGCTAAGACACCCAACACAGCAGTCCAGCCCTACAGTCCATATGCTTTATATTTGTGCCCGAGCAAAATTAACAATGAGAGCATGCCATGAACTTTGGGGACACTTGCAAATAGCCATCATGATTATTAATATGGGATGCCAAGGTTCTGTAATATTCAGTTGACATCTACCCCAGTTCTTTTCCCCTAAAGCCTCTTGTAACTGCACTAGTCCCATGTCCAGGCTAAGGAATGATCTTGTGTGGTGTTTGGAAAGGAAGTAAGAGGAGGTCAGGACCCATGTTAAGGCTTTAGTACTAATACTTTTCTGGTTGATAATAACATCTGTCAGTAATTATGAAAATAGCTGACAGATATATAGTACTTATTATATGCCAGGGAGTATTGTAACATTGACATGGATTAATTGATCCTCTTAACAGCTCTATGAGGTGGCTGTTATTATGATCCCCATTTTATTGATGAGGAAATTGATGAATGGAGAGGCTAAATGACTCTCACAAGGTCATCCAACTAGAAAGTGGGGGAGCAGGTGTTTCTGGTTCTAGTACAGGTGGAAGGAAAGTGAGTCAGGTTGAATTTAAGCAGAAGCAGGAAGTTTGGTTTCTTGAACAAGCTAAATGTATAACATCATGTCAGGCTTTTTTGTTGTTTATATTCTATGTGTGGTCACAGAATAACTGCTGAATTGCGGGGCAAAAAGCCTGGGTTTTAGAATTGACCCTGCCACTAACCAGCCAAGGCCCTGGTTTCCCCAGGTGTCCAAGAAGGGGCTGGACTCTCAGGTCTTCCTCCAGTGTAGCAGTTTGGGCCCTTAAGCAGCCCAGTTTTTCACTGTTTAGGACTGGCCCATTTACAGGACATTAAGCATCTTCAGGGCTCTCACCAAATACCGGTGGTGGTCCCCGGGATTCTAACAACCAAGCATTCCTTTCCACCCACATTTGCAAATGGTCCTCCAGGGGTAAGTATCACCCCTGGTTGAGAATTACTAAAAATTACATGGTATTTTCATCCCTTCCAGCAAATAAAGACCCCTTATTTACAAATGACTGTGAAGTGTTAGTACCACATTTAATCAACAGAACACATGAACACGTGGTGATTGTGATGCTCATTTGTTTGCTTCTGCTTCCCAGTGCAACTTCAGCAGTCCGTCAGAGGACCTCAGCTGCCCCAATGAACGCTACCTTCTGTACAGGGAATGGGCTCATCCTCGAAGCATGTACAAAAAGCAGCCCTTGGATCTTATCAGGTGAGTTGTAGCGAGCACTCCAATGAGAAGGGCTCAGGGTTCCCCTCGTGGCTTCTAAATGTGGCAGTCGTCCAAGAGTACTGCTAACCAGTGGAGTTCACCTGCAGCCCTGAGCTTCATTGCCCAGAGTTTTTATTGAGGCTTCATTACCTAGGCATGATTGATTGAGTCATTGCCCACATGGCTCAGTCTCCAGCCCCTTCTTCTCCTGTTGGTCCTGCAGTATCACATGGCTCCAATCACATGGTTGGTCTTTCTGGCATGGCCAGTCTCCATCCTGAGTCATCTCATTGGCACAGACCATCTAGGGTCCACCATGAATAACAAAGTCATTCCTATCTTGGGAAATTCCAAGGCATTTGAGGTTACCTCTGAGGAACTGGGACCAAATACCCGCCAAATTCTTCATTAAACAGGAGTAAATATTAGATTTAGCTTAAACTGTATGATAAGAGATACCAATTTTCACTGCTTTCCTGTATCTGCTGTTAGGTACCATTTCCATCAGCATATGAATTTAATGTCTAGTTCAGCATGTGTGTTCTGAAAGCACCAATGTTGGCTACTTTCCAGAAGCTTATGTTGTTTGGGCAAGGCTACTGGAGAGAGATCAAGAACAACTAAACAAAAATAAGCAAATAAGTGAACAAAATTTCTGATTGAAATGAAGAAAATAACACAGTGATAAGATGGGGAGGGGTGGAGTGAAGTGAATCTAGAAAGTTATCTTTGAGTAGGTGGCATGTGAGCTGAGATTTGTCTACTGAAAAGGAGCCAGTACTTTGAGGATCTGGAAAAAGTCATTCTAGGAAGAGAGGCAGCTGGTACAGTGGCCCCGAGGCACAAAAACACTTGGCAAGTTTGAGGAAATTGTGAAAACCATTGCTAAGGAGAAAGGGAAAGATGAGGCACAAGGTTAGAAGGGTATCAGGAACATGGAAAGGAGTGTAGACAAGTGCAGTGAGAAGCTGTTGTAATATTTGAAGCATTCAAGTAATTTTATCTCGCCTACATTTTGCAAAGGTAGTGTAGAGGTTGGGTTACAGGGGGCGCAGGAAGCAGGGCGAGCCGGTAGGAGGCTAGTAGCATGAGCCAGATGAGAGATCGTGGGAGCAGGTGTAGAAGCGTTTGGGGATTCAGGTTGACAGGACATGGTTATGGGTTGGATGTGGAGGGTGAGGAGAAGAGGAGGGTCAAGGTAGCCCCTGGTGGCCCTGGAGCCAGGTGCCTGTTCTTTCTATGAAATCTCAGTGCCCGTCCACCTGAACTTGGGGAAAGCCTCTTAACCTTAAAAGTGAGAGTTTTAAAACACTGAAGAATTTTCGTTTTGTTTTACATTTTATTAAGGGAAATTTCAAACATATACAAAAGCAGAGAGAATAGTACAGCAAGTCTGCCTACTATGTCTGTCACCCAGCTCCAAACATTATAAACTCCTAGTCACTGTTATTTCTTGTTTATCTCTACCTCCTACTGGATCATTTTGAAGAAGATTCCAAATAGTGTAACATTTCGTTAGTAAAATGACAAGGTCTCTTAAATACAACCAGAGTACTCCTTTTGTTTAAAGTCATGAAATAATCAGTATTCATGTTTTCCTGATTATCACAAAAATATGTGTTTTTTTTAACAGTTTTCTGGTTGTAATCAGGATCCAAACAAGGTCCAGACGTTGCAACTAATATATCTCTCAAGTGGCTTCTAATCTATAATTTTCCTGTTTCCTTTTTGTTTTCTTTGCAGTTGTTGAGGGGCTTCTCTATTCTCTATTTGGCTGATTTCATTCTCCCCTGTGGTGTTAGACTTGTTTCTCTGTCCTATGTATTTGCTTTAGTTAAGTCATTTGATCCTCATCTAAAAGTTTGATCTGATTGAGGTTCGACTTTGTGCAAGAATACTTGTGTGGGTTTTGTACTTCTGTCAAAAGGTACATAGTGTCCATTTGTCTCTCTCGTGACGATAGCAGCCATTAATGAACGTTGCGTATTTCATTTGGTCATACTCTAATTTCTTCCTTCATTTATTAGCTGGATCGGAATTATGAAGAGGCACTGTGTCTCATTAACTCGAGTTATCCTGTAGAATAAAATTTTGAAAGAGGATGTTTGTACACATGTCAGTATTTGAAGTTGATACTTATATGAGGGTTCCCTTCCATTATTTTCGTTTTATGTTAAACCTATAGCATGTGATGGCAGGGTGTTAGGTGTGATGGCTTTTTAATCATTCTTTATGGGTTTTTGTTTGGGAGCAGGGATTCTGTAACGAAAACAATATCCCCATGATTTTAAGTATCTTTTGCTAAAATACATTTAACTATTCCCTGTCCCTGGTCCACATGTTCCCTTTGTTGCTTCCCATTAGTAACCCCTTGAGCGCTCAGGCTGTTAAACCTTCATCGCTGGTTCCCAGGGGTTAGCAGAGGGAAAATGGACTCTTTCCCAAACAGCAAACCATACAAACCAGAAAGAACAACCTGGAGGAAACAGACTTTGCCCCGGAAAAAAAAAGCAAAGTTTCCCTCAGCACTCTCTCTGAGTGCTAAGATGTGGTATCCACAGTACAAGGACAGGATTCTATTTTAAAAAAGAGAAAGAAAGAAAGGATTATTCTGAGAATAAAATGCAGCTCTTAGGAATTAAAAATGAACAGAACAGAAAAAACCCCAACAGCCGTGTTAAAAAATGAAGTTGAAGTAATTGTGCAGAACGTAGAGCAAAAATATAAAGGAACAGCGGGAAAATGGGGGAAAAGAGAAAAATTTAAAAATCAGTCCAGGATGTGCAATGGACAAATAATAGGAATGCTAAAAATAAGGACAGAGAAAATGTAAGGAGGAAATCAGATAAATATTTCATGACAAGTACCTGTAGAACTGTATTGAAGAACTGAGCGCCCTGAGTCTCTGGATGGACAGAGTAGTCAGAGCCCAGCCTGGAGAATGAACAGGGAGCCATCAAGCCACTGCAGCGTGACCTCTCAAAATACTGCAGACAGACAGAAGATCCTACGAGCCTCCAGAAAGAAAAACAGGTTTCATATGAAGGAGCAGGACTCATAATAGCACTGAATTTCTCAACAACAACACTGCCACCTACAAGAAAAGAGAGCAAGAATTTCATATTTCTGAGGAAGGTGCTTTTTTTAACTCATGGTCCGAATGCAGTTATGGCCAAACTGTTGATTAGGTTTGAGGAATTTTCACAATTTAAACGTGCAAAGTAATGGAGGAGGTACTCCACCAAGAAAAAGACGTGGATTCAGTAAATGGGGTTTCCCAACCCAAGAGAGGGACAGGGCGATCCCAGGTGACAGCTCTGTGGCAGGACTAGCAAGTCATTAATCCAGGTGGCAGGACCTCTGAAGAGATTGAGTCAAGGACATGAAATTGATAGGCTACCTCGTGTGTTAGAAAGTAGTGAGAAAGTTACACATTAAAGGAAAGTCTGGGGTTGAATCGTTGATAAGTACACAGAAAACTAAGCAATGAACCAGCAAGACAATTATTAATTCCAGAGAAAACAAAATATTGGGCAGGAGAGAAAAAGTAAGCATAGCAGATGACTTGATGCAGCTGTGAGCAGTCTTTACAGAGTCTTACTATTTATAAAGCAAGGATATTGCTCTAATCAAAATTATATCGTAACTATGTCGAGAGGATGGAGGAGTGGAGGTGTGGGTGTGTAGATGAGACGGGGATTGAAAGAGAGCTTAGGGCTTCCCTGGTGGCGCAGTGGTTGAGAGTCCGCCTGCCGATGCAGGGGACACGGGTTCGTGCCCTGGTCTGGGAAGATCTCACATGCCGCGGAGCGGCTGGGCCCGTGAGCCATGGCCGCTGAGCCTGCGCGTCCGCAATGGGAGAGGCCACAACAGTGAGAGGCCCGCATACCGCAAAAAAAAAAAAAAAAAAAAAGAGAGCTTAATCCTCATCTTCCAAAGTAGAGCATCAGTAGGTGATACATATAACTGAAAAGTCAATAAACTGCACTGCAGGTATATTATTTAGAGAGACGGAGGTAAATATTCCAGGAATCAGCTATAAGAGTCGAAAGTGCTTGCTTCTGGCCGGGACATGGGAGAAGTTGTTGGGGACTGCTTCTTTGTATAATCAGTGTTCTATCAATAGAAGTGTTTGACTCTTTAATGAATGTATAGGTATAACTTTGATTAAAAAAATCAAAGCTGAAGTTTTAGAAATTGGTGTTAAGAACTGGGATGTTTGGGGCAGAGAGAGATAATAATCAGAGAATATCCCATTTGAAGGGCTTCTCATTTTCCCCAGCCTTTCAGCAAGAACCAGGAGGCAGGCGCTCTGTTTAAGATTTTAAAAGTTCTTTCTGACCTTCTTGCCTGCAGTGTGACGGGGGTACCTTCGGAAGTAATGAGCCCCTGTCACTGTAAATACCCAAGCAAAGACTGCCTGACCAGCTCTCCAAATGTAGCAGGATATTTTTACTATTGGGTAGTTGGAGCAGGCGACTCCCAACATGATTTCCAGTTTTAAATGTGGTATTTCCAGGGCACATGATTGATAAGAACATATTCAGAAAGCCTGACAGCAAAGAGCCCAAGACATGTCAAACCCACTGCCAGGGTTTTCTCTCCCAGACACCATCCCGAGCCTGCCATTTACCTGTCATCCGTGAGCCGGACCACAAAGCCCCAGTCGCATGAGAACGGACACACTGTGTTCCTCCTGCCTCCTGGTTCCACATCGGCCTCAGCCCCTCGTTTTCCCCCATGGATGTGACCCACACCGCGGCCTGTGACCAGGGAGCTCTTCTCTCAGCTGCCCTGTGAGGGATGGTCCAACCCAGGGGATGTTCCTGTGTGACGTCTTCTAGAACTCCAGGCTGTTTCTCAGGGCTGAGTCCCCGCCAGGCTAAGCCTGCAGAGCTCAGCCCAGCTCCAAACTGAGCCAGAAGCCTCATAGAGGCCCCAGAGCCAAGTAAACCTACAGGTTTTACCAACCACTGCTGAGCCAGAAGTGAAAAGTGCGTTGAGGAAAAGTATCAGCAAGAGTCGCCTCAACGAGTGTCTCGTTGCTTTCTCCTCACCCCTAAGCCCTTTGTCTCCGCCTGTGTGTACTTGTCTCCCTCTCAGGAACAATCTGGCCCTGCTTCATGCCCTGCCTCCTTTCTTATCTCGCCCACCCGGCCTCTTCCATTTACCCCGGATTAATTTAAAAACATTGAAGAGTCTCTAAAACTTAGGAAAAATAGAAGTGCTACATACAGAGAATACAGGGCAGTAGATTCCTCAGTCGCATCCGTCCTGCCCTCTCCCATTCTCATGAGTTTTATAAGTATTTTGGTCAGAGAGCCATTCCACTCCTAGTTCATTGTTATCAGCATTTTCTTATTATTTGTGATTTACATTACATTTGCTCCGAGGAAGTTCCCGAGATAAAGCAAAAACAGGTAACTGAGCAAATTGTTCGTGTTCGTTTGTTTCATGCATGTTAAGAACAATCTGGGGGAATTGATCAAATCTGCCAGTCTTGACAAAGAGTGATGATAATATTCTCTATCTGCTCCATATTCAGCATTTTCCCCTCCTTTGCTATATTCTAATTTACTTCTCTTCAGCAGGTTAATCCGTGATCAGTACTTCCATGATATGTAAAACACTTCTTGTTTCACAGTAGAATTTGGGGCCTGCTATGAAAATGGATATGTTTTTAAGGGTGAATTGAGTCAGAGGTTTAATTCTAAAGCCCCCTTTATTTAGGATCAGAAATTAGTATTAGGATAAAGCTGCAGAGTGTTCATATGTCTCTTCTGAAAATAACTTCTGTCTTTCTTCAGGAAATACTATGGAGAGAAGATTGGAATCTATTTTGCCTGGCTGGGCTATTACACTCAGATGCTTCTCCTGGCAGCAGTTGTGGGAGTGGCTTGCTTTCTCTACGGATATTTTAATCAGAATAACTGTACATGGAGGTAACCTCTCTCTATTCCTTGTTACCGTGCTGAAAAGTCGATTAGACATAAAATTATTTTCAGGGACTTAGACTGTTTTAGTAAAAGAAGACTCATCGCAGAACACTTACGGCTTTAGATGATACATCCCTTTTGTCCTGAGCATAATAACTAAGTGAAATGGAAGAAAATTTTTCTTAGATAACGCAGCCCAGCCTCTGACAGGAATATTACCGTTAGGAAACACGCCAGTATTTTAAGACAATACTTTGTTTGAAAAAGAAATGAGGTCAGGAGGGAGGATCAACTTTGAACTTCTGGCTCCCAGAGGAATGCTTCACTCAGCCCCACAGATGTGGGCCAGGAGCAGCTCTGATTGCTTCAGGGTTTCAATGGCAAAACTGGTAAAATTGGTGTTTTTATGTTTTTAGAAATGACTTCTTAACATATATTAAGGAATACATGTTTGAAAACTCAAGTAAATGATACTTTCTTTTGTTTGTTTTACTTTAAAAAAAAAAAAAGAAAGAAAGCCCTAACAGTGTTAGGGGGGAAAAAGTAGTAAAGAATGAGTTTGTGCTTGATGTTGCAATTAAAATACCAGCTGCGCTGTCTAGAGGGAAATACATGGGTGCCAGAACACTGAATTTCACCATCACTGTTCTGAAATGTATTATTAATCCTTTGCTTTTGGTGATCTCAACCTCCAGAAGGGATGCAGCACTGAACCAGGCATTCTCTCTTGTTCATCTGGCCTCTGTCCAGGTGTGACAGCCAGATCAAAATTTCTGGGCAACAGTGACAAACCGATGACCACATTTTTCTAGCCCAGGGCATATGAGCCTGGCTCTGGAGGCAGGAAGCTTACATGGAAGCTCTGATGTATAGGCATAATTATCCATTCTGTTAACAGAGGATTCTGAGTGTTTGTGCCCGTTATGGTTCTTAGCTAGAAAGCTGCAGATGGTCTTGGAAGTACTCTCCTCTCTTCACTGGAAAAGAGTTTAGGGCCAAAGGCTGAATGTTGATATCTTTTGCCTAAATTTGTCCTTGGCTTCTCCATTGTTTCGCATATTGTTCCAGCCACAAAAAGGTATCTCAAAAATACACTTTCAAAGTGAAAAAGTAGCATTTTTGTACGGTTCTTGCATGGTGGTGGCTCTCATTATAATTTATTTTATAAAATCACCATAACAGGCACAGCACATGTTTCCTACTCTTTCACACAAATTAATTTACAGAAAAGGGTGTGGAGGGGGGGATAGAGTCTTGAGGATATACTCCCTGTGCTCAAAACTATTGTGACTTTATTTACTTAATTTTTAAATAGTTTTAAAATACTTAAAATATATGTATTTACAGTTAATTTTATTACATACTCAGAGTCACAAGAATAGAAAATGTATTCAAGATGTAAGGAGTAATGATTCATTACCCAGTTTAAGAAAAAGAACATAACTGTTACCTGTGAAGTGCTTTGCTCAATTGCATCCCCTTACTTTGGAAATGACAACTATGCTAAATTTTATTTTTCTCATTCCTTAGCATACACTGTATATTCTTTTTCACATGTACTTGTACCCCTACAAAATATAATTTATTTTGTGTGCTTTTGAAAATATCTATGGATAGGCAGAGGATACTGTAGGTATTTCCTCTTCTATAAAAGGCCTGTTTAAAGCTTATGCACACTTTAAAATAACAGCTTTATTGAGATATAATTCATATACCATAAAATGCTCCCTTTGAAAGAGTACAATTAGTGGTTTTAACTACATTCACAGAGTTTTACAACCCTCACCACTATCTAATTTTAGAACATTTTCATCACCCCACAAGGAACCTTTAGTACCTTTAGTAGTCACTCCCTAACCTCCCTTCCCCTTAGCCCCTGGCAGCTACTAATCTACTTTCTGTCTCTACGTATTTGCCTATTCTGGACATTTCCTAAAGGGAACCGTATAGTATGTGCAGCATGTGGTGTTTTGCGATTGTCATCTTTCACTTAGCATAATGTTTTCACGGTGCATCCATGGTATAGCATGGACCAGTACTCCATTCCGTTTTGTGGTCAAATAATATGCCATTATATGGATACACAACAACATTGTTTATCCATCCATCAGTCGACATTTGGGTTGTTTCCACTTTTTAGCTATGGTGGATAATTCTGCTGTGATCATTCATGTACAAGTTTTTGTGTGGACATATGTTTTCAATTCTCTTGAGAATATATCAAAAAATGGAATTGCTGGGATGTATGGTAACTGTAGATTTAACATTTTGAGGAACTGCCAAGTATCTTTTTAAAAGTGACTGTACCATTTTACATTCCCAGTAGCTATGTATGAGGATTCCGATTTCTCTACATCCTCATCAACACTTGTTATTGCTGGGTTATAAATAAATAAACAAATAAATATTAGCCATCCTAGTTGGTATGAAGTGGTAGGTCATTATGGCTTTGATTTGTATTTCCCTAATGCCCACTGATGTTGAGGGTCTTTTCATGTGCTTACTTTGTCATTTGTATATCTTCTTTGGAGAAACATCTGTTCAAATTCTTTGCCCATTTTAATTGTGTCATTTGTATTGTCTAGTTTTAAGTGTTCTTCATATATTTTGGATAAAAGCCCCTTATCAAATATTTATATTGCAAATATTTTCTCCCCTTCTGTGAATTGTCTTTTCACTTTCTTGATGGTGTCCTTTGAAACACAAAAGTTTTTAATTTTAATGAAGTGCAGTTTACCTGATTTTTTACTTTTGTTGTTTGTGCTATTGGTGTCATGTCTTAGAAAGCATTTGTAATCCACAGTCATGAAGACTTTCTCAATGTTTATCTTCTAAAAGTTTTATAGTTTTAGGTCTATGAGTTCATTTTTGTAAATGGTATAAGGTAAAGGTTCAACTTTCTTTCTTGCCAGGTATATATTCAGGTGTCCCAGCACCATTTTGTAAAGATTATTTTCTCCCCATTGGATTATCTTGGCACCCTTGTCAAAAAATATTTGGCCATAAATATAAGAGTTTGTTATGGACTATCAATTCGTTTCTATCAATCGACATGTCTGTCCTTTATGCAAGTACCAGATTATATTGATTGCTATAGTTTTTTAGTAAGTTTTGAAATTGGAAACTTTGTTTTTCGAGATTGTTTTGATTATTCTGGGTACCTTGCATTTCCATGTTAATTTTAGGATCAGCTTGTTCATTTCTACAAAAAAGCCAGAATTGCATTGAATCTGTAGGTCACTTTAAGGACTACTGCCATCTTAACAATATTAAGGCTTCTTATCCATAAACACAGAATAGCTTTCCATTTATTTAGGTCATCTTTAATTTCTATCAATATTTTATAGTTTTCAGTGTACACGTTTCACACTTCTTTTCTCAAATTTATTCTAAGTATTTTATTATTTTTGATGCTATTGTAAATGAAATTGTTTCCTTCATTTTATTTTTAGATTATTCATTCATGTTGTATAGAAATACAATTACTTTTTATATACTGATTTGTGTATTATAACCTTGATGGACTGGCTTCTTAATTCTAACAGTTTTTGGTGGGTTCCTTAGGATTTTAATATACTATATCATATCATCTGGAATAGAAATAGTTTTACTTATTTCTTTCTAATCTAGAGGTTTTTAATTTATTTTCCTTGTCTAGTTGCCCTGACTAGAACCTCTAGTACAGTGTTGATCTTGGGACGAAAGTATTCAGTCTTTCACCATTAACGATGATCTTTGCTGTGGTTTTTTCGTAGATGTTCTTTATCAAGTTGAGGACATTCTCCTCTCTTCCTAGTTTTTAATCCATTATTCTGTTAATATGGCATATTACATGAATTGATTTTTGTACGGTTGAATGGTCCTTGCATTCCTGGATACATCCCACTTGATTTGATTTGATTTACTGGATTTAATTTGTTAATATTTTGTTGAAGATTTTTTCATTTATATTCATAAGAGATAGTAGTCTATAGTTTTCTTGTGATGCCTTTGTCTGGTTTCAGTATCGGTGTAATACTGGTTTCATAGAATGAATTGGGAAATGTTTCTACCTCTTTATTTTTAGGAGAGTTCATGAAGCATTGGCATCAATTTTTCTTTCAATGGCTGATAGAATTCACCAGTGAAGCCACATGGGCTTAGGCATTTCTTTGATTACTAATTCAGTCTCTTAACTCACTGTAGGTCTATTCAGGTTTTCTATTTCTTCTTGAGTCAACTTCAGTCATTTATGTTTTTCTAGGAATTTATCTGTTTCATCTAGATTATTCCATTTGTTGGCATATAATTATTGACATTATTCCCTTATATTCCTTCTTTATTTCCGTAAGGTCAACAGTAATGTTCCTCCTTTCATTTCTAAGTTTAGTAATTTTCATCTTCTCTCTTTCTTTTCTTGACTAGTCTAGCTAAAAACTTGTCAATTCTATTGATCTTTTCAAAGAACCAACTGTTGATTTTTCTCTGTTGCATATCTATTCTCTATTCCATTTATTTCTGCCTTTTGTCTTTTGATTGGAATATTTAATTCCCTTACATTAATGTAATTTCTGATAAGCTTGGAATTACATCCATTTTTCTATTTGTTTTCTATTCCATTGTTCTATTTATTTTCTCTATGTCTTATGTCTTTTTTTTCATTCCTCCATTACTACATTTTTTGTATAAAATATTTTCTAGTATACCATTTTAATTCTATTTTAATTTGTTGTTTCTTATTTTTTTGTTTGTTTGTTTGGTATTTTCCTAAGTGGTTGCCCTGGAGATTATAATTAACATCTTGTTTTAAAGCAATCTAGTTCATATTAATCCCAACTTAATTTCAGTAACATATAAAAACTCTGCTTTGGTATCGGTCTGTCCCCCTCCCCCTTTGTGCTATTATTATCAAACAGATTACATTTTTATACATTTATAAGCCCATCAACACAGTTTCATAAGTATTGTTTTATGCAGTTATCTTTTACATCAGATAGAAGAAAATAATTACATGCAAAAATGTATTTATATTTTCTTCTTTTTCTTTAACCTATGTAGTTACCTCTACCATTGCTCTTTAGTTTTTCAGCTGAGTTTGACTTACTGCCTAGTGTCCTTTCATTTAAGCCTGAAGGACTCTCCTTAGTATTTCTTGTAGAGCAGGTCTGCTAGCAGTGGAATCTTTCAGATAATTCTCCTTCATTATAAAAATCTATTATATAAATATAAATCTTTCAAATAATTTCTCCTTCATGTTTTTTTAAACTTTTTATTTTATATTGGAGTATAGCCAATTAACAATGTTGTGATAGTTTCAGGTGCACAGCAAAGCGACTCAGACTTACATATACATATACATGTATCCATTCTCCCCCAACCTCCCCTCCCATCCAGGCTGCCACATAACGTTGAACAGAGTTCCCTGTGCTATACAGTAGGTCCTTGTTGGTTATCCATTTTAAATATAGCAGTGTGTATATATCGACCCCAAACTCCCTAACTATCCCTTCCCCTCACCCTTCCCCCCAGTAACCATAAGTTCCTTCTCTAGGTCCGTGAGTCTGTTTCTGTTTTGTAAATAAGTTCATTTGTATCATTTCTTTTTAGATTCCATATATAAGGGGTATCATACGACATTTCTCTTTCTCTGAATTACTTAGTATGACAATCTCTAGGTCCATCCATGTTGCTGCAAATGGCATTATTTCATTCTTTTTAATGGCTGAGTAATATTCCATTGTGTGTATGCACCCACATCTTCTTCATCCATTCCTCTGTCAATGGACATTTAGGTTGCTTCCATGTCTTGGCTATTGTAAACAGTGCTACAGTGAACACTGGGGTGCATGTATCCTTTTGGACCATGTTTTTCTCTGGATATATGCCCAAAAGACCCCAAATAGCCAAGGCAATCTTGAGAAAGAAAAATGGAGCTGGAGGAATCAGGCTCCCTGGCTTCACACTGTACTACAAAGCTATAGTCATCAAACCACTATGGTACTGGCACAAAAATAGAAATATAGATCAATGGAACAGGATGGAAAGCCCAGAAATAAACCCACACACCTGTGGTCAATTAATCTATGACAAAGGAGGCAAGACTACATAATGGTGGAAAGACAGTCTCTTTAACAAATGGTGCTGGGAAAACTGGACAGCTACATGTTAAAAAAAAAATGAAATTAGATCATTCTTTAACACCATACACAAAAATAAAATGGATTAAAGACCTAAATGTGAGACAAGACACTATAAAACTCCTAGAGGAAAATATAGGCAGAACACTCTCTGACGTAAATCGCAGCAATATCTTTTTTGATCTGTCTCCCAAAATAATGGAAATAAAAACAAAAATAAACAAATGGGACCTAATTAAACTGTCCTTCCTTTTTTGAAGAATAGTTCTGCTGGATATAGAATTCTTGATTGACAGTCTTTTCCTTTAGCACTTCGGTGATATCATCCCACTCCCTTCTGGCTTTCATGATTTCTGTTTAGAAATCAACTGCTTGTCTTACTGAGGAGTCTTAGTACATGTTGAGTCACTTTTCTCTTTCTGCTGTCAAAATTCTCTTTTCTTGTCTTTTGACACACTGAGTCTGATGTGCCTATGTTTGGATATCTCTTAAGTTTATACTACTTGGAGGTTGTTGAGCTTCTTGGATGTACAAATTAAGGTTTTCATCAAATTTGGGAAGTTTTTCAGCCATTATTTCTTCACATATTGTTTCCGCCCCTTTCTTTCCCTCCTTCCTTCTGGCACTCCTATTATGTGTATTGTTGATGGTGTCCCACCCATCTCTTGAGGCTGTGTTCATTTTTTGTCATTCCTTTTTCTTTGTGTTTCTCAGACTGGATAATCTCAATAGACCTAGTTTTAAGTTAGCTGACTTTCTCTTCAGCCAGTTCATATCTGCAGAGGAACCTCTCTAGTGAATTTTTCATTTTAGTCATTATTGGTCTTTTAAATAATTTTTATCTATTGATATTCTCTGTACAATGAGATGGTCACATACTTTAATTTGTTAAGCATGGTTTCTATTAGTTCTTTTTTTTTTTTTTTTTTTTTGCGGTACACGGGCCTCTCACTGTTGTGGCCTCTCCCGTTGCAGAGCAACAGGCTCCGGACGCACAGGCTCAGCGACCATGGCTCACGGGCCTAGCCGCTCCACGGCATGTGGGATCTTCCCGGACCGGGGCACGAACCCGCGTCCCCTGCATCGGCAGGCGGCCTCTCAACCACTGCGCCACCAGGGAAGCCCTCTGTTAGTTCTTTAACATATGTATAATTGCTTATTTATGTCTTTGTCTAGTAATTTCAGTGTCTGGACATCCTCAGGGAGTTTCTATTGACCTCTTTTTTACCCTGTGTTACGGCCAAACTTTTCTGTTTCGTTGTGTATCTTGTAATTTTCTGTTGAAAACTGGGCATTTAAAATATTGTGGCAGATCTGGAAACCAGATTTTTCCCCTCCTCAGGGTTTGTTGTTGCTTCTGTTGTCATTGCTGTGCTGCTGCTATTTATTTAGTTATTTTCCTGAGCAAATTCTGTAAAGTCTGTATTCTTTATCGTGCATAGCCATGAGATCTGTGTACAAAAGCTTAGTTGTCAGCTAATGATTGGACAGTGATTTCTTTACATACTTGGAACCAATCATTTTTTTGAGCCTTTGCCGAGTGGCTCTGTGTTTGTGTGTTGGGGAATGCCTTCAGCCCTCCAGCAGGCAGTTTGCAGCTCTTCCTTAGCCTTTACTTCTTGCTTATGTGAAACCTCAAGGTCAGCCAGAGTTGAGAGATTAAGGTTTTCTCAGGTCTTTGCTGGTCATATGCACTGTCCACAATTCTGGGAATTTGTTGGAGGTTTTTAACCCTACCCCCACCCCCAGAACATCTCATTTCGCAGTTTTTCCTTCTAAGTTTTCTAGTCAGCATCTTGTTAGTCTCCGTTGGTGTCACTGCCTCAGGCAATTGTAATGTTAAATAATTCCTGCTAATTACTTTCAACAGACACTCTGGGGATAGGGCTATTTGCACAGCATGAGCTTGAGATAGGTCAAATAGTGACAACTCTCTGGGGATGGGTTTTTTGGTAACTTCAAACCACTTCTGCCCCTTCAGTGGCTGCTAGGCTACCTTGGTTGTGAGACTGTTGGTTTTAAAGGCCACCATGAAGCTGAGGTTATGGGGATGGCAATAAGTCAAGTTAAAGTGCCCCAAATTTTATGGAAAAGATTCAGCTATTTTTCCTCAAATAAGCACCCCTCAGACTGCTGGAAGACTTTGTTTAATTTCCACAGTTCTGCAGAGGTTAATTTTGACAGATTTTGCCAGTGTCTTTGCTTTATAGAGGAGCAAGTTTTCCAAGATCTTTACTCAGATATTCTAGAAGTGTTTCTCATGCCCAGTTATATTTTACTGAGTTAGTTGCAGGGCCAACTAATTCTGCAACTCCAGTCCCATTCACGTAAGAGTCCATCTGCATGGCTTCTCCTAGAGCGAGCAGTGTGTAACCTGTTGTTAGTTTGTTGGTTTTTTCTTACTAATTTGTAGTAGTTTTAAAAATACTCTTGTGAGTAGTCCTTTGTCATTTTTACGTGTTGCAAAACTTCTACCAGTCTGTGACTATCTTTTTTCCCTCTCTTTATGGTGTTTTAATGAAGTTCTTACTTTTAAAAGATTTTGAATGTATTAATATTTTCCTTTATGATTTAAGCTTTTTGTCTCATTAGTAGAATTTTTCCTTACCCCAAGGTTATCTAGATAGTCTTTTAAATTTAATTTTCATTGTTTTTTTAATAAGTTGGTACTATTGCATTTTTATTTTCCACCTGGAATTGATTTGTATATGATAGGATTTTGTGGTTCAACTTCACCTTTTTCTGTGATATTCCATTGCAGCAGCCCTATTTATTCAAACATCAGTTCTTACCTTACTAATTTGCTGGGCCTACCCTGCATGTTCTACATCAGTTTGGGTGTATACAGAGGTCTCTTTCTGAACTCTTTATTTTGTTCTCTTGCTCAGTTTTTCTTAACCTATCCCAGTAGCACCTTGTTCTTTAGGAGATGTCTTGAGTGTTCTGAGGCTTTGCTCTTCTATTCAATTTACAGCTCATATAAAGGAGAAGTAACATCTTCAAGTATTGATTCTTCCAAATTGTGACCATGATAATGTACCCAATTTATATAGGTTCTTTACTCTCCCAGAACAGTTTTATCGTTTTCTCCATATAAATTTCATACATTTTGAATTAGATTTTTATACCTAGGCTCTTCATATTTTTTAAGCTATTGAAAAATGGTGTTTTAAAAGCTGTTGCAGGTCTTTAGAGACACAGTTTCTTTTTGTGACCCTATATATATTATGTATACTGATTTTGTGTCCAGAAAACTTACTAAACTCATTTATTCTCACAATTTATCTGCAGGTTTTATTGAGTTGTCCATATAAACAGTTATGTAATCTGTTAGTGATAGGAGTTTTCTTCCCTTGCCATTCCTCCTATCTTTGTTTTTTTGTTTTGTTTTGTTTTGTTTTACTTACTGTGCTGGCAAGGACCTCCACTGAAAAGAAGGGATGATAGCAGGACCCATCATCTTGTTTCTGATGCAAAGGAAATACTTTCACCATTTTACTATTAAGTAGAATGGTTTTTTATAGCAAGATTTTATCAGGTTAATGAAGTTCATTTCCATTCCTAGTTTCATAAGAATGTAGTTTAGTTTTCTTATCATGAATGGATGTTGGATTTTATCATGCTTGTAGAAAGAAAGTCCTGTTCATTAAATTTTTTTAAAATTAAATTTTATTTTTCTCTTTTCTTTAGCAAAGAAGTTTGTGATCCTGATATTGGCGGCAAGATCATAATGTGCCCTCAGTGTGATAAGCTTTGTCCATTCTGGAAACTCAATGTTACTTGCGAGTCCTCAAAGGTATTTTTTTTCCCAAACATTTACAAGTAATGAAAGATGTTTTTTCTTCTAAAAATTTTAGTACAACATAGTGATTATAATTTTTCCCTCTGAGGAATTTAGAAAGGTTGTCAACTAAATCTTCATTTTGAAAGATAGATATAAAATGCATGTGTTTATTCCTTGTTTACAAATAATAAATTGAAATTAAAAGCCTTATCTAAAATCTCCTGAAGGGTCAGTGAGGAACTGTGGAATTGAAACTAATTTAAGTATTTCAGGTAATCAAAGCAGAAATCTCAAACCTGGCTTATCTCATAAATACTATTTAATAGGTTTACTATTATAAGTATTTTCCTTAATTCAAGTGAATGGAAACCTGAAATCTGTACTTGTGTTTTCCCACTTTGAAAGTGTGCTGAAACTCTGCTTGGATTTTTAAAGACCTTGCTGGTCAGATTTAGACTGTATTTATAAAAATTCTTAAGAAAGGTTTTGTCTGCAAATGGTAACAGCTATTCACTTTGTCTCAAAACATTCCCACAAAACACATCTGGTTCCCCTTATACATGCAGATGATCTTGAGCTATATGACTTCTTAAAATCCAGGAGGTTTAGGAAGAGCACTGAGACTGGAGAGAGCTTACTGAAAGGCATGCCAGAAACGCCAGACAGGAAGAAAGATGGTCTGCTTGCTTCAGAGAGTTTTCCTGACAACTTTGATGTTTGTAGTAGTCTCCATTGTCTTGATCTTTCCTCTGTCCCCTAGTTCTGCCGTGAAAGTTTAGGAATCTTTATATGACCTCAGAATATTCTGATCTACTCCGTGTAAGTCTTATTTTAACTGAATACACTGCTAAGATAGTGATGCCACTTTATAGTCTATACTTTGCAAAGTTCTTGTAACTATATCATTACTTGACACACAAAACAGCACTGTGAGACTGGCAGAACAGGTGTTACGTCCATTTTACAGATTTAAACGCTGAGGATCTGAGAGATTAAATGATTTGCTCAAGATCACCCGCCTAGTAACTGACAAAGCCAGAAAATGATAGCAAATCTGCCTTCCTTGCTATTACCGTGTTCTTCAGTGGCTGACTGTAGTACCAGGCACTCTACTCTCAAACTGAACTCTATGTTTGGAAAATTGTTCCACCCCTTAATTAAGGTGATTGCAGGGTATTGTCAGCACATGGATTTCTACACTTAATTTATGAATTAAAATACATTTCATTTCCCACCCCCCTCAACCAACACAAGTTTCAGACTATAAATATCTATCATAGATCACTCAAAGTAAAAGACTTGGAGCTAGTGAGAGAGAGAACCTGCCTTCCAGTGATGTTGACCCATAAAGGTCACTAGTTAGTGTGTATCCCCAGGCACTGGATTTAAGGCAAGTGCCGACAATAATACCAGAGGCAAACTGCACTCCACAAAGTACAAATGGAAATTCCATTTTCCTTAAGAAATTATTTTTCACACACCCAACCCACATCTCTTTTCTCATATCTTCTGCTCCACCTAGCCATCCTTAAGCACATGACTTTCAAATATGTCCCTGTGTACATTGTTTTTTTCATTGTTTTGGAAAAAAATGAATCATTCTCTTCCAGTTTCCCCAAAAAATCCCTTGAGTCTTGTCAGAGTGATTCACAAAGGGAGGGAAGCATATAAAAGAATATGAGTAAAAGAATGAAATGAAAAAATAAGGTAAAAAAGGAGAAAAAGAGAAGCACCTTTTCATGCTTTTCTGCTTATTGGTTAATTCAGTCATTTCTTCAATTATACATTTTTATATTCATTTCTTGCCTTTTGGAAAGAGATGGCGTATTCACTAATTGACATGTATGCCAGAATTGTTAACAAATTAGAAATAGAAAATCAGGATCAAGGAAATGAAAAACAATTATGGAAGTAATCAGGATTAATACTGTTCTTGTGACTGAGCATTAAATAAAGTTCTTAGCTTTTAGCTGGCAAGATAAAGAGGAAACATGGTTATGGTGTAATATTTAGTTCTTTGAAATACACGATTATAAAATTTTGATTTTGTTCCTTTGCAGGAAGAAAGCATAGCAAAAGGTCACTTTTCTAGATTCTAACTGGTTCCTCTGCTTAAAATCATCATGCCTGCGTATACAGCTCTCTCTTATTTCCTGCTCCACCTGACTAAAGCAGTATGCTGACTCATGGCCGCTGTTAACACAGCCGGCTTTCCCTCTCTGTGCCATCCCGCCAAGCAAGCTAAGCTCAGCTTCTTACCAAGAAAGCTCTTTGCTTATCTTCTTCCCTACTTCCTGCCTCCATGTTGCTCCTGGGGCACGGAGAGCAGAGAGGCCAGCCAGCCGTCTTCTTCTTTCTCTCCGTTCCTTGATCCTTACACAAGTGGCAAAAATGGTAACTTCCTCCAAGCCACCTAACTCCCTCTCATAAGAGTGCAAGGCACATCTCTCGTCTTGAGCTAGGCAGCTGGGGTGAGCTTGGCATTAGCAGTAAACTTGCCTTTTCTTGCTGCTCCTTTTTTTTTCCCCCCTCTAACATTGACAGATGTGCTTCCAGTGGCTTTTTCTCAGCATAATAGGATTTTCTCTTTCTGGAGTGAGGGTGGAGGTGTCAGGGCAGATAGGGAGGTATCAAATAGAGGTTTGCATTGATTCCTAGAAGAAGAGTAACATTGGATAGAATCTTCCAGAATAACATTATAACACGCAGAAATGTTTCTCTTAGGACTTTTCCTGCAATAATTTTCAATAAGGGATAAGGTATGACATTAAAAGACAGCTTGGAAAAGATAGTTCCATAAGAGTCAAAGCTAAAAAACTTGAAATCATGTTCCATAGAGTCCCAGGAGTAGAGGAATAAATAGGTGGGGAGCATTGTTCCCCAGACGGATCACTCATTTATCAACTTTGTCTTCCTTGAGCTGGACTTTTGAGAGGAGTAATTGAAAGACAGTTCGGGACTGTGCTTTCCGCTCAGGGTATATGTGGATGACTGAGGGCATCTATATGCTTTGGAAAAAGGATCTGTAAGAAGATGGGTGGGTGGATATTATTTTACAAAAATAACATAACTTATATTTTTATGTAGATGAAAGTTTACTCATTTTATATCAGTATAAAGGGCAACATAGAAAGAACCTTTAAAAGAGTTGAGTTTTTCTGAGAAGCAGATTTGAATTTTCTCTGGCACTGGAAAGTTTGCTATTCATTCATTTATTTATTTGTTTATTTTTTAGCCTATAGCTTCCTTTTCTACCATGTCTTCTTTACTTTTCATAAGATCTGTTATAAAGTTGATATTATGTTTGCCACTTTTTCCACTAACTTAATAGACCTTTTTTAGGAGATATAACAATGCTCACTAATGAAAAATCGGTAACTAATTGGAAGATCTTCCAGGAATTCAGAGAGGGAGATAGACTATTTTTATACTAGCAAAAAGGGGAAACTTAGCAGAACTAGTAAATAGAGTATGTCATGTATTCCTTCATGATCATTGTACCCTTTGTAACGTCAGCAAAAGCATCTGTGCCTCCTTATCCTAAAGGAAGCTTCCATCAGCGATGGTAGAAAAGTCATCATTGGATTTGAGGAAACAGAGCTGTCTCCTGGGGGAGAGCCATCTCAAAGTAAACCCCAGCTTTGCGCTTCTCTTAACAAGAAATGCAGGAATTCAGGAACTTGCCCTCTGACGAGGGTTGGATAATCAGATGCAAATCATAAATCTAAAAGTTGTTTGGAGTTCATTGTATTCTTAGGGCCATTCTATTTCCTCAAATTCACTATCATAGTCCATAAAAAGAGGCTGTTATTCAAAAGTATGTTAGAAGCTTTCAGCAGCGTGGGATCTTAGCAGCTGAGCCTATTTCTTTATCATGATATGGAAAAATTCCATTGGAAAATGTACTCTGGTAAATACAGCAGAGGCTGTTTGCTTTCAAGAGAATGAGAAATCTCATCTGTAAGTATGTAGTAGATATAGTGATTGTCAAACTAGTTAACAGCTTTAAAAGAAATTCCCAAAGTGTAGCATATACAAAGCAGTTCATATTTGCTGAATCCTAGTAAGTGAAGAACATGATTCATGTACATGTTATTATTGTATTTTCCAGAAATTGTGCCTCTTTGACAGTTTTGGAACCCTAGTCTTTGCAGTATTTATGGGGGTATGGGGTAAGTTATGTCCATTTTTTTCAGTTTCCTTTTGCCTCTTAACTAAAAACAAACAAAAACCTTAAGATCATACAAGTACCGAACTAAATAGCATTATATGGTTTTATATAGGTGATTAAGGTAACCCACTTGTAGTCCCTTGGATTGCCCAAACTTCATCTCCCCCCAGACTCCATTTATAATTCTTAAGGACATTGTATCAATTACTGCGTAAAAAACTACCTCAAAATGTAGTGGCTTAAAACACAGGTTTATTGTTTCTCATGATTCTCTGCGTCAGCTGGGAGATTCTCCAGGCATAGTTCGCCAGGAGGGGTTGGTCTGTGGGGCTCAGCTGGGCTACCTCCTCTGGGTCTACATGGTGTCCCATCCTCCAGTGGGCTGGCCCAGGATTCTTCACATGGAAGTTTAGGGTTCCAAAGAGAAGCAAGACAGGAGAAGCGCACTCCAGGCATTTTTTAAGCCTGTGTTTGCATCAAGTTTGCAAATGTTCCATCAACCAAAGCAAGTCATGGTCAACCCAACAACAATATGAGGAGGTGGGAGGACTGCTCAAGGGCTGGATACACAGGGGCATGATTCACTGGGAGCCATTATTGTAATAACCCTCATAGCTGTGATCCAACCTGGCTTTCAAGGGTTTGGGGTTCGGGAAAAGCAGCAACACAAGGATTACAGGTAAGCTTTCTTCTTTATACACTTCTATATGGGTATGTGCTGCTACTCTTATAATAGTAACATTCTGTTTAATAAATAGAACAGATATGATCCTAAAGAATATAATTTGTTTATAGAAGGTTTAATACTATATATTATTTATTTTGAATAGCCTCATTAATGTAATAAGGCAATTATCATTTTATTTAAATACAGACTTTCACATGTTTAATTGATGTAACCGTTTTACCATAGAAGAAAAAATGTCCACTTTCCAAGATAAATGCATTTCCAATTTCATTGTGTAAGTCAAGGGGGAAATAGTGTTCAGGGTGTAGATAGTTGGGGGAAGAAACAGAACCAAGTCTTTTATTTTGGAGAAGACAACACATCAACACATGCAACTCACGTATAGATACAGCTGTTTACAGGTGTCCTCGGTGATATTTCTATTTTGCAGTGGTTGTGCCTATGAAGGGTCCCCAAATGAATCACAGAACAGACAGGCCAATTATTCTGGACACTTTTAAGAGGTATTAGTTGCCACTGCTGCATAAACTCTAAGGAGGCCAAACTTACCTAATAAGTCACTCTGTTGTTCAGACATTTAGCATGTTTTGGCTGGAGGCCAAACACTAGCTAATATTTGACACATGGGAGACTAAAGATCAAAGTCATATATTAAGATTCTCTGTACTCCTCCACTGTAAAATAATCTTTTTTTTTTTTATCCCCGGTAAGAGGGTGGGTGCCCAACACTTGGGTGGGGTCAGTTTTAACTATGGCGTAAACCTCAGTCTCAGCACTGGTTCATAATCTATAAAATTCTAACACATCTATTGAACTCCATATACTAATGGATGCTGATAGCCCTAATTAAAAGAGACTTTTAAAATAAAGCAAAAAATACTAACTTTGGCACTGGAAAGAAGAACTTCAAGGTCCCTAGCCCACCCTGCTTTCTGTGATCATTAACTACACCATGTTTATAGAACTGACAGACACATTGAGCCGCTGCTTTTATTTCATCAGATTGTAGAATGCAGAAAACATTTCGGCCCTGCTCGTAGCACCATATATGTATCTTTAAGGATATGTATGTATGATGAAGTCTTTATTTTAAATGCCTGATATTGCTTTTCTTGTTACCTCTGCCTTATGAGAACTACTGCTGTGAACCTCATTACAGAAAGCGTGCAATTGCAGAACTGACGTTTTTCATATCACCATCATCATATTCCTGCAGCATCTCCCTTGTGCCCATATGTATGTGGCAGAATATTTTTCTGCTCCATAGAAAGTTGAGGGTAGAAAACCTTTTCTAATAAATATAGCACAAATCATGGACTTACTTGAAAAATATCCCCCCTTGTAGGCCAAAGCATTCCATCTACTCACACTGACTCCTAAAGTCCTAAACACCAACTAACCACGATTGAAGTAAAGGTTCTGAACGTATCCTCCCTCCCCATTCCTTGTTGTTTCTTACCTACTTCTGTCTAATGCTCCCTGCCAACCTTTTGGCTGCATGACTGCAATTTTTAATTTTCAACTTTGAGTTCTAGGCTGGGCCTAGAGATTTACCAGACCACTGGCTCATAAGGAGGAGTGGGGGGATTTCAGGAAGCCTTCACCCTAACTAGCTGCACTTGGAGATCAGAAAATGACTCTTGCGACTGTTAGTTTGAGGTCTCTGCTTCTCCAGCTGCATCCATACCAGCAAAATAACACAGTGTCTATAACCACCCTTGCTTCCATTCAGCTGCATTTCTGATTTAAGTGACACACAGATGCATATGATGGGCATTTTTTTTTCTTTTTGCGGTACACGGGCCTCTCACTGTTGTGGCCTCTCCCGTTGCGGAGCACGAGCTCCGGACGCGCAGGCTCAGCGGCCATGGCTCACGGGCCCAGCCGCTCCGCAGCATGTGGGATCTTCCCAGACCGGGGCACGAACCCACATCCCCTGCATCAGCAGGCGGACTCTCAACCCCTGTGCCACCAGGGAAGCCCACATTTTTTTAATATTCTTTTCCATTATGGTTCATCACAGGATATTGAATATAGTTCCCTGTGCTATACAGTACAACCTTGTTGTTTTTCCTGAGAAATGTATTTTCCATCTCATAGTCTTTCAGTTAGGAAGCTAGAATACAGGCTGAGCAAGCTCATCTGCCTTGTCTGCCTTTGTGAGTGAAGAGGCCTGACTAGTTTCAAGGCCCAATACAATGTCTCAGCCCTTCAGCAGCAAACTCTTAAGGCAACCAGAATGCTCCCGTCTACCAGGGTGTGCCTCTTCCTTAGACATTGCTGGATACAGCCACCAACGCTGTGTATTGGGAAGCTTCTTCATCTGATGCATATTTTCTTTCGCTGTTTAATGTCCTGATTAAGAGAACAAGCTGGTTTTGATTCCCAAGGTCCTAGGCAGCCTTCTCTCTTATTATATATTCGTATAGGAGTCCCGTCTCTCACCAGTCAGCTAGAGCTGCCTGGTGTGTGGCTTGCCAGAGAATATAAGTGCGGAGTTCCCCACCGGAGTCCGACCAGTTGTTTTATTGCAGGAAGAGAGAGAGAGCAAAAGGTACAGAACAGGAAATTCCTGTCCGGCAGCACAGTCAGCCCAGGTCCCGGTGCTTTCACTCTGGGACGCACAGCACTGAGTCAGCAGCCATGTAGCCCAGGAATACTCCAGCACATTGGGTGGTTATGCTAGGCCCTCAGGGTCTTTCACGGACCCTGCAAAGTTCTTGGCTCTGTGAAATGAGGAACTGAGCAACTCCCACCCATTCCTACAGCTCCCAGGGTTTGTGCCCCTCAAGGTTTCGAGGATTTGCTTACCCAATCATTATGTTTCACCAGGCCATTTCTACGTTGCATGGCAGTTATATCACCTCCCACTCAGAACTCCTCAATTTCAGGATTTGGCAAAAGCAGTCATTTTACCCTTTATGTTCAAGTTCAGGGAGGAAGGGGAAGGGTACCGCTGTTCTTCCCCTATAGCACTGATTAGAATTGTTTCTGTTGCTTTTTGTGAGAAGAGTAGTTTGATTTTCATAAATCATCTCCTGTTGATACTGTTGCTAGATAGATACTGAACATATAAATGGCTGTTACACTCCCATTTTAAAGATGTGGAAAATGACACTCAGGCAGATTAGGCAAATTACCTGAGGTCCCCAGAGACAAAAAGTGACAAGCACAGAATAAGAGTTCTGCAAATAATTTGGTTGTCATCAGTGTTTAGATCAATGACAAAATGCAATGTATAGTAATAAAGTTGTAGCAAACTTTTAGAAGGATGCAGAGATATTTATTTGATATAATTGCACTGCCTTGTGTGGGGTTCTGAAAAATGGGCTGGAAAATGATGGTTCCACATCCTTGGTCCTACCTCACCTACACAGGTACAGACTCTTCTTTCTGTAACAGGAATAAGAAAGCCCCAGCCTTCCAGCCTCATGAGATCAGTCCTGTTTGTTTCATCTCTGCCTACCTGTAGGTGCCAAAACACAGACGGACTTTCATGTCTTGCATCACAAATTCTTTTAAAAATAGATACGTTTGAAGATACAAATTCGTGAAAGTAAGCTGCTTTTTTTTTAATAAAGTGAAAAATTTTCTTTACTTAGCAGAGGAGGAAATTGAGGATTTTCTTCATTGAAAATCAATAAAAATTTCAAAAACATCTGTATGTCTAATATTTCAATTAAAATGACAGAATTTAGAGGGATTACAGAAATACAAGGAAGGTATCCAAAGTGGCTTTAGAAAGCTTTTTCCAGGCTGGGCTCATAAAGAGGCTATTAATGGAAAGACACCCACTTCTTTAGGTTGGAAAGGGCCAGTGGTTTCCTCTGATGTGCAGTCCTAGTGCTTTGAGTGAGTTGTGGGGTAGGACGGTGTGCATGATGATTCCTCAGTCTGTCTATCCTGAGTAGCTCCCAGCAGTCAAGGGGCTAGAGCTGCCGCAACCTTACCCATCAACAGTCACATCCTCATCTCAGCTCATCCAGGCCCACGTGACTGGCGGAGCAGCGTGTGGTGGACAGTGGATGGTCGGGCATAGCAGGGAGCAGTGGGAATCAGCTGGGCCCTCCGAGTGGATGATTCCATCCTTCAGGCGTCCCAGGTGATAGAGGTCCTCCAGTCCCTGGGATGACTTCCCACAGTACATTCATTTAGCTAATACTTATCCAAGTGCCTGCTGTGTGCTAGTGTTTCCCCTGGGAACGATACCAAATCCCTGCCCTCAAGAAGGTGACATTCTAGTGGGCATGATAAACAACAAACACGGAAGCAAATATAGGTCAGGGTGCATGAGTGCTATCCATTTTGAAGCGCACAAGTTGAGGTCAGCATAGGGCATAAAGTGTGCCCTTGCGGACAGAATGTACACTAGCATTGGACTGATTTCATAGTTGCAGAGGGGGGACACAGAGTGGAAAGAACTTCATGGGTGGAAGGGGTAAGGCAGTGTTGGCAGTAGAATTCTCAAGTAAATTAAAAAGTAGGGGTCTTCTCTTTGATGGGGATGCATGGTATTTATCAAGGAGATGTGAGCCTAGGGGACTTTGGTAAGTGGGTGGCTTCCTATGTATACTGTGCCGCTTCATATGCAGCCCAAGGAGAGTTGGCTCATTCCCCCAAGCAGGGGTCTCTTTTCAGAGTATCTGCCCATGCAGCCAGCATGGGTCAGGTGGGAAGCAAGAACAGCCAGATGCAGCTTGGTCCATAGTTACCTGCTGCCCTCAAGGCTTTCCTTCCACGGATGCTTCATTTCCCCCTGGATAGAGGCAAGGGCATGAATGGCTGGGCAGGTTCTCAGTGGTGCAGGCATCACTCTCCATACTGAACACTCACCAGCAGGGGCCCTTTGTGTTGGCTATAGTATTGGCTAGATGAGGCTGTAGGGTAGCTGAGCTGTGGCACCATGCTTCCATTCCCACAAAGAGGGCTTTTTTTTTTTTTTTTTTTTTTTGTGGTACGCGGGCCTCTCACTGTTGCGGCCTCTCCCGTTGAGGAGCACAGGCTCCAGACGCGCAGGCTCAGCGTCCATGGCTCACGGGCCCAGCTGCTCCGCAGCATGTGGGATCTTCCCGGACCGGGGCACGAACCCGTGTCCCCTGCATCAGCAGGCAGACTCTCAACCACTGCGCCACCAGGGAAGCCCAGAGGTCTATTTTTGAAGGTTCTGGTCAGGATTCACAAATGCTCTCTTACCCATAAATGAGGAACAGGCTCTTTCATTTTGGGAAGCCCCCACAGAAGGGGAAAGAGGCCCGTCCTGAAAGCAGGAGAAGCCAAGTCAGTCCTGCTGTCAGAGGTCTGACAGATGAGTCAGTGCGGTTTCTCTTAAAAGTTGTTTACTTAGAGGATTTGGAACATTTGGGTGACCTGAGAGTGTCAGGAAATAATACCCAAGGGCTTTGTAGCTTTCACTCTCCAGTGTTAATTCATCCCCCTGTAGCTGTCATGCAAGGAGATGGAACTAGGTGGACTACAGGCCATCACCTCCGCTCCCTGATGGGGCCAGTGGATGACAGTGTCAGCTGCAACTTGGGGGGCTCTTGGGGGCTGGACATCATTCCTATGTAAAGAGGCCAGGAAGCCTCACATAACTCCCACACTGGGTTTCAAAGTTCCACAGGGGGACTAGCTGCCTTCCAGTTCCCCAGCCAAGTAGGAGACAGGAAGTGGCCTCCCCTACTAACTGTGTGCTCTTTGCATCCACTGACAGCAGCGTCTGTGGCGGAAAGCTGAGCTGCCGCCTCTACTTGCTTCTGAACAGCAGGTAGTCACAGCAGTGGCATCGTGAGGGTTAGTGTACCCACAGAGACAGTGGTGGGATGGAGGACAGTTACTAGCATTGTGTCCTGGAGGAGCAGTGTTGGAGTCAGACGCTGGGCAGGCACGCAGTGATGGCATCTCAGCAGAGTGGGTGCCACGGGGCAGAGCCCACAGAAAGCAAGTTATGGAGCAGGTGGCTTGGGCAGTGCCGCATCGTAAGAAGGGCTCGGGCTCTGGAGCCAAGAATGCCTTGGTTTGATACCTCAATCCTTATCTCGGGCAAGTATTTGAAGTTTTCTGTGCCTCTGTTTCTTGGTGTCCAAAATGGGGATAGTAATAATAGTTACCTCAGAGGGTCATGAGGGCCTTTACAGATGTTGTGTCATTAAGCTCACAACAGCCTATGAGGTAGGTTCTATTTCCCCCATTTTCCATGGCGGGGGGGTGGGCAGGCAACAGGGGCTCAGGAAGTTGAAGCACTTTAACCAGTAGTCTTACATCTAATGATTGTCAGAACCAGAATTCGAACTTGATTCCAAAGTCCAGATTATCTCTGGGAAGTGGGTGCTTTGAGCATTTCCATTGTCCTTGCCGTCTGGGAGCATTGCGTTCATGTTCCTCAGGGCCCATCCCGAGCTTTCTCCCATGTCTCAGGCTGCCTGCAGCGGGGTCTGCAGGATTTCAGGGCAGCTGGTCTTTGCTCCGCACTCAGAGGCTCCCTGTTCTCTACAGGTTGATTCACAGCCCTGACTGCTCAGTAGAGCTTTCCAAAAACAAAAAACAACGCACAGGCCCACTCCAGACCAATAAAATCAGAATCTCGGGGGTGGTGCCTGGGCTCAGTATTTTTCAAAAGCTCTCAGTGCTTCACGTGCAGGCAGGGTGAGAACTACCCCTCCGTAGCTCCTTTAGTGAGCTCATCCACTCATGCTCCAGTTACCACTGGAAACAGGAAAAAGTCTCGGCTCAGCCTAGGTCTTTCTCTGGAGTTCTAGACTTTGACCTGCCTACCGGGTATCTCCCCTGTGGCCCACAGGCAGCTGATCAGAACCGAATCAGTAATCTTCTCTCTCAGGCTTGCTCCTCTCCCTGCCCTTCTTATTTCAGGGAATGGCACTAGAATTTAGGACATCGCCAAAGCCAGAAAGCTGGCGGGCATCCTTGACCTCTTTCGCCCCCTTCCATCACACCTGCGTGCAATCTGTCAACCTGCTAAAACGCCGTCTTCTCTCACCTCCCAGCTGAAGCAGGCCTCATCGTGGACCTGCCAGTAGGTCTCCCTGCCTCTAGTCTCTTTCTCGACTTCCTTCAATGTCTCCTCCGCCTTTAAGGCACACAGAGTCCTTCGTGATGTGCCCCTGCCATCTCTCCACCTGGCTGTCCCACCCACCTCACCACAGCCTGTGCTCCCTTCCAGTCTGTTTGCAGCTCTTGGAAAGTACCTGGGTCTCTTTGGTCTCTTGCCTTTGCACGCACGGCTCCCTACGGGGAAATGGCCTTAACATTCCACTCTCACCTGATCAGCTCTAAACCATCGCACAGCTCACCCCAGTGGTCCCCTCCTCTGAGACAGCCTTGTTACATTGTGGCTCTGTGTGCCCAGAGCACCTCATGCTTACTTTGATCACAGCTGTCTTAAAAGTCCACTGTAACTATCACTTCACTGTAATTCCTATACACCTAGGAGCTCCTTGAAGCAGGGACCATACCTTTTTTTCTCTTTATTCTCAGCACATAGTAGAGACTCAAAAATATTTGTGGATGGAACAGTGTTTATTCCAGAATTTCTATATAGGAAGCGCTTAGGGGTATCAGTCTGATTGGAAGAAGGGCCTAGGGGATTTACCCTGAAACCACATTTTCAATGAACATTTAATGTTGTTTTTGTCTAGTATTTGAAGTTACAAATCTTGAAAAATAGTGATTTCTAAAAATTATTTTATCCATACTTTACACAAGATTGAGAAAAATACCAGTTTTCCACATTTAAGAATGTTGTTTTAATTGGGGTGACTTGGGTGGTAGAAAACAAAGATTTGGGGACCACTGAAGCATTCTCATCCCTGCACCCCCAAGCCCTTTGGAAGGAAGAGAGGGAGAGGGATGCAAGGAGGAGCAGACTAAAGGGTGGACCATGAACTGCTTTGAATTATAATAGTTGCTTGTGTTGTTTTGTTGGCAATAATGTGTTAGGAGCGGATGCTTTAGCGGTAGACACAGTCAGATGCCTTCTGACCATCCCATTACCACCCTTCCCATGACCTATAGTCTGTTTTCACAAGTTGAATAAATGATCAACATTTTCCTTTTAAAAAAAGCATTAACTCATTTTTCTCTCTTTTAAATACTAGTATCACCTATAAATAAGTAAAATTAGATTTTATTGACCATATACACAAGTGTTGTGGATAATTCATAGTATTCAGTACAGATTTCTGAAGCATCAGTCATCACTGAAGACCCACATGATGCTGTTCTCTCTTTGGTAGTTACCTTGTTTTTGGAGTTTTGGAAGCGGCGCCAGGCAGAACTTGAGTACGAATGGGACACGGTCGAGTTACAGCAGGAAGAACAAGCCCGGCCAGAATATGAGGCACGGTGTACGCATGTGGTGATAAATGAGATCACTCAGGTAAAGAGTATGTTATCTAGATGCAATTCAGTCTGTGTATTGCAGGGGTTCTCAACCTTGACTGCACACTGGAATCACGGAGTAGGGGCGGGCGCTTAAAAAATATTGACGCCTGGCTTCTGTTGCTATATACTCTGATGGTACTCAGTGGCCTGGGGTGCCTTCTGGCACAGGAATTTTTTAAGCTGCTCTGGTGATTTTTAATGTACAGCCAAAGTGAAGGAGCACTGCTAAGAACAGTAGGCACAGGCGATAAATGTGGTCCCTTCTTTCATAATAACAATAAAAATGAGAAAAATTAAAAACCTCTGACATAAATGTATAAGAAAAGATGCGTTGATTTGTGTCCTTTCACAGTACCAATAAAAATTAGACTCTATGACATAGATGTAGAAGGAAAGACATTGGTTTTCATAGTTGATTCTCAGTGTTTCACATGGTCCTTCATTATTACAGCCACCTTTTCATCGTAGACCAGCTCCTTTGTCTTGCACGACGCCTCGGTCACTGCTCCCCCTTCTGGTTGGTACGTGCACAGAGTAGGGTGACTCATCCTAAAATCAGAGAAAGGATGAAGAAGGGAAACATCTGTTGAGGCCAAACTATATTCAGGCCCCATGCTAGGCATTTAATCTAATTGGAAAGGTAAATTTGCTGCTGTTACTGCTGCTGCAGAATTAAAAAATAAAACTATATAATGTCTTTGTATAAACATTCCAAAGCCAGTGAAAGACAATTTTTTTAAATCATCTGCATTATTGCCTCTTTCCATCAACACAGAAAATCTGGAGCTAATTGTACTTGTAGTCATCAGCATAAGGACAGTAGGTTTTAAATATGAATAACTCTTGGAAAGAAAATGCTTTTATCAAAAGCATCTGAAAATGTCTCCAACCATAGACTTTATAAATTGACTCACAGATTTACAGAATGTTGGCAGTAAAAGGGTCTGGAGGGAGCAGTTCAACCTCCTCATTTTATAAATGGAAAAAAATGAGGTTCAGTTACCCAACAGAAAGCGACATTTGTCTTTTACAATGTAACAAGTTTTAAATAATCCCCATTATGAATCGTTCCCATTGTTTAGGACGAAAGATGGGGGTCAAAGCATGTGTTGGTAAAAGATTGTACATAATGAAAGCTGAAACTTAGACAAAATCAGATGTTCATAACGTTTTTGAATACTGAAAAACAAAAGCTTATGTTATTGGCAACATACTGAAGAAAAGACATTTTAGAAATTTAAATCTGTCCATTTTAAATTTAAAATTGCCAACTAATAAGTTAAATTTCCCTTGTAACATTGCTTGTTAAAAAATTGAAGATGAAGGTTCATTTCTCCTTATCATTCTTTCTCATCTTACCTTGATTGAGAACACATCCTCAGTGTCTAGAGAGGCCAGCAGTGTGGTGGTGAGGCCTTGGGAACAAAACTGCCTGAATTCACATCTGAACACAGCAAGTTACTAGCTGAGTGATCGTGGACAACTTGTTAGGTTCTCTGTGCCGTAGTTTCCCCAGCTATGACACAGGAATAAGAAAGTTGCTTCCTCATATGATTGTGGTAAGGATTGATTGAGTTAATAGATAGAACCTACTTAGAATAGCACCTGGCAGAGAGTAAATGCCATGTCCTTGTTTGCAGCTATAATCACACTGTTGATTTCATTTCTAGAAAAATCTACATATATTCATATAAACTATAAAATGGAAACTCTAAAACTTCACAGTTATACCTAATATACCTAAAGGTCAACCAGAAAACACACATTGGCTCCCTAGTACTTGCAGACATCTGTGAAACTTTCTGTCCTGCACAGACTCTGGGTTCTCACTGCAGTCACTTCTAAAATCTAAGACAAGCTCGAGAATGGTATTGTCAGATACCCAGACTCCTGAACTCAGATCGTGGCAGATAAACAGTTTATTATTCACATTTGCATTTTCAAAAACTATTACGAAAATGAACACTGAACACGTTTTGCTGTATGTATGTCTGAAATTGTTAACAAGCAAACATGCAAGTATGAGTAAGGAGGCTGTGTCTGAAAACTAACTGTTTTTAAAAATTAAGCCTAGGATTCAGTGACCAATTAGGAGAAAAATCATTTCGTTGGAGGAATCCCTTGATTGACTAAACTTCTTTTTTTTTTTTTTTTTTAATTAGGAAGAAGAGCGTATTCCCTTCACCACCTGGGGAAAGTGTATACGTATAACCCTCTGTGCCAGTGCTGTCTTTTTCTGGGTAAGAATCTGCCACAGATTTTTCTACTGTCTAATTTTATATGTTGAGAAAACTGAAAGTCGAGCTGGAAACTGTGTAGTTTCATAGAGAAGATTGTTCCCAGAGAACAGCTCAGCCACCACATGGAGCAACTCTCAAGGTTTCACAATATCTTCTGCTGCCCGTGGCTCTTCGAGCTCCTTTCACCTCGTTTGTTTAAATCAGATCTGTGGTTCAGGATTTTCAAGTTTCTGATGAAGAGACCAGATGGGAGGCATCAAGAATTCTAAAATTGCCAAGAGTAACAACTAATATAAAACGTCTAGGAATAACCTTAACAAAAAGATAATAGGAACTATTAAAAAAAAACATAAAAACTACTGAAAGACATAAAAGAGGCCTTAAACAAATGATTCTAGATAAAAAGACAATGTTTCTAAAATATCAGAACTTATGAAATTAGTTTTGGGTTTATTATGAATAAAATCATATTAGTAATATAATAATAAGTAATGTAATGAGAGTTTTATTAGCTCAAGAACAGTCAGCTCAGAGAACAGGACATGAAGCCCAGATATGGACTCACTAATAATTTAATATATGAAAAGGAAGGCATTACAAATCAGGGAGATAAGTAAAGATCATTCAATAAATGGTAATGGAACACTCGTTAGCTATTTGGGAAAAAAGAAAAGATTGAAATCATGCTATGAACCACATACTGTGATAAATTCCAGAAACATTAAAAAACATTTTAAAAAGTAATACCATGAAAAACTAGAAATAAATCTTGATGAATATACAATCTCTAGATGTGGAAGAAGTTTCAGAGGAAAGTATTTAAAGATTTCCATACATCAAAAGTGTCCTAAGTTTAAACAAAACACCAGAGGAAATATTTGTTAACAAAAAGGGCAAAGGGTTAATTCCTTCAGTACGGAAAGACTTCAGAGCACTTCTAAGACAACACCAAAAATCTCAGGAGCTGAGAAGGCAGAGAAGATGAATACACATTCAGAAAGGGACAAAATATTGTGGCAGATGTCAAACCTCAGTGGTAATTAAATCAGTGCACATTACAGTGAAATACAGTTTTTCACCTGTCAAGTGATAAGCCTCTGTGTTTGTAAGGCTGAAGTGTCATAGTACTCCCATACCTGTGCTGTTGGACTTTTACGCTGCGCCAGCCTTCTTAGAAAGCAGCCTGGCAG